>NC_060209.1:106540000-107256250 GCF_021130785.1 Homalodisca vitripennis
TCCATCCAATTGTGGTTACAGTGTCGAATGTAATAAATAGGCGGACGGCATATTTTCTAACATACGACATCCACCTTGCGCTATTCCGTGCATGGGCGCGGCTTCCAATGTAAGTGGCCGTCAAAATTGTAATTTTTCCACATTTTCTGCATTTGCAACGCAATTAATAGCAATCACGAATCTCTATGAACAAAATTCATAGAGCTGATTTTTTGTTGGTTTCAGCACCTGGAATCAGAAATGATAAACACTGAAATATTTGAATACATTAAATATAACACATTTTATTGTCAATTATCATCATTATCATATCGACAAAAGGCAATCAATACAGTAATCAATTTTAAAGCTTTTGGTAAAACTATATTTTTAGTCCTTTTTTTTTTTCTTTATTTTTTTTTTTTTGTTTTTTTTTTTTTTTTTTTTTTTTTTTTTGCGGCTGCGTAAACATTCTAAAGATATACTTTACCATGTGTAACAAAAATCTTCGACATTAAAATATTGGGTGCTGTCAGGCCCAAACACACAGTACTCCATTTTTTGCCATCATAAACACATTTATTCTATCATGAACCAATGTCTAATTGTAAATTTTCCCGCAATTAATTAGTAGTGTAGGATGCGAAGTTTGACATCGCACACGATGAAGCAAGCAACATCCTCAGACATGGCCATCCCTATATTGTGCATCCACAAATCTTCCGGAATTCGAAGGGAAACATGTGATATAATAATCGCCAAAAAAACAATGTTCGAATTTGATGTGAAGATATGATGGAAATCCTTGAGCTGTATTATCCCAATTAAATCATCCACGAATAACTGTAATAGTTGACAACGCCTCTCGGTAAGTAGCACACAGATGTCTCATCAAATGTTCTCAATTGTTGAAACATGTCGGGACCACCGAACATTCACCAATAACAATCGAAGATAATTAACATTCCGCGTTATTTTGGATGTACGTAATTTGTCGCAACTATCGATTTATGGAATCGTAGGAGAGATGCTGCTCGTTCCAGTTCACAGGAGCATTGCTTTGCGGAATCGGTCAATTTCCTTTTCCCGGCTCGCTGCTGTTGTGAATCGATGTGCCCGAAAACATCTTGGCCATTCTTTGTCTATCCACTTTCATTCAGAATTTACTGTAGAACGCAATGTGGCCATACCAAGACACTTTTATCATTATCATCCTCTTGCTGTCATCAGTGCATTAGCGCGTGAGGTAGCTCGCCGCACATTCGATCTACTTCGACACCTATGCTAGGTCCGTTTTCTTCTCGGCATTGTTAAGCAGTATCCTGATATTAATTTTGTTTCTTGCACTAATAATGTTTACCAATAATGGCGACAGCTGTTTTAACCCCCAAAATTGCATGCAGTAGTAAGTAAAACATATGATACTGAGACACTTCGTCATTTGTATTTGGTTACAGCTGTTAAACTAATTATCGATACATAACATCAATCAAACGTGTGACAGGTAAGAACAGTTTGTATGGAAAATCAAATTGTAGTTTTTTAGGGTACTTTGGGAATATACCGACCACACCAAATGAAGAACACAAAAAATAGAAATTTAAGAAACAAACATTATAGAACGAAAAAACAACTCTTCAATTACAAAATTACAACTTACCAAGCAATTCCTTCCAGGTATTGTTGATCGTATTTGTTTCGCTGTTTATCGTATCTTTCTCGAGTAATCCCTGATTACTGCAGCCGCGCGGCATCACGTGATTTGCACGGTACATCAATGCCTTTCCATTACAATTCAATTTATATTTCTGATTAGCCCTCTAGAATTTTGATATTTTACTGATAGGACTACCTCGAGGGAAGTTTTTCTTTACGTCGACCATCAGCGCGGGGCATCACCGAAGGGCTGCCAGAAGCCCGCCTGATGGCCGGAGGCACTCAGCATTTATTTTGGTGCGGACATGTGATCCAAGAATAAAAACAAGTTTTGAAGTGTTTTTTTATTAAAAAGTTTAGTTGGTAAATGTATGTTTTTTGTTGAATTTTTGTGTTGGAGAAATGTAGATGTAAAACACGGAAGTACAACAAAGCATGCACCAACGAATCGGCGGCGAGACTCTGGCAATCACGTTAATCTACTAGACGCTCCGATCTTTTGACCTCTAGTCTGAGGATGGGGAAGGGGTGTTTGCGATAAGAACTATTCCTGTTTTATATGGACGAAATATTGTATTCAAACTAATACGCGTAATCAGTAATCAGTAGAAAACGAAATGTGAAATAACGATTCCATGTCTGGGTGTGGTCGGGTATATAATCCAAAGTACCGTTTTAAGATTTTCCTTGCAATTTTGTTATATTTTCTCATCGTTTTAAACCTTCCCTGGACTTCCACGAACATTTCAAGACCAAAATTAGCCACATCGGTTCAGCCGTTTATCGAGTTTTAGCGAGACAAACGAACGGAAATTAAATTTTTATTTATATAGATATATTATATCAACTTTGAATTGTATTGCTCAGCTTCATTTCAACTATAAAATATTGATATTTACTTGTTTCTATAGTAACAAGTGTATCTTCATCCCACAGCGGAATTTTTGAAATTGTTTGAATTGTACTTAAATTACATTATTTTACGCAATTTCTGTGGAATATATTTGAAACCTTTAGTATATGCTCACAACAATACGTACTTTTAGGTTAAAAAACGTTATTTGAGCCCAAGTTACTTATTCAGTGTGTTTTTGGACCTCAAACTTAAGACAGGCACTACTAAACAAATGTAAAAAAAACTTTAATTTATTACATCAACTGAAAGTACATCTCTTCCCCTCAAAAACAAAACCAAAACTAAAAGGCTAGCTCAAAATTTACGAAAGTTATGTAATTTAATATGTGACCATGCAAAAACGGGTGATTTTGCCGTGGCGGTATTGGATCAAACCGGTGCTCAAACGTCTGGCGGTCTAGCGAACGACGGCGCGGGGGAGCGGCGGCGCACTAAGGGTTAACTCATTGTGTGTTTGTTAATTTGAATTCGTTCTAACTGATGCACATTATTGCATTTCATTTTGTAAATTTGGTATTAGGCCTATTTCATATATTTCAATATAGTTTATGGTTTCCTAAAGCTACAAAAAATTAGTTATAAACCATAAATTTTGATAAAGGTCAAACTTTCAAAAATATCTTAAACTTTGCCTTAATGAACATTTTTTGTACAATTTTTGAATATACTAATGAGAGGAGGTAGGCTAAATTTGTTATACAAATAAATGAATTATAGAACTTATTTCATTGTTGCCGTATAGTTCATTTTATATTTAGTAAGAAAAGATGCATATAGGCTAACATATAATGGCTCTCTCACATTTACATTTTCCCACAACAGGTCTTGATTTAATAGGCATGGTTCCCCTCCCCCAAATTTAAGAAATTCTTTTTGCAAAATTTGCATTTCATAAAACAATATTTTTATGACCTAATTAAATGCAAATATTATTCTTTGTTTAATTCTGAAAAAATGTATATATATATATATATATATATATATATATATATATATATTGCTCCCAATTTATATTTTTAATCCATGTAACAATAAAGTCTTGCATGAAGTTCTAAAACAGGGAGACACTACAGGATGAAATGATTGCCAAATGTAGGGTTAATAGTGTCTACAAGCTTTTTGTCTAGTCTTATTACATGTATTTATTCATACTACAATTGTAAATATTAGACTAATTTATTCACAAAGATGTGAACAATTTAAGAATAAACAATAATTTAAATCTGTAAAGTAAGATATTTTAGACCTTGTATATAAAAAAAAATAACAACAGCAGTATTATAAGGGGCATCACCACAATCAAATTGATATTCATGGTTATATAAACTACTGAAACAAAAATGTCGAACTGAATTAGGTTATAGGTATTTCAAACTACAGAATAGCCTAGTTCAGCAGTTTTATTTCAATCTTGTTATATTTCTTTTATTGATTGAAGTATGTCTTTCACTTCAGGCATGTTTCTGTTGTTCTATACTGATAACAGAGTTAAATAATTCTGTGGTCAAGTAACCTTTACAGTTTGCACTTTTTTCCCCATTTTCTCTCTCTTTACAGCCTAGATTTGAAAGACAGGCTTGGTATAAGTATTTTTCTAAAATGGTAAGAAACGTCTGTTTGAGTTGGATGGTCAGTGAAGGGAATTACTCCACATAGTTGGCTGAAAATACTATCCACTGCATCTTGAGTTGGCCTAAAAATCATACGTTTTATAGCCTGATATTAAAGTTTTGATAATACTTTTTGCTAGTGTGAGAGTAATATGTCTAACTATCTACAGACTTGTTCATACAGTTGCTCTATTTGATAACAGTGTTTGTATTATCATTGTCACATCTAACGACTAAACTATGGATTTTAATGAAATTAATGTGGTTGATCTTCACAGGATGAAACAGATCGTTGTCAACCAGACGGTGAAGATCCCAGAGGGGTTGACATGCAATGTCAAGTCTCGCCTTGTAACAGTGAAGGGCCCTAGAGGAATTCTGAAGAGGTCCTTCAAGCACTTGGCTGTGGACATCTACATGGTCAACCCCAGGCTGCTCAAGGTGGAGAAATGGTTTGGAACCAAGAAAGAGATTGCTGCAGTCAGAACCGTTTGCTCTCACATTGAAAACATGTTGAAAGGCGTCACAAAGGTGAGCTAACACTAAGTTAAACATATTAGTTACTGAATGAATAAGCCACATTTGTGGATGGGTGGTGGTAGATGAACATGCACTGACTTTTTTAGAATTCCAGTAGGATTAATATCCAGCTTAATAAATCATTACTTTACAAGAACGTAGTTATCCAGCAGGAGGAAGTAGCATTAAACTAGTGAATATGGTATAAATTGTACAATGTGGTGGTTGCTATTAAACTTTAGCACTGGAGTTTACATTGCTTGACCAGTAATTCAACCTTTTCACTCCCAAATAAGGTCGAGTTAGTGTATAGTAATCTCTTCCACTTGATATTACACATTTTTACTAAAAGTTATTAAGTTCTTGACTAATTTGTGTAATAATGGTGTATTTTATCAGAAAAATGTTTTTTCTTATGAGGAGAATTGGGCATGTGGTGAAATTTAGGAACGGTTTATTACCATACTAAATATCTGATTACCTTAAATACTTGGCGGTATTAAGTTATTAAGAAATTATTGTTATGTAAATAATATTTTAATTTCATTTTGTTTTTTTTTTTTTACTTTTGATTGGGCATCGAAGCAATTCACTGTGCCTTTCTGCATACCATATTTAATCAGTAGTAACTTACATTTCTGTTACATGTATCCAATTATACTTTACTTTTTATTCACTCCTCCTGATAAACTATTAACATTTTCAAATTAAGAAAGCTCATGTAACAAGTATTTTAAATATTGGTGATCATAAGACAAAGTACAATGAAATTTAATAGTTATCAACTTTATCACTCTACGTCAGTTAAGGAAGTCAAAGGGAATAACAACTAAGAAGAAGAGATTTAAAAACTTTTTGATAGAGTAATGCGTGAAATAAGACAGAACAAATGTCTTGCTTGTTTGAATTTAACTGATTCAGTGTTAGTAAGAAAAGAATGATCATACTAAATGTCATTATGATAAATAATCTTATATGCTTTATTAAAAAAATGTCAGTAATCCATAAATGGACATTATTTTAGGGATTCCTGTATAAGATGCGAGCTGTGTATGCTCACTTTCCCATCAACTGTGTAACAACGGAGAACAACACTGTGATTGAAGTTAGGAACTTCCTGGGAGAAAAATACATCCGTAGAGTCAAGATGGCCCCAGGTGTCACGGTCACCAACTCAGCTAAGCAGAAGGATGAGCTCATCGTTGAGGGAAATAGCATTGAAGATGTTTCCCGATCAGGTGAGGATGTTTTTAATGTCTCTAAGTGTACTAAGTTGTCATTTACTTTTGTATCCTATTGCAAGAAAATGTTAAAGCAACTTGGAGACGATACAGATTATTATCTTTAGGTCTGTCTCATATGCAAAATATCTGTTACGTCAATGCAAAAATTGTATCTCCACTGTTTTTAGTGTGGTCACGACTGTTTAGATTTTGAGTACAAAATTTTCTCTTATTCACGAATTGTGAGTCAGCCTATTTTGAATTAATAGAACACCATTGTTTAACCTTTCTAAGGCAATTGGTTTTTGTTTCATTTCTACACCGAAAAGACCAAATATAATGTACACAAATTTAAAAAAAGAGTTAGATATTGGGTATCAGTTGCAACAAGTGAGATTGACAAATTGCTAACTTCTAGATGGAAGTCTAGTTAGTAGTAGATGGGAAATTTGCAGGTAACTTGCCAAAGTAAATGTTATAAAGTATTTGACTTGACATTCATATGTTTATGTATAAAAGAACGTCCATTCAGAGACGGGAGTTGATCAGCAGTATGTAAATTGCTGATAAACTGTGGATAGATGACCTAATAAACTAATTGGAATTGATATTTTCTATATTTATGTTTATGTATGATTTGTAAATTGTAATGATTTACAGCATTTATTGAAAATTTAAATAAAATTGCAGTGAAAAGTGAAAGTGAAATAGAAGACACAAAATTGATTAATTATAAAATATGTTCATAGTACGAATGACAATAACAGTAGTAGTGAAATTGACACACAAAAATTAGCTATGAAAAATTGTGTAAAAAGTATAAATATTCATGTGTAGTTTTTGAAAGAGCACTTAAGTCTTTGTTTAGCAATAGAATTGACAATACTAGTTTGTATTATTTATAGAAAGTTTTGAATTAAGTTTGTGTGAAATTCACCCTCCCAATTGCATAATTTCTTCTTATAATGGTGCATACTGATTGAAGTTTTACATTCAGACATTTAACAATACTTAAACTTAATAGGTTTGGAGTCGATACCGTTAGTTATAAAAGGGTGAAAGTATAATAAAAACTCGTTATACAATATTGTTGATGTAGTGATAAAAATAGAACCCCAGGAATGTGACTGGATCTATCCCTTCACTACAACATATCCCACTCCTAGTTGGCCACTTTCCCTTACAGCACAAACTGTGGAAACACAAGTGTCATTTATATTTTGATCTTGCACATTCATATTAAAGCAAGTAAATTAGTAAGTTTTATATTTAAAAAGTTAAGGTAACTAACTGACTAAATTATGTTATGAGTTGCCTTCTTGTTTTGTATAATTCTGTGATATAATCAATGAAATGACCTTGTGAACGCCACAACCAATGCTGCAAAATAACAATGCAATTTTTACTGCATTGGTGTATAACAAAAAAATATTGTTCTGAGTTATAGCACCTCGAACGTAAAAATTAATGGAGAATCAAATTTAGTATTTTTGTTTTGTTACGTTTGACAGTTAGTAATGAAATTAAAGCTCGTCAAAACAATATTCTAATCTTAGTAGAGAGCTGAACTGTTATTGCTGAGTAATTACAAAATCATCATTTATAAACTAGCATAATGCTTTGATGACTCACCACAGCAACAAAGCAATTTATGGATTATTTTTTCTAATGCATTTTTTTAATTACAGCTGCCCTGATTCAACAGTCAACGACAGTCAAGGACAAGGACATCAGAAAGTTCTTAGACGGTCTGTACGTCTCAGAGAAGACTACTGTTGTACAGGACGAATAAAGTAATAAAAGGTTTCCATTGTTTTACATTACATTGCACTCATTTATTCCTTTTCCTCTTTATGAATTTATCATGTTGTATCCACAAGGAATGTTTAATTTTGAAAATACAATTAATATTAATGTGAATCTAAAGCTTTTTGGTAGCGTAGGATGTTCATTGTTTAGTGATATAAAAAATTAGCAACACTGTTTCGAAATTGGCAACCCAATCTCTTCCTCTGGTGAGTAACTATCTTAACACACAACTACAATCTAGGTTAAACAAATAAATTATACAAGAGGTCACAATAGGTCTGCACTGACAGACCAACCCGAAAGAACTGATCAGAGGCCAATGGTAAATGGCAATTGTCATGGTGTAAACTAGAGGATGGCAAAAAGGAAACTGGAGTGGGCCTTTTGTATTATTAATTTATTCTAGACAAACTCAAAACCATACTGTGATTCCGCATTGGTTTATAACAAATCTAATCAGTGGGTATCTTTAGTCTAATAACAAGATTTCTTTGTTAGTTTTGTTTTTTTCAGAATTGGCAACCAAAGCTGCCTAATTATGACTAATCAATTAGTCTGTTAATTTAACATATGAAGCTTTGATCAATTTCCTTTTAAAGAAATGAGGTTTGTGATGTATTTTTGGCGTCATCTCAGTTCGTACAATGGGTCTCTGGACCAACAATGATTTACAATTTTTGACTTCTGTTTGCCCTTATCTTGTTTTCCTTGTGTTCTGTTATTCTAATGTTAATGGTCTGTTTGTCTCATTTATTCCTTATTACAGTTTTAGGAATCTGGTGTGCAGTTTTTGTTTAATTTTTACTGGGCTTTGTCTAAGAGTGTTAATTGTTTTGTCTATTTTAACCTACATTGTTGTTTAACCCACCTGAGGAAGAGATCAGATTGGATATCTCGAAACACAGTTTTAATGATTTTTTTGTATCACTAAACAATGGCAGATGTCCTGTTTCGTTCACAATCCTCCCATTGTCAAAAACCATCTTTTACACATTCAGTGCAGGTGGATCGCCGGCGAGCCAAAGGACCCTAGCGCGCAGTACTGCGGGATCGCTGGTGCGATGCGTTGCCTAGGAATGCAAGACTGCTCAGTTTTGTTCAGTATCCAGAGACCCTTATAGACGAAAATTTTGCAGTTAATGTGGTAAACAAATGAAGATTTCATGTTAAAAATCCTCAAATTTACAATTCATCCTTTAGACATAAAGATCAAATTTACTCAAAAGTTACATGCAAAATTAATAATACACATGTATATTCTGTTGAGAGTATGATTGTAAGAGACAGTTCCCTCTAGAAAATCTTTATTGGCTGAGTGTTAGCAAAGCCTATCACTCGAGGGGCTGAAAAAATATCAGTCTGTCTGCACGATATCTCGAAAACAAACTGGCCTACAGATTTTATATTGTACATGAAGCTTCATTTATATATGGAGAACACGGAGTTCAATTATGTCACTCCATAGGATTGGCTTTTTACACTGGTCATATGGGTATGGGGGGTTCTGTTACGAAAATAGAGTAAATGAATTTGTTAAAAAAAACTCAGTACACTCATAAGATTTAACAATGACATATTTAACACAAGTTGCCTATCTCACATCTTAACACATGCAACATCATTTATGGTGTCTTGGTATGCTGACTTATTATTTAACCCAATTGAATGAACAAAAATGTGAATATATCATGTGGCAAGATATCTTTAGAAAGATTTCATTTCTAGATTTAAAAATTTAAATGAAATTATTTGTACGTAAACAAGAATGATAAAATTCATTGTATTATTCATTATGTATGATAGCACATTTTCAACCGTAGAATTTGACAGCATCTTTGAAGCTTGTCACTCGGTAGGTTGATGGAATTTCTTTTATTTGCCAAGGGATGTAATATTTTCCTCCATATGATTATCATTCCATCTGTCAATAATGAAATTAGCTATGGACTTGAAATTTTGCATTGAACATTAGTAAAGACTTATACGCTACATACTCTAACCTTGTAAAGTAAGTCAGACTTTTAAAAACTAATATAACAGACAAATGGAATTTTAAGTAAAATATAAGCAAGCAAGTACAAAACAAATACTTCTCTTTGTACATATATGTTTCTTTTAAGTGTTAGAGAGGGCTTCTTAGCCCTAACTTCGCCTGGTAAAATAAGACATTCTTTACTTTTACTTTTTTCTTTTAATAAGACTATTTAAGATTTGGAAGATCGAAGAGTTTGTATGCTTATTCTTACCAACTATAAGAGTAAAAAATAAGAAAATATTTGTTTAAAATAAAATACTGTTGTTGTTTTAAATTTAAATTATTAGGTTTTTATATATATTTAAATTTCATAAAAGGGAGAGTGTGCAAATCGCAAATTCAACAAAAAGTGAAATTGATAAACAGCTTTAAAGGGCCCCATACACCTGCGAGTCTGGCTCGACTCGCCTAGAAATGGACCAAATCCGTCAGTGTATGGACAATTAAGAGCCGAGCCGAGTCAAATTCAGGCGAGCCGAGCCGGATCCGCAACTGCTTGCCGTGCGGCTCGGCTCGAGTATCAGTTCGCCAGTGTATGGCGCATTACGGATCGGACTCGTGCCCCCACCACCGAAAAATCTGTTCATTCCGTTTTCACTACTGTAGGCCAAACGTTACGCACCACTCGTTCCGCCAAGGGTAAGGTGTTTTGAGTTAACATGGCTGACTCCAAGTTATGAGCCCTGATTTTTTTAACATTTATTGAAGAGTATCGAAATTTGCCGATAGCATTTATTATGTAGACCGTCCGGTAGCCAGAAAACGGGGAGTAGCAGTGAGGCGTTCCTCTGGTGATATAGCGTTTCGCAGTATAGTGTCTTTTTTTGTTATAAGCGGTTTAACCTTGTCCAATAACATGTTAAAACTTTCAGCTGACATCCTTAAATAGTTCTGATAGTCTTGGCGACTATCATTCCTAACAAAATTCAATAAATTCATGTGACTAATTCTCTTTCTATTTAGTAACCAATTCTTTGACCACATTACCCTTTTCTTCCGTTTCTTCTTAAATACACCTAGCTCATCTAACACTATGACCGCAGCTGCAACCTTCTTTGAAAAACTCATGTTTGCAACTGGGCGAGCAAGATACGTAGGTGTATGGTGAATAATCAGCGGGTCCGGCTCGCAAGCTAGGCTCGGCGAGCCAGACTCGCAGGTGTATGGGGCCCTTTAAGGCTGCACAATCTCTCACTGCAATACAAATCCACTGGCCTTGGACAGAGAGGTCATTAGCTCTTTAAAAACTGAAAATCATGTTTTCAAGACTCGCATAGGACTGCATGCATTTCACATGTACTGGCTATATTGTAAGCTATAATTAGCAGGAAGTAATTATTTAAAACATCAAAACAAACTAATCAACAAGCATGTAATTATAACATCATTGTAGCAGACTGCATTAGATGTGAGAAAATTTCAGCAATGCCATTCCAGAAAATTCTTGTTAGGATGTCAAGATGAAATACTCTTGTGCTGGTAACCGAGAAGCTGAAATCCTCTTCCTACTCCTTGGCCCGATATATAGTTTTATCTCACCACAAAACCTAGCTCGCGCTTCATGTGCAGGAACAAGTGGTAGTCCGGGTGATCTAACTGCTCCCAACGAAATTGTCGAACCAATGTTACGAGTGTCACCAGCGGTATAGGGCCGAGCATTGTCATGGAGCATCACAATTCTGTTACTGATCATTCCTCCCCGTTTGTTTTGAATTGTCTGCCTTAGTTTTCTTAAGGTTTTGCAATACTTTGCCGGTTTCACCTCTTGGGAGAAAATCAATCAGAAAAATACCTTTCCAATCCCAAAAGACAGTGCACATGATGTTTTGTTGAGACATTGTCATCTTGAATTTTTGTTTCTTCGGGGATTGCGTATGTCGCCACTCCATTGACTGCTATTTTGATTCCGGTGTGACATGATCAATCCAAGTTTCATCACATGTCACATTTTTGTTTAAAAAATCCTCACCATCATCACTGTACCTTGTGAGCACTTCCGATTCTCTCGGTTCTCTGCATGTCAGTGAGCATTTTTGGAACCCATCGGGAACTCAGCTTGTGATAACCTAAGTGGTCCGTAGCAATTTCGTGCAAAAGAGTGCGTGAAATTTGTTGGAAATCGTCAGATAGCGTTGTCATTGTGAAACGTCTGTTCCCTTGGATTATTTCTTCAACCTGATCATTGGTGACGAAAGAAGGCCGACCACTCCGATTCTCATCATGCACACTTGTTCGACGTTCATTGAACATTCTAACCCACTTTATCACCACTCCTCCACTCATCACATCTTCCCCATAAACATCTTGAAGTTAACGATAAATTTCAGCCAGTTTCATATTCCTTGCTTTCAAAAATCTTATTACAGAATGAATCTCAAATTCGGTGGGTTCACTAGTTGTCTTAAACATTTTAAACGTTCAGAGAAAACTGATAACACAACACAGAACAACTAAAGTGGCGTAAGTCGATAGCTAGTGAACAATGATGACTAGTGTGCATGCACGGAACACCGATTACAGCGCTACGACGGCAGTAGATTGAAACGGTACTTACTTTCTGAACACACCTCGTACAAATAACATATTTATGATATTTTATTCAATAAATAAGTTAGGTTTAAAAATGTAAACTTTCTATAAAAATTTGTAATTCAATAATTTATTACTATAAGATGTAAAAATTATTTTTGAAATAGTAATAATCATCATTTTATATGTTTGCACAGTATGTCACCATTTACAGTACCATAATAATGACTAAAAAAATGTAAAATGCTAATTCTATATATTTAAAACTATGCCTAAAGTTGTGTTAAATTAAAACATAATTCAGACTTAAATCATAGTAAAACAAGACTAATAATAATAATAAATAATATATCTGCTACAATAACTGAAACCTGTAATTATAAAAAGACTAACCCTGCATGTACTATTGAGACTAAAACTTTATTTTAATTGTGTTGAAAGGGATACTTTATATGAAACTGACTGATTAAATTAAGTAATGACAAAAATACTGTATGTAAAATTGGTTTATTTCATATTAAATACATTTTATCGTCATATTATAAATATGGTATAAAACTAACACTTGCTCAACTTACACTATTACAATTCTGAAAATCTTTATTTAAAATTTACTCATTTAAAACTCTGTTATTTTTTAATTCACTTAAATTATAATAAATATGAGTAGTGCTTAAACCTTAACAACACTAAGACAAGTTTGTTTACGTGACAGGAGATTTCTCTTAACTAACAGGGTACATCATGACCAAATTACATATAATTTAAGTAAAACAGTACATTAGAGCAAATAAACATTCCACCAATGGACATAAATTTTGGATGGATTTCAGTGTTTACTGTACTGTACTATAGAGATTTAAACTTTACAGAAACTTAAATATATACAACTATGTAGCCAAAGATCTCTTCAGTAATCCAGACCTCATATTGTTTAATACAATGTCAAAAGAAAGTTTCAGGTTTAAAACATGCCTTTTTCAAAAACAGAAGTTATTATTAAACTTTAAAATTTGTTTGCCTTTTATACTAAAGGTAAAATGTGGAGTCTTCTATTATTTCAATAAATCTTCATAAATGAATTTATTGGATATGTACAAGCTAACATAGCGCTTCAAACACATTTATCAGTATATGAGAGTTTAGTTCACTTATCTCCCGTATTCTTCAAAATATAGGATAAGGGAAAGCACTTAATCCTCAGACCAGGCAAGTAAGTTATAGGCAAAGAAATTGACAAAGCAAGCACCAATAAGAAGGCAAGCGTAAGGCAGAAGTAAGACAACAGAAGGTTTACATCAGTAACAAATGTTCTTTAAAAATTAAAATAGCCTTATAAAAAGCAAACCCTGTTTTGAGTACTAGGGTTGCTCTCTCTGTAATGTGGAAACCCTTGGAAAAAAGATTAAGCATGCATTAAAATTAGTAAACTAGGAAAAATTGTGAAAAAATAAATCACCACAAGATAATTATGTTAAAACCCATGATAAGGTACCAAAACACAAAAATAAAACCATTACATAAAAATCAAAGTTACCGTAACATAACACAAGGAGTAGCAGCAGGGTGACTGCAAAAAATAAAAGGAAAATGTTGTGGTGGGAGGTGTACCATACATTAGCGGTTGACCTTCTTTAATCCTTAGCTTACAATGTGACGTTTAAGAGGATTCATATGCTTACAGTTTAACAAGGGTAAATGGTAATTATAGAACACTTGATGTAATACTACATATTAATCCTTAAATCATAAAACAATGATATTTTATTATGGGAATGTATTATTTATGCAATGTTTGAAGAAAATAATTTACCAGGATTAATAATATTAATTGTATGTTTGATTTGCTTACAAAAGATCTCGCATCATTTAATATGCCAACTGTAATAAGGTAAAATCAAATTAAATTTATTGCCACGTCACTGTATTGTATATAACATATATATTACTAATTTTTAAACATTATATGTAGAATAGTGTTTAATCTGACATAAATTCTTGAACATCTCGTATATTGTGCGCTGTAATAAATATTTTAAAAAATTGCTGTAAATGTATTCAACATGTTTTCCGTTCCTATAGTATCAGGAATTTTATTGTATTTTTTCCTTTGTAAAGTAAATGTTTTTCAAATTGATTGGTTCTATTTGTAATGTTTTATAAGATGTGTATGGTGGTGTACTGTAGGTTACATTTATTTAGTGATGTATAAAATTATACAATACTTGGTTTTACAAATATTATGGCTTTCATTATGCAAATTGAGGAAAATGTTAATATTTGGTTATTTATAAAGAGGCTAGCATGATTAAATTTTCATTTCTCCATAAATAATTATAATTTCAGTTACTAAATTTATTTGTTACTTTTTTCCTCACACATGGAATAGGAGAAGGGTATTGTGATAAAACACAATTTGTAAAAGGGTATTAGGTTAAAACCAAAGAATTTTAGTTTTGGTGTATATATTTTTTTTATTTCTCAATCCCTGTACAAAAATTTCTTTTTGGAAAATGTCCTTACAAGTGTATTTAAACATATTCGACAGATAATTACAAAATTTGTCAAGCAGATGTATTTAGTGAATATCCAGATAGATTTTACGTTTTTAACATTTCAAATACAAATTACTTTGCAAAAACCAAACTGAAAACTAGTTAATGTAAAGACACTCATTGATTTTTATAAAATCCAACATTTAATTTTAATAATATCTTTATAAGCATCTTAGTTTTTCAATTGTTTAAACTCATTAAATTAACATTCTCAACAAAAAGCATAATTTTCCTCTACAGAACCAAATATTTCTCTAAAGGGGAGCAATTTTGACTAAATACTACATTTATATACAGCTCAAAATGTCATAAAAGAGTAAACACCAGATTTGCATAAAATTCTTTTTGTAAAAGATTAAACTTAGATTTCATATAAAAATAAAAGTGGAACCATTTAGTAGATTCGAGACATTTCAACCCACCACTTTATACTCTTTTCATATTAGTATCATCCTATTTCATGCAATGATTTTTCTCAACAGCAGTCATTAAACTAACTTGGCCTATTCATTTTTATGCATGCTGAATCTTTGGTTTTATTCCTGCAATAAGGAGTACATATAAACATTGTTTATTTGTACATCCAATTATTTCTGTAACAATGTTTTCCTTTGAACTAATTCATTGTTAACACTATTAATAAACAAATAACAGCAGTCTAGTTGATAGTTTTATTTAACAAGTGCAAACACTAGATAGCGTGCATACATCAATATTAACAAAGAGGACCAACACGCATATTAATAAAAACAAGATATGTACATCAGTCCAAAATTTTTAAATATTTAAAACAGGGTATTTATAAACGAGTTATACAAACATTTTCTTTATTTTTTAAAGCGGTAATAACTTGTATAAATGTTACATACACAAAAGGATGTAGTACAAGTTTTATTCCTGCCTAACACTGAATTCTCGACATACCCACTGGGTGGCTTGTGAGAGTGAGTTAATCCAAGTCATCACGAAGTCGTACAAAGGTGCAGAGCATGCGCATTATTGTTTATGATTTCATGAATCTAAATTGGCTACTACAGATCGTAATCCAAAACAAACTGTTATTGTTGTAAAACTGTTTCACCGAAACTGGTTGTGAATCACATAGGGCTACAAGCAGAGTTGGCCAGTAGTCTTACAGAGAACAGCTACACATGTTTGGTAGTTTTTCATTCATAAGGTACATCAATAATACGTGCTAGCTTAGAATTGAATATGCCTAGAGGTACAGTGTGGGAGATATAGAAATACCTGCGATTCAAATTAAAACTGTTAATAAGTGACAAAGAAAAACAAGTCCAGTTTTGTATAAATGTTTAACAAAATGAAAACTGGAAATAATTTTTTAATAAAATCACATTCAGAAACGAATTTACTTTCTATACCTGCAGGAAATTGAATTGGCAAAGTGTTCAGATAAAGTGAGCAGAAATCATTTAACATAATCAAACTTGTAGTTGCCTAAATTAAAAATCTTTTCATGGAAAGTATAACAAGATTTACGGTCAAGTACTACTTTCTTATTGCCAATTCAACAGCAATTGGCATATACCTGAATAATCCTAAAATGGTCTAATGCCACAATTATAACATGGACACAGAATTTATTGATGAGGGAAATTTTACACCACCACACAGTGATGGTGTTACCCTACCAACAAATCAATGTACTGATTTAGATTGAACAATTTCCTGGCCAAAGCTATTACCTGATCCCCTATGGACTTCTGTGTATGAGGTTACTTAAATTGTTTGTTCCTTAGCTTAAACAAAATTGATGCTACATCAAGACTTGCAGAAACAGAACTAATGAACAGAATTTGGCAGGAAAATGTTCACCGATGGGACATTTGTTGTGTGACAAAAGTTGCCATGTTAAATATTTTAAAATAAAACTTGAAGATATACTGCATTCAGTGATGTATAAAGCATTTATTTAAGCATTCAGTGCAGTATAAAACATGTATTTAAGTTTATTAGCTCTTTAAAATTAAAATTTCTACAGGTAAACAAGTAGGAGAAAAGAGAAAATACAGCCAAATAATTACGATAAATATTCCAGATTTGTTATTGGCAAAGATTAACAGAATTTATTCATTTATTTTATTATTATCAGTTTTAGATAATTAGATATTTGCTGTAGTAGATCTAGCAATCGTGAAACAAACAGATAAAGATGTGTATGTAGGTCAGGTGGGCTACAGTTGGTTCTGTCAGAATATATATTTATAGATTTTATTCTATAAGAAATTTAACTATTAATCTTTCTTGACAACTTGGATTATTAGTGTTTCTATGTAATATCTTTTAAAATATTGAATATATTACAAACAAATAACACATAAAGAAAGTTAACCCTGGAAGCGTTAATCAAAAATTCGAAAGTGTGTGCTGATTTTTGTAGGCTTTACAGGGTTCCTTTGTAATTTCAACAAATTTTATATGAACAAAATTTTGAAGCAAAAACATAACTTTTACAGCATATATAGTATTTATTACTTGACAATTAAAAAATTATATTACATAAAAGTATCTACATTATAATAAAATCAGATGTTTCAAAAGTTCAAAATACCCAAATTGTGGAAATTTAGTTCTGAACACAAAAAATATGTAGTGTTATGTGGTTCATACATATAAATGGAAATAATTTTTATGTTTACAGCGAAAGAGTGAAGTGGCAAACTGTTACCAAATTTCAGTTGCTACCCAATACAATGAAATAATCATAATAATATTGACTGTCATGTAAATTAACCCTTTTAACCCTTTGAGTGCCGCAGCGTCTACATAGTAGATGTTGTGAAATGTGCATAAATTGCCGGCATCTACCCAGTAGACGATTTGTATTTAATTAATATCACATATAATTCATTTTTGTTTTGACAAATAATTTATTTCTCGGCAATGTACAAGTTTCGAAAAATCGATTGTGATTGATTTTTATTGTTCACCGCCTCCTTGTAGTTATTTGCAATCATAAAAAAACAGATGACGCAATAGTTGGTCAGCTGCTACTTGTTGCCATTAACTACACAGTTTGGTTCGTTGGGTGTTTACATTGTGCTAGTTTCGTGTGTTTATGCTGAAAATTGTTATTACTATTCTGCAATTGTGTTCAGTAAAACTTACAATGCATTTATAAACTTCTTTTTTCTTGTTTATTTGTTTAGTGATGTATATTTTATTGTTGGATTGGTGATGAAGCAAAACGCAAGTTCCAATCAAACTATTGATTTTAGGTGAAGTAAGGTTATATTGTAGGCCTGTGTATATTTTTATATACTTTTTATATAATTAGTATTTTACAGTCGTCTTACTTCATTGAGTGAAATAGGATAGTTATAATGTTGTTTCTAAACTTTTGACAAACTTGAACAAAAATTGCTTTTTGTTGTATTTTGTATATATTGCAGTATCTGGTTAAATATTACTGTAACACACCATATTATGCATGATTTTTATTCAGTTTTTCATGCTCTTTCATATGGTATAGGTATGGTATAGCTAAAAAAAATTAAAAAAATATTGTATATATATAAAATTTTAGTTCAAACTTAAAATTTTTTTTTTTTTCATTTTTTAGTTTTTTGTTATAACCTATATTCTTTTTGTGTAAATAAAAATAAAATTATAATATTATATGGAAAAAATACCTTGTTTTATAACACACAAACTAAAAAAAAATATTATTCAAATCGGTTGAATAGTTTTTTTAATATAGTTTTTTTCCCCACACGCTTGCAAAACAGAAGGAAATGCTCCGGCAATTTATGCGTATGACTTGGGAAAATATGCTGTGGCACTCAAAGGGTTAACCCTGGTAAAATACTGACGTCCATATTATACGGATGTCGTAAATAAGGCGTCAACTCCAACATACGTCAATATAATGGGGACGTGAATTTTTAGTTATTTTACTGGCCACCAATTTTACCAAATGCTTTGAAATTCCTCTGACTTGTATAAAAATATGTACTGCATCGAAATATAACTGTTCGTAAAGGTTTGACTGTGTATTTTGTGTCTGTGGTTAAGAAATTGCAAATCATCTCAGCTGAGTGCTCACTGACTGACTGACACATACAGCTGTATTTCACTACATTGTGAATATTCCACATGGTTTAATGTTATTAGGTTAAAACCGTACAAAATACGGCAGTTAAATATTAGGTATCAGTAGAACATCTCTTTTACAGTGTAAAATATTGCAAAGAAGTATTGCTGAAAAACCAGTGAAGGAAATATGTCAACTGAATTCTTAGAGCAGTGATATTTATGAAAAAGTGAATGAATGATGATTGCATTTAAATGATAATTACAGATCAATAAGAAACTTAATAATAAAAATGCTTGTATTTTTATAAATATATTCAGCAATATTTGTTGCAAATGAAAATAGGCATTAACAAGTACAATCTGGGTTTTTATTTGTTGTAAAATAAATATGTTTCAAAATAGTGTTATGATAGTTCTTACTACTATTATTTTGTACTTAAGCATTAAACCATATCCTGAAGAGACGACAACAGATAGCGTTTCACACTATAAACAGTTTTTTCTGGACATATAGTTTGTTATATCATTATTAGGTTTATAAAACAACAGAATACCGTTATTGACGACTAATTCTAATGGAAATTAAAATATACACACAAATTTATCACAAATAAAAATTATTACTAACACTCACAGAAATGAAGACCAGTAAAGTATGTAGTCATATTACATAGAATGTATCCATTTAGGTAGATCACACGAGACTGTGTATTCTCTCATTAGTGTGACGCTCACTATACACTGACAAATAAGGAGTTAAGGATTACTTAAAACTTAATATACTCGTATATACAGTTGACGTAAACAGTTTGGCTAGGCAGCTTATAGCTACTCCAAACAATTCTTACAAGATATCACACATATCTTTTTAAGGTATATTACACTGTATACAAAATATAACCCGAATATTTTAGTATAATAAATATAATATATGATACTTTTCTTAAGAAAGAATTAGTGAGCTGCAAAATGGAACTGTAGTATTAAAAGGATACAAGGCATTGATATATTGGCACACAGTATCCTGAAAATATATATATATATATATGTATGTATATATATATATATATATATATATATATATATATATATATATATGCAAGGTATTTCATCTCTTAAGATATTTTAGGGAATCATTCTTTGATTCCAAACTAATATAAAATAAAATTCATAATAAACATATCTAAATCACTTAGATTTTTTGGCTGTATCTTTTGGTTTCTGAACAACAGCTGTAGGAGGCCAGAAATGCAATAGATACAGAAGATTGTTCAGAACCTTCTGAACATGATTTTGTTGTTAAATCAATTTAAATAACTGAAATGTTTGTTTTTTTTCACTTAGGACATAAAAATGAGAACCTTCTCATTCAACTTGGTCCTAAAAGACGTTTGTACTTGGTATCAGTGAGAGTATATAGGATGGATGAAGTTGGAATACAGAGCCACCACCTTTTAAGATTCCATAAGGAGGGATGTTAACTTAGTAATGTTGCCTTGGAAGAGGGGAAGGCCAGCTTTGTTCCAGCCTCTCCAGTCAAACACTTCCACACTCCAGACAACAATTCTTCACATCCAGGCTAGTCTTTAGTACTAAGGGAAATCCACCCATTTCAACAGCTATCCTCCACAATAGACTACACTTATCAATTCGGGTAGTGGTGCCATTCCTAGACATTCATAAGGTTGCCCAGATTTAAGTGACACATAGTTTTTTCTGTACCCAGTGTAGGTTCAACTAGAAGGTATAAACCATCAAAAAGTGAACCTTCCTGGGAAGTTGTTTTATGCTCGTTGATATGTTAACATATATCAGGCCTAAACAACTGTCCATTCATTGTGGCATTTGGATAACTAAGCAGTTATTTTTATAATCCATTTTTTTATTGCACATCATTCACTAATTATATTATTATTGTTAATAAACTCTAGTTGTTTAGTTCTATATATTTATTCTTATTATAACGGTAATTATTGGAGACTAAAATGGATGAAGACATCAATTTATCATTACAACAGGAAAGTACTCAAGAAACTGTGTAAGGGTTTAAAGTTTAAAAAATAACTATTCCAGTTGTTATTCAAGCAATGCTATTGATAAGTCAAAGAAATTAAGAATAATTTTCTTTTAAGTTTCATTCAAAATTCATAAAAAATGTTGTCCTAGAATAGTTTTTTCTTATAGGCAATTGTCTTGTTTTGTAAATTACTTCATTTTATATACAATTTAGGCACACAATAATAAGAATTATAGTCTTGTTGCTTAGGTTTGTTAGCAAAATAAATTTGTTTTAACACCAATCTCTTCTTTAGTAATAAGAGAAAAAATATAATTATCAGCCTCCCAGAAATGAATTAATTAGGATTCTTATTCTAGGCTAAAAACATTTCTCTCACATTGGAGGGAAAAAGAGTTGAAATTCACAAATTATAGATGGTCCGAGTTATACAGGTATTATAATTTGACAAGGCTATTTATCTTAATAAAGTTAATTATTTTCCTTAAAAATATTCAAAATGGTTTCCACTGCTTGGTGGATATCTAACTTTAATGTCAAATAAAACAATACTGGCATAACAAAAAAATTAACAAACATTAAGATAACTTCAACAATAGCTCTTGTGTAAGGTTATTTACAATATGATTTGTTTTTACTTTTCCTGACTGGTGCTGGGTGTTAGATAAATTTGTTTTTGAGACTTACTACTGTATTTTGTTATAACTGTAACTTTTATGTGTTCATCACTATAGGTTTATATTCTTTACATTTTATTGGCTTAGCTTTTCAGTATGTTTTAGGATTTGACATCTGAAGATGAGCGTTTGTAACAATCCTCAAAATATCTTTTTCTATTGTAATAACACTATTACAACCTTTAATAATCCTGTTATTCTTTCAAATTATTGTCAGTAATACATTTTAATAATAGAAAATTTTTATTTTATTAAGTTGAAATTTGATACAAATGTTTTAAAATGGCCATAGGTTTGAAACTACTTATATTAATTTTGCAGAAAAATTGTAACACTTACACTATCTGTTAGTTGTGATCTTTAGAATAAAATTTAATCAAAGAGGCAAAATAAGCACTTTAAACATGCCATATTATCTACCATTTTGTAATGTTTATATGATATACTTTGTTTGCTTGGGCCCAAGGATCAATCTCCTAAAATATCTCACTAAATTTACAAAAGAATCTGTTTTAAATGTTTAAAGAAATATATGTACTTCTGCATTTCTTTATCGGTTCTTAATCATTTTGGGATTTTAACTGTGACACCAATATATCAGTGAAATGCCTTAAAAGGGCTTCTGAAAGAATAAAAGCCAATTCAATGTTCATCGTAAAGTAGTTATATTAAACAAGTTACTTTATAGAGAAAAAAGGGAAAAAATAAGAAGCTTGTAACTAATGTTGTATGAAACTTTCTACTAAATATATAATTTAAAAAATACTACCTTATAATTATACTTATTAACATAAATTCCAGTTAAAGTATTATTCTTTACTCTAAGAATAATTACTTAATGGTAGTGGGATAGTAAACTGTATCATTATAAAACTTCAAGCTACAGTTTATGGTTACTCTTATCTTAATAAGTGAGATATTTTAGAAATTTGTTAGTGTTATATACTTTGTAACTGTTCATAATTATTTATACAAAGAATAATTGTTTTTGTTAAGTTTATTATCTCATAGAAACAAAGTAGCTGAAAGAATGATACATACAGTTAACAAAATATTCAAGATTATGAAGTGAGTAAACATAAATACACCAAGAGATATTGTAAAAATAAATTTAAGTAAAACAATTTTTACTTATGGTATTAGTGTACAAAATTATACAGCACATTATATGAGGAGTTTCTGTATTTCAATACACAGTAAAAAATCTAATAATACTTTACACAATAGTCAATAAAAACCAAAGCATAACTAAGTTTGGTTTAATTTACAACTAATGTATAATATAAAACTAATAAATTAAATAGGAAAGACAACACATTGGTAGTTTGATTGGAAATTAGCACTATATGTAGAATACATTGAATTTAAGTACAAAACACAATCATATAGCAATCTGTTTATTTTTATATAGATACACAAAATTATGTACAAACTCAGCATGCAAATATTGTCTGGTATATAACCGTTTTAAAATTAAAAACACCAATATTAACTTTTAAATATCACAACCAAATTTATTTTGCTATTATTAGAGTAAATAATGCAAAATTAATAGATGCAAGAAAGATAAATAATTTGTTTGTAACTATACAAAAAAATGTATGAGGTCTATTCAAAAAGTGTCTATTAGTGTCTTATCTCTGGTACTGTAAAAAGAATCAAAGTTAAGAGGATTTTATCTTAGTACTTTAATCTGACTTACTTACTAAGCTGGATGAACCTCTAATTTAATTCCTTGACAGTAGTTTTCTTTACATGCCGTTCAATATCTTCACTGAATTTTGATATGCATGAAAAAGTCAATCAGTGTATTTGTGTCTAACTATACCAAACTTCAGGAAGCATTTAAAGAACACTTATGAAAGTGTTAGTATGATTTTCAGTAATGAACATAAGTTTCATTTGACAATTTCAATATGTCACGACACACCAAAATGCTTGGCAAAGCTACATCAAGGTGAAGACAAACAAAAATATTTCTTATTGAGAAAAGATTGTTCACTATGAGTTCATTCTTACTTGGTAATTCCATCATAATAATGCCCGAGCACAAAGAATGCTACTATCTCGCCCAACAGATTTTGGGCAAACATCTCCTTACTCACTTTACTTCTCCTTGTGACTCTTTTCCTCTTCTTAAAGTCAAACTTTAACTGAAGATGGGGTTTACAAGGTGTTACAGAGAGTCAAAAATATTTGATTGAGCAACTTTCCACGGTTCTCAAAAGTCACTTTAAATATGAAATGGCAGAGCACAACCAAAATCTCTTTCATGAAATGGGAACTACTTTGAGGTAGTGTATGTCTCAAATATGCAAGTTAAAAACAATTGAACATTATATTGAATATTCCAGTCCTTATTTATTTTTGAATAGACTTCATACAAAGAGTTCGTGCAGAAGTTGTATGTGGGGGATATCACAATGTCTAGTTAAAGTAAACTAAGACAAAAATAACATTAACTATTATTAGTGTCACATTCTCAAAATATTCTCTTGAATATAAAGTACAATAACAAATAAAAATAAACCAAACAGATATTAACGATTGAATAGAATAATATAAACAACATTACTGAATGTAACAGAAAAAAAGTTGTTGAAATATAATTTAAATATGAAATCACAGTGTAATATGTAAATACACCAGATGTTTAAAAGTCTTGATCCCTCACCCCAATTAAAATTTATTCATGGATGACAATTATCAGTTATCTTACTTAAATTTCTGAAAATTAGAGAAGAGCTTGGTAGCAATGAAATAAAGTTATACAAGATGTCTTCTCTAGTAGTTTTAAATGTAAGAACAATTTACACTCACTTGAAAAAGTCTCGGACAAAAATACTGAAAATTTCTGATTTGATACCAAGAATAAATAGCAGTGACTTTAATTATGTAATTTGGCTTAGTATTTTAAGTACAAATTTTGTTGTCTTATAAATACAATTAATTTGAAGTAACGTATGATGTCTCATTAAAAGATATTATGTTGTCTAAACAAATAAATTTTCTTTAGAAAATGAATTGGTTGTTATTTGTGAAAGGACAGGCTGAAATTGATAGTTGTGATGTTGTTGGTTTTGTCACATCAAGATCTTTAAGGTATCAGTGGACTAGTCATTATAAGCCTTCAAGCCAGGAAATAAATATTCTCAGATATTGCTATGTGAGTGCCAGAAAGAAAACCCCACTATAACCAGAACAAAAATAAAATGTGTCCAAAAACTGTATTTGTTCTACATAATTATAAAACAAAAATCACAATAATTATGGA
Organism: Homalodisca vitripennis; assembly: GCF_021130785.1. NCBI lineage: Eukaryota > Metazoa > Arthropoda > Insecta > Hemiptera > Cicadellidae > Homalodisca > Homalodisca vitripennis. Next base: position 106,564,856 of record NC_060209.1, read on the forward strand.
GTTTGGCCTTCATACTTATGATTGTAACACTCATTCTAAATCTACATACCAGTTACAACCACAGTACATTCAACTGAGTTCGATTAAAACAACACTGTAATCAATCTTAATTGACATTTTAATAAATAAAATGCATTGTGTGCACAAGTTAGGTGTATGATAAGTTTATCACTGATTTCATCTCAATTATTCATATTTAGTTTTGATTCATGTCATTAACATTTTAACAAACATAACATTGCACTGCTTTGAACCAAAACAGCTTAATTAGAGAACGATAATTGTTAATTTCTTCATGCTTACACTATTTACAATCTAACAAATATATTAAAATCCAACTTTGAAAGCTGTTTCAGAAAACTGATTGAAACCATTATCTTTAGAAACTCTGTACATATTCAATCAGTACAAAAACTTTTTGTACACATTTCAAAAGATGTTCAAAATTAAAATTCTAAATTAGAGGTTAGGATCGTCTGGTAGTTCGTAGAGAAATATCGATGACTAGATCGCCGTGCATGATCTTGCCATATTCTGTACACGCTCATGACATATTATTATATTAACAGTTATGTACATCTAAACCAAAGTCTATGTTAAGTACTGCTCTTGTCCTTTGTGTCTTGCACGTTTTTCAGGATTTGATCTGAAATTATTTTTGTTGCTTGAGCTGCCTGGGGTATCAGAAACCTGAAAAAATATCATTATTCAAACTAATTGATATTACAAAAATGTATTACACATTAAAATTAAAATTATTAAAATTGTTACTCAAATAAATTGTTACTAGTTGTTTGGAAAGAAGAAATTTCAACTAGTGCTTTTCAAGAGAAACATATTTCACTAAAAATAAAGGTTTCTATGAAATCCTCATAGGTTGGTTTTTTAAATTTTTGTGGATTCATATAACAAAAAAAATTATATAATTTATATATTTACATTATCTTGAACGCCCTTACATGTGATGTTTGTCTGGGCAAAAGACTTGTCAAATGTGCTATGAATTATAACTTAAACATGAGAAGAACAAAACAAAGATACATATGCTAAAACTAAATAATACAATTTTAACGTTTTCATAAAATTTATGAACTTCCTGAGACATGGCTTGTGTTTTATGTGGTCTGGGCAATTATTATACATTTTTCAGCAGATATACAATGAAGATTTTAAAAATGTGGTTCTGTGGATAGGATATTGTAAGATGATAGTATTTCTTGAATGATTGTGATGGTGATTTCTTACGAAAAACCAACGGGAGTGTGATTTTACAAATACAAGACACTGGAGGATAAACAATGAAGAAAGTGAACGGATTTGAGTTTTTTAAGTGTTTTATTACAGGGTTCCCTTGGTCTTAAGCCACAAAGAAGTCTAATAACTCTCTTCTGCATTTAAGGACATTTAGTGTTTACATAGAATTTCCCCAAAATATGAAGGCATTAGAGAGAGTAAGTGGAAAAATGCAAAATAAATCTGTCTCATAACTGAGAAATCAACAGATGAAGATAAAGTCAGCAATGCAAATAAGCTTTACTGAGGCAAGGAAGTAAAGAATTGACCTGCTGATGCCAAGAAAGAGTAGAGTAAATTTCAAAACCAAGGAATGTGTAAGAGACTACTAATATTCTTCTATAACAATAATTTAATCATTTAAATAATAACTCTTTTTAAAAATTGATTGAGCATATGCACAGTAAATGATTTTTATTTCTGTTAGGTTAAGACAGTGCTTAACTACTAAGTGAAATCGTGTATAATGTTTATGTGCTTTTTCTGTTGTGATATGAGCTAATTACATGATACTTATCAATCATTCAACCTGGATACCTGTACTCATTTATTATGTCTTATGATCCACAACCAAAGATTACATTGTTGTCAACACTTAAGGTATGTAACTATCATGTCAGTATTCTCTTTCAACAAAATTGGAATAATTTTGTACTTGGAAATATTAAGAGTTAGCAAGTTTAAAAATATCTATTGCAGCTATTTGAAAACTCAAATCTCATGAGTCAAATTCAAATAATAATGACAGGTCACCAGTAATAAAGTAAAACTTTCTACTGATATTAACCTTACCCTCAGGGGCAGTCTAACTTTCGAGGCCGTACGGGTAGTGGCGACCCGAGGTACCCTAGCTAATGCTCAGATCCCTTCTCTTCTTGTTCTGGAGGCCTATGGCTGGCACACTTTTCTATGTGTCAGCCTATCATCTCTTCTTTCACTCTCTTCTATTTGAGGTAAACTTCCTCAACCCTTCGATTTAGTTTTTCCTTTAATTTCTCCCATAGGGGCCAAGCCACGGGTGGTGGAACAGCATAGGCCAGGGCTGAATGGCTGGTGGCAACCAGTCTTTACTATGCGGAATCTGGACACCGGCGACCCTCCAGTTTAAAAGCAGCTTACCCAGGCATGCGGGGCTCTGTCTGGGTCGACCTTCCATTCCCTAGCTACTCGTGGGAACATCATGGAAAAAAACAAAAAACCAAACCAACCAACCCTTGAAACAGTTCCTGAAGCTGTTTCTAAACCTACCTCTTCCTGCTGAGGTAGCTCCTGAAGCTACCTCGCACACACCATCACCTGGTAAACAACTCAAGAGGTTGTTATGCCAACATCCCTACCTTCTCCTCAACAAAGTGCCTTAGGAACACAGGAGGTTCATTGCACACTGAAGCTCCCATACATGGCAAGGCTTTATCTGAGGAAGGTAGTACAAGCACTGAGGAAGCAAAAAACCCTTCAAGATGTAGAAGATCAAGCTCCTCAACAGCCCAAGCACTCCCATGTCCTACAGGTACGCTGGATGATGCCACAGAGCAACTCGGCAACCTCAGAATGAAGAGGCCTAATCTCACCACTGCTCAAAGGAGAGAAGCACTAAAGGCTAAACTTCTTGAAAAGGGTGAAGCTTTTGACCCTTCCAAGTGGAGGAGGGGAAAAAGAAGAAAAAGAACCCAGAACGGCAGGAGGTCTCAACTCCGGGCCCAACTGCGGGTACCAAGGCGGGGGAGGGGTCGGCCAAACGCCCCAGAGGCACCTCGGTCACCCCACCCTCCGCTGAGGGGCCCGCAAAGAAGGCTAGGAGGGAAACCCAAAAGCCCGAAAGCCCACGATCCCGAGGCCTCTGGTAGCACACCCAAGGCTACCTACAGAGAGGTCGCCGGCGATCAAAATAGCCATAGCCCTCGAAGGCTACCCAGAGGCGAAGCTTAGTGCAGAGCAAGGAGAAGCCATCGAGGACGCAATTATGGAAGAAATCCAACCCCTGGAGGATGGTTCCGTTCCATCGTTTGCGGGCACCTACCTAGAGAAAGGTGTTTTAATTGCTTCCTGCATCAACGAGCACACCAAACGTTGGCTGGAAGAAGTTATTCAAAGAATAAAACCTCTGGAGATGACATCTCTCTGAGAGTGGGTCTGCGTAAGGACAACTTGAGGTCCACTAGGGTGTTTTTCAGAGCTCACCGAAGCTTCTGAAGAAGACACCTGAAAAGGTACTTGAAATGTTCAAAAAGCAGAATCCCAACCTAAATGTAAATGAGTGGAAAATCCTTCCATCCAAGCCAGATCCGAAAGGTTACGGATTCGTCTGTTTCCTGGACGAGGTCTGCTACAAGGCTGTGAAGGCTTCCAACTGTAGAGCCAAACCTAGGACTCTGGCAGGTCTCAATTGTCTCCTCGACAGTCAAGGACAATGCCACGAGTTCTACAAATCAACCTCCAGCACAGTAGGGCTGCTTCGGCAGCCTTCTGCCAGTTCTTCCTCCAGGAGGGATTCGATCTGGCATTGATTCAAGAACCATGGCTTCACCAAGGGAGAGTGGCGGGCCTAAATGAAACCAAAGGTAAGTTAATTTACTGTACCTCTCTAAGGAATGTCAGGACCTGCATCCTGTTGAAGAGAGGCTTGGATTTTCTAACCCTCAACGAATTCTGCTCCAGAGATCTCACTGTGGGCACACTGACCTGGAAGAATGGAGGCATAGTACAGAGCACACAATTGTAGGCTCCGTATACTTGCCATATGATGCCAGGGAACTCCCTCCATCAAGAGACCTAGAAGCTCCTGGTGGAAGAAGCACAAGCTAGACGTCAACAACTTCTTCTAGGTTGTGACGCCAACGCCCATCACTCTGCTGGATGGGGCAGCACCAACACTAACCCCAGAGGTGAGGCACTTTTACAATTTCTTCTAAGCAGGGACCTATTTATATGTAATAAAGGTAACCGCCCCACGTTTTCGCAACACGAACTAGACAAGAAAGTTATTGATATAACAATCTGCACACAAGGTATACTTGGAATGGTTGATAAGTGGCCGTAAGCGAAGAGGCCTCATTATCGGATCACAGGAATATCCACTTCAACTTGCAAGATGAGGCTGCAGAGGTCCTCTATCGCAATCCCAGGAGGACTGGACTGGTTGGGATATAAGTCTGACCTTCAGTCACAGTTGGGATCGGTAGGCGGAAGGGTGCGATGCTTCACAGATATAGATCAGATAGCTTCTGACCTGCAGAATGCTATAATCAATAGCTTCCACGACAATTGTCCATTGCGACGGGGGAAGAGTCGAACCAATACTAAGTGGTGGACTGCTGACCTCGCTCGCAAAAGGGCTAATGTTAGGAAGCTGTACAATCAATGCAAAAGGAGCCGTATCTGGGAGTCCTATCATAGAGCTCTAACAGAATACAGCCTAGCAATTAAAAAAGGCAAAACAAAGTTCCTGGAGGCAGTTTACACAGAAGGTAAATGAGTTATAAGCGCGGCAGCTAGACTGCAACGTTTACTAGCCTCAGGTCCAACCGGTCACTTGGGATCTAGTTAAGGTCCCCAGGGAGGTCAACACACTTCCGGGTCTAGTGATAGCCTCAAAACTTCTCCTTGAGACTCACTTCCCTGATTGTATCTTTGAGAATGACAACACTGGAACGTCTGGTAACCATGAGGCAGGCTCACGGCCAAAGAGCTTATCGTGGTAGCTGGGCCATTGCCAGAAGGATTGTCACTCTCTCTAAAGCCAAATGGGCAATTTCTAAATTTGCCCCTTTCAAATCTGCAGGAGGGGATGGAATCTTTCCGGCCCTGCTTCAACAAGGGCCGGAGAATCTCCTTACCCTTCTATGTGAACTATTCAGGGCGAGCCTAGCTTATGGGTACATACCACAAGTCTGGCGTTTCAACAGGGTGGTCTTCATCCCTAAAAAAGGGAGAGCGGACTATTCTGTCCCTAAATCTTTTCGTCCCATCAGTTTATCTTCGTTTCTACTGAAAACATTAGAGAGACTGGTGGAGAGGCACCTGAGGAAGGGAGTTCTCTCAGACACTCCCCCTTCATCGCAACCAACATGCATACCAGCCAGGCAAAATCCTGTGAATCAGCACTGCACCAACTAGTCAGTAGGATTGAGGATAGCCTGTCCGCCAAGGAATTGGCATTGTGCACCTTCATAGGACATTGAAGGAGCTTTTGACAATGCTAAATTCACTGCAATGGTAAGTGGAGCACAGCGACGTGGCCTCGAGCCAGCTCTGTGCCGGTGGCTTAGGGCCATGCTGTGCTCCAGACGGATCAGGGCCGATCTCAATGAAGAATCGCTCGTGATCGCACCCACAAGGGGATGTCCTCAAGGAGGCATCCTGTCACCTCTACTGTGGAATCTAGTAGTAGATGGTCCTACTTGAGGACCTTACTAACAATGGAATCTATGTCCAAGGATATGCAGACGACATAGTCCTTATGGTACAGGGAAAATATACAAATGTTGTTGTTGATATCATGAATACCAATCTTCAACATGTATACAACTGGTGTCAGGGAGAGGGACTGAAAGTAAATCCCTCTACAGACAGTAGTTGTACCATTCACTAGGAAAAAGAAACTAGAGTCTCTTTCTAGGCTGAAACTCGCATCCACACAGCTTGAGTGGTCAAAGACAGTCAAATATTTAGGGACTGACTCTAGACCATAAAGCTTACGTGGAATGATCATCTTAACAATATCCTCCTGCACAAAGCAAAGTGGCGCTCATGACGTCCAGGAGACTTGCAGGAATCTCATGGGGCGTAAAACCCCATATAGCACTATGGCTTTACAAAGCAGTTGTAAGGCCTCAAATCACTTATGGTTCATTTAGTCTGGTGGACAAAGGTGAATCAGGTAAACTGCCAAAGCCAAGCTTGAAAGCTTACAAAGGCTTGGTACAATCTTTGCAACCGGAGCATTCAGGGAGCAGTCCCTCAGCGACCCTCGAGGTGGCTTTAGGACTTTCTACCTCTTGATGTCCATATAAAAGCTGAAGCGCGTAAGTCAGCTTATCGGCTGGTGGTTGCTGGCTTGTGGAGGAATGGCGCGTCTAACGCGAGCCATGGCGCCATCACTGAAGCTGTAAACCCAAGCGCTATTCTCGAAATGGTCTCCGACATAATGAGAACGGAGTTCGTATTTAATAAGCCATTCTCTGTTGACTTCTACTCCAGAGATGAGTGGAAATCGCAAGATAACATCCCAACAATAAGAAAGAGCTTTGTCTGGTACACGGATGGCTCGCTTATTAAGGGGTAGAACTGGATATGGAGTGTTTAGTCAATCCCCTAGAACTGCCCTTTGCGGCAGTTTGGGTCGGAAACTGCTCCATATTTCAAGCCGAAATCTATGGTATCCTAGCCTGTGCCAACCTAGGCCTCACTAGAGTGGTACCCAGGGAATGAACATCTGTATAATGTCAGACAGTCAGGCAGCTCTTAAAGCTCTTGACTCCAACAGCATCTCATCCATGCTTGTGTGGGAGTGCTTTAACACTCTCTGCAAGCTTGGATCACGCAACTTTGTGCGTCTTGGTTGGGTACCGGGCCACACAGGCATAGGTTGGTAACGAATGCGCCGACAGGCTTGCCAAAAAGCGGAGCAAGCATGCCATACACCGGTCCAGAACCGAGTTGTGGTATAAGCAAGTCAGCCGCTTACCAAAGTATAAACAAATGGTCCAGGAAGACACACCGCTTGCGGTGGCAGAGTCACCAAGGGACAAGCACTCGGCAAAAAGACTGCTTGCTGATTCTAGCTCCGGCTTCACCAGATGGCTGATGGGGCATGGGCAGGGATCGGGTTAAGCAAGTGATTGCCTTGATCACTGGACACGGCCACTTCAGGAAACACCTAAACACTCTAGGTTTACGACATGAGGACTTGGAGTGCAGACTCTGCAATAAGTCTGAAGAGACTGCAAAACACATAATACTGGACTGTGAGAGACTGGGAGCAAGGAGAAGGGCTCTTTTCGGTGATAAACAACCAGGCGACGAACCAGATGCTAGTATCGGGGAAAAGCTTCTTAGCCTAATTAAGGGCACAAAGATAGGCTTACCCCTCTAACATCAAAGGGGCACACAATAAGCTCAGGTTGACGTGTGAGGATCTGTGAATCCACCCCAATACCCCAAAGCAAAAAAAAAAAAAAAAAAAAAAAAAAAAAGATTACCCTAACGCACCTGGTGTCATGATCACGGTTTTTTTGTTCAAAATTCATCAAAACATTGCTAAAAAATGCATATCTTGAAATATTTTGGCCTCGCCGTATGGAGCCATTTACAGTTGTTTGAACAAAACATTTGTCAAAATGTTTTGGTCTACATATGCTTTCTACAGCGACATCTAAAATACATCAAGATTTGAACTGTGTTATCTATTTTTAAACCCTGTTTAGTTGGAAAAATCTTGATGATAGTTTTAAGCTAATCGTTAGTTTATATAAAAACAGTAAGGGACCCGATCACTGTCCTGAAATATTATGGCTTAACTAATTTAAAAGTAGAATTAAATGTTTTATCTAAAAAGAACTGAATTGATATTCTTTCTTAAAATAAATAAAACTTTATTCATCTAATTATTCATCTCATTCACAACTTATTCATATAGCTTTTAAGATTATAAAATAAAGGAATTCAAGTATACTTTCAATGTTAGAATAATTCTCAGCCACCAATAATACGAAATTATTGAGATATTCACTGACCTATCCATGTCAGAGATGACTAGATTGTCACCCTGTTGGCTGCCGTACTTGAAGGTTATCAGATCTGGCTGTTTCTTCTTGCACGTGATCTTGGCTATATTGGAAAGAGGTCTCCTCACCACTATCAGAGCATTATCCTTCTTCTGTGTGTTCCTCAGCACATAGACATGTGTAGGAGTTACCAACAAATGGCTGGAACATTCATAGCCACATTAACAATAGAACATTAGAAAATGTAATTAAAACAAGAAATTTAAATGGGCTGAGTGAAAAGATTCAAGTGTTTGGAGATGATATATTTTATATATATATATATATATATATATATATATATATCTAATTAAAAACAAATATTCTCTTTTTGAATACTAATTAATCCTTCCACAGTCTGTATGGCTACTTATAATATCAAATCTCACATTAATATTGTACATTGTTTATGTAATTTTATTGTTTAATTTATTTTATATACACATACTGACTGTTACAAAAATTCCACCCCCAAAACTTGACTTTTGAACAGTTTAATATTTTCAAACTTCCTGGGAATAAACCGTTAAGTAAAGAATGTTAATGGAGGAGTATATCATTTTGGTATCTCAAATTAAACTGTCTTTACTAATGACTATTACAGAGCAGATGATTTTATTAGTAAAATTTATGTAACTTATAGTCATGCAAATTATTTTATTTAAATTATGAAAGCCCACAAAGCTTTCATTCCTGGTACTGAATTACCAAGAAGAGTTTTTATAGGATAGGAAGAGCAGACTCATCTTCAATACATTAACATATACTCCTCTTCTTCTTCATAGAGATATCACAAAGAACACGCTAAAATAGGATATTCCATGCACACTGGGCACTTAGTCAACCACAGAAAGATTCTCTGTGTGGTACTTCAAAAGCAGGTACCATAAAAAAGTAAAAAAATAATATTGTCCTAAAAAAGTTATTGAGTAAATATTTTACTACAATATACTGCATTAGCTCACAACACTATGTTCAAACAGTTCATGTTTCAAGTAAGTTTGTAAGGAAAGGAGGCTGTTTAGCAAGGAAATTACCTTATGTTAAGGTTAGATAAGAAATCTTCTCAGTTGGTTTTATTTGGTTCCATTGGGAAGGGCTATTTTTTATTTTGGTTGTGAAACAATATTACAGGAAGTGACTGTAATTGGTAGAATGTAGGGAGACAGGTTTATCAAACTCATTGTTAATTCTCATGTTAAAAGCTGTTCCCCCCTCTTTAATTGTAAATGCCTGAATTATTAGTAACTTTATCCTTTTAAATATTATGTGGAGACAATATTATTGTTGTACATTAACACAATAAATAAATTATAAGTCTGTAAGACAGAGTAAAACATTAATACTAGTTAACATAAATTTGGACAAATTCAATAATGACAAGACTGAGAGTTAATAAATTTATCATATAATTTTTCGGACACACTAAACTAACAGTGCATACAGTACATTGATTTATAAAAAAAAAAATTGTATTCTGAGAGTTAATATTAAGTTGGGCTGAGAAACAGAATGTGAGAACATAAATGTTTGAATTGACAAATAAAATATTTTGAAAATCATAATCTAGTCCTGTTTCACTCCCCTGTGTTCCCTCTACCACCAGGTTCCCAAGTAACAAGACATTTCAAAGTATGATTGAGGGCCTCTTTGTGTAATGCTATTTTCTCTATTCATGTCATGGTCTTGTGGTACTCGTTTGCACAACTTCTTTAAATATGGTGTCAATAAGAATACAATTGGAAAAGTATTTGTTCAAGTACCTCTCATAGATATATCCACTGAGATTGACTTCCTCACACCTGAAAGAGGCCACCACCTCGGGCTTCTTGAGCCAGGCTGACAGAGACACTGTCTCTAGAGGGACCAAGTCCTTAAACATGTTACTATCCGTCTCTATATCTGTAACATGTGTACACATATACTGCTATATTTCCACTTTCTAAATTTCATGATGAGAGTAATGATGATAGATTAATCGTAATATTAGCTCACAGCATAAAATAATAATCATCAATTAAGAAAGAGTTTTAAAATAACAAAAAACATTTTTTAGCCATGAAACAAATGCATTCTAAGTAGAGATAACTAGAAATAGTTACACTTAACAGTAATTCTTTAGAGTTATTTTCAAAAATAGAAATAGATAGATTATAAAAAGATCCTCCTCATTGATTATGGTGTATTTTATAACTTTTGACAAGTTTTACAAAGGTTCTTTATTATCACTGGGTCGGCAGATGCTTTTACACAATTTTGGTCAATATCATTTGACTGCATATAAAAATCAGAAAAAAGTATATAACAAAAGATATCAGAGTATAGTTTAATGATGTTTAATTTTTTCTATTTAAAAAGACAATTACAAAAAATCAATCAGCTATCCTTTTTCCTACAACTTTTATTTACCAATACACTAAATAATTTTATTTTAATTATCAACTATCCTAAATTTGTTTGTAGCGTAATAGATTATTTATAACAAACAGTTTTTATTATTAATTCTATAAAAAAATCCAACACTTCATTTCAACAAGACCAAAGAAGCTTGAGTAAACAATACCAAACTATTATAAGATCTGTCTATGAAAGCAGCTGACCTGGTGTGTCAAGATCATCGTCAATACTGAAGACTGGCGCCATGTTGCGGTAACGCTTGCCTAGCTTGTCAGACGCACTCACATGTCGCTCGCTGCTTGTCACAGTACCACCACTAGGGTTGTTGATATATTCTAACAGCTTGTCTTTTACTTCTGCTGATTTGGACTTCACTGCAGCCCTACACAAGATTTTATCACAATGTTACAAGCTTTCTTGAAGATGAAAATGCTTGATAAACATCTATAAAAAGAAAAGAGAAATTTCAAAACTGGTAATTTTGAGATAAATCAAATTATTTTTGAGGCCATTGAGAAATCACTGTGTGTGTTTATATATATATATATATATATATATATATATATATATATATATATATATATATATATATACTGGTGTAGTAAACAAATTGTACAGGGTATCTAAAAGTAAGTGGTCACCCCTGTCATTTCTAAATGGTTTAAAAAATTTAAATACAAATTTGGAGATGTTTGTAGGTTAATGAGACATACTTTTTGCCATATCGAAAAATGATTGGACAAAATTTAGAACATGGTTTAAAATCAAAACTACCACAAAAGCAAAAATTTATCTATTTACTGATAGTTCCAAATTTAGTCTTGGCTGGTACTTAAATAGATGCATATACGCTTATGATGAACAAGTTTTGACTGAGGGGATTTTGAATATAGTTCTGATGTAATGTAAAATATATCTTTAGATGCATCTTCTTGAACTACAGACAGAGTTAGAATTTGTAACTGAAACTACCAATAATGCTGTGGTTAATTATATTTGGTATATTATGTAGCTGTAAAACTACTGAGGATGGACCTTTATTAAAATGATCAGTAATAATATACCCCATCTTCTACTCACCCAATTTTGCCAAAGAGGTCCGAAGAGCTACTGGAGGTGCTTCCGTTGTGGTGGCTCAGCTCCAGACTGCCAGGAGTTGCAGTACACTCACTGCAGCACGTGGCATTGTGATCCACTAACACAGAGCTCACACGCTCGCCCAGATAGCGGTGGATGGCCTGATAGCCACCAGTCAACAGGCTGACGTAATGGGTGTGTTTCTGCAGGAAGGAGGCCACCACCATGTGGGTGTACTGATCATCGTCCAGTCGCCCGCAACCAAGGAAACATAAGTGCTCTCCACCAGCATTGCTGCCGGCTGCAATAGCCTGTCGCTGACACGATAAAAGTCCTTGCACCGCTGTCGCAAACCCCACTGGCTCTTGTAACATCTGCAGCAGTAAATTAGTTTAAATAGTGACTTTGTAGCCTATAGCAGCCTGTACAAAAATAGTTCAATGGTTCTTTATGAATCTGAATCCCCCCTCTAAACTCTGCCAACAACACTTGCATGTAGGGAAAATTACTGATTCGTCTCCAAATCTGTTGCAATAAATAAACATACATTTCATTTCATTCACCTGTTTTGCAGACAATATGTAAATCAAACAGACAGTAGTGACAATATAGTAACATCACAATGGAACAACTGACCACCATATTTCTGGTGGTCAGCATCAATATGGAAACATTGCTTCAAATGTCATGGGACTATTTTGATACAGACTGCTCTAGTGATTAATTCTTAGTTTTCTAGAGAGGTAGAATTGATGTCCAGAGTATGACAAATTTAAACTGATACTTCAGTGTATGTAGTGTGGTTCTGCTGTTTAATTGCAGTAAATTCCGGATTATCTGGTTCGAGATTATTCACCCTTCTCAAGATTTTTGATAACAGAAAACTGAGACAAAATATCACATATAAGTTAGTTGAAAATTCCATAAAAAAAATTCTATAAAAAAAATATATTGATGTAAGTCGTAGGTTAAGTAAGAGGGAGAGATTTTTTACTAGCTGTTGTATTCTTACAATTATTTCTCTTGTGATAAAACCGTGGTACACTGCAGATCTGCATGGTGGTAATTGAGTTGTCCAATAACAATAGAATCAGATATATAAATATTTTTTTACTTTCAGATTTTTAATGCTTTTACTTTAAACATCTGAAAGACTAGTTAATTTCATATTGATATAAATCTTATAAGCATGTTTTTAAATATAGGGTTAATGTCGAAACTAGCTGTTGGAGGATAGTTCCTCTTTTAGCTTTATTTTGATTTGAGTACTGTCATTATAAACATTACATTGCCTTTATAAAGATCTAAGAAACAAAATATAGATATTAGTAAAATGATAAACATTGTATTATTGATGATTATTGTGTGTTTATCAAAGCAGGGTACAATTTGTGGCTGGTCCTAATCCAGACTCAAATTCAATGGTTGGGCAAGTCACTGCCAAATCCAACTACTTTAGGAGCATGTAAACAGTGTTTTATTGTTTTGTAAACTTTGAAAAACATACATCCAGTTTCTATATCAGAAATGTGACCTGAGAATACTCTACTTATTTCTCAGTTCACTACACTCATTAAAAAGTGTGAATTTAGACAGATAATTTGAACTTAACTGTCACATTTAGATCTTAAGACTATAAATATAATATTTTCATTTTACACATCATCACGCTTTTCTCATTATTTAAAGTCTAATGATTTAAGCAAAAATAACAAGTTGACTAACCAGGTTACAGTCAAGATGGAAGGCGGTGGCGAGATGACCAGCGTTGTACTGGTCAGCTGGCCGACAGTCCACGAGGAAGAAGCGAGGGGTGTCCTCAGGTATCTCGACTAGGGCAGTGTTCTCCACTAGCTCACTGACTGACACTGGCAGACACAGGGCCTGGGCAATATCACTGTACCCTTCCCCCTCGGTTTGGCTGAACACATGACCTTCCAGTTCCTACACCACCATATCACATTACACACCCGATGAGACAAATATATTAGTAATATACTTCAGTTTCACATTTTAATCACAACGGAGAAATTATTTACGTTGAATTAAACATGGTTGGGTCACTTCATTGAATATAATCTAATGATAGCTTCTTGACCACTTAAACAATCTTCATACCGGTATGTCATAGGCATAAAATGTTAAGTCATTTGGTTATGTATATTACAAAAAATAATTTCTTGAGTTTTGTATGGCAATTGTTGGTAACTATTTATTGTATATACATATTCAATATTAATCTAAAGCTCTTATGTGTCTTTTATAGATTTGACATACATTAGACTATTTATTTCTATTTGGGGCTTTCCCCCATTAGCTTCCAATTTTACAGTGTTAATTGAATGAGAATTTAGTTTAGTTTAAAACACTTTATTACTAAAACATACATGTTGGTTAGTTATTCTCAATTTACTAGCCAACTTAACATTCACAAACTAATTTATCACCTTATTCCTTTATGATGGTTTACTCTAGTTTTAACTAAACAGACTCTTTACTATAAGAAGTAAACATAAAATGTAAAGGTTCTTGTAGCAATAAACTGCCATCCTGCTCTGAAATTGGAATTAGAAAGGTTTTAATAATTTTGTTTATTTTCTACCTTTTGTATGATTTTTTAGGTATTTTTTAACATCTGATGAAAATAAATACTTCATATGAAATAAAGTATGATTTTGTAACCTATTGGTCCCTCTATCACCACTGACCTCTCGGAAAGACGAAGGTGTCTTGTTTGCGTAATACTGAGCCAGAGAACAAAAGTCTTCTACGTCCTCGGCCTCCAGACCGCACGGCAGGCTGGTCAGCACTTCTGCTATCTTATCCTTGCTCTCTCCAGACAGTTCTAGTATCTGTTCTCTGCAGCACAGTGTAACTACTCAATATAATTTGAGGTGACAAACCCCTTAGCGAGATTGTGAATATTTGATTACTACTAAATAATTATTGATAAGTTAAGGGTCCGGCAAATGACACAGTAACATTTACATTTATTTACATTTAAAAATTACTTAACAAAACAACATATATGAATTTAGATATAACGTTTAAAGAAAATTAATGTGCCGTTTGTAAACATATTGTATTAAAAAAAGATTGGGTTTTGGTTATGTAACTTGAATATTATCTTTGAAATATATAATTTGTTCCGGCACTATTGAACCACTTGGTTTCAGTACAAATTAAATAGTCCTTCCGGCTCTGTCGGAAGAAATGGGTAGATTTTGTGATAACCGAAAAATTATTAATTTATTCTCATGGGATTTACATGTAATCGATGTTTCAAAAACTGTTTAAGATACAAAGTCACTGTTAACATGTGAGAGGTCGCACCCGTGCCCCAAATTTTCGGAATAATGTAGTATTATTATGATGAACAATAGCAGCTTAGAAACTTTTATTACCTATTCTCATATACTTCTTCACGATACCTTGATATCTGTTAATCTTTTACTCACTCTTTTTTTTAAAATAATTAAAATTTTGCTGTTTCCTGCACTGAATTTGGCAATATTCCCTAATACAAACATTTAAATTTATTAATACAATCACTCACTTATAATAAATTCAAGTTACATTTTGCATGTTTTACTTTTATTACACCAATTTTGTTTTGAAGCACCTACAAATTTTTTATTTACAAGCTTTAAAAAGTGCATGTGACAATTTACTCACGTACAACATCCTGCACAGTCTAAATTTTACGGAAAATTGTAGAGTAATTTTAATATATTTTTATTGACACACTTCTATTTGAAGATAATGTAAAGTATCATTTTCTAAGGCACAGTTAGTTAAACTAGTGACAGGATTTTTTTATAAGATTTCCTTTTGAAAGAAGATAAAAAAGTAAGTGTGACCACACGACGTCTCGCGTCCAGGAGGGACCTCTCGCATTAATTAAAAAATGTTTAGGAAATGTTATAAGCATTAAAAATCACTTTCCATTTTTTATATATAGATTCATAAATAAATGAGTTGTGAATTTTTGAATGAAGTTTGAACAACTGCCATATTTAAGTAATATGGCATACCAAGCTGGCCAATGAATTTAGCGGGCTTTTTTGAGATAGTTGTAGTTTCTACAAGCTACAATATATATATATGGCTTGTATTGTATTACGAGTACCATGAGGACAATTGCAATAGGGTGCTTTTGTATAAACAATCTACATATAACTTTAAAATATTGATTTTTGCCACTGACTGATTAGCATTCATTTTAATAAATTGACTACAGTAAACTCAATAAGCCATACCTAGCGTTGACAACCATGACAAGGCCAAGGAACAGGAGGAAGAAACAGTCGTCCTTCTGGAAGTAGAGGTCCCACATAACCATGACCACCGGCAGGTTACAGGTAGCAGCAAAAAGAGACTGAAACTATAGTTGAGCCGGTGTTTAATTGGTTGTTATCTTTATTAACCTTGTTACAGATACATAATGTAACTAAACTGGGAAGGGTTGACTCAAAAGTGCTGTTAAAGATACAGCGATCATGTCATTATTAGCAAATACAATTATTTTAGTGCAGATAGAGTATGGGCTTATTACTTGTGCTTTGAAATTGTCATCGATTTTGTATTCAAAGTATAAAAAGGAGCCGTATTGTGAAAATTTTATTCTGATCTGATTTTAGCTAAAGAACTTTGGTTATGAAGCTAATTTTAATAAAATAACCTATTTAGTTATTAAATGTGTTATTGACAGTACCTAGATGTATTCATTTAGATTTGTAACTATGTAGACATTGCCAAGTCTGACCTGTGATTTAATTGCTGGACTATCACAAGATTTAGCTCTGGAAATGTAATATACTAACAAACAACATTGGATTTGTGGAGGGAATAACAGCACTGGAAACAATTCTAGTTACCGTTAGAATATTTTTTATACACAAGATAATACAATTAACTGTAATTCACAGGTAATGTATTGGTACAATCACAACAACGTTTCTAATTTGTATGAGTTAAAATATTTTGTTTGTTGCCACAAAAAATTTGTAATCAGAGACATAACGTAGCTGTACAAACTTGATTCCCCCCCACCACCATTTTAAATTCATAACACACATTTCATATTTTAACTTGAGAAATACCCTAAAAATGTCCTTGCAGCTTCTGTGTAATTGGTGTACAATTCCCAGGAGTTAGATGTACAGTCAAACGAGAGCAATGGTATCATGCAGGTTGTAAAAAAAATCCTAAAAAAAGATTTGAAAAAATGGACTAAGGAGCTAACTGAAGCATGGAAATGTACTAATTGTAGCTCAGACCATACTCACTCACCGAATAATAAAGTTCATCCAATTTCAGCAAAGGCCCCGGACATCTTAAACAGCTGAATTACAGAACTTGAAAATAGCCTTAGAACTGATAACTACCTAGAAGGCTTCGAAAATGACAATCACAAACCACTGATGACTACCAAAATAAGGTCTGTTCTCCTAGAGAAAAATGATAAGCCGAAAAAAAGAAAACGTCAAATTTAAAATGATATTTACAAAACTAGAAGTGAAATCAGAAGAAATGGAGAAAATAATGAAAGAATCCAAAAAATCTAAATTCTCCTGCAAAGAAATAAAGAGTTCCAAGATCAGCTTGACAAAGAAAAGCAACTTCAACTAGAAACCCAAGTTATTTATGAAGAGCATGATCTAAAATTAAGCCAAAATATTGATATTCAAGAAAAAATTTTACATGAACATGAAAGGACTATTTTTTTTTTAACTGCAAAAGGAAATTGGCAAACATCAAGTATCCTCAAGTAAAACGCTCAAAGATTCCACTACATAAACAATTTAAACAACTGAGGCTACTGAAAGGCGAAACAACACAGCCGATCACCAAACCGAAGGGCAAAACTAAAGCTAAGACAAACGCGTTTAGTGTTTCCTTGCAAGCATCTAAATACAAATAACAAACTATTTTAAGTGGAAAACACCAAAAAGGCTCACCAGATTGAAGGTGCACAGCTAATACCAGGATATCAATTAATATCACATTATAGCAGAGAAGATCGTAGAAAAGGAAGTTAGTGATCTTGGTGAAGGAGAAATGAGTGAGCATTCAGAGTTCGTAGATATCTCCCAGTACTGTGAAGAGTTTGTGGCTTTTATAAGACTAAAAATTATCAAAAAATGTTTGATCATAATGGGAATATGAAGATCTCCTGACAAAAACTTGGATGAAGCCTTAGAATTGATATCAAGAGCAATTGAAGATACCACAGCAGAAAATACTCCAATCATCATCTTGGGAGATATAATAATCTTGGCTGATAGAGACTGTTATTGACAATCTTAAGGAGGGCAAGCTTCAGGCGTCAATATTACTTGGACTTCAATAAGGCTTTTGACTGCCTAAATTATAGTCTTATTATAGGAAAACTGGAAAATCCAGGTGTAAACAACACTGCTAAACAACGGTTTGAGAGTTATCTGCAAGGAAGAAGACAATTGGTGGAAATTAGACATACAAGTAAGGTTATTACATCAGAGGTCAGAGCTGACCCTTTTACCAACAGACAACAGAAGAGTGCCACAGAGATCTGTAATGGAGCCAGTTCTTTTCTTCTTATTCACCAACAAATTGCTTCAGTATCTTGGTGAATATTGCACACTCTTGCTCTATGCCGGCGACACCACGCTGCTTCAAAATGGAAAGACACCTGATGACATCAACATATCTTCCTATACTGCACTTAACATGGCATATCAGTATTGCTTTGGAAATGATTTGGTTGTTAATCCTTCAAAAACAAGTGGGATTTGGAGGGCGGGCAGCAGATATACCAATTCTCCCTGATATAGAAATGCACACACAAGCAAAATACCTTGGGGTGACAATAGATGGAATCCTCACCTGGACACCATATCTTGACAATATTAGTAATAAAAGTGAACACCGGACTGTACGTTATAAAGCAAGTAAAATCAGTAAGTGACGATCATGCAGCAAAAAAAGCAAACTTTCCCTTTTTCAGGCACATTTTCGATATGTGGGGTAACTTCGTTACAAATTTGAAAAGGATCCTTGTCTTGCACAAAAAGGCCTTTAGAATCCTCTTTGACCTCCAAGAATCCTATAGAGAAGCTTCAAATCGCAGAATATCCTGACAGTGGTTGCACTATATATTCAGGAAGTAATCTTGTATGTCGACGGTGATGATCTGACAAAACTGAAGAGCATACACCAACACAACATAAGACATGCCACAAAGTACATTCTACCCAACCACCATCTTACAGTGAATGAAAAAAAACCTTTGTACATGGGTAGAAGAATATTAAACCATCTTCCCCTGGTCCTGCATTGTTAGAGCAAGACATGAAGACTTCACCTCACAGATGGCTTTTATAATGACCATACTATAGCTTGGAAGAATTCCTACTAAATACAATTAGACAATACCAAAATTATTTACTTTTCTTTCTTGACTATATTTGTAATTTTAACGATGACAAATAAAGATAATTTTGATTCTGACTCATCAAACCTTCTCATCATACCCAGTTCAACACAATATAAGTCAAAAATTTACAGAAAATATGAATAATAAGAAAAAAAAACTCATACCCAAGGTGCAGAATATTTCTCTGGTGTGATTCGCTTGGTGTCAAGGAATGAGCAAAGTTGGGGATCATGGTACAGCAACAGTAGTCGGAACAGGTGAAATGCATTGTTATTGCACGGTATGTACTTGGATACCACAGCCTACAACAACAACAAATGAATTTAAAAACTATGATCACTAAAAACTACTTATTATGTGATGGTTTCCAAATTTTATAACAGGTAAATTTGAAAACTCTTGAATTTTTTTCCAAACAGTTGCTTATATCAGAAAAAAAATCAATGGCACCATATTCCAAAAAATGAATTATTGGCACAAACTTGATTGAATAGTTTAATAGTCACTCCAAATTATTGAAGAGAATAAAACATGATATTACAATTATTACCTGTCAAACAGTTGTTTTGAAAAGAGATTATTATGGGCTAATATAACTCCACTTATTTTATGGAATGACTGTATGAGGAAAACGGACTAATAATGAACTTAAGAAATCTTTTGTTTTAAATAAAAAAAACCTTAAGAATAATGAGAAAATTACAAGTATGAGAGTCACATCAAAATATATTTAGGGAGTTACACAATACTGAATCTGCCAAGTATGTTCATTACAAATACAATTACATATTTTCGTTTTAAAAGTAAATATCAAGTAGGAAAATATTCATCATTCATAATACAAAATACGATAAAATTCCTAAAGCCCCAAAAAAAAACATACATTAAACTTATTTGAACACCTTCCAATTCAAGGGCGGGTCAGATTATTCAACATACTACCTTAACATATAAAATGTAAAAATTATCAACATTTATTTCAAAGAAATATACAATTTTTTTTTAATATTACAAGCATTTTAAACTGTTGATGGATGTATGAGTCACCAACAGTAATAATATAATATAACAACTGAAAATTACAAAAATTAATTTTTTTTAATTTACCAAATTTGTAAGTGCCAAGGGCATTTATTCAATTCTTTTGATGAATTCATTAGTCACAACAGTAATAATATAATTAACTATTATAAAATGCCACACTCATATATTATAAATTATACAAAGCACAAGAATTGGTTACTTAAACAATTCACTGTCTATAAACCAATTACAAAAGGCTCTCCTTAGCTTTACTACTTAATTTTATCTACACAACTCATATTGTCCTTGTATTTATTGTTATTCTTTATTATCATAGTAACTAAATATAAATAATTGTACATGTAAACATTCATACACACAACACTTTTGTCTCTATAAATAATTCTTTTTGTATTATAGGAAATGCGAAATATATTGTACATATTTATGGATGGCTTATTCAGTTGTACAATTGATTTTAAATGTATGAGGTATTAGGGCTTAAGACAATATATTAAAATAAATGTTTAATTAAAAAGTTTGTCAGTTTTGCTAATATTAATTACAATCATGTGCAAATTAATCTGAACAAAACCAATTTCAGTTAAAAACAAACATTTATTAGGCTAATTACATAAGTTTTCACATTATACACACATTTAATACTTAATGTGGCCTCCTTTTGCTTGTATTAACATTTCAAGTCTTTTTGGCATTGAATCGACCAGTTTCTTGCACATTTCTTGAATTTCAAGGTCATGAAACCAAACCTGAATCATGGCTGAAATCATCTTTTCTTTAGTTGTGCAGTCTTATTTTCTTAATATTTTCTTACAAATGGACCAGAGATTTTCTATTGGATTGACATCAGACGAGTTTCCAGGCCATTCCAAGCACAAAATACCCTGTTCATCCATGAATTTTTAAACTGCCTTGGATGCGTGACAGGGTGCAAGATCTTGTTAAAACACAAGATATTTTACGTGATAGTCAGCTTCTAGTTTTTTTACGTTCAGGAATCCTCTGCTTTGTAGAATAGGGATATATTTCTCACTGTTCATCATTCCAGATATTGGTACCAAAGGCCCTAAGCCGAAAAACAACCCCAAAACATTTTTTTTAACTGGATGTTTTACCGTTTGTTGCAAATGTTTCGGTGACACAGGTTCATTATCTGACCTTCTTACATGGGACAACTTCCTACCTTGGACTTCAAAATGACTCTCGTCAGAAAATAAAACCTTCGTCCAATTCTCAACGTTCCCAAATTTGTACTTTTTTGGCCCAAGCCAACAGTTTTTTCATCATAGCGGCTGTTAACAGTTATTTTTTCCTTGGCCTTCTGGCTTTTCTGTTAACGGCCTTCTGACTGTTGAGTCATGAATATGAACCCCAGCATCTTCTAAGTCTTTTTTTAATATCAAAACTGTTTTTTTTTCAGGGTGAAGTTTACTATTTCTTACCAAAATTGCATCATCTTTGGTTGTAGTTTTTCTTTTTCTTCCACAATACCTTTTTCTTTTAGGGGATATTGATCCGGTTACGTTTTTTAACTTAATAATATTATTTACAGAGCCCAAACTAACACCACATTGTTCAGCAATCTGTCTTTGAGTCAAAGAAGTGTGTTTATGCAGAGTTACAATCTTGCTTCTTTTCATATGAGTTAGATCCATAATAAACTAAGATCGAAAATAACCCAAGAACTCACCAAAATAATCGGAAGGTTACAAAATGACGACACAAAGACAGTAATATCACTTAACCATGTGCAAACATAAAAATAATCTCAAAAAGTGTTGTAGTGATGTAGAAACAATGAATCACACGTACAAAATAAATAACACCACATCTGCAGGTTGGCCAACGCCGAAAATCCAAATTTACGTCTCTGTTCAGATTAATTTGCACATGTCTGTATTAGCAAAACTAATAATATTAATTGATTATTATTATTTTAATAATCATAACATTTAAAATTTTATGTTGACCTTTTCAAAAACTATTATGCTGTCACAGTCTTCACAGAAAAAAACAAATTTCTCACAAAGTAGATAATTATTATTAACTAATATTATAAAACTCACAATTTGAAACTGCAATCAAAATAACTTTGCTGTAAATTAGAAAAATATGTAAAATAGCTAAGTAGCTAAAGAAAATAAACACATTACTGGATTTTAACGAATAGTATTTTTAAAGTTTTTAAAACAGTTTTGTGAATGTATTGTAAAAAATACAAAAGAAATACACTTAGTTTTAATGCTCAGGATCTACCAAAGAAAAAAAAATTGTACCATTATTTTTAATAAGTTGCAAAAAATAAAAAAAAATAATTATTATTTGTATTTAATTATTATTATTATTATTATTATTTGTTATTTAATTATTTGTATTTTTGTTTTTAATAATTAAAAATTTCTTTTCTTTTCTCTGAAAACATTGAAACAAAGTTTCTTCAAAATTTGCAGTGCAGTATTCTGAGTGTCAAAATAAGGCATTTGCTTGCCTTATGAAATAGTTTACACAGAAATAGTATAAACCTCTTTCAACATTTCCTCTTAAGATTCTGTAAGATTTGGGAATGCTGCGGTGAGGACCCTAATAGTACATTGACGAAGGCAATGAAAAAGAAAATTTCCAAAATACCCCCAACCAAATGAGATGAACAAATAAAAAAAAACATGAAAATTTAGCAGTCACCAAACACGTACTGGTTCCTGAAAATTATTGCTTCTAAGATATAACATTCTTGGGAAAAATAACTGAAATCAGCATTTCTTTTATTCCAGTTTTTCAGGTTTATGCTGTTACACTTGTTTTTAAAATCAAAGTTACTGCACATCAAGTTTTGATGCAGTGATTATTCATAACAAGATTAAAACTGTAGTAGGAACCAGAACCAGGTACCCATTATAAAGGATCAACCTGCAACCACCACATAAATATTTATTAAGAAACAAACAGTACCTGAAAGAGGGCACAGGTTTGGTCACGTGGTAATTTGAGAGCTATGAGTGGTAAGAGAAGTTCTACCCAGCCGTTGCCGCGAGCATAGCAGGCCGTGGGTCCCAGTGATCGACGGTGGAATGTCAATACACTCTCCAGATCACACAGCACGGACAGCTTATCCTCGTCATCATTGCCCAGCTTGTCTACAACCCAGCAATCTTTTCAGCCAACTGTATAACTAGATACAAAGTCAAGCAACTACAGAGTATTTCATTCTTGGATCCTATATTTATAGTATCCCAGTTACATGTCTTTTGTGAAGATCACTTCAATTTATTGTTAGTGATTGTATTCAGATTATTACCTGGCCCATTATTCAGTCCAGCTCCGTCAGCCGAGCAGATAAGAGCTTGCGTCTTATCTCTCCGTAGTACAAAGTCGCTTCCTGCATCGACGAGTTTCGACTCGTTTAGCAAATTAATATTCAACGAGTATTCTTGTTTAAAAAATTTTAATAATGCCTGCAATCTGCAGCGTCTGTAGTGTGACGTGCGAAAGTGACAGTAGTGAAGTGAAGTGTTGTGCTAACTGCAAACGGTGCTACCATTTGCAGTGTATTAAAGACGACGTAGATGTTAAGAAAACAAGATCTGCAAGTAAGGAATGGCTCTGCAAAGAGTGTAGAAAGTCTGCCTCAGCAACCACAGTATCAGCTCGTCAGCATCTTTCGAATCTAACCAAGGAATTCCTCATCGAAGTGTTAGATGAATTTAAGAAGGAGGTGTTTGGAGAGATCCAGATCTTCAGAAAAGAAGTAAGTGATATTAAGACTTCAATTGAGTTTTTATCTGATGCTGTGGACAAGTCCAGCATAGTAATGAAGGCCATCCAAACAGACCTGACGGCTATGAAGAAAGAGAACCTAGAATTGAAGAAACAAAACAACATGCTACAGAGTGAGGTAGAACGGGCTTAAGGAGCGTCTCAGGTCCCTTGAGCAGTATACAAGAAGAACAAACATTGAGGTGAGTGGAATCCCTGAAACTCCTAAAGAAGACATCATCCAGATCGTCCCAAGACTTGGGAGCAACGCTGGGCGTGGCAGTGGAGGAGAGCCAAGGTGATGGCGGCGCACAGAATACCGTCGTACAAGCGCGACAGAGTCCCCGTCACTGGTCGTCCCAGTTCCAGAGCAAGATCACCAGGGACGCCTGGATCTGCAAGTACAAGGAGAAGAGTACCATCACTGCCAAAGACGTCAACGCAGCCTACCCTGCCAACAAGATCTAACGTGAACGAGCATCTTTCTCCAGAGAACAAGCTCAACCTATCCAACCTGAAGAAGAAGTGCAAAGACATTGGCCTACAAGTATGCGTGGTGTCGGGATGGAAAATTTTTCGCAAGGAAAACTGACAGGAGAAAGATGCACGAGAATCCACAGCTACAGTGACATTGACAATCTCAAGTAAGTTGTAAAGTGAAGCCACAACAAAGGACAGAAGCTTTCTTTAAATGTAGTCTAAGATTATTATCTTTTAAATAGTACCATAATAAATTTACTGGAAAAAAGTTTAGTTTTATCCTATATTTTTGGCTCCCCTTATGAGTACTGAAAACACACAAATTTTTAATTCTCTAAAATGCGATTTCTTTTCGTCTCACAGTAATGAAGATAACTTATTTTTCATATATGCCAACATTAGAAGCATGAGAAAAAATTTTAACAACTTCTTATTAGAATTATGCCAATTAGAAAAATAAAATTGATTTTATAGTATTAAGTGAAGTATGGATCAGTAGTAATGAAACTAGTTTATACACAATTGAGGGCTACGACATGTTTTTATCACTGCAATGACAATTACAGGGCTGGAGGCGTTGTCTGTTTTGTAAAAAATAATATTAATGTTACACAAATTTACAACGTAAATATGCAAACGGCTGACGTACTTTTACTTGAAATAAAACTTAACCCTTAAGGCGCTAATCTAAATTACTGTCAAACGCTAAGACATAAAAAAATATAATTTTTTTTAATTTCCCAATGCTAATTTTTGTTTCATATACCTTGGTATTACCTTAATAAGAAAAAAATATAAACATGTAATATTACATATTTTTGAAAATTTTATATACACACGAAAATATTTGAAATTTTGAATAAACTGCATTGCAGGATAATGTACATAGGAACACTATTTTGGACAGATTACATTACATTTATACAGGTTTATTTATAATGAGTAAATTGTAACTGAAGTTCCTGTATAATTAGTACATAAAATAAATAAGTTCAGTATAAGATTTTGAAATGTAATAATGTGAAATTCAACACAAACTTATTTATATGATAGCCTACAAGGGAAATGAAACAAATATTGTACTTATAAACCTTATTTATTTATAATAAATAAACTGGACTTGTATGGTGAAACTGGTATAAAATACAAAACAAATAATTGAAAAAAATATTACACATAATATACCAAAAATGCGCTCATTTGTCAAAACTTGGATCATCTGGATTAGCCATTATAACAAAAAATTATACTAAATGTTAGTAAAAACTATTTTTATATAAGAATTGTATAAAATAATTGTATAAGAATTACAACGACTGATTCAAAACACTTTGTTTGACAATACAACCAACATACGACCAACACACACGTAGTTAAACAGCTGAATGAAACGAACGCGTCTGTAGGCGTATGCCGCGTCACAGGCCATACAAAAAATGGCGGCGATTGCTTTCAACCCGAGTAAGATACCGTTACAAAGTCCACCAACGGTGACAAAGCGTTTTGTCTAGTCCCGACAGTCGAAAGGAACATCGATCTGCTCTCTTAATGGAAGTTTTAACAACTAATTCTTCGCCATTTTCATAAGTAAAGCAATTGCGTTTTGTAGACGTAATCCGCGTTTAAAGCATCGGCAGTTCCGCGTCTTTAGGCGTTAGCCCGCGTTGGAAGGGTTAACAAAATACTTCAATTTATTATGTATGTATAGGTTTACATGAATTCTCAGAAAATACTTTTAACACGGAACTAGAAGTCATGTCAAATATAAACAAAAACGCTGTTATTATCTGATATATTAACATTAACCCTTTAAGCGTCATGAAAAATTAGACCTGACCTTTGATAAAGTTACAATTTTTAAAAATTTTCCAATGTGTAAAGTTAAATTTATTTTCGTTTCTTTATGTCAAAATAGAGTTATTTAACGGTAAATAAAATTTTGTTTAGCCCTTTTTGGATTTCCTAGGCTAATTTTTAACTTTTGAGTATATCAGTGTAGTTGTCACTAATATTGTTATCATTTATTCAGTAAGTAATGGGAATGAAACACAGTTTTATAGATAAACATATACTATATTATAAACCAATAATATTTGAAAAATACTAAAGTAGACAAAGAGTGTTTATTTGGTGGCGGGCTGTGACAACTGACATTCCGCGCGTCTCCCGCAAGCCACTGTTAATCGCGTGGGACTTTGAAACCTTCTTATCGTCGGCAACCTTATGACGGCCTTGCGGGCTTTGAATTATGTTTCTTGCTTTCTGATAACATTCTATGACCGTAGTAAAATATTAAAAAGTTTTGGGGTTGACCAAGTAATTACTCAGAATTACCAAATCTTTAAATTCCGAATCGTCTGGATTCGCCATTCACCACGAATAATGATAAAAACACTAAATAAATACTGGAAACTGCTGTACCATATAATATGAAATAATTTACTTTAAAAAATAATAGGACACAACAGAAAATTAGCGATAACCGAAATACATATGCGTGTACTGGACGATTCTCACTAACCGGCTAGATGCCTTGACGGGAGCTCCCGTCAATGACTTTGTGAAAGGCGCGGGGCCCACGCCCGCTAGACAGTGTTTTGGCCAATTAGAAGCAACTGCCACTCCCATTGTAACAGAATTCGAGGCAGGGCAAACCCGTCTGTATGTCGCATGACTACTAGAACAATCTAGCAGCAAAATATTCAACTAGCATAACAGTAAGAAAATAAAGAATGCAAAAACGCGGATCCACGGCAATAACGTTTTGAGCTTGTTAGTGGCCCTCCGCGGATCCGCATCAATAAACGCTGGAAAGGTTAACTTGTTAGACTTATCATCCACACAAACACACAACACTATTTAAGTTTAATGAATAATAACGGTTTTGCATCTATAATTAACACTCCGACTAGAATTACGCACACAACACAGTCTTGTATTGACCACATTTTTATAAAACACAGAAATATAAACACATTTAAATATGCAACTTTTGATATAAATATCACAGATCACTACATTATAGGACTAATCATGGAACAAAAAGAAGTTAGCTTATTGAAAACAAATAAAAATCTCAGCTTGCAAACAAAAACAGTAGTTGACTATGATAGTATTAGCCTTCAGTTAAAAAATGTTAATTGGGATGAGTTTTACACAATGAATAATGTTAATGAATGTTACGATAAGTTTTCACGAAACACTAAGCAATATTGTTAACAAAAATACAAAGTCTCAAAGTAAATGTGAAAAGATAGATAAAGCTAGAACTAGAAGTCCTTGGATAACTAACAATTTGTTAAAAAACATAGAAAAAAGAAGAAAGTTGTATAAAATATAAAAAAAAAAGGCCATACGATTACACATTTTTTAACTTACTATAGTACATTTTTGTAAAGATTTAAAAAACAAAATTGATTTAAACAAAAAATGAATATTATTCTAATAAACTCTCCAATTGTAATGGAGACGCTTCACAACAATGGAAAATAATAAACAACTTAACTGGAGGCCGGGTGGTAAAAACCGTGGACAAGCTAATACTTGAAGACGGTACAATTCTTGTAAATCCGGAATGATTGCTGAAGAGGCTAATAAACATTTTTGTAAACATACAATCACAAATAGGCACAAACAATATCGTTCCACGTACACAATATAAGTTATCCCCAATCCCAGTTTGAACTCTTTATTTTTAAGCCCAGTAACAACAAATGAAGTAAGAAATATAATTAGCAGTTTAAAGAATAAAAAATCCTCGGGATATGATAGCTTCAATATAGTTTTAGTCAAATGTAATTGCAGATGAAATTGCTCCATTAACTCTCCTATATTATCAACTTGAGCTTTACCACAGGAGTATTTCCAAACAAATTAAAGCTTAGTATAGTTGTGCCATTATTAAAAAAGGAAAAATGTTCACAATGTAAATAATCTAAGACCCATAAGCCTGTTATCAGTATTTTCTAAAATAATTGAAAAAGCCATGAGAATCAGATTAATTAATTACATAAGCAAAAATTCATTATTAAGTAACAACCAATTTGGTTTCATAAAAGGAAAATCCACGGAGGACGCACTAATAAAAAGTACTGATAGCATTTTAGTAGATATTAATCAAAATAATAAAATAAACAGTGTTTTTTATTGATTTCAAAAAAGCATTTGAATTTAGTAAGCCATGACACTTTTATTAGAAATGATGAGAGCGATGGGTGTAAGAGGTGTGGCTTTGACTGGTTTCGAAGTTACCTTACAGCCGCACTCAGAGGGTGAAGGTCGGCAACAGCCTTAGCCCGCCACTACCGGTCACTGTGCCTCAAGGAGCTGTACTTTCAGCAAATCTGTTCCTGATCTTTATAAATGATCTCATCTCTCAAAATTTTCTTGACAAGTAAACGCTTTTGCGGATGACATTGCGCTATTCTATTCGCATAGCAACATTAATGTAATTTGGGAAAAATAAACACAGACTTGAAAACTTTGAGAAATTGGTGTACATTAAATAAAATGGAATTAAATGTCAGCAAAAACAAAGTATGTAAATTTCGATTTAAGAGCTTTGACTTTGAAAAAAATATTTTATATCACGATTACACATGTACAAATCAATTAATCGATTTGTAACTGTCAATCTATAGAAAAAGTCAAATTTGTCAAATATTTGGGAATAACTTTAGATGAAAAAAATAACTTGGCAACATCATATTTTTGCATTACATAAATCTATTTCCATCAGTATTCGAAAATTTTATTTTTTAAGGAATTTTTTGTAATGAATCTCTTTTTACGATCACTTTATTTTGGTTAATTCAGTCACGTATCCAATAACGGAATAATTTGCTGGGGAAATGCTTCAAAATACCTGTTAAATAAACTGAGAATAAACACAAAACCATTATTTGCGAATAATCTTAAACAAACAAAAAACAAGAAAGTTCATTTCCGTTATTCGTTACATTAAAATATTCTACCTGTTCACATCTTTTTGTATTCAAAGTCCTAAGATTATTTTACATTAGAAGCGGAAATCAGGGGAAAAACAACCTTTATTACTCTACAAGAAACACTCAAAAAATAACTTATAGAATTCCAAAGGTCCAACAAAACTGTGCTCAGACAATCATTTCTTTATAATGAACCCAATATTTCAACCAATTGCCGCTTAAAATAAAAACAAATTAGCAAAGTTAAATTATTTTCAAAAAAAATTTAAAAGAATGGCTTTTTCAAAATAAGTGCATTGAGTTTTTAAACTCCTTTTTAGTCTAGTTTTGTACTTATATGTATGTAAATATATATATATAAAAAAAAAAAAAAAAAAAAAAAAAAAAAAACCAACAATAAAATAGTATTCTCATAGTTTCATTTTATTATTTATTTATTCTCTCTTTTTTTTTAATTATAAACTAACTACAAAGTCTTTTGTTAAAAACATTACAAATATACACATATATATTATTTTGTATAAGAAGATAATACTTGGAAAAGACCTATTTAGTTTAAGAAGAAATGCTTTGTATTTTTATTTTTTATTTAGTTTGTTTTCTTTTTTAGTTATATTAGATGCATGGTGTTATTTGGACGCTGCGGAGAGCTCTTAGTCTTAGTTTTTAAAGTAGACTGGACTCAAATTTGTTAATTTCTTTTAAATAGTGTATTTTTTTCATGTCGGATAACATGCTATTTGACTGGCAAGCTTATGCATAGTTGACGTATACTTATTACTTGATGAAATAAATGTTATTTATTCATTGATGGAAATAAATCATTTATTCATTTATTTATTCATTTAATCTATAATAACAAGTTTTTAATTTAATGTTCTAGATAGTTGAGTTCGAAAACTCTTGGGTGTCCTTATAGGAACTCTGAGCATAATGATATCAACCATACCTTTTTTCTACTGCAGAAAGTAGACATTAGCTAACTCACTATGAACCCAGTTGTTTATTAAATTATCTTTGATCCGCAATAATGACAATACAGATACAAATGAAAAGATGAAACAGAATTCACCAATGAAAACAAACGCAAAGTATTCCTAACAGCATTATTTAAGCTTTTGGTAATTAATTTATTTAAGATTTTAAGCGTTAACTATATTTTTTGTAAGTCATAAATTAAAATTATTAATTGAATGAAACCTATTTAATATTTTATCTTCAATGGTAGTAGTGGCACATTTATAGTTGTACAGCTACTCTGTAGTTAATGTTTTAATAATATTTACTTGTCTGTGGCAGAGTATTTCCTTGGCAGAATGTTTACTTATGTTCTACACTTAGCAAGTGTGTCTGTTGCGTCACAGTGCTAACTAAGGAGGCGTGTCGAAACAACTGACACAAAACAGCTGTCAAAAGATCTGAGCCCAGATAAGAGAACAAACAGATAAGAGAACTTAAATTGTAAGCCTTCTCAGAGGTAAAAGTAAGATAGTGAGTCCATTACTCACTAAGAATGTAAATTTCCTTATATTATGTAAATTTGTAAAAGCCCACACTCAGCTATTTCCTAGTCATCTCAATACTCATGGTTTGTGTTAAAAAAAACACTCAATATGTCAATATTGCATACGGAACACACTATGAATATATTATTCTAATGATTTCTAATATTTCTAAAAAATAGTAAATGATTTCTAATATTTATAAGAAATAGTAAATGACTCTCACCACACGGATTATTGTGATTATTTGTATTTAGTGATAGGGAGAGTTAAATTAATACATTATCTATAATATACCTTTTGATAGGTTAATTTATAAAATTAACTAATAAAAAAAAGATAACAGTATTTTATACAAATGTATAGAGTTTCAACTAAATTAATATTTCTTATAATGGTTGAAATAATAATTTTAGGGTAGAGCCAGATGCAGTTTTCTTGCACTGTATTTGTACATAAAATTAAAAGTAGAAAGACAAAAGTAACAAATTTTTAGTAAATTGTCCAAATTTTACTTCAGTGCAATCAATGAAACTGTATCAAATCAATATAAATCCTATTATTTGGTTGCTAGTAAATTGTCAAATTGTATATAGGAAATGTTTTCAATTCCAGATAAATGGCATAAAAAAACTTTCCTTTCAAATTAAAACAAAAATAACTTAGTTATATAAATGTGTTATATATAAAGAGTGCATATTTTGTTTGTTACTATTTTAATTATGCATAGTTATTTTAAAATACAAGAATAAAATGCAAATCTTGAGATTATTTTGATTACATATGTTTTAATATGCTCACAGCTTTCTTAAATCGGTAGGTCTATAAAGTCTATTTTAAATTTTGAACTTTAAGACTAACCTGGAAAATTAATTGTGCCTCTGAAACATTGTGAAAATATTTTAAAATGTTATTGTGATTAAAGTAAGTTGTTTTAGTAAGTATGTTGCTGAAATTACAACATTAATTTGATGAGACGTTTCTATGTTAGGATTATAAGGAGCTAAGCGATACACCTGGCCAGTGCAAAAATATAATGAGTGAATATGTTCTACAATATAACATAAAAACATACATTTTTATATTTTAATTCTTTTTTTAACACTAAAACAGAACAAAATATATAACACACCACCAATAATTCAAAATCTTCCAGCTACCACAGACAATACTCTTACTTCTTTACGTCCAACAACACCTGACGAGATAGGCAGAACCATTCAATCATTAAAGAACTCCACATCCTCAGGCATTGATGAAATATCTTCAAAAATCCTGAAAACATGTGCAGACGAGCTAATATCGCCTCTAGTGAAGATCGTCAACATGTCCATGGCAGAGGGCACTTTTCCATCCAAGTTGAAGATAGCCAAGGTATTTCCAAAACACAAGCAAGGGGACCTACAAAACATTTCTAACTACCGACCTATCTCACTGCTCTCATCTGTCTCCAAACTTATTGAGAAGATTGTTAAAGTAAGACTCCAGGAACATCTTAGTCAAAACCAATCATTGACAGACAGCCAACTTGGGTTCGTTACTGGAAAATCAACCACAACTGCACTGATAGACCTTGCTGAGTATATAATTGAGAACATAGAAAATGGCAACACTATCACCAGCCTGTATCTTGACCTAAGCAAGGCTTTTGACTGCCTGGGACATGATCTTATTCTAGCTAAACTACAAAATTTAGGAATCCAACGAACAGCACTAAAATGGTTTGCAAGTTATCTAAAAGGACGAAGCCAAATGGTAGAACTAAAACACACAACAAGAGGATTTACAAATACTGTCAGATCTGAATTGGTACCCGACTAACAGAGGAGTTCCCCAGGGCTCTGTCCTAGGGCCAATTCTGTTTGTGCTGTTTATCAATGATTTTCCAGAACATCTAGAGGAATACAGTAAGATGGTCATGTATGCGGACGACACTGTGCTGCTTACTGCAAACAGAAACGTAGATCAACTAGAAGTGAACACTTTTATTGCCTTCAATATGACACAAGACTACTGTATGAAAAATGACTTAGTTCTCAATGAAAGTAAGACCAAGCAAATGTCATTTGGGAATAAAAAGTCTACAGTATCTGAAATGCCCAATCTGACAGCAGCTGACAAAATCAAACATCTAGGTGTCATACTTGATGAAAATTTATCCTGGAATAATCAAGTGGACAATCTTTGCCTAAAACTCGGGTCAGCTCTCTATGCCATAAAACGAATCAAGGCAACTAGTACCCCTGAGGCAACAAGGACTGCATACTATGCATTGTTTGAAAGCCATTTACGCTATGGTATTACTGTCTGGGGTGGATCCACTATGGGCAATCTCAACCGCGTCCTGGGTATGCAGAAAAAGGGCAATCAGAGTAATAGCAGGCTTTAATCCAAGACAAAGTTGTAGAGATGTTTTCAAGAACCTGAACATCCTGACGGTCACTTCCATCTACATCCTAGATACTGTCCTTTACTGTGTGACCAAAGACCCCCCTAAACAAAGTGACGTGCATGAATACAACACCAGATATGCAGGAAACTATGTGCTGCCAGGTCACAGAACAGCCATGTATGAAAGGAAACCGTTGTATGCAGGAGTGAAGATGCTAAACAAGATACCAGACCACTTGAAAGCTGGAGGCCCTGTGCTGATGAAGAGGAAGCTACAGAGATGGCTGCTAGACAAGGCTTTCTACACCCTAAATGAATTCTTTACTTGGGGAGACCCCACATAACACTGAAGAAGCTTATCTATTATACTAATTTGACTTAAATTTGACGCTGTAACATTTCTTGAAGAAATTGTAATAAAGGATATTGTCTATTGTCTATTTTTGTGTGCTCAAATAAATAGGAAACATCCTTTTAGCAATAATTGAATAATGTATAAATACCAAAATGAATAGTTTGAGACACAGTTTACTTCAATAGCTTTTACAGGTCTTAATACAAATTTCACCGAAATAAATTGTCATTAAATAAGAAACTACAGTAACAGTGAACTGTTGGTGTTTATTTTTGACTACAAAGTGAGTATGTTACACAGCCATGTTTGCAAGAGATTATAAATTACACTTATCTGTAGTACCATATTTAAGCTAATAAGAAAATAAAATTATAATCTGTGGTTGGAGATTACTGCATTATTGGAGGTGGAGTTTAATGACCCACTTGATATGACAATTAGGTGATAAACAATCTCAAAACCAAGGTTATTATCATAGGATACATAATCAACAATATGTTTATTTATATACTTGGATTTGTTATTTAGAAATCCCATTTCACAAAATAAAAGGAATCAATGAAAATGCACAGTGACATCTTATACAGAATAAATAAATAAATATATATATTATATTATAATATGTATGTTATATCTTTTAATTTTGAAGTTCAAAATTAAAACAGACTTTATAGACCTACTGATTAAGAAAGCTGTGAGCATATTAAAACATAGATATATGTATATATATATATATATATATATATATATATATATATATATATATATATGTTTTAATATGCTCACAGCTTTCTTATATATATTAAATATATATATATATATATATATATATATATATATATATATATATAAAGTTTGTATAATTGGCAATAGCTTAATTTAATTTTTTCAATAAACTTTAAATCACAAAAAAGTATTTGATATGCCGGGACTCGAACCCGGATCTCTCACTTGCCGGGTAAGTGCACTACCACTACACCAGAGAGCCCCTTACTTTTTGTGTTTCAATATTTATTGAAAAAAATTAAATTAGGGTATTGCCAATTATATAAATTTAATAACTATAAAGAAGAGTTGTTTGACAGGCATTTGGTCTTCCGATTATACGTTTGTTTATTTGAATGTATATGTGACAGATACGGTCAAATTCAAAATAATTGAATCGTTAAAAGTAAGGGCTCTGTGGTGTAGTGGTAGTTCTCACTCAGCAAGTGAGAGATCCGGGTTCGAGTCCCGTCAGAGCAAAGTACTTTTTGTGATTCAATGTTTATTAAAATTAAATAAGGCTATTGCCATTGATACAATTTTATATTATTATTATTATATATATTATATTATATACAAAAAAATTTGATTTCTACTAACCATCAAAAATAAAAATCTTAAGTTTTTTAAATTACCTATTATTATAGTGTTCTCTAGTTCATTGCAAATAAAATAATACCAAATATAAGTTAGTTTTACAGTTTATAATAATTTATAAACATTTTTGTTCTTGATCATGAAAACCACGCTTCTTGTACTACTTTAATTTTTTAAGCTAAAACTATTTATTTACAAAAAAACTCATACAAAATATAAATTTTCTGAAACTTTACTACATTTGTGATCTTTATGCTATCTTGGAATTATAAATTTAAATTCTTAACAAAATTTTCCACGCACAGCCCCCTTTACTTATTATTATTGTATTGTACTGTTCATTGTGAAAAAACGATAGCAAATACAGTTAAGTTTGTAGTAAAAAACAAAATTCTTTACAAATTACAAAAATAGCTTGCAAAATCGGGTAACCGGCTTGGCGTTTATCGGAGGGTTAAGGAAGTTTGAAAGGTTAACAAAATATCTTTAGTCACGATAAATTAACTAATTACATTTCAAAGAGAATTATAATAGAGGTAATGTTGCCACTATAGCTCAATCTACAGGGTCACTTTATTCTTGCAGTTGCATATTATATAACAACCAAATACCTATGTTCACTAATCGTTACTAATTCCTCTGAACACAGTTAAATAACTCAATCAACAATATTGTAATATGGTCGGTTTTTAACTTTTTTATATAAGACATGGGGGGAGGGTAATATTTTAAAATAGTCTTTACAATATCAGAAATTGTTGAAATTAAGGAGTATTCAGTTGAATCAACACACTGGATGTTTTTGTACTACTGAAATCAAAACAATTTTTGATTCTAAACTTTGCAGTTTTGGAGACTATGAGAAAAATAAAATATGATGGTAGTTTATTTACCATCATCAGGATTATGTACACAATATATAAGGAACCACCTGGTATAGTAGAATTTTTGTATATACAAGAGGAACCTTGGCGAGACATACTAATAAATTTTAGTGGCATCACAACGTCAATTTAGAGTTTGATTTATATCTGGAGCAACGGCTCCGTATTGTTGTCAGAAGAATATTGTTCTCAACTGTTTGAAAAGACAGTGGTATTGGACTTAAATAAAATAAACTTAAGATTCCTACAATACCTTGTTAACAATCTGAATCAAGTGACTGTTTGAAATGTAAACAACTGGTATGCTGTTTAATATGGTATAAGACTCTTTGTAAAACACTGTATCCAAATATTTTATTTAATTAACTGTAGAGAGAGAATCTCAAAAATCCAAATGATTTATTAAGTTTAAAAGTGATTTCAACCTACCAACAAACTGCTGACAATCTTCTCGGAGGATGTTCTGTTCGGGAAGATCGAAGATTTCATCAAAGGTGATATGCTTGTAAGAGTCCTTGACCCCAAGACAAGCTTTCCATACCTCGGCTCGGAGGTCTTCTGGCACACTCTGACCCTGGCAGATTCCATAAACAGTGCTGGAGTTGCATTCTTCTGCCAGAGCTGTCTCCAGCTCCTTCACCCTGAAGAAGTCAAAATACAGGAGATGAGATTGGAGATGACAAGAGATCTCCATGAGTAGTATTATTTCTAGTGAAATCCCGGATTGGTTCTGGATACTTCATTATTTCCTAATAACTGGCTGGGAAGCATTACTTCTTTGCAGCTCACAGTTTCCCTGTTCATTGTTCAATAAAAATAGATTTAGATATAGTCTATAGTACTGAACAGGAGAAATTAATAAGGTAGATGAGTTTTATCTTACTAGTAAACTGATTGGCAAATTTAAAAAAAATATTTTGAAAATCTTTAGTTACTTATTTTTTAGTTAAAATACTTTTTATGCATTTGACTAAAAATTGTTTCAATACAATGTATATGCTCATAATTTTAAACTCGTGGTTCAATTGTATTACAAAAAATTAATTTCTTTACATTAATTTCTCGCGTTACCTATTCTCTTTTTAAAAAGGGGCATTTTTAAGTTGGACATCTGATAAACTAAATCAGATGTACATATTTATTAAATTAACAGTAATCAGTATTTATTTGGTAATTTAAGTTTCACAAGTTAGACTAAGAACAGAAATAAAATGTTTTACTTAAAATATTGGACAGATTATCATTCTTTCAACTAAAATTTTCTTAAAATGCACTGCACACAATTTAAAACACTAAAATATAACTACTATAAAGGTTACTAAACATTAAAACATAACGTAACAGTAAACATCTCAAGTATACTAGAAATTATTGAATTTTACATGCAAATCAGCAAAAATTTGACAACTGGAAAAAGGCTGCGGCATAATAAGCAACCACCAGAACAATCAAATCATTCATCTTTCTATCATTCATCCATCCATCTTTCCATTAACTAAACTACTGAATAATAAAACCAAACAGAATTATCAATGTTTACAATGATTATTTTCCACCATACAAACTAATAATCAAGTAATTTTTTTTATATACAGAAGGAAACATCTGGTTATGAATCATACTAATGTATATTTTTAAATATAAGAAACAAAGCAGTGTAACTTATTCTTTTACTATTTTGCACGATAAATTATTGGACAGCTTATAAAAAATTCTTGAATGGATCGCCACCAATTATCACTTTTTGTTGATACCTGAATTTGGCAAGGTGATCATTGATACAATCGTTCTTGACTCCAGATTTTAAAGTTTTAATAGAGTCCTCAAATTAAATTAAATTATTTGTGTTTGCAAGAATCAATAAGTCAATATAGGTTTTAACATTATTGACAGTTTTGCAGACAGTGAGATACAAATCTGCAAAAAATATACAAATATGGAAGTAAATACATTACACCATATCATTGTACTCAACAATAAATGTTTAGACGAAAATATTAAAATAATTTACTCACCGAAATATATTTTGAAACTATAAACTGAACTATATATATTCCAAAATAGCAGTTATATGCTCAGAATGTAATAGAGAAAAAGGAGATATTTACATGTGGTACAAAAAACTATTTATAATATACAGAGTTCAATAGCCTACACACTTTTCTTTTAGAAAATCTTAGAAGAGCTGCTGGAGAAAGCTTGCCCTCTTCTTTTTCCTTCCTCTTGCAGAAGGCCTCAAAAAGTTATACAAAAAATGGTAACAGTGTCTGTGTATGCCACAATTGCATTTTGTGCATCAATATGTGCTTTTCTTTTTGGGTAAGACGCATACCTGATCATTCTTGTTGGGTTAGTGTGTAAGCTTGTGAGAAGTATTACCTGCTGGACCTGGTTGTGGTATTGTTGGAATAGTATCATTTTCTGCCAGTGTCTCAATTACGTCTAGAGTGAAATTCCTTCTATTCATGGTCACTGTTGTTTGCATATAAAACAAACGCATTGAATAGAGCCATATACAAGACAAGATAGATTTGTCGGAATTGTCCACTAGATTGGTTGTAATTTTGAGTTACAACTGGTTTGATACCTTCTTGGCCATTTTTACTTGTAATAATAAAATCCAGTTTTCTGGTAGCAACCTGTCGAAACCCAGCAAAAACCTTTTCTGAAAAATACACTTTCTCTAGCTTCTAATTTCTTTTTAATGCCTTGTTTGAAAATGAATTGAGATATTTTCTTCATTGTACTAGTTAAGAAAAGTTGAACGGTTCAGAAGCTTCTCATGCAGAAGGGATTTTTTGTTTAGTGATTATTGGTGAATAATTTGTGACCCTTATCCAACAAACCTGGTCTTTACATAATTTATAATATAACGTTTTCAGAAAAGGTGTCAGTTTTACTTTCAAAAAATCGCTGCTGCTATAAAGCTCAAAATGTAACTAACTGGTTTTGCTATCACAGACTTCATATTTTTATTGGGCAGATATTGGGTAAACACACAACAGTTTTTCATGCCAAACTATGAATTCACCAATATAAATGTATTGATCAGCAGTAAAGTATGCTTTGAATGTTTTATTTAGATTGCCTAACAGAAATCTACTTTTCACCCAGGGATCATAATTGGGCATAATAATTAGTGTGTCTACTATGTAGTTCCATACAGCATTAGTAAAAAATATGTAAAAATAGTTAATAGGTTTGATTTTCATGAAGGCACATTTTTCACTCCTGGCTATCTAATTGAAACACATTTCCAACAATGCATTCTGGTTTGGATGGTAATTCCTAACCCATACACTTGTTTGTGAAGGTGGTAATGGTATTGCTGCAGTTGTGTCATACTGATCAGTATTAGGCTCTGTTATCTGAATCACTGTGTCAAATGAAGAAATGTTATCTAGATTGGTTCATACCTCTAGCCACTACCCAGTGAGTAATCATGAAGTGATTACTATGTGCCCAGTTTCAGCTTCTACATCACTATCATTGTATCCATCTTCTTAGTCAATCAATTCCATCAAATCACTTTCTATTGACCATACAAATCTTCTGACATTGCACCTATTTACACTGAATAAACATCAAAACAGTAATGCCACGTAAGCAAAGGCATCATGCTTGACACTGAGCAGCAGGCAAACAGGTGGAGAGAAAGTTTTGGCTCAGTGTTGCCAAAATACTAATTGGAAGTTATAATATAGTCTTAAAATAATCGTACATTTACGATTCCAACGTTATCCGTTATCATCTTTCCAACGCTATCTTGATCACTTCGGTCAGGCACATCTAGCTCATTCAGTAGTTTTTCTTTTGTGTGCATGTTAAATTCACTGGAATTGCGGTACTGACGTTACACACGCTAATTTAATTATCGGAATTCCCAGCAAGGGGCACTTGGAGACTCATAAATATAT
Source organism: Homalodisca vitripennis (assembly GCF_021130785.1). Taxonomy (NCBI): domain Eukaryota; kingdom Metazoa; phylum Arthropoda; class Insecta; order Hemiptera; family Cicadellidae; genus Homalodisca; species Homalodisca vitripennis. The sequence goes on from NC_060209.1 coordinate 106,604,438, forward strand.
TTATCATTCAGATATTTTAATTGTGGATAATTTAGGTAGGTCTAGTTGATAGGGTAATTTGGTTCAATAATTTAATTGTGTCAATGCTCATTTATTGTACTATAGCAAAAAACAATATGCCCCATATAATAACAAAGAAGAAAACCATATAATACCTATATAAAAAGGTGTAGAAACTAATAATAACAATACCTAAAAGAGACATTACTTCAAAATTAAACACTAGAACAAATTATACAGGTTGTACAAAACTCTACACAAACTTTAAGATGTTGTTCCAAAAGGAACTAGAAACTAAACGAACCAATGGTCTCTTTTCGTTAATCATCTGTCTGCCTATACGTGGTTTTTAGTCTTTATTTTAGAAAACATTAAGATAAAAAAATCAAATAGGTACAATTTTTCTTAGTCTCAAATTAAGAGAAAAATGTATGGGTATTGTATTATCATATCACCTTTGTGTATATATAAGCTCTTAATTGTTGTAATGTACAGTTAATAAAGCTGTAAACATATAAAAAAATGACAATTTTGTTGTGAAAACTATTAAAAAAACATAAAGACAGACAGCGTTATCCTGTAGTCAATCTCAACAGGGTAACTCTTAGAAATAGACCAATTAAAAGTATTTTTGGCCATGCTCTTTTTAAATTCTTTGTTTACTAATCGTACCCACCATGAATATTTAACAACCCACAAATTTTAAATTTTTATGGAAATTACTTTTTCAGATAATGGTCAACAACTTGAAACAAAAAATACAACTGGCCATTTTGAATTTGATATATATAGAAAATCAATACAAAACAACAGATTTATCCCATTTGATTCATTTCATCCCCCTTCACAAAAAAGAGCAGATTTTCACAGTTTAATCCACAGGCTCTTACATACCCCTCTATCAATTGAAAATTATAAAAAAGAAGTAAAGAAAAATAAAGAAATTGCATTATTTAATGGTTACAAAATTGAAATGATTGACAACATGATAAAAAAGAAAAAGAAAATGATTGAAAACAATTCTATAACAACTCTCTATCAGACTAAACACAAAGAACCTGAAAATGGATATCTGTTTCTTACAACAATTTAACTACATAAATTGCTAAAAGTTTTAAAACACATGCCAGTATTAATGTATCCTCAAATTCCAAAATAAAACTAAAGAATATATTAGGAAATCCAAAGAATAAAATAGATGATGATGAAAAATCTAGAATCTATCAAATTAATTGTGACAACTGTAATTTAAAATTCATTGGCTAAAGAAAAAGGAAGATAAAAAAGAGAGTAAAGGAACATAAAACATGTCTGAAATATCAACAAGAGGAAAGATCGGCCATGGCGAAACATGCACTTCATAGCCTACTGGACACTCCTTTTCACAAGTAAAATTATTAAAAGAAATCAAAAACAAAAAATTCCTCGATGCTTACGAATTTTACTATTTTTATGCAGAAGAACCAAAATTTAGTAAATAATGAGCCTGGACCTCTACAAAATTCACCGTTACTGCCTTTAATCTAATTAAATATTAATTTTTACATATACAGTAGACATACTTCCTGGCCTTTAAAATATTATCTCTTTGTGTTTTTCAAGACATGTGTTTTTATTTAAGTCTAAATTGTTTGTATTATTACTTTACTTTTATTTCAGTTATGTGGGTCTGACGATGTGTTCATTAAGCACGAAAGGCCTCACAAAAATAAAAATTTGTCATTTATTGGAGTGTTTGATCATATATTAAGCATTGATTCTAATAGCAAATTGAATTATAATTTCTATAGCGTGGTAGATTACTAACCAAAATAATTAGACGTTACTTAATGTTCACATCGCTTTAAGATAAATATAAAAATGTTGTTACTATGAGTGCCTAGTAGTGCGTGATGTGACTTATATAGCTACATTCTTCTGATCCAAAGTTTTCTGAATTCACTATTATTGTTATTTTACATATCCAAATATGGCTGATATTATAAATGACTAATGCAATGTTCATTAACGACCACAACAAAATACGTGATGCATGGTACAGATGTAGAAGAAGGTATATGCTCTGCATGACAAGGGCAGTTCCACTTTTAAGCGATCTGCATCTTTAAGCATAAAATATTGTAGAGCTATATATAAATATATTTCATTGTGGTTATAGGCTACCCTTAAAAGCAATAAAAAGGAAATTTTCATAACTTTCAGTAACATTAAAGAGCTGCTGAATAAGTGATATTTCTGAATATCTAAACTACCAAACATTAAAAAACATAAATTACGTTATAACTATTTCATAAATTACATATAGTTCAGTTATATTTTTTATAATATTAATAATTTAATGATGAGTTAATAGTTAACAAACTATTTGTGTTTTTAATAAAATATAAGGTAGGTCTACTTATGCACTATATGGACCTTACCTATTTTTTTTTACAAATTAAGCACAGTAAGGAGGAAAAAACATATGTAGCATGAATATGAATATATTTAAAACAATGAACAAAGAGGAGAGCGGGCACGTGAGCCACTGTCAGGTGCCTGGCACGCCTGTCACCGCACAGCGATAATATTGTTCAGATAGAACACAACCAACACTGTTCTTACATCTGGTAAACAAGCTCTCATCTATTTCAACTATTTTATTCGTACCACCAATTTTCCCAACATTCTTTTTTAAAACAGATTCAACACACAGATTCTCTCATGTAATTGTTCCAGTTCACTGTTGTGTGAATAGATATTCCCCAACTGTCGGCCACACCACTTAACTGAATTTAGATCCTCCCAAAAACAATACATAAAAAGCAATGTTTTTACAAAAGGTAACTTACTGTGATCAAACCACGTACCGACACGAAACCCCACTTTCTTCTTGCACGGTCTGACATTGCATTTCCAAAAAGGGTATTGTTCGCCGAAATACAACTTGATAGCATGTCCTCCTTCACATAATTTCGTCGGACAGCTTTTTCCAAGGGAATGACTGTACTGCCACTGCGCGGTACGTACCGGCGGTTTATCAGGCGTCTGTCAGGCAATGACAGCTGCACCAGACGCTGGACAGTGGCTCACGAGCCCGCTCTGCATGTCCACTACCTAGTCTCCTGACCTAGATTAGGTTATTTTATGATAGTAATTTAACATAACATAACCTTACTCTACGCGATTTATAAAAAAATAGGTGGGGTCCATATAGTGCATAAGTACCAAATATAACAAACAAAGCAGTGTAAAACTTACTTCTTAACATTTTGAAAGATAAACGTGTCTGACAGCTTGTGATTCAAATAATGCATGTTCATCACCAAAGTTGCAGCCAATACTCAAAATACCATACAAATGATTTTACTTTGTTTAAAATAGTTTTAAATAATGTTGCCATAATACATTCAAAACAACTGGAAATAGTTAAGGCTGCAGTATGATAAGCTCACACAATCTAATGGAATCAAATATCAATTAGAACGATTTAAATGCTGCCAGACATGTTTACACTGTAATATAATTGTAAGTAATATGCTGCTCAAAATTAGTATAAATAAGTTGTATTATTTTATTTGATCTAAACTGTGTATATTTCTTTTACATATAAAAATATAGCTTCACTATAATACAATCTTAAAAGCCTATAACATAATTCAGTTTGACATTATTGTTCTAAAGTAATTTAAAAAAAGTTAAATCATGTGTATGGTATTTGAGTAATAGCCGATATTTTATTAATAACCTATAAAAAAATAAAATGTGGAGGTGTAACCTGTTTATGTAACCTGTTACCATGGTAACACGGGTACTAGCCGATGCAATCTCGGTATTATCATCTGCTGTTACTGAAATGATGTCTCTTAAGTTGCAAGTAAACTGAGACTACATGCACATGTGTATGAGCGCTCACATGATCTGAGCTTGAATTTAGGTACTATCTAGATTTTTTTTTCTTTTGTCGCAAGAAGTGGAGAGCTTATAAAGCTCGAAATTATGGCCAGGGACATATCTGATCGGTACTTTCCCGACCTCAGATCGTCCAATGTGATCTAACGTAGGAGAAGGTGAATGATCTGGGACATGATCGGAAGTCAGAAAGTACTGATCGGAAATTTCCCTGGCCATTAGTGTGGCGAAAAAAAGAAAAACATCCCTTGAGATAGTACCCAAATTGAAGCTCAGGTCACGGTGGCACTTGTAAAAGCTACGTTTAACTTTGGTACTACGAGTACATAGTTATGATAACCTAATCTAAACCTACTTATATCATGTAATAACATTCCTTAGTGTAATATTTTCAATCCTAGCTATATTTATTGCACAAAATCACCTTGGCTGTTACTGGTTACAGAGTAACCTAATAGCAGAAAGTCGTTGAGAACACAAAATCATTCAGCCCAGATGTTACTGAAATAACAGAATCCCAGTAATAGGCTACCACTGCTTAACCTGTTACATACACTAAATCCTGCCCAACTGTAATGGTCGCAAGTACAATGGGGATGTACAAGTTTTATTTGTGTCACATTGTGTTAGACATGTTTATCCTTCAAAATGGCAAAAAGTAAGGAAGTTTGTTAATTATAACGTTAAGGACTGACCTAGCAAATCACGAATTTTATGTCTTCAAAGTATTTTGTTCATCCTCCTGAACAAAAATATACATATACATAGAAGTCAATGCTTCACAAGATATCGTGTACTGTAGGTTAGATCCAACCATCCACTAGTTCGACGAATCGTAGTGAATTGTGTGCGTCAGTGTTTTCTCGGGCATGTTAAGAGTTTACGTTTTGACCGACAGAAGATTATTTCCTTTTTAATATAACATGGAATTTTTAAAAAATAAGTGAATTCGTTCGTTGTGCCGTCGCATATTGTTTTTAAACTGGGAGACTGATGTTTTGTTGTGGCAGAAAAATTCGTAAAAAACGTTTTAAATGCCGTAATTTTAAAAATATCGGCCCGAGCAGGTTCTTTTTTTGAAAGAACGTGCTTAGACATAGAGACATATGTTGGTTTGGTGACCACGTTGTTGCATTTGAAACAAGCGAGACATCTCTATATTTCGTTGGAGTTTGGCGTTCTGCACATTCTGTGGAACACACTAATGGTAAGTGTTCTCTATTAATGTCCATTTATACATTTATATTACGGGTTTTCATGATTTATAAAGTTTTCTACAATGTACATAATTGCCTTTGCATTACAATTCAATTTATATTTCTGATCAGCCCCTCTAGAATTTGATATTTTACTGATAGGTACTATATCGAGGGATGTCTTTCTTTCGTTAACATCAGCGTGGGGCAGCACCGTGCTGATGGCCGGAGGCACTCGTCTCAAACCGATAACAACTAATTAATTTGTAGCTTGAAATTAAGAAAAACATTGTTTATTCGGGTCAAAATTCTGCTCATTTCAGTATTATTTTTCATTTACATTTACAAAGATGGCACCGCATCCGATGACGTCATCATGAGGTTGAATCATGGTCACAGAAGGTCACGTGACGCCCGACGTGGCTGTATAACACGGAAATATTGCTCCGCGTATGAACAGCTGTTCCATTTTTTATGTTTTACAACTTCGTTATTTCTAATTTGCACCCCGTCAAACCTTATATATTTTTGTTCTGTAGGACGATTCCAATAATTTAATAACGCAAAACTTTTTTTGCCGCTCCGGCCATTATTTTAACAACTACCGGAAATTTTACACTGTTTTATTTAGGCCTATTATATTTTATACATACACATCGCTTAGATAGTTTTTTATTCATCATAACATTATTACCTTTTCAGATACAAAAACAGCCAAACTATACTGAAATTTTAAATACGTATAATGTAAATTGGTTTTAAGTAGTTATATCGAGGATTTAGGTAATTCTACGCAATATATGAGTCAACCTCGATTTTTCTCATATTACAATATAATGTTCGAATAGTTAATTAGAAAAGGAAATGACTAGAATTTCTTGCCGGAAAGCAGTTATAGGGAGCAGGCAACCGCCAGATGGTCATATATTGCTTAGAATTACCTATTAGTGATCAGGGGCACTGACGTGATCTGGGCTTCAAATTTGGAACTACTTGAGTTAATTTTTTTTCTAGAAGAGCAAGCAGCGCGAAGTGCTGCGCAGCGGGCAGGCATCGTGCGTGATTCTTTTTTTTATTAAAAATTACTGATAAATTGTTACCATTAACAAATTTATCATATAATAAATTGTTCATATTACAATATAATGTAGGTAATGTATGTAAAACAATTTTAAACACATAATTACATGCCGGAAAGCAAAGTAAAACCAACCATAAACCAACAACTAACCTTAATAGTCGTCAACGTCGGAGTTGGAGTCTGGCTCAATGGGTTGTTGTTCACAGCAGTCAACGTACGCTGTGACACCGTTGTAGACATGTGAAATTGCCCGAAAGATGTTGTGTACTCTAGTTTTATAATCTGAATATTTTCTTTTAAACATACTCAGCTAAATGTCCAACAAGATGATGTTTTCTGTTGCCGTACCTTGGGATATTGCCTCTAACTTCCCCCCACAAACGTTCTATGGTTTGGGTGTGTGCGCCGGTATCGGGATCAATGAAATTGTAACTGTGGTTAACAGTAAGATGTTGGTAATTGTTATATTGTAAACAATTATAGCTTTTCCAACAATCACTGATTACCGTTGTTCCTGGCAACACGTACTTTTGTATTATAGGTAACAACGTTTCTTGGCCGCGTGTTGGTACAGGAACGAAAAAACAATGTTTAGTTTCACGCTCAATACCAGCGAAAACCCAATTCCCTTCAATAATACGGCCGCGATTATATTTACGTTTACCGATTTTTGCCTCGTCAATCTCTACTGTTTTGCCCACCCCTCCAATAGGTTCTGATTTTTCAACTAGAATAATCACACAAACTTCTCTGAGATAGCTACTCCAATCTACTACAGCAACATGAGACAGGTCGAGTTCATGTCTTAGCAGGTCATGTCGTGGTGGTTTTAATAACACCCAATAAGCCACAAATCGGCACACTGTTTGCGTTGTGAGATTATGGTTTTCGAAAAAAGTTAATTTATACTAAGACACATACTTTTTGCACTGGACTTTCACTTTCTTCCGGTTACGTTCAGTCTTTTCTATCCTGTTCCAACATCGAAACACGTGATCCGTTTAATTTAAGGTCATTTGACCCCCGCAACTCGGACATGTTTTATTACGTGGTAAAACTCCGTGGTCGTACAAAAAAATTTCTTAAAGTTACACTATCCTCAGAACAAACTATAAATGACGCTAACGTAAACTCGCACGAATTACACAAAAAAGGATTAACATCCGAACGGCTGCACATCACGATAGCAACTGATTAGGACCGGCCGCCAGTGACTGATAACGCCGCGTGGGCTGAAATTAATTCAGTCTTGCTTCTTGCTCTTTTAGAAAATAAATTAACTCAAGTAGTTCCAAATTTGAAGCCCAGATCACGTCAGTGCCCCTGATCACTAATAGGGGTACTTTGGGATTATACCGACCACACCCAGACATGAATCGTTATTCGACATTTTGCTTCTATTGATTACTAGATTAGCGTAGAACAATATTTCGTCAATATAAAACAGGAATTGTCTTATCGCAAACCCCTCCCCATCCTCAGACAGAGGTCAAAGTCGAGCGGTCTAGTTTAGATAACGTGATTGCAGAGTCTCGCCGCCCGTTCAGCTGGTGCGTCGCTTTGTTGTACTTCCATGTTTTACCTCTACATTTCTCCAAACACAAAATTCAACAAAAACAAACTAAAACTAAACTCTTTATTGAAAAAACACTCAAAACTTGTTTTTATTCTTGATCACATTCCGCCACCCAAAATGCGAGTGCCTCCGGCCATCAGCGCGGGCTTCGGCAGCACCGTTTTTCTTTCCTTGGCATAGCTGCCGAAGCCCGCGCTGATGCCAAGGAAAGAAAAACATCCCTCGAGATAGTACCTATCAGTAAAATATCAAATTCTAGAGGGGCTGATCAGAAATATAAATTGAATTGTAATGGAAAGGCAATTATGTACCGTGCAAATCATGTGATGCCGCGCGGCCTGCCGTAATCGGGATTCTCGAGAAAGATAAGATAACAGCGACAACAATACCGAACACAATACCTGGAAATGCTTGTAATTTTGTAATTAAAGAGTTGTTTTTCGTTCTATCATGTTTATTTCTATAAATTTATATTTTTGTATTCTTCATACCGGTGTGGTCGGTATAATCCCAAAGTAGCCTACCCTAATAGGTAATTCTAAGCAATATATGACCGTCTAGCGGTTGCCTGCTCCCTATAACTGCTTTCCGGCAAGAAATTCTAGTCATTTCCTTTTCTAATTGACTATTGGAACATTATATTGTAATATGAGAAAAATCGAGGTTGACCCATATATTGCTTAGAATTACCAGGATTTGTTATTCATGAATATCAATGATTTGATAATCATGATAATATTCATATAATTGGAGTGTTGGACGCTTACTATACTGCAGCCATAATTCATTGTAAATAACTAATTATAGGCTAATTAGAATGTTTTTGTAGTTGATCATTTAGCTATTTGTAAAATATAATATAATCACTAAATTCAATTGACATAGTGTCTACTTATTATACTGCAGTCCATACAAAATTAGAGAGTTTTGAAAATGTTATAGCTATGTAGTTATGAAACCTAGGGTTGTACATCCTTTGTCTTTTCTGCACACCTTAAGCCCTAGGCATAGGCCTAATCAAACGTTCAACTCTAGAATTTGAAACTTAGCCTCAAATAATAATGTATTTGAACTTAATTGATACACAAACATAATATTAATCTTAGTAATATCACTGTAAGTGATAATTAAGACTGATAAAACTTGTATTTAATTATGAAGTTTCAACTATCAACCCCATATTTTCACAACACAAATTAAAGCAAAGGTTAAGATTGAAATAAGTTACAAAAGATTTAATCATGTCAACTAGTGGTATAGATAAAAAATATAATTCTGATACATTTTACAAAAATAATACTACATAAAAACTGAACTTTTCTTACCACGTACAATCACCCCCTTCGACTGCCATCTTCCATCTTGAAACTTAAGATAACAGAAACAGAGTAATCAGCTGAGTATTATTTTTATATTTTCGTTGGCAAACGTGACAGCTGACACCTACCAACAAGCCTTGATGATCACAAGATACGTTTTCCTCATTCATGTTTACCACCTACTGAATTAGATTATAATCATTAATATCAGGCTGATAAATACTAAATTAAAATAGTTTTGTTTATTCTCATCAGTTAGTCAAAAATGTTATAACAATCGTTTGAAAGTGTTGGAAGCCAACACCGTGTTTTATATTGATTTATATACTTGTACAGAAATTGAAAAACGTAAAAGTTGAACGCTTTGTTTTGGAGCTGGACATAACAGACATTATGAATGGTATATTAGGAGTAGATATGCATAGAACTCGTAGACAATGTTTTAATCCGTTTTTGGCAATAGAACTCTTAAAAGACAATTGCACTTACCTGATTGGTGCTACTTCTCCTAATCTTACACGAATAGTTTATTTTGCTGCGAATTTCTCCGAATAGGATTTCAGCCTTAATAAACATTCCTAAAAACTAAGCATGCACAAAAGCTGTTCTATAAATTAATAAAGTAGCTGGTAACGGACAGTACGATATTTTAATTATAGGCCTGATTGTACTTAGTCTTCAATTTCTGGTGGAATTTAGATTTTATTTGAAGACATGCTAATAATAAAATAAAGAGGTTTCAAATCAAATAATTCAATGTATGAGTATATTTATAGCCATAGCACCCCTTTATAAACCATCGATTGGACCCCATAATTACATAGGATGAACAATAATGAAAGGCAAAAACTTTGTCAAATTTGTTTTTCGTGACAAAATGAAGAAAAAGAAGTTTATTACTCAATTTACGGATATACCTTATTTAATTGTTTTGTATAGCTGTCTCCTCACGTTTCGTTACAATAAAGTTAATACGTTCAAAATGTTGTGAATCATGAATTACCATTTTAGTAGCTACTAAAATTACATTTGCCCAGGAATGGCCGTAGTTTTAATGCAACTAGCGGTTCTTTTGATAATGTAGTGATTTGTAAAATATCAACTCGTTATGTGGAGAGGCTTGTGTTGTTCGCCTAGGAAAACCATGTAAATGCAATTAAAAATGATCATTCTACAAACTCTAATATAACAATATGAAACTATAACACATTAATTATACTAGAATAAAAGGAAGCTATTTTTATCTAAGAGTCATATATTTAATAGATTAACAAATACCATACTAGATTAAGAAATAATGCTGGTAACCCATGGGGAGCAACCTTTCCCTAGATTTCACAAAAGCGGTTACTCACTGTTATCCAGACAAGCTATAAATATAGTAAAGATTCTCTCATATTTAGGTCTAGGCCAAGGTTGGTTTTATTATTTTAAATTTATTTGATTAACATTTTTAACTATTCATGTTTTTAATGTTTTATATTCCTTGTTGCATGATTATTATATTATATAAAGGTTTCATAATATATAGGCAGGTTCGAAAATAATAGTAACAATCGAATAACGAGTGTGGGTCAATTATTCGATAGGAACCATTTACAAGTTCCCAGTAGTCTTATAGCTAACGATTTTAATTCTTTCTTTATAAAATCTGTTGAACAAATTAGCCGTAGCATTCCCTCAGGATCAAACCACCCCAAATTCTATTTTGATAAACAGAATATTAAAGATATACTTTTAATTAACATTCCTAAAAAGAAGTTCTCACTAAAGACGATGTATATTCTGAAATTAACAATCTTAGTAATTGCACTAGTCTTGATATGTGGCATCAATGCAGCAACGTTAAAAGTAGTTTCTATATATATATATATATTTAATGAATGTATAATTCCTGAAATGGAGGAGTGTATTTCCTGATATACTTAAGATAGGTAAGTAGATACTTGTATACAAAAAGGGAGAAAAAGTTAAATGTTTTAACTATTGCTCTTTTCTTATTATGCGCACTGTGTCCACCCCAAGGTCTTGGATCAACTTGTGCACAGCCAGGTCATGGAGTATCTTAAAACATGTAGCCTAATTTCTTCTAGTCAGCATGATTATAGGCACAATCAAAGTACAATCGAAATGAGCCCTTTCCTTGATTTCAGATATCCTCGGCGGCCTTGAGATAAAGAATAGTGTATTATCAGGTCTTTTGACATGTCCAAGGCCTTCGACAGTACGACTCACTGTATATCTTATTTTATATGTCGTCCTTTTATCAATTTAGCGATACCATTGTTGACTTAAAGAAATCTTATTTAAGCGTTAGATGGTAGTATATATGTCTTAGTAAATAGTTGCTTCTCTGTTATGCATATTGTTGAATATTGTGTGACTCAGGGCTCTATTTTAGGCCATGTTCTGTTTATTTTATATATTAACGACTTGCTTAAATAGTTTTAGCACAAAATGTTTTTTATTTGCTGGTGACAGGATTTTGGGTCATAAATATTTCACTAGACTTAACAAGTTCTGTTATTGAAACTATTTGTTTCCCACGGCTTCGCACGCTTTTCGTAAGCTTTGCCCGTGTATGTGTACTTGTTTCAAGTGACTCATATTATTTCCAACACCGACGTACAGTTTGCCTTGAGAAAACAAAAATACTTGCCTATTTTTTTAAACCTTTTACTGATGGAAAATAACACTGTTCTTGGAAATTGTAAAAAAAGATATCAAATCACGTTTATCAAAAATTTGACATTTGTGACACGTTGTAAATGTCAAAAAATGTTTGTTTACATAGAAACGTCAAAAATATTTATGTTTACTTAGTTACTGTCAAAAATAACAACAATTTTTTGTCGCATTATATATGTTTACAAAGAACAGCTGATTAAAAATTTGAAAAGACTCTTTCACTTAATAACATATGTTTGCTGCAATGCATTTCTTACGGGTATTTCTGTAACCAGTGGGGCGGAATCCTGAATCGGGAAAGGGATAAAAAGTATCCTATAACCTTCTACAGATCAAGACGAACAAATTAAAAAAAAAAAATTAGGCGAATCCGTCCAGCCGTTTGTGAGTGATGCTGTTACACACGAACAGTTTCATTTATATATATATATATATATATATATATATATATATATATATATATATATATATATATATATATATATATATATATATATAGATGACTTGCTTAAATAGTTTTAGCACAAAATGTTTTTTATTTGCTGGTGACAGGATTTTGGGTCATAAATATTTCACTAGACTTAACAAGTTCTGTTATTGAAACTATTTCTAAGTTAATTTAGGACTGGTACAAAGTGAACAAACTCAAACTGAAAACTGCAAAACAAGATTTATCTACTTCCCTCAATAATAGACATTCAACCATCACATCCTTACAATTTCTAGGCATTCTTGTACAGTCTAATCTCAAGTGGTAGCACCACTTTGACCTTATTGTTTCCCGTATACGAAAGGGCCTCTTTTTGCTCCGGCCCTTGAGAAATGTCATTAATTCCGGTGTTCTCTTTCTCTTTGAGAGGCTGTGGTGTGTGTGTGTGTGTGTGTGTGTGTGTGTGTGTGTGTGTGTGTGTGTGTGTGTGTGTGTGTGTGTGTGTGTGTGTGTGTGTGTTCAAGTTTAAATCATCTTTATTCAGGAATAACACACGATACATTTTTCTATAGTTCCCATGCAACTCATAGGTTGCGCGTGGGATTGAAGTAATTATTATACATTTATTATATAAACTATTAATTTATACAATGTCCTTACGACAGTAATTACGTGATTTACAACAGTTATAATATAATATACAAATAATTATTATATGATATAAAAAATATAACATGGTAACAGCAATAATTATAAACTTCATAATCAATATCAAATAACAATAAGGTTTAACAACAAAGATATCTTTATCAATAGTGCAACGAATAACAACAACAACAAACTTCCTCAAGTAGCCTACACAAAAATAAATATATCTATAATAAATAACAGTATAACAAATAAAACAACAAGGCCAAAGTGAACAACTCAAACAACGCAACAACTTTGACTAGAACCGCAAACATGCAAAAAATAAGTCACATTTAATTTTGTATCAAGTATAGTAAGTTTGAAACCAAAAACAAGTTTGCTCTCAAAAAACCCATATTTATATCATTAAATTGTGTTTACTACAAAAGATATTACCTTCATTTTCACTTTAGGCTTAGCTTCAAATATTACGCTGTTTCCATTATACTGCACTTTTGAATTAAACAATCTAGGTCCCTGATAGGATAGTTGTTTTCTACAAACTTCCTTTACAAAGAATGGTGTTTCAAGAAACATGTATTGTGTACTGCGAGTAAATCTATTCATTTTTCTAAACTGATATTGTTGTAAATATTTATAAATATGCATTACAGCACTATAAACATATAACTGCTCAAACTTCAAAATATTATGTTCAGAAAACAAATAACTCATGCTCTCCATCCGCCTTAACCCATAAACAGTGCGCAGTGCATGTCTCTGACACATTGTAATATTCCTGATTATGGTTGGGTAGGTTCCTCCATAATGAATTAAACCATACCTCAGGATACTCTCAAACAACGACAAATAGAGAATTCTTAAATGGTCATCACCAACAAAACTTTTCATATGGTACATCACGTAGTTAATCTTATTAAGTTTTTTGACAGGTAATTAGCGTGCTGATCCCATTTTAAGTATTGGTCAACATAAAGCCCTAGATACTTAACAGATGCGACTATTTCAATATTTTCATATGTACAAGAGTACAAACATTGGTGTTTATGGCAAACCAATTCAAAGGTATTTTTTTAGGATTTCCTTAGAAATATCACAGTCAAAAACATTATGCACTTCGATTTTGATGAGTTAATGAGTAATTTATTTTGTACTAGCCAAGCAGAGATTTGTTCCAAATCTTTATGAATTTTGTATTTTAATGAGTCTCTGTTGTAAGCTGAGCACACTAAAGCTGTGTAATCGGCATAAGCAAATATTGATGAATTAAAATTCAGACAACATATAATTTATGTATACTAAAAACATTATAGGCCCTAAAGCCCCCCCCCCATATGATGTGCCGCAGCGCAAGCACATTGTATCACTCAAAACATTGTTCACCTTGACATCCTGTCTTCTATGATAGCAAAAGGATTCCAACCACTTTAGTGTGTTACCTCCTATATCATACAATCTTAATTTATTTATTAATATATTAATATCCAAAGCATCAAATGCCTTCTGCATATCCAAGTAAATTGCAAGTGTGTTCTTATTTTTATTTATAGAGTTATTAATGCAACTTATATGTTTATCTGTGGCTATATCTGTACCCCTTTCCTCCAAAAAGCCTGATTTCTGGAGAACAGGGACCTCTGAAAAAAGTAATCTAGTAACTTGGTTTTTATTACTAGTTCAAATACCTTTGCTATTGTGTTTATTACAGAGACCGGACGGTATGATGAAACACCAGAGACAACACCTTCCCACTCTAGTACCAGCGTCAGTCAGCCAATCACTTGGTCACCCAAACATGTGCCATGAACTTGTCTGTACTGTAAAAAGCTTCTGAGAGCAATGTTTGTTTAAGACGAGTTTTAAATGCCTTAGGCGTTGCGGCACGTTTTATCAAATTTGGCAATTTGTTGACAAACTGAGCTCCTGCCTGAGAAGGCAAACGCTAATGTACTACCGTCCTGTGTCTCCCAGTTCGGTAGTTGTCCCTGCTTATAGTTTCATATGAGTGTATATCACTACCTCTAATGTGATTGCATTTTTATCTGAAAACAGAGACGTCTCTAGAATGTAGGGGCAGGGTAATTTCAACAATTTCAGATTTCTGAATGCTGGTCTGCACGACTCTCTCCATTGTAGTTCTGCAATTGTTCCAACGGCTTTTTTCTGGAGTGTAAACACTCTAGAGAAAAATGTATTTGTACAACCTCCCTCCCAAGACCACTCCTTATGACAGGTGGGGGTATATCAATCCAAACAAAAATAGTTCCTGATTCTATAATGTTTGTATCAGTCTTGTATCAGATGAATTCTTTAACTCTGTATAACAAAAGCAAATTATAAAAGCTTGTCTTGATTATTTGACGTTGCTAAACATGTATTATATCTTTGCAATACAGTTCTTGATTGATTGATAAGCCCCTTCCATAAAAATTACAAGAGTTTTAATTACAAAACATTACTCGGGTAGTGTTATACACATAATGGTGTACACTAAATTAGTAAAGTGCAAATCAATGTAAAAGTAAAACACAGGTAAGCAACCGTTAGCCTGTGCTAATATTCATAAGGTTTGATTTGTTTTATATAAATAAAAAGTTCGTCTATGAACAAAGAAGAAGAACAATACAATACAATCGGCTGTGTTCCATATTCCATTCCATCTGATTTTAATTCAGTTTCTTATTGTAGTTGAGATAAGGGAATGTCAAACTTTTTTAAGTTTTAGGTAAGTGTTCAATTTGTATGGAATTCAGGTTAAAATAATAAAATATGATGGAATACTTAATAATAGTAGGATTGCTTAATGATTATTTATTAATAAATCATCTAACTCTCAGTAAATTATATCCACACATTTGCAATAATATTTTCTTTGAGTCAATTAAATTTAAAGCTAGAGAGACAGAAAAATGTGTTGAACAAAAATTACAGGCCTAATGTAAATGTAAATACTATGTTTCAATTGTAAATTATAGGTATAGTGTTGATAAAATTCAATTTGTTTTTATTTGAGAATTTAAGTACACAGCGAGCTAGGCATATCTTTCTGGTTTTGTTAGCTGGGTAATTTTACAGTATTTCATGCAAATTATCCCAATATATATATATATATATAGGCTAATTTGGCAGATAAAATTTCATAAATTTCAAATGTGATTGGTTTTGCTGCCAGGTTGCTCACAGCCTTTTCTCTTGTGTACAGTACTTCTAAGTCTTTGACAAGAAAGTCTTCATATTGACAACTGTTTTAGACATTGTGCAATAGGCCCTATTGAGCATACAAATTTGGGTATTAGTGAAGTTAATGGCAGGAGTTGCCATTCAGAATTTGAATATATTAACATATTCTGCTCTTCCTCCTGAACAAAACTATATATATATATATATATATATATATATATATATATATATATATATATATATATATATATATATAGTTTTAGAGGGTAGAAATCACAAATAACTTATATTTTGCAATAATTGAAATGGAAATGTCGGGTAGGGTACGATAAGCGGACCCGGTTTTTTTATATAAAAATTGGCAGACGATATTACTTTTAAGTTAAGCAAGTTGGAATTAAATAATTATTAAGTTAATTTTATTTTTTACTCTTTATTCACTTTAAAAAAAGAATGGCTGTTAATCATAACCATCGATATAATCAATCGATACTGATTAATTATTTTGAACAATTAACTTAAATAATCTATATCAATAGCTGTAAACACTTTAAAATAATACTCGTAATGTAATATTTAAATTTTATATAAATAGCCTTAAAACATTTGATTATTAAATGGCATTACATTTTAGAAAACTACATGACAATGCTTTGAAAGATGATAAGACATGTTCTTCTACATGTTGGACTTGGTACTGAAAAACGTATGTGAAATTTGTGGGAAAGAAACAACTGTAACTGTGAGAGGACTGAGCAAATATGATTGTCTTCAGTTTTCCTAATTTTGGTTATAATAATTTGTTTGATCACTGTAAATATTAAATTCATATTTTAATTTAAAACAATATGATTGTTATTGAGGACTATAGATACTTTTATATCGATTGATAGTCTAGGATTTAAGATGCTAATATTAGGTATCGATGACTGCATTCTTCGATATAAAAAACCGGGTCCGCTTATCATACCCTACCCGGAAATGTCATTTTGTGTAACTATTATATTTCTTGTTATCTAAGATTGTGAATCATATCTCCACCTGATAGTTTATTCAAGTGTTCTATGGTTAGAACAGCTCAGTACAGCACCAAACATCTTCCTGTGCAGTGGCCTTCCTTGTGCCATTACTCTACTGCAGTGCATTAACTTAATACCATCAATTAGTTTTCAAAGTTATCTGTGTTTGATTGTGAATTATGTAAGCAGTTAAAATATTAGGAATTTAATCTTTTTCTTTATAATTGATCATTGTATTTTTCAGAGTGAGTTTTCATGTAATCATATGTTATTTTTAATGGAAAAAAGATATTTTTGTACAATCAAGTTACCAGGTTATTTGTAAGTAGATTGCATGAACATAGGAAATTAGGAAGTTATTTAGGAAGTTATGGTTATATTAGTTTTGTTTATTTACTAAAATTATGTTTTTTTTACACCATTTACTCATTTGTAGAATTTAAAAAATGTATTTTGCATTATGTTAACATTTATTTTTCAAAATGGGGCTGCAGTATAGTAAGTGGCCACCAACACAATCAAATGATGACTATTGAATGATTCGAATCATCGATATTCATGACCATCCTAAGGACAAAGCAAAATGTCTGACCAAATGATGTAATAGATGTTTCCAAAAACAATATGGGTTTTCTAGTTTTCAATCTCACAAATTAATGTATAGGCTAAATATTAATATAATCTGCAATTTAAAATATATATAATTTCAAATTAAAGTACAGTATACAATTGATATAATTACAAGTAAACAATAACATTTACTTACGTTATATATTTTCAAGGAATTTCTCTCCTAAACTGTACCTACAAAGTGCTATCAAAGATTTTACAAAAAAGATTAGAGGAGTATACATCCAATATAATAGGTGACCACCAAGCAGGCTTTACTAGAGGTAGATCAACTACCGATCAAATATTCATACTGAAGGAGGCAATTGCCAAATACCATGAATTCAATAAATCCTTTCTATGCCTTTTTATTGATTTCTCCAAAGCATATGACTCGATTAGTAGAAGAAGACTCTGGAAGATTATGGAAAAGTATGGAATACCCAACAAATTAATAAACTTGTCAAAATAATGCATATCAGGATCTAGATGCAAGGTTAAGATAAATGGGGAAATCTCGGAAAAGTTTGATGTAAGCACAGGCGTAAGACAGGGGGATGGATTGTCCCCATTGCTATTTAATTTAGCTTTAGAGGAAGCATTACAAGAAGTAAGACAAACAGAAGCTGGAATTACAATAGGGACCAAAATAAATGTTCTTGCATTTGCGGATGATGTTGCAATTATAGCGAAGAGTAAAGAAGAGCTGAAAGTGTTGGTCGCAAAACTCCTAAACCATACACAAAAAGTTGGTTTAAGCATAAATGAAGAGAAAACCAAAATAATGGAGTGTGGGAGAACAACCCAAATAAACAATGAAAATAATATAGAAATAGAAGGGCACAAATTTGAAAAAGTAAACAACTTCACTTATTTGGGAGTAATGCTGACGAATAATAATTGAAGAAGACATGGAAATACAACAAAGGATAAATGCAGCACACAGAAGTTTATCAGCATGCCACAAGCTATTAAGCTCTCGACTACTATCACACAAAACCAAACTCCGTATATATAAAACCATTATAAGACCAGTTCTGTTATATGGCTCAGAAAACTGGGTGTTAAGTAAAAAAACAGAAAAACGTTTGATAGTATTTGAGAACAAATTATTGAGAAAAATCTATGGGCCAACCCTTGAAGATGTAGAGTGGAGGATAAAACATAATGTAGAGTTGAGGCAACTATATATGGACCCAGACATAGTGGCCGAGGTGAGAAGTAGGAGAATGAGATGGGCTGGCCATTTACTAAGGAAGGAGGACAACTCCTTAGTCAAGAACGTCCTTGTAAACAATCCGGAGGGCAGAAGACCACCAGGAAGGCCCAAGTTGAGATGGCGAGACCAGATCAGAAGAGACATAAGAAAACTGGGAAGAAGGGAAGAAGAGGCAATGGATAGAGAGATCTGGAGGCAGTGTGTTGGCGAGGCAAAGTACCACCTTGGGTACTAAGAGCCACGGCAGTAAGTAAGTAAGTATATATTTTTAAGGATAAACGTCACTGCTTGACTGCATGTGAAATAAAGAAGACGCATATCTCACTTGCTGCCATTAATCAATTATTAAAAACATGATTTTAATTTTAAAATTATTTTAAACAAGTTTTTACCTTGTATAAAATTTTGAATGATGATGTAAAATTGAATGAAGTTTTTAGGCTTTAAAAATGTTAATAGAAGAAAGAAGCTATATTTTTTATGTAAAAGAAATGAATTTGGTTTTGAAATTGTATGTAATAACTTAAGTGTATTAAAAGTACTCTTGAATCGCATAGTACTAACTATTACTTAATAGGGTACAAGTATTATCAGTACACTAATTATCAATGTTATAATTATCGATGTTTTATGGCATTTAAGAAATGCTCGAATGGATCACCTCCAATGATCATAATTTTCTGTTGATACCTAATTTCTGCAAGATGATTGGCAGTAAACTCACTTCTGAGACCGGTTTTCAAAGATTTCTTAGTGGCCTTTTCTTGCAGCTATTTAAAACACTCCTCAGTGTGTATAAAGACATTTTGAATCAATACTTGCATATTCATAGCCATCTTGTCATTGTCACTAGCCTTCTTCTTTATAAACGAAATAGTAAACTGCTGGTAATAACGTCACTAGCAACAGCTGATAATGACGTCACTAACAACAGTTGGTAATGACGTCACTAGTCTAAATAAAGAAAGCTGGCAATGATTAATTATGAATATCTATAGGGCAAATGTGGTATTTGATAGTATCGATATTTAATCGATAATCATAATATGATTGTGTTGGTGGCTGCTTATTATCCTGTAGCCCATAATGGTAGTGAGATTGGTATTAACCTTTTAATTACAATCATCCCTCTGAACAAAACAATATAAGGTCTTTTAGGGGATAAAAATTACAAATAACAAAATTTAGGTCATTAAAAGTGGCGTACTTTTCTTGCAAGATAGTATTTGAATTTGCAATATTTGTTTGCTTTGTAAAGTTGCGTTTCCTAGCTAGCAGTAAAGGCTGGAGGAATTCATATCAGACGCTCAAGAATTTTATCTTTTAATAATAAGTACTACCTCGAGAGATGTTTTTCATTTGACAGTTGAGTAACAGACCTATTGATATTTATCAACAAACTATAATGTATCTAAAAAATCAAATTAATAAAAATCAAAATATAAAAAGAAGAGTGAACTTAATATGTAAAATATAAGCACATAGAAAATATAACAGAAACGGGTAAATATTTATTCTACATACTTCGCATTATGTTGTTATTCAAAAAAGAAAACGCATACAAATTGAAAAGAGAAAAAATATTCTTCCTTATGATTTTAATACTGTTTATACTTTTTAAATACATTGTGGGAGTGAATAGTAAAATTTAGGTCTAAAGTAAATAAATGGAGTTTTTAAATAAAGTCAGTTTGAATTTTTTCCACAAATTATTTTTGTATCTAATGTGGTAATCATGAACAAGAACAGAAACTTTCATTAAATAAAGTCACTGTATGCTATAACAGGAAGTTAGCCAATGTGAGGATTCCACCCGATCAAACATGCTTCCAACAGTTTTCCTGCTGATCAAAGATTTCAGACAATTCTCAAAGTCCTCTTCTGTTGGTAGAAAATCTTTTTAAATTGTGTGCTATTACACTAGCCCCAGAATCTAATGCCATAACGGAGCCTCAATTCAAATAATCAATGTAACCCGGTTTAAGAATGTATATTTAGTTGGAAGATAAGCAATCAAACCAGTGGTCATTAAAATAGAGGTATACCTTATTTAACCCCTTTAGGTCTCTTTAAAAATGGCTTCAACTGTGCCCAGATGATTTATTTATTACAACACGATTTATAAATACAGCCTTTTCAAAATAAAAATAAAATTGTGAATAATTTTTTCTGTAGTGTTGGATTTTTTAAACAAAGCACAACAAATAATTTCTAAAGACCCTATCTATTCTATTTTAACCATATTTACTATAATGTTTTCAATTTCGTCTTTATTACTATCTAAAGTTTTCAATCCAAACGTTTAATTTTTGTTATTATGGTTTCACTCTGATTCAATTCAACATCACTATCCCAGTCTTTGTCAATGATTTGTTGTTAATTTTGAATAGTAATATCACTGTACTCAGAAACTTTCAATTCATGGGTATTAATAAATAAATAAAATTAATATTTAATTTGCCACAATATTTACCTAATTCTTCTTATTTAGCTGTAAGGAGTACTTCAAACTATTTCATTAACTTAATAATTATAATAAATAATTTTATAGAAAAAAATTAAATTATAAAAATATAACTGTGGAATTGTTAAATGTTACAGTCAGAGCTGTATGGTTAGTTGCATCAAAATTGTGTTTGGATTAGTGCTTGTCATCACTTTAATTACACTTTGCTACTTGAGCTACTCTGCTATGGCGTGGCGTTCCCACGGCCGTTCCAACTTGGATCTCGTTAAAAATCTTAGAGGTAAGTAATTCATTCTTTGTAAAACGTTTTAATAGAATTGTTAACATGAAAAGTAGATTGTGAAGCTTTACTTTATAAAGTTAGAACATAAAACATGGTAAAGTGGAGATTTGGTACAATTCGAGGTGGATAGTACTAATAATAAGTGCATTGATCAAAACACCATTTAAACCAAGTCTGTCTTTAACTCAGACTTAAAGTCCATGCATTCTTATAGATCTCTACAGTTAATTTGTTCATGACATGTCAACCAAAACAAAATCTTCTTTGTAATTAAATTGTACTGTGTGAATACAAATACATTTTTGTAGTGCAATTTGAATCCATATCATACCTCCTATCTTCAAGTAAAATAGTATTGTCAAATTGGTAGTGTTGTTTTACAAGTACTGTAATGAAAATGGTTTGTAGGTATGAGTAGCCTACATAAATGTCTCTGCATTATCATTGCTTACTGAAATCTTAAGATAAGTAACTTCAAACTTTTATTTAAGCTACACAGGAGATCAGTCATTCATACAAACGAGGTGTGCTGAGGGGATTATTTGTTTGTTCTGAGATCTGATGCTAGGTCTGTGCCATATAACTTTGATTGTTGTTCAAATATTTGCTACCCAAGCCTTTGACTACACAGAGGGCAGTCCGAGTCACTTTCTACTTGTCTCAATTTATTGCATTGGATCAGTTAACTCTTGTGTAACTAATATAATCAAATTTAGAGTTAAGCATTTAACTCATTATATACCAGTCTTTTCAATAAACATTGAATCACAAGAAGTACTTACTCCGCTGGGACTCGAACCCGGATCTCTCACTTGCCGGGTGAATGTGCTACCATTACACCACAGAGCCCTCACTTTTTACGATTCAATTATTTTGTATTTGGCCGTTTCTTTCACATATGTGTTTAAATAACCAAACTAAGATATGATCGGAAGACCAAATACCTGTCAAATGACTTCTATATACATTCATTAAATCTTTATAAATGGCAATAGCCGAATTTAATTTATTTCAATAAACATTGAATCGCAAAAAAGATATATATATATATATATATATATTTAGTACAAACAGTACATGTTTGAAAGTGAGTGCTGTATAACTCCCACACAAAACTTTTACTGATAAAGACCACGGTTTACTTGCGGTAGGTATTCATGTAGGTGTTCAAAAAGAGTAAGATAACGTTGATATAATAGTTTTTTCCAACAAAAATGGCAATTTCTTAAAATTTAAGTGGGAGAGTATTTAGATGTTGTAGAAGTAAATTGTTAGAGATACAATGAAGAATTGTAGATGACTTTCTAGAAACAGGAGTACCCTTTTATATCATTGATGGATGAATTCTAAAAACAGATATACTAGATACTTAAGTAAGCAATTATTTTATTTTTTACATAATTCAAGTCTACTATCGTTGCATGTGGATATCCAATTTTGTTCTGATACATTCATTTCTAATAGACCATAATCTTATTCATCATTAATTATTGTCATGATTTTGCTTTAGAAGTGATGTATATGTGAAACAAATAGTTAAATGACCATTCTTCTCTTGCCAATACCATTTCCAATGCCAAACATGAGTGCCAAAAACTGTTTTGAAACCAATGTTGTTGGTGTTTTCATCAAGTATCACTATGATGAAATAGTAAAGTCTTTTATTTAATAATTTATGATTTTTATATTTTACTGCTCATAAACTTGATACAGTCAGACTAGGAAAATAATTGATGAATAACATTACCATCTTCATGTGTCTCTTCACAATAATAAACTTAATGCTACCAAGACTATGTTACGAGAACTTGTCCTACAACAGTCAAGTTTGCTACTAGCACAATGTGTTATTATTTTTATTTATTTATCTTTTTCCAGTATTACAAGGAAGTAGCGTTATTAGTCTGTATAGAGTTTATATAATTACAAACAATACAATATGTCACTGAATATTATTTTTAATACCTTCAACTTGCTACAAGTAAATAGTTTCTATTGATGAGCCTTAATGTATGAACTAGGAATAAATATTTATACTTCAGTCCTTTTGGAGTATTTACTGACAAACTGTTCGATTGAAATGGACTAACAAATTTTATTTTTCGGGATGCTTGTATCACACTGGATCATGAGACTTTTATTTATATGTGAAACAGGTATTGTAACCAATTACTCATTTAGTTCAAGACTCCCAAATTAGTTATCCATTAACCCTTTCTGCTCGGAGCGGTAATGTTAGAATGTCCACAGAGATCGGATGGGCAGCAGTGTTGGCCACCGCCATTTCCTCTAGCGCGTGCATATATTTTTAGAGTTACCGTCCTCAGAGATTGGATGGTCAGCTGTGCTGTCCGTTGAATAATCCTACTAGCGCTCGGATGGACAGCAGCGTTGACCACAAGTTATAAACTTTTTTTTATTCTGACGTATTTTTTTATAACACAACGCATTAAGATCAATCAGCTGTTTCATTACAAAGCTTGGAAATTGATCATCTGGTCAATATTGCATTCTAGGCTTTCGTTTTAGCGCGCTTTTAACCACATTGTCACTAGTGAGTTAACCTACACGCATTATTAGAACGGATTGTTTATTATTCTTAGTATTGTGCAATTTTATTAAATATTAGTGTAAATGAAGTTTTGTAGATATCAGTGTAAATATAACTGTAAATAAAAGTGTAAATATATCAGTATCAATACCTGGTTTTACTGGTATTATTATTAATTACTGGTATTAGAGCTTGTTGGCGATGTAAGGAACACAAATAAAAAAGGAAGACCATCCCAATTGCAAGACATTTCCCGACTAAATGGGAAACTTCATCTACCATATCCTCTTGATGGTAGAAAAGTGAAGAATTGTGTCGTGTGTAGCAGCAGAGCACAAGGCGGCACCAGGAAAAGAGTGAAGTTTTATTGCAAAACTTGTGAAAATGAGCCCGGTCTTCACATCGGTGTTTGTTTTGAAAAGTACCATTCATCTCAGATATTTCAACAACAAGATGAGAACTAGCCTGCAGTTAAATTTGTATTCGGAACAATAATAAGCAGTTAAATTTTATTTTTTATCATGTTATAATTATTTACTGTCACATTATTAATACTCATTGCAACTCATGTTAGTTTATAGAAATATAACATTTCCATTGTAATACTTTTCGACTACATTATTATTTACCTTTGGACCTTTAAATCCATTTAACTTTTTAAAAGGCACAGTATCAATGACGCGGCGAAAATAAATCCGAGCTGGTGGGGATGCAACAATGACATGGCTGCTGTGTGCACGCAGGCGCCTTAATGGACAGCACCGCCGCCCATCCGATCAGAGTGGACAGTACGCGCTAAAATAATACGAGCCCACGAGAAGCCATATTTGGTCAGCACTGCTGCCCATCCGAGCGGAAAGGGTTAAGTTTCTATGGTCACTTGATCTTTCTCTCTGTCAATACGCCAAAGTAAATGAAAATCTTTTTGGTGTGTGATGTTCTGTCCATAACTATGTTCCTAGTTGTATTAGTGGGAATATATATTTGTAGTCATTACAAGTTTTTTTGGTGTTGAAAACTTAGCTAGTGCTAAATCATGTTCTTCAGTGCTTGTATTACTGAAATGCTGCCACAACTATGTAACATAGGGATTAGCCTCTGATGTTCTGAGTATTATTGATTCACCCAATGTGTAAAGTAAATCAAGCTACAATAATGTTGATTTCACTAGTGGAGATCGTTGTCAAGATGTGGAGGTGGTGTTTTGATTACCAGTCATAGAGCAGATAACCAGAAACAAAATTCAGTTCTAGCATAGAACCATATGGATTGTGTAGTAACACTGAAAGTCAAGTCAGTCCTAGTGGAGGCAATATATATCTGTTTTTAGTTCGTCAGAGGCAAAAATCCAAAAGTCACATTTCAAATTTTTTAGAAACATTTTATTTTTTGTGTTACTTTTTTATTTATTTTATTTTTGTTTACTTAGGACATGAAGCTGAGAAACCTCTCATTGCACATAGTTCTAAAAGGATCTTTGTGCTTGCTTCCCAAGTACTAGGATATTCAGGATGGGTAACTTTAGTGGTAGGGACTGCCTCCTGTTGAGATCCTATGAGGAAGGATAGTGGGCACTTTATCTCATTCGTGTCATCTTTGAAGAAGGGGAGACCAGCTCTAGTCAAAGTGGATAGGGGATGACATTCCCTCGTGTTTAGGCTAGCAACAGCCTTTATCACTAAGGGAGCTCCATCCACTCCATCAGTCATCCTCTGCAGTAGACTAGAGCACCCTTCCACCATAATATCTCGACATTTGCGGTTAGTATTGTGCCAATTCATAGGGTTGCCCAAATATAAGTTATAATGATTTTAGTATAGGATAATACGATAAAACAATCATTACACTAAGCAATTTAAGTTT
The DNA here is from genome assembly GCF_021130785.1 of Homalodisca vitripennis. Lineage (NCBI taxonomy): Eukaryota > Metazoa > Arthropoda > Insecta > Hemiptera > Cicadellidae > Homalodisca > Homalodisca vitripennis. The sequence continues at coordinate 106,630,461 of NC_060209.1, forward strand.
TTATTTGTTTTAACAGGCATATAACTTCTTAAATTCACCACTGATGTTACAAATGTAAGCTTCTATTTCAACAGTATATTTGTATGCTTATTATTTCATGAGCCAAATTCTCTTACTGTGGGTTTTTACAGCAGCAGAACAACACAAGATTGTTCACTGTTTGTATTTTAAAACTCTACACAATTAATAAAGTAGGTTTTAAAAATATTCTTTGAAAATAAAAGTTCCCCAACAATTGTGAAACAAAATGGTGACATATTGAAAATTTTACGATTTTTGCTTCCCATTTCTTAAATTACCTGATTCAATAACGCAGTAATCAACTGCGTTGCAGTTTTAAAGAACAGCTGTTTAATAACGCTCATTGTTGAAAACAACTGTTTGATTGAAGAATATTGCTTGTGCTATAAAAACATAATCTAACCTCCTCCATTATAGTTTTACTGATAGTGAAGTTCGAGAAATGGCTTAATGTTGAACAAAAAGTGAAGTTTTGTGCTTGGGCTTTGGCTTTTGGCAACATTACAGAAGCAATTAGATAATTTCAGGTTGCTTACCCCAGGAGTTGAACTACCTAGCAATCCAACAATAACTAAGTGGAAAAATCTTTAGTTAGAAACTTGAATTTTCGTAAAAAAGTACTCTAGAAAATCAAATGAGGAAAGAGAAGTACTAGTATGCACATCAATGCTCCGCTCTCCAGGTAAACCCCCAGATTTAACTGTGTGTGATTTCTTTCTATGGGGTTACTTAAAGGAACAAGTTTATACTCGTAGATTCAATAATGATGAGGAATTAAAACAATAAATTGAAGAGGAACTTCTCCAGATACCGCAGAATTTCTTTGCAAGAACTTACGATTCATTTGTTAAGCGCTGTTATCAGTGTGTCGCTGTGGATGGGTTACAGTTTGAATAATTTTGGACTGTAATTGTAGGTTTTTTAATAGGCTATGTTCTAATTTTCATATTGAAATTCTTTATTTCTCTAGAATATAACAATAAATAATTTTACAAAACCAAAAATACTGTTTTTTACTGTTTTTTAAGTACAGTTTTTGAAAATGCCATTATTTTGTTTCAACAATTGCTAGAGAGCTGAAATTTTTACAGAATATTTTTAAAACCTATTTAATAAATTGTGTAGAGTTTGAAAATGTTCGGTGCATAAATGGGCAAGTAATATAAAATCAAACGTTGAAACCTCTTCGTGGGACACCCGGTATATCTAAGTGTATATTAGTACCAAGTAGTATTAGAATATACTAAGGAGTCCCACAGAGATCTGTCTTGGGTTCCGTCCTTTTCTTGATTTATGTGAATCACATCCATGTGTCAGCCTCATATGGGAAAAATCATTCAATACGCAGGTGACATGACTCTCTGTTTTCAGGCTGAATCTCTGACTTCTTTGGAGATTCAAACCCTCATTGATCTCAATTCCTGCTTTCAAAAGTTCCACGTAAATAATCATAGAAAGACATCAACGTTTGTATACGTGGATTGAATACTTATGAAGCTCCAACATTAATGATGAATAACATTGTTCTAGAGGAAACTGATTCTGCTAAATTTCTAGGAATACACCTAGTTAAAGGGTTAACCTGGAAAGTTCACATTAAAAGTGTATGTGCTATATTGGCATCTGGAATTTTTGTCCTTCGAAATTTATCAAAGTTTTGTACGTCTGGTCTTTTAATGATGGCTTACTACAGATTAATATTTCCATATCTGTGCTAAAGAATTTCTCTGTGGGGCAGATGTGCCGTATGTAAGTTGGAAAGAGTATTCAGAAGAAATTATTCTGCAAAAAGAAGCTGTTCAAATCATAGCAAAATTGAGCAACAGTGAGTCGTATTTGAAGTACCTTCAGAGAGCTCAACTTGCTAAATCTATCCAGCTTTTATATTTTAGAGACTTCATATTACTGTTGATTTAAGTATGTGTTGACACAGGGCAGTGATATACACAGATATGAGACAAGAGCTTGAGAGTGCTTTCAAACCCAACTGCATAGAACATCAGCATTTGAACACCTCCCTTCTCAAGCTGGAATCAAACTCAATATCAGTCTCCTTAAAACACTAAATTTAGAAAACATTCTAAACAAATTTAAATCAATTAAAACATTACCTATAGTGTCTTGTGCTTTTTACTCAGTTGGCGAGTTCATAAAGCACACTCAGGATTGATTTTCACGGCAGTGTCAACCAAGGGGTTGAGCACACAAATTGTGATTATTTGTATGTGTGTGAATGTGTGCCTGCATACCACTGAATGGAAAGTCAAAAGAATTGATTTAGTTTTATGACATACACCGTGAAAAATTTGTATTATTATTGAATATTGCAGTACAATGTAATATATATTGCCAACACAATAAATATATTCCATTATATTATTACTTCTCCACAATTATATTTTATTTGCAGTTTCTTAATTTTGCATAGAACATTTTGTTGTATATATCTCCTTTTTAACAAGATTTTACATTGAAAATGTTATGTGTTTTGTTTTACATGCTATGTCTTAGGTATACAAGGTGCGACAATAAAGTGATGAGACTGATGTGAAAAAGAATTGTGCTTATCGTTATAGTCAAGTTTAGTGTTGTCTCCTTCAAAGTAGTTCCCTTCTGATTGCACACACTTTTTCCAGTGCTTCTGCCATTGATGGTAACATTTCTGGAACTCATCTTCTGTAATATCCTCCAAGACCCTCGTCACAGCTTTTTGGACATCTTGTGTTTGAAAATGGTGTCCCTTCACCGCCATAATGACTCTTGAAATAGAACAAAGTCGCACGGAGCGATATCTGGTGAATAAGGTGGGTGTGGTAGTATCGAAATTTGTTTTGAGGATAAAAATTGCACAGTATGGGATGGGGCATTATCGTGGTGCAGAGTCCAATTATCAGCAATGTTGGCACGGACACGGAAGAACTCTTTTACAAAGTTATTACTAGGCGAACCGTTTATTGATTGATGTTCAGTTCTTCTTCATTCATTTTCATGGACACTCTTCGATTAGATCGTACGAGTTCACGCACTCTAGTCAAGTTGACATCTCTCCGTGAGGTTGATGGTCAACTGCGGTCTTCATCTTCATAATTCTGCCTTACTAAACATTTTATGCCAACGAAAAACTTGACATAAATTCGTCTCCAAAAGCCTTTCTGAAGCTTACTATAAGTTTTAGTTGCGTTTTCACCCAATGTAACGCAAACAGAAATGACATTCCATTGCGGAATATTATGCGGTTCCATTTCCGTGACGAGAGACACAAACATGTGTTAATTTATTACAGCACAACTCAAACTGAGCAGTTACATCGATGTTCCGATTGGACTAGAAGCAGCTTATAGATCAAGGTTAAAGATATTGTACCTATGCAAGCCTGCAGGGTTTCCGCATCTTGCGAAGAAAATCATTCTCATTACTTTATTGTTGGATCTCGTTAGTTAGTTTAATTACCTTTGTGTAAAATATCAATTAATTAATAAAAAAGAAACTAATGATTCTGTGTTATTACTTTTAACACAGTAAGTGTGAACCATTGTTTACTATTCATGTCAGGTCTCCTTGTTGACTAGTCTAAGTCAGTCTCTATTTTAAGCAATAGTGTATGATTTAAATGGGTCACTTATTGGCCCTAAAAATGTCCTTCGGAAATTCACTTATCAAAACTTATTATTTTTCTGGTGTGATTAGCAGGATTCATGCAAAATACAAGAGCTATCCAGAAATTAATAGACTTTTTTCGAATGGTACGGCAGTGGATGGGGCTACAGCCGCCATATTGGTGTCAAAATACTGTGGCGTTCAGTATGCATCGAGCTGTAGTCGCATACTGTCTGTATCCTTTTAATTTTCTCACTGTGATTAATTAAAATGTGCGTTGTAATCGAAAATCCTACCACTTGTGAAGTGCGTTCAGTGATAAAAGTTTTTGTTGGCAAAAAACCATATACCAATTGAAATCTATCGCCAACTGTGTGAAGTTCATGGAAATGTAATAATGAGTGAAAGCAGAGTAGGGCAGTGGTGAATTCACTTTAAATATGGCCACACCAGTTTTCATAATGATAGTCGTAGCAGTCGACCTAACCTAGTAACTGAAGATTTGATGTTGAATATCTGTATGGAAGTAATTTTGTATATGTTAAAAATGTAAAATTTTTGTTGTTAAAGAATATGCCAATTTCTTTTTTTAGCTTTATTCTCTCCACCCTCATTGACTACATACCTGTGGATGGAAAATATCAAAGGGAATAAAGAGATGTCATATAGTACAAGGCCGATAGTACTAATAGAAAGTGCTATAATCACACCAAAGAGGTTTACTGTTATCTCAAATTCAGATCCATAGTCTGATGTCTTCGACTGTGCGGTCACTGGTTCTTCTAATATATATTTGTTACTGATATGCAGTATCTATTTTGTGTTGTTATACATTGGTTATTGTATTTGTTACAGCAAACAAAGTGATACGAAGTGATGAAGTTGAGAGTGTCATGTCCAGAGTGGACAGAGGTAGATATGTCACACACAACCCTTACATGGATGCTCCCCAGGGCATTGGCTATGGTGTTACTATCAGTGCTCCTCATATGGTGAGTGAATTAGTATAAGCTGTTACTCACTTGGAACAGACATTCTTTATCCATATTCTATTAATTGTATTTAAAAAAAAATGCAAGAATAAATTTAGTTTCACATCTTTACTTGAATACTTTTGTATATAATACAACAAATGGAGGTTATCACACTGTACTTCAGTCTATGTACTGGCTTTTTTAATTAAAATAATTTATAAGTGCTAGTTTTATATAGATTATTTTCTACGATTTAATAAAATTTGAAATTTACTCTTGTAACCTAGCCTTGTTTTTCCTTGGACTTGTCAAAAAGCCTAGAGAGAAAAATGGTTCATAGTCTGTAGTTGAGAAAGAATACATGTAATTTCTTAACTTTCTTGCATTTTTATTTTTACTTATTGGAGATTTTTCTGCAAAACGTTTTGTCATATTTAGTGAATAAAAAGCAAACAATTAGCAACAGTCAAAAATGAGACAAGCTGACGTCTCACAGCTGAGGTGTCCTACTTAACTGAGATGAAATACAATGAATTTGATGTAATGTTACAAGAACGTAACTTCAATTTTTATTTCACCGATCTCACAAACGATGAAGTACAATGATAATAGTAAGGTTTGTGGTTTTTGCGTGTAACTGGTTTGTTCATCCATTGCTATACTGGTGTCATTTGGAAATCTCATTTAAATGTGGAGATATCCAATATAAATGGGCATCAAGCTTTTTAACCAGACGTTCACTGTCCAGTAAACTGGATTTAAATGTCGAAAGGGTTAAAACTTCTTGTTTGTTTATATACAGAAGTTAGAACAATGAGTAAACACATTATACACTCTTGGTGGTCTTAGATTGCTTATTGGCTGCTACTGTAACATCATAATGTACTTGTCTTGTTTCAGAGATTGTTTCTATTTACTTTGATTTGTCAAGCTTGTACCCAACTAAAATTCTTGCAGCTATCATGTTTATAACTTGATGTTAATGATACCAAATGAAAAACTCATTGTTGCAGCATGCTTATGCACTGGAGCTGCTGAGGGACCGTCTAACAGAGGGAGAGCGTGCCCTGGATGTGGGTTCAGGTTCCGGCTACCTGACAGTCTGCATGGCGCTGATGGTGGGAGAAACGGGACGGGCTGTCGGGATCGACCACATCCCAGAGTTGGTTAACTATTCATACGACAATGTCATGAAGGACAAACCCGAGTTGCTGGCATCTGGGCGTGTCAAACTTGTAGGTTAGCGTGGTCATATTACAAGCCAACAAACTTTACACCAAGTTCTTGTTTACTGTCTGATATTACATGTTCTACAAACATCAATGTTGTCAGCAAAACATGCTGGCCTTACAGCTCATATGTCAAAGACTTTAAGACTTGTTTTTTGGGGACTTTTAATTTTCAATCACTGACATATGGACGAGAGACCTCATAGATCCCTTCGAATCCTAGGTTTTTCAGTGCTAGCTAACCTTGACTCAGGTTTCTTTTACGTGAATGTTACATTATTTTGTACATAAAGTTTTACATAAATATTTATTGTGTTAAGTGTACATATTCTGGTTCTTTTTGACTTTCTGAACAAAGTTCAGATATAAAATAATATAATAAATATATTGTTATGAGTTAACGATTTTAAGAAATGTAAAATATAAACATTTATATTAAGGTATGTATTTTATAAATAAAAATGAATCACTAAAGTTGCTAAGTGCTAATCTTGAGAATGGCTGGACTAATTTGGCTAATTCTTTTATTACTACATCTTTTGAAGTCAGAGGAAGATTTTCATGAAGAGAAAAATAGGAAAAGTTTTTTGCACTATTTAAGAAAACAGTTAACTGACACTAAACAGCTGTTGACACTTTCAGTTGAAGGTCACCAAAGAAGTAGAAACATTTGTTAACATTTATGTTTGAGAAAATAATAGACAGTGCTTGATAAGTAATGTAACGCAGATTGCAAAGATGAAGTTATTGTCTAATTTTCACTTCCTATTGCACCAGTGATCAATATACACCTCATGGATTGGAAATACTATTTAAAACGCTGTTATAAAACCCACCTCAATAAACAAAGCTGTAAATTTTTGCACATAAGGTAATCGTGACTGGTTGGCCCCCTTGATTTTGTATATGATATTTTTACTGTAGATTAAGTAAAAACAAAGGGATGGCACATCCTCCCCTTACATTGGAAGCAGAACACAAGTGACGGAAGTAGATGCTTTTAAGCTTACATATGTTTAAGTTTTATTTTTATGTTATTTTTCTTTGGTTGGGTAAAATATAGCACTAGAAATGTTGTAGACCAGAAATATATTCTTTTGAATCAAGTTGGACTCCATAACCCACATATGTATTTATTTTCTTGGCAAATCCAACAAAATAAACTCAACTATGGTACCATAAATAAATTAGACCAGGAGTAAATAGACTGAATTGATACTTTTTGACTGCAGTAACTTTTCAGACATATGCAAGTATATTATATATATATATATATATATATATATATATATATATATATATATATATATATTTTTTATCAAGACATAAAAGCAAACTCTAACTATGGAACTTTAAATTATCTTAGACCGGAAGTAGATTACAGAGGCTAGTAATAGACGCTTTTTGACCCAAGTAGGTCTTGATAATCAACATGTGTATATATTTTCTTGATCTTGGCAGTATCAACTGGTCCATAATTAAATTAGAGCGGAAGTGCTGTTACTGACTTTTTAACCACAGTAACTTTTCTATTGCACGTAATTTATATATTTTCTTCATCGGAACATAAAGACATACTACAGCTATTGCACTTAAAATATCATAGATAGAAAATAAATTGAAAGAACTGAAAGGAGATGTTTTTTTTTTTACTGGAGTTGGTTTTCGTTGTTATATATTTTCTTGATCTGAAAGGCAACTGAACTATGGCACTGGAAATACCTTTAATAAAAAGTTGAATTTAAACAGATGGAAAATGACATTCTTTGACTAAATTAGATTTTTGAGGCTTACATGTATATATTTTTTCATACAACAAAACCCAAAATAGTACTAGTCCAAATTTTATTTAACTTTTGAATCTCTCAACCATGAATACTGAAATAATTTGTATCTGATATACCTACTTCTGTTTGAAAATATCGTAGGGCTCCATCATATTACATAATAAATGCTTCTCCTAAGAAGGCTACACAGTTTGATTTTGAGAATTGCATGTGAAGCCATATGTACGAGGGGGTACCAAAAAAAAAAACCGGAATTGTATTGCTGGCAGCCGGCAGCGTGTAGTACACATTCCTGCAGCTAGGCGTGTGCCGCGCAACCCATTGCGAGCTCAGTGACCCCAGTTCCGTTGTCCTAGTGCATTCTGTTCGTTCGTAGTGACTGTTTTCGCTAACCCTGTTTTGTTCTTGTTTCGTTTTTTGTCATGGCAAGTTTAAGTGAACAACGTGCAGCTGTGAAATTTTGATTTTAATTGGTAAAAATGCTGCAGAAACTATTTTAATGTTGAATACAGCTTACAAAGATGATGCTATGGGGAAAACTCAGGTCTACAAGTGGTTCGCTCGATTTAAAAATGGCGACATGTCGATTGAAGACAAACCTCGTTCTGGACGTCCATCAACCTCTCGAACGGACGAAAATGTTGAGAAAATTCGTGAACTTGTGCTCACCGACCGTCGACAGACAATTGAGGAACTATCAGAGAGTAGTGGGTTAACTTGGAGCTCGGTTCAGCGAAAAGTTCGCCAGAAAAGACCCGATTTGTGGCAGACTGGAGACTGGTTCTTCCACCACGACAACGCACCGGCACACACAGCCATCTCAGTTAGGCAGTTTTTAGCCAAAAACGGCATGGTTCCGCTGCCCCACGCACCTTACTCGCCTGACCTCGCTCCATGCGACTTTTTTTTATTTCCACACATGAAAAGAGGCTTGAAAGGTCAACGATTTGACAGCGTTGAAGAGTTTAAGAAAAAAACGAAGCTCGAGCTTGCAGCCATTTCTAAAGATGACTACAAAAAATGTTTTGATCAATGGAAATACCGTTGGGACAAGTGTATTAGTTGTAATGGAGATTACTTTGAAGGAGATAAGGTCGTATTGTAAAAAATTTGATAATATATAATTTTTATAAAATAATTCCGGTTTTTTTTTGGGTACCCCCTCGTAAGTGCTAGTATGCATTATAAATGTTTTAATTTTTAAGTCATAATTACTATGTATTAAAGATAAAATAACATTAGAATCATTGTTGTTCCTTTTAGTTCAACGAAAAATTGCTAGTTTTGTTAGATGTTCTAATTTAAATTTTATTTGACCCAGTGGGCGATGGAAGGCTAGGACATCCAGAAGAAGCTCCATACAATGCAATCCACGTGGGTGCTGCTGCCCCCATTCTACCACAAGCGGTGAGTATGTAATGTTTTATACAAGATTTTTCTTCTCTAACTTTCCGTTATCTATGATTGTTTCTCTCAGTTCCATATATTAGTCATTAGTGTGGTGTTTTGGAATAGAGTAGTTATTTGTCATAATCAAGCCATGGAAATAAATATCAGTGATACCAATATTACTACATGATTTTTATTACAACTCATGTCTTTGTCGTAGAATTTTGTTAATATATCTTTACATTCACCTGTGGTATTAACCCTTTGAGTAATAACTTTCTAAACATCCAACAGGCTCCATACAGTGAGTTTCTTTTGTCTTTTGTTTAATTTGTCAGTAACTTTTTTACAATTATGTTAATACTTCATATTGTGTTAGTTCATAAATGATGACATTTTGTGCGGAAAATGTCATATCACTTCTTTTTAATTCACAACAAACATTAAACAGTTGTAGTAATCAATCCTTCCTAAATGCTTTGTTTGATACATTTTGTAAGCCTTGTCCTAACATATTATTCACAAAGATATAACACTAATCAAGAAACGTGTTGCTGATAACCGTGTAACAGCCGAACTGACAGCAGTGAAGGTGGCACACTAATCCTAGCTGCCTGCTCCCAGCAGCACTACACATAGCTCAAACAAAACTCTTCTGACACCTTGAAGTAACAATTTGCTTCTAAAAATCATTGAGTTAATCCTTTCACTGATATGCAATGATATATTTTGTTGCATGATAAATTTACTGCAGCGTTATTTTTTTGCAAAATAAATCTTACTATATGTCAATTGATAGAGAAATATATCTGCATCAAAATAAAAAGATCAGATCATTCTGTTATATACTATGTTTTGTCATCGAACTTTAACCCTTTTAACCCCGACGTCCGTACTATACGGACGTCGTAAAAATGGCGTCAACTCCCGATGTCCGTATAGTGCGGACGTGCATTTTTTATTACTTTACTGGCCACCTATTTCACCAAATGCTTTGAAATTTCACAGACTTGTGCACAAAGATATTTTGCATCGAAATATATTAGTTTGTAATGGTTTGACTTCGTATTTTGTCAGTCTGTGACTGAGCAATTGCAGTTCGTCTCGACTGACTGCTCACGCTTGTTGTAGACAGCTGTATATCACGTGGTTGTGAATATTCCGTTTTCTTCACAGTTTTAGGTTAAAGCAGTATAAAGTACGGCAGTTAAAGTTTAGTTTATTATTTGTTTTATTTCAAAATGAGTAAAAGACATCGTTCAAAGTCTCCCGTAAGTGAAAATACAATAATTAGTAACCTAGTTGCAAATGGTGTGGATGTGATTAGTGACGACGATTTGAGTGATGGATATCTTGAAAATGTACATTTTGTAGTGATATAAATATTGTTTTAAAACTTTTTTAAAATTTAGATTATGAACAGTTTTAGTTATTTTGTCAGAAATAACTTTGGTTTTATGTTTATTTTAAGTACTGTGAATTTCAAAGGTCTTGTTACATTGCCTTGCCCAGAAATGGCAAAAAGAAAAATTTACACGGCTTTACAAAAATTGATGTTACTCAATTTGTAAATAAGGTAGGCCTATAATTTTTGTTTCCTTTTATTAAGGATTAGATATATCATAAATTAAATGGGTATTTTTGTGTCAAATATTTTTTTATCTATATGGTTTCCATGATCAAACTTGAAATTTTTTCATTTTTATTTATTTTTTATATAATATGTATATGCATTAAAAAAAAATTAATTTCAAAATAATAATTTTATTTGTATATTTCTGTAAGCTACATGTATAAAGAAGTAAAACAAAAAAAGAATTACCTAAATATCTTAAAAAATAATTGAGTTATGAATTTTTTACAAAACCCTTACATTTTGTCTGAAAATGGCTTGGGATTTCTGGCACATCACTTGATTTAATGGCCGGGGTTAAAAGGGTTAACAAATTCGCGATTTGGAAGGCTGTGCCATCTGAGCTTGGTCCGTCTGTTAAATAGTTAAATAACTTAAATACAACACAAGGGGGGCTGACAAGGACTGATTTCATGAAAGAAGTCATAGGAGATCTTTCTTTCGGAATGGCTTGCTATTAAGCAAATTCCACAAAATCTTCAGGGTGGTGGTGATGGTCAATCAGTTGGTTTCGGACTCAGGAAATTACCTGAGAAAAAGGAAAAACTCCACCGAACCTTTTCAGGGAATAATCCTCCTGATGGAAAGAAGTGGAGGTCTCATACACTGTGTATAAGGTGTGGTCTTGATGTAAATGCTGAATGCCTCGTCGTCAAGCATGTTTGCTATTGAAGTTTCAAAAACATAAAAATCTGTAAATAATGTAAATATTACAATTTTTTTATCAGTATTGCATTTTAACATTAGTCAGTTTTTTTAAGAAAGGTGTGGTTTTGATGTAAATGCTGAATGCCTCGTCGTCAAGCATGTTTGCTATTGAAGTTTCAAAAACATAAAAATCTGTAAATAATGTAAATATTAAAATTTTTTTATCAGTATTGCATTTTAACATTAGTCAGTTTTTTTAAGAAAGTGGTCATACAAAAAAAACATTTTATGTGTGTGAATTCCCGGATCTCCAAAAAATTGCCTCTTATTCATGTAAGTAAATTTTTATTATTTTGCCAATAAGTAGAGCATTGTTTATTTTATACGCCAAACATTTTCAGGATTTATTGAAAATAATATATACTTTTAGGATAAATCAACTCCAGTACAAATTTTCAAAAATACTTTTAGTTTATTCGCAAATAAAAAAAAATAAAAAAGTTGCACTTATATCGGAAGTTCTTTAGTACCGATGCCATTCTACAATATTTTACAAACATAACTTCCAGCATAGAGAGAGAGAGAGAGAGAGAGATACATGTATGGCATGCACAGTCTCAACAATTGTATGCTATGAAATTATTTCATTTCCTGGTTGATGCAATCATCAATAATTGTCACTCGCCTGAATCAAGTGACATTTGTAGAAGCTCTTCCACTCTGTCTGGATCTAAACACAATGTTCCTTGTCAGTATAGACTTACAGTAAGATTTATAACGCTGTATTTTTGGACTTCACAGTAAATAGAAAGCAACTAGTTTGTCCAAAAAAGTACACAACAATTAATATAAAATTATTTTAGAATATAACATATTTTAAAATACCAAGAGATATGGCTATTTTGAATTTTAGTTTATATTTTGAAATGATGTAAATAATTCACCAGACTAATAATTTTTGGTCATTATTTGAATTCATCAATGCTTCTATGTTGTACTTATATTTCTTAGTTATGCAAGTCATGGTGGAGGCTGCATGGGTACACTGCAGGGGGCTAGCTAAACCTTATATAAATTCTGGTTTTCCAGAAAGTTGTATAAGGAATCTTCCCCAGTGGTCAATATCATGAAAATATTGTCAATGAAATGGAACCAATACGTTGGGAGGTTGTTGTTTGTTTGGAAAAGCCTGTTCAAGCTTTCCCATATATTGGTATAAGATATTGCCATTTTAGTGCCTATTGCAGTTCTTCCTCACCTGCAGAAAATTCTTTCCTCTTTAAACTGGAGGTTGTTTTTCTGAGGTATGATGAACCCTGGTAGGTTTATAAGGAAAGCTGTTGATTGTTCTTTTTGAGTTGTTGTCTATAAAATATTACAGTACTGCAAGACCATTAGTGTGTGACATATTTGTATGAAGATATGTGACATCCAGGGATCGTTTTGGGGGGTAATGTGGATGGTATGGTGCTTAGGTTTTCTAAGAAATGGTTGGTATCCTTGATATTTCGTGGACCCCAGAAGGAAGCCTGCTGATTTTCCTATCAACTACCAATAACCCTTGGCTTTCAGCCCTATTAATTCAAACCTTGATATTTAATTAATTTATTGTTTGTTTTCTTCAGTTGGTAGACCAGTTGAAGCCTGGTGGTCGTCTGATTGTGCCCGTCGGACCGGCCAGTGGGGACCAGAAGCTGGAACAGATAGACAAGAACGCTGACGGGAGCGTGACTCGTACCGCACTTATGGGTGTTGTCTATGTACCACTTACCGACAAGGAGCGGCAGTGGCCCGGCAGGTGATATTAGTACAAACACTCTCACTCGCTTTTGTCTCTCAGTAGTTGTAGATAACGGACAGAATGTAAGATTAAAACACTGATTTTTGAAGATTATTCAACAAATAAAGGTTTTAAAGAAAAATGGATTACAGAACATAAAAATTAACAAACCACTATACTAAAAATATTTGTGATAATTCTGGACAATTCACTGATTCAGCTCCAATTTTTCTCACATTTGAACATACATGCCCATATTTGAAACTAATGAGAAAGTATATAAAGCAGCTGAAAAGGTTGTGGATAAGCTTGTGGTAGTTGGGTTGGGTTAGGTTAGATTGAGTTGCAGGCTGAGGATGGGTAACTTTGAAAATACAGTAAATGTAGCAGGGCTTTAGTTGTACCATGTTAATTTCCAGTTGTTTCATAAGTGCTTTATGTATGTAACTTTAATAGTTATTTTGTCCAATGATACAACAACATTAATTAGCTCCTCAACTTTGACATTACAGTAAAAGCCCGCTAATCCGGCATCCAATGGTTCGGCACTTTCATTCATCCGGCACCGTCTTAAAAAAAAAATCGCGTAAATGAGATATTTTAACCGCACTGTGAAACGTACAGTTCGCAAGAGCGCTCGGAAAGGTTCGTGCTCAGTCAGAAGGGATCGTATGTGACGCAGCAGCTGTGTGTGAGGGGGTTCAGGGCCACTTGCTGAGTGTCCGCCGTTACGTGTTTGTCTAGCGTCTAGCGTCTGCCTCAGTCTCAGTCACTGTCAGTTCGTACTCGAGTGCAGTCGTGAGTGTTGTGCTCGTTTATATTGTGTTTTAACTTTCTCAAAGTTGTGCCCTATGTTTTCCAAGCCCGGCTCATCCACCAGCAAAGTTGGAAATAAACGTAAGCATGTCACACTTACCATTCAACAAAAGCTAGAAATTATAAGACGTGTAGAAAAAGGTGAGAATAGAACGAAGCTAATGGAAGAATTCAACATTGGTTCATCAACAATGTATGACATCAAGAAGAATAAAGAATGCCTTTTCTGATGGTTGGCTTCACCGATTTAAAAATCGACACGGAATACGGAAGCTTGATGTAGCTGGGGAGCTCCGATCAGCCGACCAAAATGCGGCTGAAGAATATAAAGCTGAATTTGAAAATCTAGTTGAAGACTACGATTTGTCAGCATGCCGGATTTACAACGCTGCCTCAGGGGACCACATGTTGACGCCTTTCGTCATCGGAAAAGCAAAAAAGCCAAGACCTCTGAAAGGCATTACCCACCTACCCGTAATATACGATGCTCAATCCAATGCGTGGATGAACTCCGATTTATTTAGAAATTGGTTTTTCCACCACTTTGTCCCATCTGTTAAAAGCAATCTGAAAAACCGTGGCTTACCTGAAGACAGCAAGGTTGTGCTCATCCTAGACAATTGCAGAGCTCACCCTGCAGCGTCTGAGTTGATATCGGGAAATATTTTTACTGCAAACCTCCCGGCAAATGTTACGTCCTTGATTCAGCCAATGGATCAAGGAGTGATTCAGAACTTTAAATGTTTTTACAGAGCGTCCTTTCTTCAAGGCCTGATAAACTCAGAGTGTATGGTGGTTGATCTTCAGAAAAAATTCAACATAAAAGATGCAATTTTCGGAATCGCCTTGGCATGGAAAAAGGTCAAGCCCACCACTCTACAGAAATCTTGGCGAAAACTATGTCCAGCTGCCTACCAAGAAGAGGACATTGCTGTTTCAGTCGACAATGAAGCAATACTGGACTTGGTGGCCCACAGTTCCCAAGACGAAATAAGGAAAGTGCCACAAGAAGAAATCTTGGAGTGGATACACATTGATTGCGACGAGCCAGTTGAAGAAGAAATTACGGATGAACTGCTCATCAAAAGTGTACTTGGACCTCACTCAGAGCCTCATCCTGTGGAGTCCGAATCAGATGATGAAGAGGGAGCAGATGATCCAACACCCGTGCCTACGTGGAGTGAAGCAAGTGCCACTATCGACACGTTTATACGATTTGCCGAACGCAGCAGCTCCTACAATGCTTCAGAGCTTGTAAATTTATATGTTCTGAGAAATGACTTTTTAAAGAAGAAACATGATAAAAAAAAATCAAATAGACATTAGGTATTTTTTCAAATAAAATACTATACACAAAAATTATGTTTACCATAATATTTATTACATAATGTACGCACTAGTTAGCCTACATCTAAGTTAACCTAAATTTAGAAATGTTTTTCTAGGTATTAAATGTTCATTTTGTGTTCAAACTAATGTTTGTTTAATTTTATTTATCTCCTTAGTAATTCTTTAATTGTTTACACGTAAAGAGTGATTTTTTTTTAAGCCACACTCTGAAACTTAGACGACGATTTTTAGCCCGCTATCATCGCTAATGTAGAAAAAGTAAAATCAAGCTACTGTACATTATTTCTTTGGGACTGAAAAACCAGCCACTATTTTTAAAGAGTGATTGTATTTTGGCTGGGTTTTCAGCTTTTCTGAGTTAATATCACTTGATTTCACTCCTTTTACTTTAGTGTGATACGATTTTAGCGGTTAAAAACCGAATTTTCCAGCATTTTCATATGACGCTCGGTAATCCGGAATTTTCAATAATCCGGAACACTTCGATCCCCGAAAGTGCCGAATTAGCGGGCTTTTACTGTACATCGAAGCACTGACTTATGACTCGATTATATTGTTTAAGTTTATATAATGCGCAGTGACATCCCATCATTTAGGTTCTATCTTGCAGCCAATTCTAGAATTATTCTGACTAAGTAACTATAAAATAGGAAATTTTAGTCATTACAAGAAACATACGTTTGTATAGTTTATTATAATGATTTTATTTTGTTGAATATCAGCACTATCCAATGCATCTGTCAGCTTATGTGGATTGATTTTTCTTTAGAGAAGTGTTTTGAAATTATATGTTATCTCAAAACAGTGATAAATTGTAAAAATGACAGGTTGAGGAGTGAGTCAACAGCTGGATCAAAAATATTATTTTCTTTGTTGCTTGATGATAATAAATAAATTTAAGTATAAAAAATAAGAGATAAATTAATTATACACTTATTTTGAGTTTTATTATGAGTATTTGAGTGAAAAATTTAATGAAGATATGACCAACACTGGTTAAGATATTGAGGCTTTACTTAACCTCATGTATTTCATACTAGCTTTTTTAGCGAGTCCTTTGTTGTAATTTTACATTTTAATTTTAATTTTGAAAATTAATTAAAAAGCTTCAATCAAATATTAATTTATTTAATTTTAGGCTTAAATTCTTTAGGTTAATTTATGAGTATTTTACTGCAATTTGGGTCTTTTAATAGGTAAAGTGGGAGCATTACTACGCAAAACGCCAAAGTACGGAAATTTTAATTCTTTCTACATTATTCAAATTTAACTATTTTAAATTTTGATGATCAATTTTCAATTATAAATTCATAGAAATAATTATTTTAATATTATTTTGAAATTTTGTTGTCTTTTAAACAAATGGTAGAAATATATTTTAAAAGTAAAAACGATTTATGGTTCTTTCTTCTTTTCCCTATAAATTTTAAATTTATTTAACAATAGTTACATCTTAGTTGCTTTCTGATGACCAATGAGTAGGGGATTGGACATCATATTCTCAACAGCACAAAATAATTCTCCTTATTCCAATGTCCTGACTTGAATCCCTAGAAGCGGCATCAATTAAGTTTTTGATCACTTCACTTTGAGGCAACACTATTATTAACATTGAAACTAACATAAACAATAACGAATATCAACGATGAGGACCAACATTGTAGGATCTAACTGTTGCCGCAACTGCTATAACTTATGCAAGCAGATGAACCATTTTCATGGTTTTGAAGTATTGTTTTCCATACTATCATTGTAAACCAGTACTTCAGTTTATTTAATATACAATTCCACTTTAGTAAACATTTTAATTAATTATTTTTTAATTACTTTAATACTGAATTTAATCTAATACTTTTATCAAAATAAATATATCATTCAATAAGATAGGGTACTATTTAAAATCTATTCACATTTAGTGATAGTTATTAATTCCATACCTGAAAATTGGTGCAAGTCTTCTTTTTGTTCATTGAGCTTATCATCTGATTTTCTGACATAGACTAACCCCTTTTTTCGTTAAATATGGTTTAACCATATCTTAGCCAATTTCCTCCCATTGATCTGCTTTATTGTCTGCTTTGTGCTGTCGTAATGCAGTCGTTTTATTTAAACTTATTTTGAAAAAAGAAATTCGCATTAGTGTTTGCCATTTTTCATTGAATTGATTTTATTACACTATTTTGGTATCTAGGTGTAATAAAGAAGCATTTTGTCCATCACTCCATTGGCAGTAATGTATTTTGAAATGTGCTCATCATTTATGCTTAGTCACTCACCCTAACATCAAACATACTTTGTAATATAAGAAATAAATGGCAAAGTGGTTGAGCTAGTGCAATATAATGTATTGATGGTGTTTCAGGTCCGAGTTGTGAGATTTGCTGAGTGAGATTGATTCTCGTTAACTACAAAGTTCTAAACACAAAGCTTCATACTTTCTACACGAATTTATAATTTGACTTTGATTTTAACGTTAAGTGAGTGCACTTGAAGTAAAGACTATGACTGCCATGTTGATATTGTAAATAAACATACATGTTGATTTTTATTTATTGTGTAACTTAACTTATTTCTTGTTGAACTTTATATTGATTTCTTGTGAAACATAGATTTTAGACAAGTTTTTTGCTTGATTTGTACACTTGCAAATAAAGGATTGTTATTTTGTAGTGTTGTTTACTTGATATACCTTTCAAATCTACATTTCATCTATGAGAAAAATAAAATAATGTATTTGTAGTTTTTGAAAGGAATATAACATTCAGTTTGATTCAATATCTGAATTTGTTCAAAACATGGAATTAATTTTGAATTTGTTGATCTTGAACAAGGTTACTTTACCAACAGATAAGATGCTACAGCAGTTATATACTCTCAGTTGGCTTAGAAACCCCCTACTAATTTAAAGCTTTGCACAAACAATTGTTGATCTAATAATACCTTTTTTGTATATAGATAGATATAATGCTGTACAAATTACACATTTTTGTTTTGTAACTTTAGATTGGCATTTATAGTGGATCCTCGGACCATAGGACTCACTGATTCCAATAAAACTGGGTTTGAACATATATCCAATACAAATATAATATCTGACACTGTGTCAAATATTTCTTTGTATTATTTTGTTCGACATCTACTAATAATCTAGTTAACACTGTACCAAATGGAGTAATATAATGGTAAGTAATTGTCATGAACCTTACATGGCCGAGTTAAACACCCACTTCTGGTATGTGGTGGTATCTGTTAAATGAATTGGCTTGTCTCAGCCATGAAACCGTAAGTATTAATTTTGTGTATAATAAAAGTTTTTAAGCGGAGAACTTCTTGTAAATATTAATATTGATGTATTGTACAGTGAATGATAAAAGTTTTTTGATAAATAAAGCCTCTAGCGCAGCCTCATATGCCTAACCCTTCTGTTAAAGAGGTTTTATTTTATTAATTAGCTTAATGCGGTTGCCATTGACCGCCACTAGTGGTGTTTGACGGTCGCCAGTTAAAGCTAATTAATTTGGAGTTGTTGTATCAGTTCATAATATTATAAAGTGTTACAATAAATTTTGTCAGCTATGAAGATTTATTCCCCTGCACTTCGGTATAACAGTAAGCAAAAATCTGTGGTTCATCAACTTCTGTGCTTATCTAATGCTGTGATTCATGCCACATTTAATTCTGTCTTAACTGCAAAGTTTTGTTCTATATTTATGAACAGCATTATTTTTTATGAGATTTACACTTCATTCAAATCTGAATCAGAGGAGGATGCCAAACTGGACAAGACTACTTGTTAGGACATGATGATTGCTGGCTGGATCTAATCCGAGCTTTATCATAAAAATTCATAATCTAAGTTTCCAGATCATGTAATAACAGTCTTTTTCTCAAATCAGAAGTAAAACTTTTTGATAAAACTCACGTAAATGTGATTACATGTGCTATAACCTGAAATGAGGTTATGTTTTGTTGCCGTTTACAGTTAAATATTTTTCAATGATTAAATGTACCAATTCAACAAAGGTAACCTAATTTAAATAAAAACAAGTGATTAGAGAAGAGTGGCAGTAAAATGAAGATAAACTGTTAAGCCTGAACCAGTTTAAAGTGGATGTAGCTGCAGAAAAACCAGAGGGAGGTGATGGGAATTGGAGAGTGGTGAAGGACCATTGAAGCAGAAAAGGGAGAGCATAATGCAGTTAAAAGGATTGGGGCTTTTGCTACCTCGAATTCCTTTGAGGTTCTAAATGCAGGTCTCATAAATGTATAGTTTTTAAAATCTTTTTTTCATATTAGGCTAGCAGTTACCCATGTCTTTGCACGCGATTCTATATGGAATAACAGTTACGTCATAGGTGTATCCTTTTTTAATGGCTAATGAAAATAAGTAATGGTTACTGGAAGATATTCCAATCACCTGATCCATTTCAGAATAACTGGACTTAAAGTTTAAAGAGTAATATTTTGGGACTCTTAAGTTGGAAAGTAAACAGTTCTTATGAGTACATAAAAAATATGCAAATTTCTCTGCAATATTTCACAATATTTGAATGAATAGCGCCAAACATTTCGGTAACACAAACTATTTTAGGCCAGAGTGGAGGAATACTAAGTCCATAGTAATCTTGGTGGAAGCACCGTTGATGTAATACGATGTCCTACGAGAATTTAGAATAGGAAGTAGACGTGTTAGGTTATAGTACATATTATTTAAGTGTTCATTGCTAAGAGGCTTAAGAGGTAAACAAAATTGTATTATTTCGGTTTAGCATGTAAAGAAGTATTTCTGGTTAGAATCAGTTATATTTCATACATCATAGTAGAGTTTTGTTGTCACAATAAAAATAGTTTCTTGGCCTGAGAAGTATACTTTGGTCAAAAAGTGTCTTAGCATTTCATGAAATAGCATTGTAAACAAACTTACACATCTGTTACCATAACATGATCAATAATTACTTCTATAATTGGCAGAGCTTTAGCGAAGCCTGTAACTTGAGAGGTTGAAGAAATTTTATTTCCATTTATCTATCTCTTCGCCTGGTAAAATAAGAAATCTTTATTTTACTTTACATTATCTCTCTGTAAGACCATATTTATAGTTCTTATAATCTTCTTTCAGTCCATGTAATTCCCAGTGCCCTAGTGGCTTTGCCTTGATCAATAAAATGCACACATATGGTACATAGATCTGAAAAGTCTTCTTTGGTTAAAGACCAGTCTAACGTGTTTCCATTGTTGTAGTAGCGTTTGCATTTTTGCCCCCACCAGAAAAATATGTACATATATAGGGCTGAAAAGTTTGTTTATGTCAAATATATTTGTAGGACATCGAAAAGTTAAGGAAAATTCAGTTGTTATAGGGGTTGCAACCCCATTTAAACCCCTATTGTTGGTTGACTTTCATGAAAATGCTTTAGTTTTTAACCCTTTCCGGGCCAGGCGGCAATATATTGCTGCCATAGATCGTGTCTGAAAAGTGCCAGGCGGCAATATATTGCCGTATTGATATTCGTCGTTTTCTTAAATACATACGACGTCAAATGATTAAAGTTTTATGTTTTTTTATTCCCTGCTATATTTGTAGATAGTTAATATGAATATAATTTTTATTTTGGAGGTCTATGCATTTTTATTTCGTAATTGTCACGTGACATTATCAGGTGACTCGATCTATTATTGTTAATTCTTTATGCTTTAGTGTAATCGTACTATTGTATGCTGGATTCTTCTTCATTATTTTATTTAGTGGTTGTAAATATTAGTAGTGTTACCTGCTTAGCTATTGTGTGTAGTAGTTACAATGACTGACAATTTGCGATCTCACGGGAGTGAAATTGTAAGTAGCATATTTGTAAATAGAAAAAGTGTAAATAAATTTCAAATAAAATTGTGTAAATATTTCTTGGTAAATAGTGTTTTTAACTGTATTGAAACTGCTTATGGATCCTACAATCATCTGTTTAGCGGTACATCCATAATGTGAATATTTATTTTAAGTTTCTTGCAGTGTAAGAGTCAGTTGCTTTATCAGTTGTTGCGAAGTACAATTATGAGTATTTATACAAAATGTGTCATAAAAAATTTATTTATGAGAGAAATAACACAAAATTTTGTATGGTTGTTCCTTTATAAATGTACAATATAATAACATAGCTTCCTACAGTAAAATTATTTTTCCTTTTTTAGTTATTTACAAAAAAAATAAAAATTTTGTATGTAATCCATTAAAACATTATTTTTTTAAAATTTTAAATTACTTAAAACTACATCTATATATTTTTTTGTTGATAGTATATATCTATACGAGTAATTTGGTGCAACTTTTAGGTCATTCTCTAATGTTTATGAAAAGTTATAAATTTTAATCTAAGAGACTGCAAAATCGTCAATTTTAGCCTGGCACTTTTGACTAGTCACAAGGGGATATGATATGTGAAAAAATTTTGCAACATCTCATATTTGGTCCTGGCCCTGAAAGGGTTAAGACACACATATGCCAAATTCCATCTTTCTGCGATATCAGAAAGTTGAAGAATCTGTGACCTTTTATTTATAGAGGTTATGCAATATCCAAATGTACCTTTTTATTTTCTGGATGAGCAACCACAAAATCAATAGCAATACCTTTATATAAAGATATAACAATATTTTATGTAATAATATACCTAGAAATCAAGTAAAGAACAAAGTAATAAACATTTTATAAAAACATATCTGTATTTATAAAATGCAATGTATATGCAAGAGAAAAGGAGCTGCTCTATTCCAAGTCACTCAAGGACACCTTCCTCTTTCTGTCAACAGGATAATATACTCAAAAAAACCAGAATGTATGAGTAAATTGATTCTTCCTCTTAGCAACCATATTAGTTTTAATAATATTTACAAAAGTAGGAATTTGCTTTCAAACAGGATATCCAGCAATAGCGATTGAACAATATTTCTCAACGAATATCCAGCAATCATCGATTTTAGGATTAAGTAGAGCTACATCTTTAAATTACGTTGTATCATGCATTGTATCCTTACAAATCGATCAGCATTTAGTGTTGGCAATTGATTTCCAATACTGATTACTCAAATTGAAATTTCAAGTTATTGATTCTATTCGACTAGAGATTCAAGAATTATGACTGCTTGAAAAGTTCTCTAATTTTAGAGTACTCTCATACTTGTTTTCTTTTACTTTGAAAACAAACGCAGTGATAATGTTGCACAATTCATTGTACTTGAAATTTAAAATTTGCTATGAAATGTGGGTTTATATCTACAATTGTTACATTTTTGTTGTGATAGTAAATATATTTGTATTAAATAAACAAATAAATGTCACAAGGACAGTAACAAATTGACTACTCTGTTGTGTACTAAATTCTTAAGGTTAGGGTCGTACTGGAAGCTGAGGTGGGCAAAGTTGGGCTTTGGCACAGAATAGGCAAGTATGGTGTTAAGTTGACTAGCCAACCACTCTGCATCCTGCACAAAGATAACATAAAACTGTTATATATTTGAAATCACTTACTGATTCATTACAAATTAAGAAATTTAAATGCTACTGAAATTAACCACATAAATATTTATTGTAACATTGACATAAACCACAATTAAAATATTAAATGAGTACTTAATTGCTTCCTAAGATCAAAATAAAAGTTTTGAATAAAAGTTAGATAGTTTCACATTGTATGCAAGATTAAGATTCAAACTTTTATAGTAATTGGTTGTTGATCATTACTCCCAGATTTTCATTAGAACTTGTAATAGTTCAAGTTTTAGATAAATTTAAGTGGAAATTTTATTATCCATAAAATAACCAGATGCTATAATTCTAGATGCTATACGATTTTTTCAATTTATGAAAATTTAGCCATTTTTCTTCACTGACACCACATGACTCCAGGAACACGAATAAAAAGGGGGGAGGGTTGTTATCAACGCAGTGTTACATAATAATTAAAACTCAACAATTAATTACTTGAATATGTTTACAAAATTTGCGTAGTTCTCCCAAATATTTGAAATTTTGTATTATATTCTCCTACCCCCATTAAAGCATACGAAGAAATCTAAATCCTTTGAAGGTAAAACTTTAAAAAATTAGGGGTAAATATTGTCTGCATCATAAATTAAAAAATGCAAGTTGGTAAAAAATGAATGACTCAGTCGTCTGTCATGTTAGGAGCGACTGGTGCGACAAGCAAGTAGACGACCAATCAAATCAAATCAAAATCTTTATTGTCTTTAGGCATATAGCAATCGACATGGTCATCATTTTATGTTACAAATCATAACTTGTCATAGTTAATGTTTATACTACTTAGGTAGGACTAACTAGTGTAAATTGATAATATAAAACATCATTTTTGCTATACCTAATTCTTGAATTAAAATAACATTGATAAATATCAAATAAAATCTTAAACTAAATAATAAACTAAAATAAATAGTCAATAAATAAAATAAATAAATCTTACATATATAACAAACTTACAAAACATTAATTTCAGAATTTGGCATGTTTAAAAATTCATCGATACTATAGAAGGGATGAGCAGCCAGCCATCTATGTAATTACATTTAAAGAGACTAAAAGATAAATCTTTGGTTGAGAGTGGTAACTTATTATATAGTCTAATACACATTATAGTATGGCTAGATCTAATTTTTTCCAATCTTGTGAAGGGTACATCAAGACGATTACCATGCCTTGTAAATCTTTCATGGATTTCATTCCTTACATTATATGATAAAATATCTTTATGAATATATAACAACAAATAAAATATATAGAGATTAAAAACAGTTAAAATACCTAAATTAATAAAAAGTGATTTACAATTAGTCAGGTAGTGAGACTTGGTAATTATTCGAACAGCCTTCTTCTGTATCACAAGGATATCTTTAAGGTTGCTGGAATTGCCCCAGAAAATCAAACCATAGCTTATTATGGACTGAAATAGACCATAGTAAACAGTAACAATATAATGTTTAGGAACACAACTCATAAGACGTCTTAATAGATAAATCACACGAGATAGCCTAGTTGATATTTGTTCAATGTGTTTTGCCCATGACAGCTTACAATCAATGTACACACCTAAAAACTTGACACAATTATCAAACTCAATATCATCTTTAACAGGCCTAAGACTAAACAGAACTGATTTAGTTTTGTCATTATTTAAAAGTAAGTTATTAGCTGAAAACCAATTTGAAGCTAGTTCTAAGGTATTATTTATTGACTTGTAATTGTAAATCAATGAAGTTTTTATCAATAGAAAGAAAATTGGTGTCATCAGCATACATACAAGTTTTAGACTGTTGAATATTAATAGGTAAATCATTTATTGCTATTAAGAACAAAAGAGGGCCCAATATAGACCCCTGTGGAACACCACATCTAAGCTCCCTAGCTGAAGACCACCGGCCATCAAGATAAACAGCTTGACTCCTCCTAGACAGATAAGATCTAAAAAATTGTTTTGCAGATCCACTGATGCCATACTGTTCCATCTTTTCAAGCAACAAGCTATGATCAACACAGTCAAAAGCACGGCTTAGGTCAATAAAAGTGGCCCAGGCATACTCCTTGGACTCAAAAGCGTTGAGAATCTCCCTTACTACAGTATCAATGGCAGATATTGTTGATCTACCTTGCCTAAAGCCAAACTGTTGATCAGACAAAAATCCATGCGATTCCAAGTACAGGCTTACCTGCTTATAGACAATGTGCTCAATTACTTTACCAAAGACTGGAATAAGCGAGATGGGACGGAAACTTGCTGGACTTGTTGTAGGCCCTTTTTTAAATACCGGTATTACTTTAGAAATTTTCAGACTATCAGGAAATACACCCTGCTCAAGGCATAAATTAATACTAATGGTAAGTGGTTCTGCAACATGATCCACTATTTCCTTCAACATATTGCTAGATAGGCCATAGAAATCCTTACTATCTGTTTTTTCATTTGACTTATAACAGACCTTATTTCAGAAACTGACACTTGATTCCACTTAAAACTATCTGGGTTTGCAAACATTGGGCACATTTCAGTAGCCAAAACTGAGCTAGGCTTTTTTATATTAGACCTTATTTCAGTTATGGAATCAATAAAATAATTATTAAAACTATCAGGGTTTAAGTCCCAGTTCGACTTATATTTAACTGTATTGTTAATATCATTAACAATGGACCAGGCAGCTTTACACTTGTTATTTGAGTTTTCTATAAGATTAGCATTGTAATTTATTTTTGCTTCATCAATGGCTGCTCGATAAGACCGTTTAAGTCTGGTATAACAGTTTTTATCACATATAGACATAGAAACTTTGTACTTGTCATAAGCAACCATTAACAAAGATCTAAGATATTTTAAATCGTCATTAAACCAGTTACCCCTGTTTTTTAGTTTTATTATTGGGCATACAACTTAATTCCTTAAGAGGAAAAATATTATCAAAGATATACATAAATACCCTAAAGAACCTATTAAAAAAGGCATCAGCATCATTAAAACACAAAACACTAAAACATAATGTATGATTCCAGTTGATCCTTGAGAGTTCATTCCTTAGTTGAAAGGTTTTGTCCCGTGAGTAAACTCGCTTCTTCACCGGTTGACTCCTTACAGGTGCTGGGTGGACAGTTGAGGAATTACTGGTGACATAGACCCTGAACCATAGCGCGTTGTGGTCTGAATATGGGAAATGTTCCACAAAAGAAAAATAGTTATGAAGTGGGATATTTGAAAAAACATTATCCAAACACGCATTAGAACGAGTAGGTTCAGAGTTATGACAATACATATTGAATTGTCTCAAAAGATTTAGAAATTCTTTGACAGACCTTACATCTTTGGTTACATCAAACTGAGCATTAATGTCACCACCACACACCAGTCTATAATTAGCCCACTTATCAGTCAAAAATGTCAAGAGACTTTCAAGTTTTTCCAAAAACAAACACTCATCACTTGCAGGAGTACGATACAAACTTATAACAATAATCTTGAGTTCGTCAAGCAATAAAGCACATGCCTCAAAATGATTGTCAACATAAAAAGACACAATATCAATATTACAACATTTTAGCCTATTAGAAGCATAAATAAGTGTACCACCATAATTATTAACTTTTCTCTGATATATTGAAACTAAATTAAAGTGTTTTATGCTACAGGCATTAATTTCAGAACTGCTCAGCCAATGCTCGGATAAACAAATAATGTCACAGTTATTATTCATAATCACAGACTCAAGAGCGTTTAGCTTGCCAAGCAATCCGCCCTGAATGTTTAAAAATAAAAAGGACAAAGGAAAACTGTTCAAAAAACTAGACTCAGAACTAGTTGTTCCCAAGCCTCCTGACCCAGGGCCTGTGTTAAGCTGTAGATTTCTTATAACATTGGGCTCAGTTCTTAATGTAGTCTTAGGTTCTACCGAAGAGGGGATCTTAGAGGACAAGAAGAGTTTCCCAGAGACATACATCCAACGTCTTTTTGTGACTTAAGAGCAGGACTAGAATTGTCCATCGGAATAAACTTAAGTTCAAAATCTTCTACCGCCTTAATTATTTGATTAGACAACCATTTTTTCCCTCTAAGATTAAAATGCATCCCATGCCTTGTATGAAGAGTCCTTTCAGCCTTACTAGCCTCTACTACAATCATATGTTATGCCTGTGTATTACACCTGATGTAACAGTACAGTGAGTGCTGTACTGAGAGATAGTGTAGCCTTGCTGCAATATGGTTGTAATTCAATTTTAGTTGAAATGTTTTAAAAAGTAGATATGACATCCTTTTTTGTCTGTTAGATGAACCAGAAAAATATATCTCATCAAAGGAATGATCACTTGGTCTACAATAACTATTTAAATGCTCAAGTGGAAAATATAATGAATATAAAACTGTCTCAGCACTGTGTGTAAGGTCTAAAAGCATGACTTTTACCTGTAAGTGTGTGAGCAAGAGAACAAAGTTACAACTTCAAATACCCACTCTCCACTGTTCGTATGACAACAAAAGTGGAGAGAGAATGTACTCTATAGACATCACCTTGGTGTACCTCAGAAGACATTATCTATAGCTTACCTGATAATTGACCATTGAATCCCACTTGCTGTAGAATATTGCTGCAGGAGCGGTTACTTTGGAAAGATCATAGCCCATAGGAACTGTTTGGTTATACTTTACCACGTTCTGCTCTGGGCCGTAATCGAAAGCACAGAATCTTCCTGCAGTAAAACATAATTTATCAAACAAAAACATGTTATGTGACATTTTAATTCCTTGATATTACACCTATGAGTGATTGGGAGCATCATATTTTCATTTGATCACCTTGCTCTATGGTATTCCATTACAATCAACCCATAAAAATGAATAATGCTAGAGCAAAACAACTTTAACTGAATAAAAAATGCTGAAAAATTCTTTATTCTGATATCCATGTGTGTTTGGATCAGTTTTTACTTTGAAATGATTACGCAAACTTTTGTGATAGATAAAATTAGCATTTTTCGCATAAACTTTCAACCCTCTAATTGGCTACCCAGTCAATTCTGTGTTAGCAAGCCCATGTTGGCCAATTTGAAAAGGTTCTTATAAAATTTACATACCTTATGGAAAGGAACACTTATTATATATTTTGCACCAAAGTATCCTGAATTTGAATAATGAACTTGAAACACATATTAGCACTCACATAAAACATTACCCCGAAAGAACTAATGGTGCACCTAAATTTTAGCACAAAACCACAAACATTGAATTTCCTCTTTGTAGACCAACAAAGATGTAGAAATACATAACTCAATAAGAAAATTGGAAACACTGTGTAAAAATACATAACATGCACATAAATAAAAAAATAATGCCTTACATACAAGCTCAACAATTGCTATATTGTAGTAATCCCAAATTTATGTTCTCTTAGCTAAATGACAATTTATAAGTTTTAATAAAAAAGGATAAATAAAAAATGTTGATCTGCAAAATTACAATCAGTTTCATATAGATTTATATTTTATAGTTTATGTATTTTGGAAAATTTTTACAAAATCGATAATTTTATCACATCGAGGAGAATCTACACTTTGCATTGATATATAATACATTTTGTAAATGCTTATTCTTACCTGAAACATTTAAGTAAAACACTACAGTGTTAATCAAATATTTTGTTATAAATTACGCAAAAGGATACTTGCAAGATAATATAAAAATCTAACACAATATATACATTATTTACTAAATATATCATTTAAATATGTAAATTGATGTCACAAATGTGAATAAATTTTTACTTATAGCACACCAGTACATTACCTGAATTTGCCATCTGGAAATAATGGATGACAGTCTTTGTTGACCCTGGATGTGGATAATATTTGAATAAAGTTGGTACAAGCTCCTGAAAGAATTTTATTATTAGTAACACAGTTATAAAGTAAAAAATGATAAATATAAAAATAAATTTTCACTACTGTACTAAAGTAATGGTTAAAGATACCTTTTCAATTTGAAAGATGTTACTTTCAGCTGAGAAGATGATGGAAGTACAGAAAAACAACCCAACATTGCGAAGAGAACACAACCAAGACATCAGACGATGGAATAATTCATTGTTCATGTTTGGTATTTTGTAGATTCTATAAATCTCTGCTATTTTCTGAAACCAAACTTACGTTGTTTAAAATAATGCAATAATATTAATCTTAGCAGTAAAACATTCAAAAGAAAAAGCATACAAATAATTCACGTTAAATGTACCAATAGGTTAGACCAGTTTGTCCATACCATATAACGGTCCAGAAGCCAATTGTTAATTTGGATTGTATAAGCACATAAATTGATTTATATTGAAATCGATAAATAAATTTTTCCTATGAAAGAAACTGATCGTTAGTTATGTTAGATTTGGTGGATATAAAAAGGAAGGGTATCAAAAGGGTTAAGAATATAAAGGAACATTTTTTCTCACATTTTATTTTTCCCAGCTTGATACACAACCAACAGACTGTCAGACACATAAATAATAGTTATATCACTGTCAGCCACTTAGATAAAGGAACTGAAAGTACACTTTAAGGGTCTGTATATGGTTAGCTGAAGCTGGTGCAACATTTATTTACACGTTTGATGGTTGGTTTTATGTGATTCAAACTATTATTTCATGTTTTAACTCTTTTGAGACCACTTTGGCACCCACTAAAAGTAGCATAGCTGATAATTCATTCCTTTCTTAGGGTAAATTTCTCTATCAATTTCAAGAAAAACCAGGTTTTGTGCTTATACTAAGCAAATTGGCTCTTGAACTATATTTTTCTAGAGATGTGGCTTGTGACATTTAGTTTTCATTACTTTGGGCTGTAAATGGTGAAAATTCAATCACAATTATTATTGTCAAAGCAATTTTGGAGAACATTTTTGTTGTTTGATAAAAATATGGTCTTTAATAAAAAACTAAAATGTTAAAAACTAGTGTACAACTATTTATTAATTGCACAAAACCCAAATTCTACCAAAACAAATTTGCTGGCCACTATTGGTACTAACATACACATACAAGAATGAAATAATGTAACAAATCATGTTTAGAGATCAATTTGAATACACGAGGGGAAGAGGAGATATTAGAGGTAAAAGATAACAGGTAAAAGGACAAACAAGGGTTAAAGAACCAATTGGAAAAAAGGAGCCTTATTTTTGTAGGGTATCAAATGTTCAAAGACTCTCAACTTAGTAAATTTGGTGAAAATATAATGAATTTAAAGGCAAAGAACAGTGACAAAAGGCAAAAAAATCAACTTGTATTTAGGTGTCAAACGGTTTAGCAGTTGACTAGGGAGTTGAAGAACACAAATGATATAGAAAAATTAGTTATAGTAATGATACATACTAATGACCTATTATGAGACAATCATGTAAAAAATATCTATGATGGTTATGACAGACTACTACTTAACTTGAACTACAAAACTGTTACTTGAGAAGAGTGAAAACATAATTTTAGTGACGATTCCACTTATACCTAAATTGGGAGACAAGGATACATGTCACTTAAATAAACTCGAAAGAATTAATGATCATATATAAAAAGTAAAGAAAACAATGGAATGATTACAGTTTTAGAAATAGCAGAGAAATATTATAATCATTATGACCATACAGATGTAATATAAAGTTATATGAGAAAGAAAATTATTATAAAGGAAAATGGTGTGAGGATTTGATACACTTAAATAAAGAAGGCTTGACAATCCTAGCAAATATAGGATTGTTTGTGTAAAAGACAAACTGAGAAGATAAGAGAAGAAATAAAAAATGAACAGATTTTTGAAATATTAAAAATTGTGAGGTTAAGGAAAATGAGGACTTAAATAAATGTAAAAATATGTTAATAAAAAATAAAGATATATTTTCAGATGAACAAGGCTGCATAAAAAATTATGGGGGATAATTAAATATAGTCGATGAGAAACCATTTGTGGAAAAATCGTATCTGGTATCTTATTCAAAGAGGGAAGGAGTAACGAAAGAAATAGATAATATGTTAAAGGGATATATAATTGAAGAATCGGATAGCTCATACTCCAACCCATTAGTAAATGTGTGGTAAAATAGGATTTGTCATTGATAATATGCCTGGATAGTAGAAATTTGAATCAAACATATAATACTAGACCGAAAATCACCAATAAATATAGATGACGTATTAAAAAGAATCATAGGAATTAAATACTTGACAACACTGGATTTATCCCAAGGATTCTTACAAACCCAGCTAAATAAAGAATCCAGAAAATATTTAGGTACCAGTAGGTAGGTGTATGAAAGGGCTTATCATATCATACGCTATATCATACGCTGCTACCACACTTCTAGGTATAACTCACCTGAAACCATTGCCAGTGAGGAGCTGCAAATCTGACAAAACTTGTTGTGTACTTCATACGAGCAGTCGGAGCGAAGAACACCATACAACCTAGTCTTTGGTTATATTGGGGCCGCAGGGCCACTCCTCCCAGCACAACATTGGCTGCCATAGACATTCCTATTGTAGACACTTTACGGGTCCCTGTGGTGGCTAGCACATAATCCATGATAGCTGGGAAGTCATACCGTGCATTTTCATCCCAACTGGACAACAAAAAGAATTTGTTAGGTTTTGAATAGTTTGAAAACAAGGTAAATTCTTAAGGGTTTGATAATGTAAACTCTGTTAATATTAGACATACAGTTATGTTCAAATACATGAATATTATTTAGATTACCAAACTGTGCTCCATTAAAATGTTTGAGATACTCTTAACACAATTTAAAAAATAATCATTTTTGTATGCTAATTAAATATGTTAAAGATATTCCATTTTTGTGCCCCATATATAGGATGTTCATAATTTATTGGACAAAACTATTTTTGTGTAAAATACAAAAAATTGTAAAAATGTATAACTTTAGTTTTATTACAATTTAAAATCAATTTGTGATGTTATAAATATTGTTCTTCTTCTCCTTTAAGGAGTGGCCTATTGCCATACACTTAAGGCTCAAGGGATTTTTACGGTTTCAGCAGCTTTACAAACCACAGAGAACAACCGATCAGGTCCTCCTGGGGAAATCATCACCTGTGTCCAGACTACCAAAACTGGCATAGCACTCCCTTGCTATTCCAAGACAGTCAAAAAGCAGGTGTTCAGCAGTTTCCCCCTGCTTATCACACATTCTACAGAGCAGATCCTCTTGAAAATGCCGACTCTGTGAAGATGCTTCCTCAGGTGACCATGTCTCTGTAATTACATCCACAACTCGGGAAGACATTGGTCTACTTAGATGCCACCCTGGGGGAAGGCGACTGTTGGACCAATCTGCTCATTCTCAGACCTGGATGCAACCTCCACCTTCTCTCATGTTCAGCGTGAACCCACTACGAGATCAAAGGATTCACACCTAGACATACCACAGAAAGGTTGAAGCCCCTGTCATGTTGGACGCTGAACCTAAGTTGGCTAGGGCATCAGCTATTTCATTCTCAGAGAACCCCTCATGACCAGGAACCCAACAGTCACATTGAGTCACATTGTTGATTATACCAAGGGAAGAGACGACTTGATAGCAATCATAGACAAGTTTGGAGTTGTACACACAAGAGTCCAATGCCTTTAATGTTGCCTGGCTATCTGTGAAAATTCGAATCGTCTTACTCCTATTAATACCGCAGACTAAGATTCTTTCACAAGCACATTCCATAATGGCTATGACTTCTGCCTGAAAAAGTGTGGTTTTAGAACCCATAGGGACCACCAGCTCCTGGCCTCCATTTCTGGCCAACAGACGACAGCCCCAAACATTAATGCAGGTCTGATAATGGAGACATAAAGTCAATACCAAAGACTCAGCTTAAGACCCTAAGCACATGTCTGCATAGCATCAAATACCACTTCCCTTTGACAACAATCCTAACCAGATGGTCTTCAGTTCAGGACTCTGTCAAGGATGACACCCAGGTACTATACTTTAGACTTTATCTCAATGGAAGAGCCTTTCAATAAAAATGGATTAATAGGTTCCAACTGACACCTTCTTGTAAAGGCATCCACGGCAGCCTTGGTGGGGTTGAGACTAAGACACATCCCATCACACCAGTTTCTCACCATTTTCACAGCACCATTGGTCAATTCCATAACTGTTGTGTTGAATTTGCCACTCACAAGAATAAAAATGTCATCTCCATACCCTTGTGCGAAGACACACCACTGTTGTTCAAAGACACTAGCTGGTCGTCTATAAGCGGAGAAAGGATGAAACTCTGGGAACAGCCCCTCATAGTCCTTGCACTAATGCTCGCTCCCATAAGAGTCATAGTAACCACCCTGATTCGTGAGTAGGGCCCTTATCCAGTCACATATTTGACCATCAATACTACATCTCAAGACCACATTGACAATCACCTGAGTGCCTGTTTTGTCAAAAGCTCCTTCGATATCCAGAAAAAAACCTATGGCTATATATTTTACTGCTAGCGCCTTCTCAATCCTACCAATTGATGCAGGGCTAAGTCACATGATCTTCATAGAGTGCTGCTTTGGATGTAGAGGCCCAGGAGAGATCCCTTCCAAACAAACCTTGCTATCATCTTCTCCATGGTTTTGAGAAGAAAGGAGAACAGATATATCGGCCTACAGAACAGGCCAATCTAGGCTAGACCTCTCCTGCTTTGGTATAAACGTCACTTTGTATACTTTCCAGGACAGAGGAATGTACCTGAGGGCCCCAAAGGTCTGGAACTCTTAGTCAATGGTAGTTGAGCATGATGAACAGGCAGAGACATCCAAAGCCAAACTGCCGGATTCAACTGCCTGCTGTAACCTTTATAGATCAAGATCTGTTAAAAAAAAATATTGAGCATTTATATTAAATAAATATTGTTGAATATAAGCTAGTTTTATTGAAAACAATATTTCTATTTCTGTTTTTCCTGAAACTTTAAAATTACCTATCTCTTATCTTTAATTATTACTTTATCCATCATTATTATATTCAATGAAGAATCAGTTCTCCTTTTTATTCTTACCTTTTATTTACTTTGATAAGGAAAGATCATGGTTTTAAATATGTAAAATACTCCTGAACTCCTTATTTTATTAATTACCTGAAGTCCCAAGGGTTGTTCTTGGTAACATTTACTGTGATTGGGTTATCAGTACTGCCTCGCAGATTAGGCAGCCAAACGTCAAATCCTGCCTCAGACAGCTGATAGCCTACAACCAAGACAAGTGTGTTAATGTGGTACTGATCTATATATAAAACTGATAGTTTCATCATACTATTGTGCTTGTATATACAATTACTTACAATACTTGTATGTATATTGGAGGTAAAAAAAACATGATTTCTTAATTTTTAAATATAGATTTGTTTTAAAGAATTAATTTTGGTTTTTAAAAGAAATAAACTGGAATGTTAATCTAGTGGAAAGTTAGTTTTTAAATCTTGTAAAGTAAAATTTATTTTAACCTTTACTTACCAATTGTTTCCACAGAGAGGTGTATATTATGGATCTGATTTTTATAGATAGCTCCTCTATAGATAATTTTAAAATTGTATTTCCTTTTTAAGGAGAGTACCATTGATGTCCTGTGAAAATTGTGATTCTCTAATGATTGTGGAGGTAAAATGGCAATTGAAAGAAAGACTAAAGACTAACTTTCTTTCTCTATACAATTCTTACAGAGAAAGAACAGCCATTTCAAAAAGTTAATTTTATAATCAAATTTATGTCATTATTTTCTTTATTTTTTAAATAATTAAAAAATCAGTTTTGTACCCAAATTAGTTATTTCTCTGTTGGCCACTAATTTGTATTGTAATGTGAAGTTTGTCATATTATGATGATTTTAATATCAATTGGAAAAAATGCTGTTGAGGTAGATTCTTTTTTCAATTTACTGCGCTTCCATATCATGTATTGTTTGAATCTAGAAAACACGAGGGATGAGGCATGCCTTAATAATATAGATACTAATGTAAAAAAGTTACTGTAACTTGTAATGTTAAGGAACCTGTTATTTATCAGACCATACAGCAGTTAACGCAAATTTTCACACAATTGGTGCTCCAAACTCAGTCATAAAAAAATGAATTTTAACCATAACAATTAGGACGGTAACACCGCATGCTACTGAAAATTTCAAGGAACACTTGACCAAGTAGACTGGTCATAGCTACTAAGTTTTGCTCAAGTAGATACGGTATTTGATTATTTTAACTTTGTTTTGACAAGCACTTTTAATGTGTTCTGCCCTATTAAAGATATTAAGTTTAAAATAGTGACAATACTAATAGGTTAATTAGTAAATGGTATACAAAAGAATTGGAAAATATGGGTAAGCTTAAGAACAGTAAAGGTACAATAATTCATGAACTACAATATAAAAATGTGTACACAAGAACAAAAAATCTGTATGGATCTAAAATTAAATTAGAGAAAACATTATTCAATGAGAAATATATTATGAATTCAAAAAATAAATGAAAAGCTGCCTGGAAAATAATTAACTCAGAAAAGAAGGTTGAAGAAAAATCAATTTTTAGTAAAATAAGTTAGTTTTGAATCAAAGAACAGTTGTAAAGCTGTTTCATTGTAAATAATCTCTTTTGTCCGAACCAATTTGGTTTTCTTTGTGGATGGTGAAGATCAAATCGTTGATTGGGGGATTGGGGGGTCAACTGATTCAGTTACTGCCAAAGAAGGATTTGCTGAGGAAACTATGTAAACATAAAGAAAAAAATGGTGATATTATTTTTCTAAAGTGTTTTTCCTGCTCGTCATTGTGCCGGAATGTTTCAAGGATATATATATATATATATTCACTTCGGTTGTATAATGCAGAATTGCTCTATTATAACAAATTAGACTTCTTAGTTTAAATTTCCTTTAATATTTCGGCTTTGCCGTTTTCAAAAAGGTATAATAAAAGGTATAATAAAAAGTATAAAACAAAAATAACACAGCAACAAAATTTACACAAGTAAATAATTTACTTGTGTAAATTTTGTTGCTGTGTTATTTTTGTTTTATACTTTTTATTATACCTTTTATTATACCTTTTTGAAAACGGCAAAGCCGAAATATTAAAGGAAATTTAAACTAAGAAGTCTAATTTGTTATTATATATATATATATATACCTTCCACACTTTCTTCCAGATCATGTACAAAGTTTTTACATTGATAGTAGTGCCTCCCAGAGATAGATTCTTTCTAAACTTTTGCAAGTCTTAAATGTTAAGATCTCAATCTTGTATGTTGAAACTCTTGATTCCAACAATTGGTGGTTTTGTTTTATTGTTACCCTCTTCTATTCCAGAAGATAAATTATCAATCTTGTCAACCTTGTCTAGTTTTTGGAGTAAGAGATGGAATTTGCTGGCAATCTTGTTAAGCC
Source organism: Homalodisca vitripennis (assembly GCF_021130785.1). Lineage (NCBI taxonomy): Eukaryota > Metazoa > Arthropoda > Insecta > Hemiptera > Cicadellidae > Homalodisca > Homalodisca vitripennis. The sequence continues at coordinate 106,666,634 of NC_060209.1, forward strand.
GTGAGGTCAGTTTTGAAGAGAAAATAGGAAACTATGTTGGTAATGTGGTGCAGTCAGTTAATCACAGTTTCACAATTTTTGTGTATTAGCAGTGATATTATTATACTTTGGTATTTAGACTTCAACTTTGAAGTCACAACAACACATACAGGATGAAACCATCTCATATAATTATCAACACATTCCACACCCTTATTCAGTACTCTTTTGAAGCAAACAGCACAAACACATTCACCTGATATGATGTCTGCCATCATTCATAAAGTCCAAAGCGCTTTATTAAGTAGTTTGATTACTATACAGAATATTGTATTACACTTTAATTAAAAGAAGTTGAAAACGTGCAATTACTACATTAGAAATTACATTACTAAACAAGTAAAGTTTTGTTTTGTTGTTGAAGTTGTAGGATTCATTTTAACCATTTACATATCATGTATATATTTAGATACATAATCCTGATTGTTTCAAGGATTGACTGTGTGAAATAAACACTATATACTACCTAGTAAATACTTAAAAGATTTACTCTAAGTAAAATTAAACGTTAAAACTCTAATTAATAGTTAATTATAATTAATAATAAACAAAATATGTTCAAAGGTATTTTAAAGTAACATTTTAACCAAAGCAAGTTGTTTACACATTAACTGAGCTATCACCATCCCAAAATATGTTGAATTCAGAAGATTTATGATATTTGATTTAAAGTACTTCATTATATTTTATGACTATCTCTTCAATCTCAATGTTAATCAAATGAATGATTACCGAATCCCATTTTTCGGCCTCTGATGACCATGTCAAGGGAGCTTGCAAAGAGACCATGGATATAGATGACAACTCTCTGTTCCCGTATGGAGGCTAGTGGAGGTATACGATGGAGGACTATCAAGTATCCATCCTCTGTAACAGTGCGATGCTCTTCTACTGGGAATCCAGCTGACTTTGCCAACTCTATCTGTAAACATTTTGTTAGTATAAATCTTTTACTTGATAGGTAAATAAATATTGTATTTAAAGCATTCTTCAAAGTATAACTCGATTTTACAAGAAAACTCATATTAAATCTTACATAACTAAAAAATATAATACACAAGCACTAGAAACAACACAAACTTTGTCGATTCACCACATTCCCTTCTATGAGAAGAAACCGTGCTACACAGGAGCCAGGCAGTTCAACTTCCTACCTGAAGAGTTAAAAAGAATTCATGAAGAAAAAAACCTTCAAGAAGCATCTCATTGAGTGGTTGCTGGAGCACGGAGCACACCTCCTACACCATGTAAGAATTTGTCAACTGGAGGGACAACCAGACTAGACTAACTTCACTTGGTTTTAAATTTATATACATTTTAATCAAGACAAATTATAATTGAACTTTTTTAACCATTTATGTAAAACTGTTGATACATTTACTGTTCCCAAAGAATATGTAAATAAATAAGTCTGTCTATTGTCTGTAGTCAAGACAAACAAATAATAAAATATAAACACTTATGGCAGAGCTTTGGAACAAATATTAATTGAGAACTAAGACCTATGAGATGAAAAATCATTAACTCTCTATTAATAAAGGCAGTAAAGCTTGTAAACTCTACAGCAGGTGGCCAAGAGTTGTACATTTAGGGTCTAAAAGACACAAAATCTCTCCTACCCAATTCAAGCTGTACCCAGAGAACCTACAGAAGGCCAATCTGTTGAGTACTGAAATTACCTCATTTCTAAAATAAGATTTCTCTTTAGATACAAATGGTTCTAGTTAACAAAGCCTTGAGCATCAAAAGTACAGTCTGAACAAGGTACAAAATAAAATATATAAAAAAGTATTAAAAAGGTTTATTATTGTATATTTGTTATTTTCTCTTTAACAAGACAATTATATTAGGTGTCATCACTGAGGTGAAAAACATATGATAAGCAAAAATATAAATAAAAACAATTTTCAAAATCTTAAAAGTTCTATATTGTTTTGAGGCAACTTGAACGTATTAAATAATCTGTTATAGTCGTAACAGCTGGAACCTATTACCAATCATTCATTACCCATTCATCTAACAGTGGTTGTTTCCTGATTGATGAGCTCAAGGATAGATGAGCTACTCAAGCATGCACAGGTCAACTGCTGGTACCTGATATACAATCCTATCACATTCAGACTTCCTGCTATCTCAGGGCCTGGACTGGCCCAGGGAAGGGGGCAGGCAGAAACACCAGATGTCCTTGTGGGGTCAAGGAACCTCAACCTGTCTGCATTGGAATTTTTTAAACGTTTTACAACCCAAAAACCTGTCCTCTGATGAACTTGCCCAAGATGTTTTGTGTTACAGTTTGGTGAAATTAATCTGAGTCATACTTGACGGGCTTTATTAACAATTTATGAGTTCTGCACAAACTCATTGAAAATTTGAAAACAAAATTATATTGTAACTTTTAAATAAAATGTAATACAATTTTAGTTAATAATGTTATTTTGCAGTAATTTAAAATTTAATAAATAAACACGTTGATAGTTTAAATTACATTTTTATAGTTTTCTATGCAGCATAGGAAAAAAATTCTAGTCAGTCAAGAATGCATATCATTTTTGTAAAAAGTCATCTTCTAATTTCTAAATAATAATCAAATAAATGGTTTAATACTTAATTAAAAGCAGTAGTCAAAATATCTATCTTATATTTTGCCATCTAGATCAAAAACATTCTATGGTGAAAGATTAATTCTAACGATTATTTGAAATTGAAAAAAAAAACTATTATCTTATCCATGGTTCTTTAAAAACATACTTTTATTGACAATTGAAGGTTTGAAAGGTATTCCTTATCCATGGTATCAGAAACTTAGATCTTTAACAGTGAATCGTTAACTCTGAAAGCCCCAATACAAAGCATTTATTTTACTACAGAGTGGTTCTGAACCTGTCTAAAACCTCTTAGAAATGTGTTTTATAGTTCAAAATATGACATATTATGCTAGTCATAATTGCTTCTATTTATAGATCCAAAAATGCTTCCCAGTATGTTCTGGGCTCCAAAATTAAACAACAAAAATAGCGTTCATTACTAATACATACCCTATTAATAAAGTGAAACTTTATAAACTAGGTGTCTGGGGCATTTTTATGAGCAAAATAGATTTGGGTCATAAAAAAATCACTCCAATTTGATATGGGTTTGGATATTATTTTTGTCAATTTAAAAGGAAAAAAGCAACACTAAAATGTGAGAGTGTACTTTTTATTGTAATGCTTTGTAAGAACTTTTGTACTTTTATTTTGTATGATAAACCATTAATGAAGAAATAGAATTTGGACTTGAACATCCCCTCTTAGATTATAGTGCATACCTATAAGGCATGGCAAAGAATGTAATAGTAATGTGAACAATAAAATAAAACAAACAGTTTTTTTACATTTCTGCTCAGAATTTTAGTTTTATTTTGAAGAGGGCTTTTTCAATACATAAACATTGTTGTGTTTGTCAAAACAACAAGAAAAATGTAATGTTTACTAGCAGCTTCACAACAATTTCAAACATTGAAATGGTGTAATATTTTATATTTTATACATTTATTGGTATTCTTATACATTTTGAATTAACATTTTAACAGTTTTAATTTCTTCACAAACATGAAAACAAGATTATTTACAGTGGATTGAAAGGATATACACATTTTATACCTTTCCTAACTTAATAATATATTGTTATTATTTATTTTTCAAAAATTTACCTTAGTAAATAATTCAAAAATATTTCCAGTATTTCCATACAACTTCAAATGTTTAAAACTTTTTAAAGGGATTAGTATGAAATTGAAAACGGATTGGTATTATTCTTATATGATAAAATTTAAAAAAAGCTTAATTTAAACATAAATTTTAAATTTGGTGGAGAGAAATGATATGAAGTACAGGTGAAAATAAAAAGATTTCTGTGTAATGCATAACAAATTGTTTAGTACAATTAACTTCTGTATTTTCTGTTAATGAGATTTGCTTTGTTAAATGTTACAAAAATAACTTATAGTACGTAATGTTTCAAGAACTGATAACTGCATTATTCCTTATATGACAAAACCTAAATCATAATGTTTCTTGAATTTAGCATATTCAGCACCTACATTTTTGGCTTATTAAATTTTTACCATATTCAGGCCATCTAAAGTTAGCGTACTGTATATTGGAAATTGGAAGTTCAACTAAATACTTGGGATACTCTGGCCTACTTCATGGACCAACCTCAGCTCATGTATTTCCCAGTTTTTGACATTACAAAGGAAGTTTCTTATTTTTACTTTTAAGATAATTTTTACACAAACGAGATGAGAAGTTAAAGTTTGATATATTTATTTTTTTACTATTGTGGCTGGACAACAAAAATCCACAGTTGCCCGGTTGTATAAATATAACCCAAATTATTTGAAACATAAACTGTATTTGCTACATTAGGTAAAAGAGTAATGATGTATTAGAGTATTTAATATTCTACTAAGAATACTCAAATTACTAGGAATATTGTTTGCAATTTTTTGAACATTTAGGTTACAGGTATGTTTTATATTTACAGTCAAACTTGGATGATTTGAGAATATTTTAATTTGATATTTTTGTATAATTAGAACTTTTCCCCTGTTTCCTTGACATCTGTATACAATAATAATAAAGTCTGTATACATTGAAATCTTAGATAGTTAAAATTTGTCCATTGGTCTCTGAAGCTTTGAATTATTTGAATTTCTTTATTTTAACTACTTTAAATTTGTTTTTATAATTTTCATATTAAATTAGTCTTTTAATATTTTACAAACAATAGCATCCTGTATTTATGGTGATAAGTTTTCTTTCACACTCATTTCATTTTAAATTAATAGTTAAATAATTGTGTCATTATATTAAGTAGTCAAATATAGGCATTAAAATACCATGTTTTTCTAAGAAGTGTTTATTTACCTATTTATTTGTTATATACTACATATTATTTTATAGCATAATTTTAATAACTTATAATTTTATAACTTTTACTGCATAATTCAACAAATCTCTACTATTACTTTATAGCAAGATTTATAATTTACTAATTATTAGTACACTCATATCAAACAATGTTATGTTTTAAGGAATAGTAGTTTTAAGGTGTATATAAATAATTAAACCTGACATATCAGAGAACATAATCTGTGACAATGTATGTCAATCAATCAAATTAGATTAAGGTATTTAATTTAAATATATATTATTATGTTCACAATTGAATATTAGTTCTAAAATGTAATGTGGTTACAAACAAATCAATCTGTCAACTAACAGGAATACATATGTACTGATGAATATTAGCAGAAATAAACTACTTGTATTTCTACATGTCTTAAAAGTTATACTACCATATTACCGTAGGATGTATTTTGGTGGCACATGCTGAAGATCTGTAAAATGTAAGGCAGCAAGAGAAGATAATCAACAACTTCATGCCTAAAAGTTCCAAGCACATGCACACCATGTGCACAACTGTTCACTGACCTAGCCAGTCTGGACCTCATTGCCACTGTCTGTCTGTAATTACTCCCTCCCACTACTTCTGCTAATCTCTTAACAATTTTCATTCATTATCTAGATACGGAATTTAAAAAAAAATATCGCTCACTTATACAAGATACGTTATTAATCAGTAGTTACAAATAATTCTTTAAACAAGATTTTTGAAAACAATAGTTTATGAATGTTAACTTGAAACTGCATAACAATATAAAGATTACTAAAACTTCTTTGTGTACCATATTCAATTCAAGGACACTAAATTAAAAAAAAAATCATATTTTCTTAATTTAAGTAAATAGTACAGTATATGAATTGCATCAATAACAAATAAAAGATGTAATACAATATTTCATGTATGTATAAGCATACTGCAAGTCTAAATTATCATTCTTAATTCTAATTATTCTCACACGATTTCTGATTCTATGAGCTAGGAAATGTTTATGTTAGATTGTTATGGGTTGTAAATCTATACTACCCTCTATTCTATATAATGTTTAGAACTCCCTCTTCCAGTACAAGGTTGAAAATGGTGGTTTAATACATCACAGGTCAGTGGACAAATTTATACTCTGTACTAATTCCTATGATGTATACTTAGGTATAAAACACAAATATAGTTTTATATTTATTAATTTTATTTCTTTTAACACGTTGACTGCAGCAAACACTTTACTGCGCTGAATACGAGGGAGAGTAGTTGGCCTCACTCAGTATAGAGCCACAGTGAAAGTTTGAACTACATAGCTAGACAGTTATTGTACAGTAGTTTAACATGTTGACTGTGGCAGATGACATACCAGAATACGCAGGAGAGTCCAGAATACAGTATAAAGCACCGGTGAAGATGTTAATATAGAACAAATAAAATAATGTTTAATTTAAATACTCAAAATTAGTGTTTTAATTTGTCCACACTAATTAAAAATGCTGATTTTAGTAGATATTATTATATAACTTGGTAATAGATTTTACATCTTAAAAATTAAGAAATGAATCAGTATTTTTAAGATTTACAAGACAATCTCATGCACTTTTCATATTGGAAAAATAATTTACTTTAAGACACTATATAATTACACTATATAATAAATCAGTCTTCTATTTAATTGATATTTAAAATTGTTACATATTTAAAATTTAAAACTACACAATTGTTAATTTAATTTATCATTATAAATTACGACAATAAAGAATTTATCCAAGAATTCAATATATAGTGTATAACAATTGCTTAGTTAAAAAAGTATTAAAAGATCTTTTGTCATTAATGTTATCTAGCAATTATTTACAAATTTGATTAACCGTTAAATCTTGATAGTCTGATATGCTCAATAGTCCGATGTATGAGTGAATAGTTTGATACTGACTTACATTTCGGAACAGACTGCCAGCCCGGGCAGCGAACATTGGCAGCTTGCCGACCAATCAGACCATGATATTAAATTGTCTTGGCCAATGAGGAGCAATCACACAATTTTAAATCATCACCTGTACAGTGCAAAGCAGCCAGCTCCTTGAGTATTACATAGGAATACAAGTATAAAGGAAATTAATCTAAATAATGAAATTATATTTTATACTAGGGAAACAGAATTGTAAATATCATACAATGAGTCTTACATACAACATGTAATAGCTGAATCATGTTGTGTTTTGTATTAAAATGAAATAATTTTTTAAACGAACATCATAAAACAACTTTTTTGAATTATACAGTTAAATTTAAAAAAATACAAAAAGCCTTTGGTAACCACCTGGTCTGTCAAGAGTCCACATTATATTGTATGCATTTCGTGCATCATTTACATTTTTGTTCTTTTATTATTATGAAATTTTGCGTGTTGAAGTACAAAAGAATCTTCATTTGTTTTAATATACGATATAGTTTTGTATATGTATAAAATAGATTATATTCTTTAATTAGACATATAACATAATTTGTACAGTATACAGACCATAGGTAAATTTAGTGGGGATATTTAATAAATTTTGTCTTTATTTCACTTGGTCTTAGGCTACTCTCTGCATTTTTTTTCTCTAAACTTAATAGCAACAACCCCTTGTTATTAGTGAAACTAAAATAATATTCACTATAGAAAAAATTGAGTAATTACTTGATTTTATAGTGAAGAATATGAATCGTTCACTGTGTGACCACTTATCTTCTACTTTGGGTTGAGTAGTGCAGTTTCCACTAGAAAAAATGTGTAAAATAATCCAATGAATTTACTTTTTAATTGTTAATAAAAGAGAAGTAGAGAGCCATTTACCAGGATACCTCTGAAATAGTTGACAGGTAGTGTTTAACCAAGGCTAACAAGCAGGTCTCTTGACAGCATTGCTCCTGATTTTGGTATGAGCATGGTTGTTAGCTGTCGGTGTAAAAGGATTGTCAAGTAATGGACCTGCTTTCTAGTATGGAAGTTGACTCTCGAATATATGTATTCAGCATTAATCTATAAATAGTCATAAGTAATAAAAATGTAGAAATCAGAATGCAAACAATATTTTTCAAATTTAATAAATAAACTGTATGGATTTATACTATAAGAAAACACTGGAGAGTAATATTATCTTTGAATTGAACTATCGTATTAAATCAGGTTTGCACATAATTCTCTGCAGTGTAATAGGTGTCTCATTTTAAAATGATATAGTTTGATAAGTAATGGTCCCTGGAAGATTTTCCTCTCTATCAATCTACCTATCTGTAAAAATAGTAGTGTCAGAGTCATGAAGTTGAAAAGTGAAATCTATGACCATCAACAAAATAACTCAAATATATTTGAAAGATTCCAAAGTATTCAGTTTAATAGCCTCCAAGATATTAATAGTTGCTATTTAATAATTGGCCAGTAAGAAAGAACCCTCAAGAGTTGATAGTGTTTTCTTAAAAAAACAACTACTATAATGGAACCATATATTAGTTTTTAAACATTTAACTTATATATAATTTTAAAGCTCAAATTAAGTTCATACAAAATTTCAATCAACATTGTCATGGAACAGAAGCAGGTACTAGGACTGGGCTTTGGAGGGATGCATCTGATTTAAGAGCGCACCACACCTGGTGGTATGGAATACATCTGAATATAAATAAATTAGATACACCTAATTCAAAGTAAAACATTTTACTGGTGTATTTAAAACAAGTTGGATTGATGTTATACAGATAATTTTCAAATTATTTACAGCTTTTGCGAGATTTATATTCCCCTCATAGTTATACTACTGTAATGGAACACAAACATCCAAACTTCCAGTTTATGATTAGGTTAATTACCTTGAGATCCCTGTATGCTTTATGGGAACACTAAAATATGTTGTGCCCATCTATATCCTCAGCTTCAGTTTTTGAAAAGTATGCATAAGCTCTCTATATATCAGATGCATTACAGTGTATGTTTATGCTTTCATATTTTTGTACGCTGGCTATATTGTGATGTTTCTTAAGATTTCAACTTAGGAATTATGTTAATTTGTATTTGATCAATGTGGAATCCCTCATAACTGCACTCAATGATTTCTATGACCATAAAAAATTACATTATGTGTATTATGCATCAGTTTGTATCTTTTACAATGGACACCGTCTTCCTTAGACTAGTTTGCCACGTACAGTGATGTCAGTGGTCTTTGGCCGTAGAAAATCTGCCTCTTGTGTTATTCCTTCAGCCACTATTAAAGACATTACAGAAACCAATGTTGAATAACTATGAGCATATAACAAAACTGAATAAGTTTCCTCCAGACCACTTCTCTTGGATCATGGCATCTATTTAAAGATTTTCAAAGGTTCTCTCCTGAGGCACCCACCTTAGCAATCTCAGAAGAGCATATTGGGATACATATATTAAATTTAAGGTTGTCACAACCACATAACATCAAAGACATTTGGATGCATTAATGGTCTCTTTTATGAGGCTATGTGTCCTAATTCTGTGAGAAGATATTGATATTGGAATTGGTGTTAATACAAAATTAATAGTAATAATTCATTTCAGGAAAGCAGAGGTCGATGGTAACTGAAATGATTATCACAGGATCCTCAGAACAATAATCAGATAAAAAGACTAAAGACGCCATTTTGGAGGAACTTCTGTGAAAATTTTGAGAGGTATGCAGGAATCTTATAAGCAAAAGATAAAACTTCTTCGCTTAAAGAGATTGTTAGGTAAGTAAAGAAAGACATTTTAAATCCTCAGGAGGTGTTGAAATGCTTGAAACTAATGGTAAGTACTTATTTACCTGAAAGCAAGTTGCATGATCTCTTCTTGATTGCAGTGCAAGGTGAGGTCAATAGGGCTGTACAATCCTACAGGGTAAGGGCCAAAATCTCAGAACAGTGTTGTTAATTGCTTTCACCAGCAAAAGAGGGTTATGCTCTTTTGGCTACAGAAGTATTTACTATCAACCCTCATTAAAAAATTTTCCACAGTGTAACATAGTGAAATCTACGTAAAACCCATCCAATGATGAAAAAAAAAACCCGATCAGTCATTTACTAATTGTCTCTATCCTTGGGCTTTTTTTATTTTGGTTTGGTCTTTACTTGTAATCAATTCTTGAACTTCGGATCAACTTGTATAATCAAAATTTGGACATGATGTTTTCATGTAGCCATCCCTTTAATTTTGGTAAAATAATTTGCATTTTGGTAAGAAGTCAGGCTTCAAAATGATAAAAGCTCCACTCTCCTAGTGGATACACTGCCCCTGCAAAAATGAATCTGAACTGTATTTGTTCCAAAAATTGTGTTGGTAATGGAGAGGTAACATTGTGTCAATTTGACTTGCCTAACTGTGTCAAGCCATTTAGGTGTTGTTTCAAAGCATTCCAACATTGGGTTAAAGTAGAAAAACACATGTATATTTTGCACCAAACTGAAGAACAATAATACTTACAAACAGCAATACACATTATTATAATATACAGCAAGGTTCAGTGAGTTTGAATGACAAGGAACATAAAAAGGTCTTAGACTTGTCTAAAGAATTCTACTTTGAATTCCAAAGTGTTTGCATTTCATGTTACTGCTGTTACACCACCTCTTTTAACTTTTCAAGCATTCTTTCAGTTAACATTAATAACAGTACCCTCAGTTAAAAATATAAAGCCTGAATGTGTTCTAAAATTTCATATTCAAGTTTTATTTGTGCCCGTAGCTTTTACAAATCTTAAAATCACTGTCATTTGTTGCACATGCCTAATTTGTGGGATATGGGTTAAAGTCAAGAATTATTATTCAGTTTCTCAAACTAAATTTTTTTATATAGTTATATGAAATTTAGCCCAAATGATAAATAAATACCAATAAGTTTTTTGTATCTGTCATATTCCTTTTGAGATACAACCATGAAATGTTGCACAAGTGCTAAAAGTTTTGTTATAAAATAAAATATTATATAAAATAATTTTGAAAGATGGCTTTGGAGGGAGTAACGAATTGAGTAGGGGACAACCTTAAGTAGTTTTGTGAACGATGCTAGTTACTTGCACCAGCTCTGCCTTCATGTTAGATTCACAGTCAATAACAACAATACACACAAGTGAAATAAATAACAACTGGTATAGGTGATTTGCTTATTTCACAAAAGATTAACAAATTATTACTAAACAAATGTATTTCCACTTCGCTCTCATTTATACAAAAAAAGAAAGCTAAGTGATTTGATTATTTTATATGGAGTTTAATTGATTAGGACATGAAAATTGTACTAATTAAATATATCAATGCAACAGGGTACTGCAGCACCTGATATAAGAAGTCTTACTAAATAATTCAGAAAGTAACTTTAACACGTGTTGGTAATTTACTGAAAAATGTAATGTGATTGTACTGTTTTATTGTTTTTTCTTGTGGCCATCGTAGTTATTTTAAGACTAACTTAATTTTGACCCCAAAAGTCTATAGGTAAACCGCTTACAAAAAGAGACTGGGCAATTTTAGTTCACACAGGCTGTGGTAAATACCCCTCCTCCGCTGTGATGCCACCCTCTCCCAGTGTCCTATTGCTCGGCACTCGCCTATTCCCGACCTGGTCACTGCCACTGCGCAACTAACCTCACACCAAAACACAAGTTCCCTCGATACTTCTATGGCTGCATTAGTCTGTTCAATTAATATTTTACGCTTGAACTGTGACACATGTATATGCCTAGACACAAGTATAAACAGTGTGAGCGAGACACAATCCACACAGCTGATAAAGAGACGAGGAGATGCTTGTCCCACTCCCCACCAATGGAGAGGGGCCCCTCCTATGCGCGGCTGCAGATATTTGCTCTGCGCAGATTTCTTTGCTAGCGATTTATCTATAGTTCTTTCTATCAAGAGTTATCACACAGATGGACAGTCAAGAACATGATTTCAAGAACCAGGTGACATTAAAAAAAAAAAAAAATTTAATAACAAGAATACAGCAACTAATATGAAACCAGTTGTGGTGTTTGTGATCAATTTTAAGTAGTATATAACCAGTTTTCTATCAATTTTACCAATGTAAATAGAGCCATAACCCTTTGAGTCTAGGACATTGATTTTATTGCCTATTTTACTATAAAGAACATAATTTGATTTATTTCTGATGTGGAATGGTTGTTTTTAGAATTCCATGGACAATTTAATATCACAATACTACAATTCCTCTTCTGCTAAAGGAATTCTCACAATATATTAAAGATTGAATAATATAAACACAAATATTATCACATTTGGTCAATCACTACATGTGAAACATATGTGAAGTACAGTATCTGGTCATAGACAAAGAAATATAAGAGTCCTTAAAAAACCTCTATCGGCTTAAAAGCAAGATATATTAAAAATTACATTGTAATGGAGGCATTATTTATATACATACTGAAACTTAATAAATGATTAGACTATGATCAAGTATATGGCAGGTTAGCTCCACGATCTTTTTAAACTGGAAATAAATTCCCAACTAAGTCCTTTTTGCAAATATCTATACAGGCAATTCTATGCTGTTTCCCCAAAAGTGCACAGTTTGAAATGAAATTAAGATATTCAATTTACTGTTTACAACAATATTACCATTGCAAAACAAAATAAATTCTGTGGATGATATGTAGTAATATGACCTCGCATACTGATGAGGTTTACTGGAGTCTCTTTTATTAACGCAATATGTATCAACACTTTGTTCCATATGTAGTCCATTATAGTAAAACAATGTCAATAATCAGGATAAGGTTCTGATATTTAACTAAAAGTTATCGTTGTAATTTATATTGTACAAAAGCAATACTTAAAAGTTTTAAAGTGGACTTTTCTAATTGTATACGTACTAATTGTATGTGCTATATTTTATATATCTATAACATTATAGTGTTTTATTGAAGAATACATACAATAATAACATGAAAAACCCTATAGGCTGCAGTCAAAAACTTTTCAAATCGCAGGCTGATTTTGGTCTTCTTGGAGAGGTTCATCAATTTTCTTATAGAATACACATATTAAATCTAAATCCTATATCGAGTAATATATTGTTGAAATCAGGGTTAGTTGGTGTGAATGATTATAAAAAAAGAAATGACTTTTATACATAAACAAAAAAGTATTGTGATGGTTTACACCCATTTCTTGTTTTTAACCCTCACATTACCACCGATGATGTAATGTGGTTACATAAAGCTTATCTATAACAGTTGTCAGTTGGACTGCAGAAAGTCAAGTTTTCAAAAATTCAAAAGTAGATGCCAGCCAAAAATAGTAAAACTTGTTTCAGATATAGGATATACAAAGCATTCTGAACTTATTAGTCCTTTAGAAAAGAACTTAGATTTTTATAACAATTTTGTATATTTTACTACAAGGCTACGAATCTTTCGAATTGAACCTACACTGCGTACAGCGAAAACCGATGTATGCATTAAATCTGGGCAACCCTATGGATGTCCAGGAGTGGCACATTACTAACCCCAAATGTCGAGATACTGATGTGCAAGGGTAGATTGATTGTCTAGTCAATTATAGGGGATGACTGCTGGAGCTGATTGGGCTCCTACATGTTAAATAAAGGCAGTTAGTTGTTAGTCTAGACATAAGGACATATTATGACTCCCTGGCAGTTTTAACTAGAGAGGCTAGTACAGAGCTGGCCTTCTTCTAGGGTAACATGGCTTAGATTTATGCCCTAAATTCTTCCTCCTCGCTCTCGTCAGGAGGTGGCCCCAACCCCCAAACCTTACCCATCCAGAATATCCTGTCACTCTGGAAGCAGCTGAAAGATCCTTGTAGGACTAAGTGAAATTTTTCAGCATCTTGCCCTAAGAGAAAAAATGAGGCTATGAAGCAGCAGTACCAATATCACCAGTATTAACCCTTTTAGCCCCGGCGTCCGATATATCGGACAGAGGTGGTCTAGCTAAAATGCCCAACGTCCGATATACCGGACGTCTCGATAATTTAATGTAGCTGGCTAATAATATGTCCAAATGCCATCAGTTTCGGTATAGTAGTCGGTGAAGAAACGGGCTACATGCAAAAACAATAAACCTTCCAATTGGCATTGTATGTCGTCGTCATTGAGCGTAGTTTATTTGTCGATGTCAGCTGTCAGACGACTTCAGTTGCATTGTTGTTGTATGCTGACTTATAACCTCAATTAGTTTGCGTGATTGAAAGCGGTTGTTTTTCGTGTGATTTATTGTATTATTAGTAAAAAAAAACATGAGTAAACGTCGTAGAGAAAAGTTACCAGTGAGTGAAAACACTTTGATAAACACTATTATTGGTACTTTGGGATTATACCGACCAAACCCAGACATGAATCGTTATTTGACATTTTGCTTCTACTGATTACTAGATTAGCGTAGAACAAAATTTCGTCAATATAAAACAGGAATTGTCTTATCGCAAACCCCTCCCCATCCTTAGACAGAGGTCAAAGTCGAGCGGTGTAGTAGATAACGTGATTGCAGAGTCTCGCCGCCCGTTCAGCTGGTGCGTCGCTTTGTTGTACTTCCGTGTTTTACCTCTACATTTCTCCAAACACAAAAATTCAATAAAAACAAACATGATCAAACTAAAACTAAACTCTTTATTGAAAAAACACTCAAAACTTGTTTTTATTATTGATCACACTCCGCCACCCAAATGCGAGTGCCATGCCTTCGCGCTGATCTCAACGAAAGAAAAACATCCCTCGAGATAGTACATATCAGTAAAATATCAAATTCTAGAGGATCTGATCAGAAATATAAATTGAATTGTAATGGAAAGGCAATTATGTACCGTGAAAATCACGTGATGCCGCGTGGCCTGTCGTAATCGGGATTCTCGAGAAAGATAAGATAACAGCGACAACAATACCAATCACAATGCCTGGAAATGCTTGTAATTTTGTAATTAAAGAGTTGTTTTTTCGTTCTATCATGTTTGTTTCTATAAATTTATATTTTTGTGTTCTTCATACTGGTGTGGTCGGTATAATCCCAAAGTACCCTATTATTAGTGGTGATTGTGCTATTTTTGAAGACAATGAATTGAGTTGTTTATATAAAATGTATATATTGTAAATATTATTTTATTTACTTTTTTGAAAAATTAAACAAGTTTTAGTCTTACAAACCATTACAATTAGTTTGTGTTATTTTACAATTGTTATTATTTCAAAAGTGCAAAAACAAGTATACATATCTGTATACTTCTACTGACGATATATATATATATATATATATACTCCAGAAAGTATTAAAGGGTTTTGAAGGTATATATATGTTATATTTACACGATTCAACAAACTGTCACGTATCCATTGGCAATATTCAGACAGCAAGAATGTAAAAAAATATTAGTTTCACGTACTTTTGAATACACTAATTATAGTAATATTTAATTTTTTTAAATTTTTGGTTCATTAAACTCAGATATTTCATTTTTAGTTTCATACTAGTGTTGTAAATAAAAACAAGAAATATTATCAACATTTTTATTTGCGAGCTACCCTCCGCCACCCCCCAAGTACAGGCAATACTTGAGTCCACTAAGCTATTACAGAATTTAAGAATTAGTTATAAACAGTAAATTACCAAAATTTTAGGGGGTTAGTGAAAAGTTTACACTGGGGAAAACATAGTTTGTCGTGCAAGTAATATGTTATTGATATGAGTTCTGGTGCTTTCATTGAAGTCCGGGCCTGATGACAGATTTAGAGGGTGAGTTTAAAATCTTCTTTATCAAAGGACAATTTCAGCTGCATGGGTTGACGTCCCAGCCGCTCACAGACATTTAGAGTGTTGGTGTCAGTTAAAATCTTCATTATCAATGGACAATTTCAGCTGCATGGGTTTATGTCCCGGCTGCTCACTGACATTTAGTGTTGGTGTCAGTTAAAATCTTCTTAATCAACGGAGAATTTTTGCTGCATGGGTTGATGTCCCAGCCGCTCACTGACATTTAAAGTGTTCGTTTCAGCTTAGCCGATTTCAGAATATTCAAAATATTGAACAAATATCTCAGACCCGGATGGAACATTTATAGGTGTAGTATATTATTTGTGGACTGTAGTTTTTTCCTCCAGTGAATGTTTTACTAATACTTCAGATTTTATGTATAGGTCACACTAACTTGGAATTTAGAATGATATTTTGCTGAATGTGTAATAACCATAGTTACTAATTTCAACAATTACATAATAAACATATTAAATATGAATATTTTACAATGATCTCTGTGGCTGAATTTGGTCATGAACATGATTCCGGTGATTTGGTGGACAAAGGCTTTGAAGAAGACAATGTTTTATTTTGATTTCTAGAATAAGTTTCTTAAATATTTCAACTGACTAAGATAAATGCCATATATAAGGCTGTAAACTCTCATAATTAATTATCGATTTTGAAATTGAAGTGATTTGTGGGGAGATCAGTGTGAAGTAAATTGGATTTAACATTACTTCAGTTATGATGCAAGTCTAACTCCAAAACTCTGTAATTATTTAACTCTATCGCAATATACATAGGTGTGGCCACGCTTCTGGAATTCCTGGAAAGTCATGGAAATAAAGTAGGTCATGGAAAGTCATTGAAATTCAAAAGTTGGTCCTGGAAAATTTTGTGGTAGCTGTTTTAGGCTGGTTTTCCTGCTATCAGGAGTTGCATCCAAAGTGTTTGAGTCAATTTATGGATAGTCAAATCGCAGGAAAAATTTCACTTGAGCGTATTAAAATTGGTTATTTGGTGAACTTTGGTATTGTTGAGTATTTTCGAGACCTACTGGACAAGGAAGTCCAGGAATCATCTGCCTTTGTTTCTATATTGGACGAAAGCATGAATAAAGTTAGCCAGAATAGTAAATGGGTATTGCACTAAGGTATTGGGATCCTGTAAGTCATGAAGTGACCACAAGATATTTTACCTCTACTTCTTTGACTAAAAGCACTGGGAGCAATTTGATTTTAAAATTCAGAAGTCAATCAAAGCACATAAATGTAAAAAAAAAACATTTCTCATTGTCTATCGATAGACTTAATGTAAATTTAAAGTCTGTGAAAGATCTGGAGTAGGAACTTCAGACTGAGAATAATGATGATGATCCTATACTTTTTATTTATAGGCACCTGTGGTTTGCACATCCTCAAAAATGTGTTCAAATCAGGGGCTAAGTGGAATCTAGTTAAATTTCTTAGGGCTCTCTACAATTTTTTTGAAGATGTTCCTGCCAGAAGGGAATTTTGTGTACAAGTAACAAGACATATCTGTAGTCAGAAGTCAGCATGCTTTATTCATGAACTTTAAGTACAGAATTTGCGTCATAAATTAATAAAAAACAACATATACTATCAATAACAATAGTAAATAGAAATGGTGAAAAATGTTTCTTCTAGAGGATCAAAATTCCTGTGATTGTCGCCATCCGTAAAAACTCAGTCATGGAGTAAAATGGGTGGTCAAGAAGCCAGTTCTTCAGCAAGTGACGAAACTGTTGAATGCTTGCAGTCTTCAGCTCTGGAAGGAAGGACATTCCACATTCTGGCACCTGCATAGCTGGGTTTCTTCTCAGTCATTGTGCGATGGTGTGTAGGAAGGACTGTAATTGGCTGACTGTCTTGTGCTGTAGTCATGAATCTGAGCTGCGGTTCTTATGGGGCTTAATGATTTTAGATGTGCGTATGTTACAACTTCCAAGATATACAGATTTACTACAGTCAGGATTTTTAGGTCTTTGTATTTGCTTCTGCAAGTTTCTCTTGACTGGAGATCTCCAAGTATTCTTATAGCACGTTTTGGAGCAAGAGCACTCGTTCTAGATTACCCCTTGTAGTTGCTCCCCATACTTCAAATACCATAGCGTAAATGGGTCTCGAACAGGCTATAATAGGCGATCTTGGCTGTATCACGTCACAGATGTTCTTAATCCTGCGAATTACAAACAGGCTTACACTTAGCTTGTTGCACAGGAGATCGATGTGGGGGGTCCAGGAGAGGCTTTCATCAATTGTTACTCCCAAGTATTTGGCAACAGTAACTTCTTCAAGGTCAGGTAACTTGCCTACAGCCTCTCTGTGCTTGCCTAAAATAAGTTGCTTAGTTTTTGTCTCATTTACAACGAGGTCGTTCCTATGGCAATACTGAATTGCCATGTTAAGAGCAATAATAAGAGGTCACTTCAAGATGTTTTGGATTATTGTTGCCCAAAGCAATACAGTGTCATCTGCATACATTAGTGATCTGCAATAGTCTTTTAGATATCTTGGAAAGTCATTGGTAAATAAAATGAAAAGTACTGGACCCAGTACAGACCCTTGAGGAACTCCCCGTGTGATGCTTTTTGGTTCAGATTTGATTTGTTGCATAATCCCCTTGCTATTATGCATAAGTTCAACCATTTGGCACCGCCCTGTCAGGTAACTGTGAAACCAGTTATAGGCAGTCCCTGTTACACCTATCGCACTAAGCTTAGACATGAGGTGTTCGTGGCTGAGGCAATCGAAAAGCCTTGCTATAATCTAGTAGAATAGCAGTGGTGGTGTTGCCATCTTCAAGTTCATCAATAAGGAATTCTACCCAGACAGATTAGGGCGGGTGGTTGTTGACTTGCCTTTCAGAAATCCATGTTGCTGGGTTGTAAGGAGTTCATTTGTCGTTTCATGGTCTATGAGTCTGGTTAGTGTCAGTTTTTCAATTATTTTAGAGAATGTTGGAACTAGAGAAATCGGTCGATAATTTGAGGCTTGGGTTGGGGATCCCTGTTTGAACAATGGGTAGACTTTGGCCATTTTTAGAGCAGATGGGAAGTTTCCAGACAAAAAAAGATTTGTTTACTATGTCTACTATGGGGTCAATTAGCTCTTCTTTACAAGTTTTTAAAAGCTTTGCTGAGATTCCATCATAGCCTGATGAAGTTTTTGGTTTCAGACTATCCATAACTCGAGACACCTCCTGTCTGGTTGTTTGGTTAGAGGTCTAATACAGGAATATCTGGATTTTCAACTTGGTAGTAACATTGCTTGGCCAGTAGTTTGTCCATTATTATGGATTGTGTCATCAGCTATGTTGACAAAAAAAGTTGTTCATATAGTCTGCCATCTTTATTGGGTCAGATGAGAGTGTACCTTGTATGTCAAGTTCAGTCGGGAGGTTTATTTTTTCTTTAGGTTTTCTTTCCGAGTTGATTACCCTCCATAAAGCTTTTGTCTTATTATCAGCTTCGGCCACAGCGTTTTTTGTGGCCTGTTGTCTAAGTAGTCTTAATCTCAAGTCATATTCCTTTTTTATCGCTGATGCATTTTCTCTTATGCTCTTCACTACCTGTTGCATTGTATTGGTCTTGGGCCTTAACCAGCATTTCCTTTTAGGTGAATTGTTGTAGGGTCATTTAACATTAATTTACTTCGCTTTGGCATTGTTCTTGATTTAACCATCGGACAAGCCTCATTCATTACATCAGTCAGTATCTGAAGAAATCTGTTGTAGGCATCGTTAACCTCCAGAGAACTGTAGACTTCTGTCCAGTCTTGTTGGCCGAGACATGTTTTGAGCTTATAAAGATTTCTGTTGTTTATGTGCCTACGCTCCATGGTAGAAGGTGCCTGGAGTTTTGTGCTGTTCAGCTTTAGTGTGCATAGTTGGCCTGTGTGATCGGAAATTCCTGTGTTAATGACATGAAACATCAAGCTCCTCTTGTGGGAGGTTTGTGCAAACACAGTCAATGGAGGTTCTTGAAGTTGGTGTAATCCTTGTGGGTGGTAAATCGAGTCTCTCCATATCATGGCTTTTTAGGATGTCTTGCATTAGGATGTAGTCATGCTTTTTATCTAGTGAATCTATGTTAATGTCGCCCATGAAGATGACACAATGCTTTTCGGACTGTATTTTTTGAAGGATCTGAGCTATGATTTCCAGGCCTTGAATCAAGTTTCTGTTTGTTCTGTACACACCTATAATGAAGGTGGTAATTTTTCCTATTTTGATTTTAATGACTGCCACTTCACACAATAGCTCAATGCACTGGTCATGAACATTTATTGCTTCAATTTTTCTCCTGAAGCAACTCTTTTGCATAGATGGCAACACCTCCTTTTAAGAAAGTTTGTCCTGCTGAATTCTGCTACTAATTTGTAGCCGATCAGTCTTGTGTTTAGCAGGACCTCTCTTTTTAGTCCATGTTCTGTTTATGATGACTAAGTCAGGGTTTGTTGTGTCTAGAAGGGCATTCATCTTGTCAAATTTTGTTAGAAATTCGATCTACGTTCTGATGTAGCACGGTGAGAGTTTTGCTACTTGAAAGCCTATTGTTTTTCTTTTGTAAAATTTTGTTTTGAATCGTTTCAATATGGGGTGAGTTTTGTCTAAAAAACTACTTTTTTTTCCACTAAAGGGGTTGTTCGTTGAATTCAGAAGCTATTGGCAAGATCGCCCTGCAGTAAGGTAGGCTTAAGTGTGGTGCAGGATTCCCTCCAGTTTGTTATTAAGTCCTTGTAGAAGTCTATGTGCTTTATAAAAAACTCCTCATGACTTTCATTTTGTAATCTTTTAAAAGTATTCATTGGTGGGGTTTTGCTGAGCACAGAGCCTCTTTCAGGGATTTTATAGGCCTTATTGTCTGATGGAATAGGATTTTTAGGTTGATGATTTAGACTTAAAGTCAGAGATTGTCTGTCTTTCCCAGTCCTCAACTTCATCCAGTTTGTTGGTCGGAGTTTGTCTGTCTCTCCCAGTGTCATGTTTATCAAATTCATCATCACTTGCTATTATAGACAGTTTTTTTGTCGGGGTTTGACTGATTCCCCCAGTCAATTCTGTTGCCTGTGGAGTTGTCAAGAGGCTAGAGCTCCTTGTCAAAGCTGTTATAGACAGTTTTTTTGTTGGGGGTTTGGCTGATTCCCCCTGTTGATTCTGTTGCCTGTGGAGTTGTCAAGAGGTTGAAAATTCTAGTCTGAGCTGTTGTAGACAGTTTTTTTGTCGGTGGTTTGACTGATTCCCCCAGTTAATTCAGTAGGCTTTGGAGTTGTCGAGAGGCTGGGAGTCTCCTGTCAATGATGTTTTGGACCCTGGGTCCTCTGTCATTAGAGGTATCGTGATGGCTATGTTTTTTAAATTTCTATTAAGTTCTGTAATGGATTGCACCATCTGGTCCTGTTTCTCTTTAATGAGATCCCAGATCTAGGAGGAGGGTAACATTTGTTGGAGGTGAGTTTATATGAATAGTTTGGGTTCCAACATCTACAGAGGTTTTTATAACATTAGTGACGTGTGACTTTTTTCTGACTGAATGTTTTAAGTTTGGCAATTAATTTTTCTTGCTCATTGATTTTAAGTGAGTAGTTAGTGAGAATTTCAGATTGTTTAATGTCATGTTCCTCAAAAATTGTTTTGGACATCAATTTTATCTTGTTTAGACTTACTAAGTTGCTGTTCCAATTTCTTTCCATTTGACTTAGTAGAGTTTCAATTTTTTGTTCATATTTATTCTCCCTTGTAGTGAGTTCTTCAATTTTTGCTTCCATACAGAGTAAGTTAGTTTGAGTACAGTTACTTGGCAATTCAAATTATTGTTATTTCTCTTGAGATCAATATTTTTCTTGTAATAAAAAAAGATCCGGCTTCAGCAGCTAGTGTCAGGGATGTTTCTAAATCCTGTTCTTCCAATTTTCCATGGTCCTGCAGTTTTGTCTTCATTTTTTCTAACTTAAAATCTACAAGAGAGGAGTTCAAGATATCTGGAGAGCTATTTTGAATATTACTACTTCCAAGTCCTTGAATCGGACTACTAAGGATGTCACAATTTGATGAAGTTGAGTCATTAATTTCTACTGTAGGACACAGTTGTTGGTTACCTCTACACAGAGTGCATTTCCATAAGTCAATTTCGTCAGCACCCCATTTTTTCAAGTTTCTTCTCAAGTATGTTTGACATCCTGCATGATACCATTTTTGACATTGACCAGTGCATTTTATTCCTGAAAACCTAACACCAATGTCAACAGGTGCCACACGGGTATTTTGGAGGCATTTTCCCAGAAAAGTAAATGAAAAATTGTGTAATTTAATATAGGCTTTCCAATTGTGGTTTAATTGTCAGAGTATAAATGAATGAATTACTGTATATGTATACTTCTACTGACGTGTATGTGGAAATATATGAAGAAGTGCTTATGCAGCAATACAATTAATTGGATATATCTCCTGCATTTATCAAGGAAAGTTCTTCAAATTTTGTTTGTGTAGTAAGAAATATGTGTACAACAAAATTGCTTCATTTTTCAGGGGCTACAATTTTTTTTCTACCCTTTTAAGTATGTCCAAACTATAAAAAATTAAAATTTTTTTTATAAAAAATACGCTAAAAAAAAACAAATCATTTTGTAAAAGTACTTTTTAACTATTACATCTAAGAGTACACTTATTTGTGAACAATTTAAAACAAAAACCTAAAAGTTATCTTCAAAAATAAGAAAACTAGATGTATTTTTCCTCAATTCTGCACTACGGACCCTTATCGCCATGGGCTTTCTGGCAAGTCCATGGAAAAATGGCTGGGGTTAAAAGGGTTAAAGTTACTACCATAACTTGCCATTAAAAGTTCATAACTTACTTTTCATTAGGTTTCATTTATAGAATTTTAAGTAACAAAAATATTAATATTAAGTGCCATATTGGTTTGAATATTAATTGTTAATATATAAAAAAATATATTTTTAGTCTACAAACTAGTTAAATGTTCTTCCAGATTATAAGAGATATATTATTTTTAAGTACTTGCAATTATATGTTTAACAGGTAAGAGATAGCTTGGCTGGAAGAATGTTAAAATGAGGCCCTTGTGGAATTCATTAGGGTCAGTATATCTCTTTAGCTAGTACATAATATTTGAATTGTACATCCAAGGTTTACTATTATCAATGTTCCTTTTAAGTTAAAGTTTTTATACACTTCATGTTTTTAATGTGCATAAAAATTGCAAAATTCATATTGTGCAAAGAATAAAAGATTGAATAGTTAAAAATTTGACTAAAAATGACATTGCAACGTTAGTCATATAAAAATAATTATATAACATCAGATATCAATGAATTTTATATAAATAGATTATATTTTGGAATAGGTCTCTAAAGGGAAGGGATCCCTGATTTAGTTATCTCATTTAATATCTAGAAACATTGACCCACCCGATTCTATTAGTGTACCTAAGTATAAGGAAATGTACCATTAGTACCAAGAATATAAACCAGTGTAGTAGTGTTTGCAATGATGCTTTGGTGATTTTTACGTGCTATAGGACATAAAACGTAAGCTAAAATTAGGTTATGTAAACTGATTACAAATAGTACCTAAATAAAAAGTAAAATATCTGAATACAAAACATAGAAACTAGTATACCAGTGTTTGATATGGATGTTTCTACCAGTTCAAAATGCAATGGTTTTGTAATCCCAATTGTTAAAATAAAATGTGTCAATACAAGTCAATATTGGCACATTTTTAAAATCAAAGATTCAATGTAGAACAATCTTAATCCTTCCCATGCGTATTATGGGAAATCTCGCAAGGTTAAATTGGTTTAAAACACGTATGACAGGAAATATAGTAAATTAAGTTTTTTGTTGTGAATTGTAGTTTGTAAAACCGCTGATAGAATGCACATAGAGGGTTGCTCCAACAGCTGTGCTCCATTCATTGTTCTTGTCTTCCTGTCATTGATCTGAAAGAGGTTTTTGTAGCTACCAATCACCAGTTTGGACTATACTCTGGTGCGTTTGAGAGGTTTTCCCGCATGGGGAGAGTGCCAGTACAACTATTGAGACCGGTGTGTAAGATTTGTTCCAGTGTAATGTTGCGATTAATAGGAATTTACTTCTTTGAAATAGAGATTATATCTGTGTGTGGAGTGAATTCTTTTTAATTTTATATTAAAATGATTATAAAAATGGCTAACAAAGATGATGAAAACCTTGATCAATTCGTCACCAACATTCTAAAACATATACAAAAATATAAAAACCATTTTAAAAATTCAGGTTTTATATCTTTTGTTCTACAATAATTTAAAAAACTTAAATTCAACTAGAACTTAAAACAAATTAAAAACAATTTTTGTTGTTGTATTAGCAAACTAGTGATTTTTTCTACTGTATTGTACAGAAATGTATATTCAGCGTTCTAAGCGTTAACAAACATTAGTTTTGAAATTTTGTATAAAGTGTATTAACTTTGTTCTAACATCTACTTATTTACTTTCAATTGAGTTCTACTGATTAAATTTCGTTCGATTTAATCTATTACTTCATAAATATGAATATAAAAATTGTAAGAGGACAACTAAAAACCAGTTACTTTATATTACTGTTTTTGTCACAGAAAATAATAGGTGACATATAATATATAGTATATTTGATTTAATAGTGGTTATTATGTGTAAATAAAAGAGAGAGTGCAGAGACCCAAGTATACAGTAGATCATGTTACGTTACTTCTCATGACCTTGAGCTCACGTGCCCTAACCATCACCACACTCCTAGTGATATTCGTCACAAATATTAAGACAATTCCACTAAGGATAAAAGTTCCCATGCTTGTGAGGCCTAAGTTCATGTAATGTACTCATAACTTTAGCTTCTCAAAGATTGCTGTATGTTAAAATGTTAGTTATAGTGAAAACATGATTGAATGTGAAGGGTAATTAAGAGAGCTTCATTATTAGAATTGATATCAGCTTCTGTGAAAACTTTAAAATTTTTAAGTGTTTAAAATGAATTTTTATTAAGAATATGTAAGGAAGAAAAAAAGGATATAAACATTACAATATTTAATATTGCAGTGTCCATTGTACATATTGAAATAAAACACATAGTTTATTTTTTACAAATAATCTGAATATAAAAATAAATAAAATGTAATGTTACACCTATCTATAGAGTCGGGCGAAATCCCTTAGACTGTGCGTGATTACTTTGGCACTGTGAGCCCTGTGAACAAACAAACCCAACATTATTATCACCTTTACATTCTACAATAGTAATAGAATTACCTGTATTCAACAATACTTAGAAATGGCATGTCTATGGAAAGAGCAGTAGACTTAACATTAAAGTATTAATTTTAAATATAAACACTAGGTATCCTTTCAATCAATTCTGATATATTCAGAAATATTAAAAAAGTATTTTATTACAAAATAATATAACAAATAAATCAACAAAAGAGCTTAAAATAAATTTGAAAAGCACAAAATCTCATTTATATGTTTTTATTTTGATATAAATTAAATAATCAAAACACCAAATAAGCGGTAAAAAGAAAAACAATCGTTAAAAGAAGCCACTGTCTCTGTAATTTTTTTCATTTCACTGTTGTCTGAAATATTAATACATATCATATAGAAAAATAGAAACACAAAGAACATACTTAGTAAGTGATTCCTGGAACTCTAATAGTTGGTTTTCCGTTGCTGTAACGCTTCCTCCGGAACTCTGCTTTGGTAACAATGACAAAGTTTCATACAACCATGAACTGAACAGCTGGAACACAACAGACCAATTTTTAATTTCTACGAATTCCCAACTAAACATCTTCAACAAAACTACATCTCAACACAAGTCTAACATTGCGCCCACAATGTTCTATAAGACACTTACCTCTCGATCCCAGCTGACCAGCTCTAAGAGGACTGTGGCAACATCACACAGCATATAA
The DNA here is from genome assembly GCF_021130785.1 of Homalodisca vitripennis. Taxonomy (NCBI): domain Eukaryota; kingdom Metazoa; phylum Arthropoda; class Insecta; order Hemiptera; family Cicadellidae; genus Homalodisca; species Homalodisca vitripennis. Next base: position 106,692,334 of record NC_060209.1, read on the forward strand.
GAGTGCAGGCAGAACACTGACGCCTGTATTAGGTTAGTTACCAGTGTGCGGCCGTGTTCTAACAACACCTCTCGTATCAGGCGATGTCTCGTCTCAAAGTCCTCTCTCTCCTGCAATAGGTAACCAGTTATAGCATGTTTCACACAAGAGCACGATTATAAGTACATTTCCTCATGAGAATTCATTGCAATGGGCTAAAAGTGCATTCACTCAGAAATAAGTGCATTTATCTCAATAATCACAAATGAGTTTTACCCACAATAATCAGCATTGACGTAACTTCACTTTTTGAAACATCAGTCATAATCATACTGTGCAGATGATGTGAAAATAACTGGAGTAGAAAACATAATGAAACCAGGTGATACAACAATTCATTTAATCAGAAAAATTAGGAATGACCGAAAATTAGAGTTGTTATTTAAATCTAATTACACAAAGAATACAAATTTTAAACTCTTTAAATTCCAAACAATATTACAGACACAATAAGTTTGAGTTAGAAAAAATTTTCTAATTGACAACATATTATACATGGATAAGGTGACCCAGTAATTTTGATTAATTTAACCTTAAGAATGTCATTGACATGAATCTCGGCAAACTCCAAACTTGGACTTCACATTATTGACGTGATTTACCGCAAAAATATTTTAAGTAAGTTAAATGCAATAGTGTATGTAACTATTTTTAATGACAGTAACTGTTGCACAAACATTAAAATCCTTTTTTTCACGATTATGAGTGGTAAAGAATGCTTTATCCTTCTTTCGGGGACAAATATAGCACTGCACAAAGATTGCTGACTATGTTGTTAACAGGACTTCCTGTGCAGTTCATCATCAATTACACACTTTCCTCACTGCTCCAGTTGGTTGTGATAGTCCATTTTAGATCCACTATTTGTATTGTTTTCATAAATTATCTGTGTGTATGCTTTTGATGTTTATATAAGTTTTTAACCGATTCAGTTTATTTTGTTACTTTATTAGAACTAGAATTTTTTCCGACATTAGAATTTTTTTATTGTACAGTCACGTTAATTAGTACTTTTATTTACATTGAAAAACTTCATTATTTAACCCTTTGAACCCCAGGCGACGAAATATCGTCGCCGAGAAGATATGCGAAGATCCCCGCGGCGACGATGTATCGTCGCCAATGAAGTTGCGATAAATGCGACGTAATATCGTCGCCATGGTATATGCGTTTAATTTTTATTTGAAATCGTAAAATACTATGAGTATTAATACATTTTATATGTATTTTATTAAAATACTAATTTTTTTTATTTATTATTTACTAATTTATTTATTTCAGGTAATATCAGTGATTTTTGTGTTGTACGGCCTAGAGGTTTTTACAAGTCACATACTTTTATATAAAAATTCAAAAAAAGTTTAATTTTTAGAGATATCAATATAATGTTTTTTTGTACATACACAAAACTAAATTTAGAAAAATAAAAGGTGGGTGCCCATAGTAAAAATATTTCTTATTTTTTAACTTCTAAAAATCTTAAAATCAATTTTTTTGCCTAAAAATCTATATACATATATTTTAACAATTATTTTAATGCTGTTAAACATTTTTTTATACTTCAGACTAATCTTTTTCTGTGTATACAATTTCATTCTGGACATTTTGGTGTGTAATACAAGACAATAGCATAAAAAATAGCAAAAGTATTAATTTTTTACAAACAGTATGCAAAACAGCTGTTTTTGCTCCGGGGATTTCGGTAGTTCTTAGGTCAAATGATTTTGGTACGTTTTTTCCACCATCAATATTTTGGTCTGGGGTTCAAAGGGTTAAGAAAAAAACTTTCAAATTGCTTCTCCTAATAGTAATATTATAAATGCGAAAGTGTCTTTGTTTTTTTGTTTTCAAACATAAACACTTGGTATTGAAATTTTACATGGACATTGTTAGTGTCCCTGATATGAATATAAGCATATTCTTATTTCAGAAATCCTTCCGAGTTACGGCCCACTAATCTCTAAAATTGTGAAATATTAATTGAAAGAAAAACTTTAATTGATTATAAATGTTATTTTCAAACTAGCAAAGGTGGTTTAAAATACATAACTTCTGAAATAAGAACCAATAAACATTAAATTAACAATAGAATCTCTTAACGATGGACACTGAATTAAAAGTATTAGATCTAGTATGTCTTCCTCTTTTTCTTCTATGGGGTGGTCTATTGCCATGCACTTAAGCCTTTTGTGCACCCTGGAAGCACACCATAAAGCCTAATAGTCTACGGTTTCAGCAGTTCCACGATCCGCCGAAAACAACCTATCAGTTTCTCATAGAGAAATCCACCGCCCTTGTCCAAACTACCAAAGATGGCATACCACTCCCTTGCTATTGCAGGACATCAAAGAACAGGTGTTCAGCAGTTTCCTCCTGATTCTAGAGAGCGGATCCTCCCAAAGGATACCGACTCTGTGAAGGCTTCCTCAGGTGACCATGTCCCGTAATAAGACCCATAACCCGAGAAGACACTGATCTACTTAGTGAGAGAAGGTCAGATGCCACCCTAGGAGAAGGCGACTGTAGAACCATTCTGCTTATTCTTAGAGCCAGATGCCAACACCTTTTCTCATGTTCAGTGCGAACCCATTTCATGGCAGCCCCAAAGGTTTCACACCTAGAACTAGAACGCCAAAGAACAGTTGAGGTCCCATCATATTGGATGCTGAGCCCAGGTTATCAGCTCTTTCATTCCCCGGGATCCCCTCATCACCAGGAACCCAACAAACAGTCACGTTGTTGATTATGACAAGGGAATAAGTGACTTGATAGCAATCCCAGACAAGTTTGGAATTGAACACACAAGAGTCAAGTACCACCAGTGCTGCCTGACTATTTGTGAAAATGCTAATCATCTTATTCTATACCGTAGACGAAGATTCTAATGAGCATAATCCATAATGGCTGCTACTTCAGCTTGAAAGACTGCCCATAAGGACCACCAGCACCCTACATGGTCTCACCCCCACAATTCCAGCGCCTGTGACACTCTTTGTTTTAGAGCCGTCTGTAAATCATTCAAGCTCCGCTGGTGAGATCTGTGCCTACTTTTGTTTGAAAACGTCATAGGTCTTCATCATATTACAATATAAATAATTAAATAACCCCTTCAATAAGACCCTTCAATTCTGAAAATTGCAAGCGAAGCCGTGGGTAGCTGCTAGTCTTTAATATTTTTCAAAAACTGTTACTGTTACTATTACTGTTAATAAAGGAAATACAATAAAATTAAATGGGCCAAGTTTTAGATAAGTGAAATAAATAGGCTTATTTAGATACTCTGAAAAAATGTATATCGTACTGCAATTTTATACAACTCAATGACGTTTAAAGGGTTAATATTTATTTTTAAGTTTCTTATATCATGGAACACACCCGATGAGAGATGCCAGCGTGAACCAGGTCGGAGAAGAACCTCATGACAGAGGCGTTGGCATCTCGATGGTCCAGCTGTACAGCCATCAATCCACACTGCAGGATGGATGGGAATGACACAGATGTTAGAAGTGCCACGGGTGCCCTCTGAAGAAACCTGGAGGAAAACAATGCTCTGAGATATAGGAAAATGCTTACTAAAACTGTTAAAAAACAATTGAATTATATAATTAGTAACACATAATTGAATAGTTTACAGTTTATATATATATATATATATATATATATATATATATATATATATATATATAGATATGTACTGTACATACACAAAGAAGAACTTTCTAATAGCTTCCTGACTGATATCTCTTGTTCACTTTTGTATTAAGTCAAAAGCAAATACACACTGATACTTATCTCGGGGCTGTGCTGAAGTCCGTACATGATTCGTGTTGCAGCGAAGGTGTTAAAGCATTCTATTTAAATTTTTTCCAACTTAGTCAGAAGTGGTTTTTTTACATACTTTATTTCTCAACTATGATATTAAGTATTTTATATGTTACATATTAAAAAAAAGTAAATGATATCAAAGTATATAAAAAGGTGAAAGGTTTTTCTCAATTTTATACTGGAATACAACATCAACAATGAAAAGCTAATCCCTTTGTGATCTAGCAGATAAACTTAAATGTTAAAGAACTCATGTTTCAAGACTGGAGTAGCCGTGAACCAACTGAGCGAAACGGTTTCTTCAGTCTATGCCAATAGGTTAAAAATGATGGAAGATGTTCCAAAATTCCTAATTATTACAACTAATATACAGTATTATATAATAAGTTCTAGTATCTGACCTGTCACAGAGACGAAAGAAGTCGTCTACAGTGTCCGGGTGATGTTTGAGGCCTAGTTCACCCTGTAGTAGTGTGAAGGTGGGTGTGATGAAGGTCTGCAGCATTTCTAGTAGTCCTTGTACACAATGGCTGTCACTGCCATACTCATCCACCAATATACTGCCTAGGTATAGCAGGCAACTGTGGGGATGACTTGAGTATATCCTCACCATCTGTCAAAATTTAATCAAAAGTGATAAGAAGGTTCAACACAAATATACAAGTTAGAGTTGAACAGTACTTAAAAGTGTGCAGTTTCTTGAATTTCTTGTGCCTGAAATGATTTTAATTAGCGAAAACTACGATTACAAACTGTATTGTATAAAAATATCTTTTTACAGGTTGCAAAAAACTCTACGATGAATTTCGGCACTGGTTGCGGCAGCGCTTGTGAGAGCTTTTGTGCCCGTTTAGACTAGCGATGTTTAGTTGGACACAAAACTTGCACCATTTTTTGCTATATTAAACACAGTTTAGTTAAGATTTGGATCTGACCATGATATCAAAACATAAAATCACTTCCTTTTTTTTAATCTATGTAATTTGATGACAATCGAATGTGTGTTGTTGGCAATCGTTCATATCGACCAACCGAGGCATTGGGGACTTAAAATTTAATATTTGTGTTGTACATATGGGGAACACTCGACACTAGCCATGGCAGACGTAAGCAGCAGGGCAGTACCACACGATAGCGCTTACCCGCCGCCAATTCTAGGCATTAAATGTTTCTCCTGCCGCTCACCCTCAGCTCAGTCTGTAATTGCTGTGCAACAAGACACAAACGCCCCCTTCTCAACCTAACTTGTTGTAACTAACCCACTACTTTCCTCTCCAAAAGGTATCTTATTAAGCTTTGTATAAATCCCACTGACATTCTGGTGTACTCAAAAACCCGGGCTGCACCTCTTATCAAACATTATATTATTCAATGAACTGTTTATAACAAATTCTAAAGCCTGTTTATAACACTGTACATTTTAGGCATGTGCTATCTATATAACACACGTCTTTCCAAAACACTATTTTCTCTAAAGAATAAGAGTTGGACAACTTCGTCCGGAGACCCCACTTCGGTGACTGAATATTACTTAAGTACAAAAAACCCGTTTGTATTGAGGTAACTACTGCTCTGCCGCGTTACCGCTTAAAGCGTACCACTCGTTTAGTGCCGAAGTCAGAAACGATTGGTCGACCGATTTTAATTGCCCAATGGATTGTTACGTATTTATGGGGGGAGGAGGCGGAGGCTTACCATGGCACAGGATTAGAAAGAACCAAGTGCGTAAAATATGATGTTTCATGATTAATCAGTTCTTGATTCAAGAAGCTGTTAAATTTGTCTTGATTTTATAAGTTCTTAGAGACTTGTCTTATTTTTGAAATTTTCCCGGTTCTCAGAAAAATTCCTGGCTTATTCCTGGTTTCCCCGGTAGGGTGGCTACCCTGTTTTATTTCTTATTTTACTCAGAGTAAAAAACCCAAATAAATCTCGATTATTTACTAGCAATATTAAACTAATTTTGATTTTTTCTACAAATGTGCAATATTTTAAATTTTTGCCTAAACTACCAAAATTCTAAAATAATGATTTTTCTTTAGAAAAGCTCTTCTCAACATCAAAAACATTTTTTTTAATATTTTATTTTATTTTGTACAGTAACTCTTATTGTTTCTGAAGTGCTCACTGAGGATCAATCCTCATGTACAATAAGGAATATGATACCTTAATGACAGTTATTAAGTGAACTAAAACCAGATTTGAAGTTTTTGAATCCAAATGGATAGTAGGACACGCTTAACACTTACCTGTTTTACGAGAGGTTCCAGCAGGTGAGTGGCTTGCTGAGATACGCAGCGTATGGCGAACCTGAGGCACCGACAGCACCTCTCCATAATGGCTCCTTCTGTCTGATACTTGTCCATGGTAGTGGACAGCACAGGCCACATCTACAACCGTAACAGGTCTCGGTTATGTTCCAATACTCCAGACTTAAGTAATTTTCATCTTTCTACTTTAAAATCCACCAGCACTGGTGGACATCTTGATTTTTAACCCTTAAGAAGAATGTTACATCTCAAATACTTTTACAACCTTATTTTTAATCACAGAATTATAGGATATATCTCATTTTAATGATACAATTAATCTACATTAACTAAAAACTTTTCAGTGTTTTGTACGTTTTATTATATACTATGAACAAAAGCCTCCAACTCTTTTGCACTTCATAGTTTTAATATTTAATCCTTAGTACGCAAAATAATAAAATGCTAGTAAATAATTGCATTTAATTTTAATTTTTTAAAGTTTATTTTTTAATGAATATATTGGACAAAGAATATATCAAACACATTTTATGTTAAAAAAAGTTAATAAACCATCAATATGCACTCAACTGTTGTCTTTCATGAGTGAGTTTATCCGCTTCCTGAATGAATGAATGAGTTAATGCGCGTGCACACGGTCAAAGCCAACAAAAACATATTTTGTGACTGTTGATAACTGTTCTAATATGTCACTCTCTATCAGCATCACGATGAAAGATAAAAAAAATGCATTCTGACAGAATTTTGGATAACTAAAATGAATATGATGTGTTGTTACAAGTCAAGGTAATTTCACTACTGACGGTTCTTAATCTAGTCACATTGAAAACTAATATAAAATCTAGTGAGATATATGAAATATTTGGTAATACACATACTTCTGTTATAACGCCTAGGCAAGGATGTACAGCTCCATTCTCCACTGTTGGGTTTGTGTTCCTGAATATCACAGCCAGTCTGTCCAACCACAACATCGGATCAGTCTTCTTACCTCGCTCTGGCTTCACATTCGCCTGCAACACATTATTGGAGATTTTAAAATATCTACTGTAGGTTTATGTTATACTATTTATGCTATCTCAATACAGCTTTGAGGACAATGTCAATGCATTATTAAAGTAGGATGAAAATAAAATATTCTTAATTCTTGATCTCCAGATATAATTTATACACCTTTAAGAAAGTGGGAATAAAAAAAAAACTGAATTAAGTTTAAGTAAACTACAAAATATACACCAAAGGAGGAAATAGGAGGTTTTAATTTTTAAGCAGTTTACAAAGTATTCCAATATTATAGTCATCAAATCTGGTTACAAGAGTGATAATAAACCCAGACCTTGCTAAGATCTACAAAAAAAGTTTCTTTGGCAATCTCATTTTTACTTTAGGCCAATTATAATACCTGAACAGCATGGATTTATCAAATGGAGATCCACATTCGTAGATCTCTGACAGCTACAAGAATGTTCAGGGCTCTTGGTTGTCAAGTAGACTGCATCTATTTAGACTACCCCCAGTCCTTCAATGAGAACAATCACAAGCTACTGCTGGCAGAACTATAAGGCTACTTTGTTTGGGGCTATTGCTTGTCAAGTGCATCTATTTAGACTACTATCTAATCTATTCTATGTGCCATCTGGTGTGTCAAAAGGTTCTTACATAGGTCCTATACTTTTTGTAATATTTATCAATATTATATGAAAGATAATGGAGTCTCGGTATCTCTTATTGACAGATAATTAGGTTGCTAGCAATAAAGATCAACCTATTCTGCAATGGAGAGTCTACAAGAAATTGAAGTGGGATTATGATTTTATGATTAAGTCCATAAGACAAAACTGACAAACTTGTGAAAGTTGAAAATTTTGTCAGACAGTTTATAGGTTCTTTGAAAGCATCAAAATGTAAACACCAGAATGATGATATAAGGAAAGCCACGTAGTTCATATAAAAATCACTATTCTTTATGGACAAAAGTTCAACAGTGAACTGATTGTCACACCTGAACGAGATCGCAGAGCGGTTTCGCCTGGACAAGACAAATCTCCTTCATGGCCTGGTCTATTTGTTGGGGTGGTAGACGACCCAGGATGATAGCCACCCCCTTGAGAAGCCCAATAGCTGCATCCTGACTGATACAGAAGCTGTCCAGCGCCTGCACCAGTTGCACGAGGCCGTTGAAGTGTTGGCTCATATGGCTGCGGCATGCAGCGCAAACACTTTGCAGTGCCGTGGCTGCGGCGCAGGCTAGCTGCGGTTGCTGCAGTCCACAGAGCAGACAGTTCAACACAGGCTCTGTCCAAACACCACATCAGATGTGAGCGAATATTTTTTTATGAATAAGACACTATAATGATTGTTAGTTGATAATACCTAGTGCTACGTGATACCTTATCCATGAAAATATTCTCAAGACAACTTAAATTACTAAAACTTTACAAGGGCATGGAATATACATGGGTGTAATTAGTAGTGGAGATGTTCTTTTATTAAAGTTAGTAATTGACAATGGATGATTTGAAAGGATAATATGATTTCTGATATTTGCCATTGTAATGTAGTCTCATTTACATTTAGAAATTATAGCTTAGAAATTTTATACAATGGATTCAAATTTAGAATTAAACATCCTATTTTAACATTATAATACAAATTTTAAGGAACCAGAAAAAAGTTCCTAGTACATAAGATTTCAAATATGAGATGTTTCAATAATCCAAGTTTCACTGTAGTAAACTATTAATTAATGTTTACACTAGTTGTTCAATAACATAGCAAACTTATAAATCAAACAAGACAACTACTTCTATATATTCAAAAGCCAAAGAGAAGGTTTGGTTAAAATACCTAAAGACTCGGGGTGTTTCTCGATCCACTCACACAATTCACCAAGCAGCAGAATGGACGTGTACCTGACAGCTACATGTGTGTTGGGAGGGAGGTTCAGAATGGCTTCTACCACTTTTGGTACCACATCATTTTCTTCGCTGAAAAAATTAAATTTTTTAAAACATTTCTCAAAAAATATTTCTGAGTCAAAGAAAACAAAGGCAAAGAAACAATAATGTTCTCATAAAAAATAAACTAAAACAACAGAGTATCAATTAACTCGACTCAACTTAAAAACACTGCAGTTTAATTTAAAATGTTCCAACTAATCAACAAAGTAAATTTATTATGTGATGGTAAATTAAATGGCACATGTCATATGAGTATTAACTTTACAGTATAATAGGTTTGTTTACTAATTTGTTTATTTTGTGTTTTTCTTGTTGCAATTATAGCTAACTATAAAAGACCAATGTAAAAATATTGGAATTTTATACAATACATTACTGCTCTTTGACCATTTGACCACAAAATCAATAGAGTTCTTACTTGGACCAAGAGGAACCTATGTACTAAGTTTCAACTTTAAGACCTTTCTATAAAGAATGATAACAGACAGATAGGTGGACAACAACATAATTTTAAAAAGTACATGTTGAGTCCCTGTAATTTAACATGTTACAACAGGGAAAATAAAACAGAAATTTTTATTGTTTAAAACAACTGAAATCATTGCAAATATAAGTTACTAAAGTTTGATACCAAAATAGTTTTCAAAATAATATATTATATATTATTTTGAAATTGAATGAATATATATATATATATATATATATATATATATATATATATATATAATACACTGTAATGTTGCAATAAGTAGAAAATAATTTGAATTAATTTAAGTTCAAACCTGTATTTACCTAAGAAAATTGTAATTTGTTAACACTTACAAACATTTTTTTGCACATAAAACAACTAATATATTTTTTGTATGAAAAAACACACTTATTGAGCACTATTTATCATTAAGATCACGCTAATTAATTCTGTAATAACTTTGCTAAGTTGAGTAATATGTGACTGGTGCTTATTTTAGGTTTTGCGCATTTAGGAGCATTTCTGGTTCAAAAGAATTATAATCCTACTGTATGGAGCTCATTAGTGTAAATCCTTGATAAAAAAGGCTAATAATTACCACATTTTGCCAACTTTCATATCAATTCAATATAAAAAAGAAATTTAGCACTGCGATCTAGCAATTAAACTTTTAAGGAAGTAATATAAAACCTTAGATAGAAACATTTTGTTTCAAAACAGGGATGGTGACATTTGTCTAGAAATATGCTTGTACCAGGCAAACAGAAGGATCTCGTAAGTTAACAATTTAATCAACATGCAATAGGCTTCAACAAACTAAAATACTTGTAAAAATTCCCTAGTTTTATCCAAGTACAATGAAAGAAATCTTAGAAAGAATTAAAAAAGTAAATAACTTTACAAAGAAGGTAGCATCAAATGGTTGAAAACCTGGCAGCCTGTATTATTGATCACAGTTTGTTATGTTGGTTGAGCCAATCACAATAAAGCACAGCCCATTTCAAATAAACTGTACAAACAGATGTGTATTATTGGTAGTTTCCATTTAACATTTGTTGACTGGTAATGGTTCTCCAGAGCATACCTAAAATATTTCAAATATTTAATTGTGCAAGAAATGTTTTGCCTCAGTGTAAATTAAAAAAAAAGATAGGTTTAGGGTTTAGGAATAGGCCCTGTAAGCCTTAAAACTAAAATCAAGGTTTGTCCTCTCAGGAATTCTGCAGCCTCAAGGGATCACAACTAGAAGAGAGGAACCTTTCAAGATGACTAATTATTTCATGTTTAGCACGGATCGTCACTAGATTTTCTATATCGAAGCTAACTAGCTTTTATAACTAATACTGTCAATCCAACCCCCATTTGATAACTGAGGGTTCACCCAGTATATAATTACTTCTGTAACAGAAAAAACTGCAACTTACGGAATGATGTTCTTGGCAACCGCCTGCATGATGAATAATGCAGCTTCTGAAGAGTCCCATGTCACTCCAGGAGACTGAAGACTCATAAACATTTGGCGGAAACAGTTGGAGGAGCCTACGATGAACACGACATCCCTGATCAGCTCTGACACTTTAGTTCTGAAGTCCATGAAATCATCACCATCCTCCAGAAGACCTTCCTGCAATATAAAACTTATAATCAACCCAAAAGTATCAGAAGAAAAGACCCATGCCAACCTGGAGATCTGAAAACTACGCAACATCTGGTAAAAGCAGATTTCTCAAAACATCATTCAGTAGTCAAACTACAGAGTGTCTATTGCTTCATCACATATAGTTTTAAGTTTGTGGAAAACTGAGTTAATTTTGGTTAAATAAATTCTAATGGTTCAGTACTAGTGCACAATCTACTGCAGTAAGTGTTTAAGAACATTGTCAAAAGAGTTATGTCTACAAATTGATTGCGTTATTATTTTGATTTGATCAAAATTTGATTATTCAGATATGTTCCTTGATAAAACACAGGGAAATTTTTGAAATGTACACTTATACAAAACTATGTACACAACAAAATAAAAGCAATTTAATCCATAAAAGTACCTAAAATGCCTTAAAAAATAAATTTATTTGGAATTTTAAAAACTTGTTAACTTTATTGCAAGTTTTGGGACTTTGGAGCATAGCCCCAAAATAGTGGTGTAATTTTTGCCCTTGTGACAAAAGGATTAACTTACTAAAAATATTTGACATATTTATATTATGGATAGTATTGTACGACATAGTATTAACTAATTCCTTGTATACAATATAATGCAAAGGTATAGGTATAGGTATATATTTTAGAAACAATGTTTTTTTTACATTTTAGAAAAAGTCTTCATATTATCCGAAAAAACCCTCTCAGCTAAATACAGAAAAGAGTACTTATACTTACATGGTCAGGTTCCATCTGGCAGTGCCTACACAGTGCCTCTATCAGCCGAGCCACGTAGGGTTTGAAAACAGTCAGCAACATGTCATTGTTCTTTTGATATAAGTCTTCTGACAACCGGTACCACAAGTTAAACGTTATTGCTGCCACCTATACAAGAAACAGGAGTTTTAAGTAAAAAATAAGATTATATGTAATCAATAGTCTAAACACTTGGAACTATAAAATCTACCTCAAGGTATCTCAGGTACTCAAAATTTTTTATCATACAAAGGATAAGTTATGCATATTGTTGGATTTTCTAAACATAAAACTATACAAAATAAATTAGTTTCATGCAAAATTTCAATTTTGTCATCAAAATGAAAATTTTAAAAACATTATAAAGATAAGACTATTTTGAATTTTATTCTATCTACAATATCAACATTCAAAAGCAAGGAATTATATCTAATTGATATTTTCCTTCCTTTTCTATTTTTTCTAAAAGCTCTTAGTTTGAATATTGATGAACTGATTGGATCTAGTCTGATTATAAGAAAGTTTCAAATTATTGAGGCATGGACACTGAGACTCTCCCTCAATTTAATTCAAAACCATTTGTCAAACTTTAACGAGCTCTGATCCACCACTTTTCCCTCAGGTACTTGGTGAATCTCTATTGTCACGAATAAGCTCAAACAGTTTGCTTCTCGAAACAGCAAACTATTGTAAAAATCAGGTATGGCAAACGCCAATAAAACTTTTAAAAAGACTATTAATTACTATGACTATGATACGACCTACTCTTCTTTATCCCTCTGCGCCTACCAATCTCAATATACAGCATATATATATATACATATATATATATGTGTAATAGATTCAAAGCTACTATAAATAAATTTCAAAGCTAAAAGAATAAAATAAAAACAGTAACTCACTTCGTAGTCATGATGGCCCACGCAGGTCAACACTAGATCCAGAATTTTGAGAGCATAGTGAGGCTTGGTGTCTGTGCTGCCATTGACAATCTTCTCCAGAAATGCCTCAGCTAATTCCGTAAATATTCTACAGTAGTTTACTGATCTGTCAAACAAATAATTTTCAATAATTACAAATCCACATATTTACTGCGATAATTGACATAGTATCAGGGCAAAATTTAAATTAGTTAAGTTTGAGAAGCAATTAGTTTCAAAAGTTACAAGAACTGATAGGCAATCAGCAAGACTAAAATCAGGTGAATAGTAAACTGGAGCCAGTAACAGTCATTACCTAATTTTGTACGGATTGCAATATACTGCTACAATCTCTTAAGGAGTTAATGTTAATAGCATTTGGTTGGCAAGCTGACTTTAATAAGAAGTTTGCTGGAGAAGACTGATATTACAACAGATTTACAGACAGTAAGCTTTATTTTGGCTTTCTAAATAGATGGTAAAATTGGATTAACCCCTTGAAGTTAGCTGTTGACTATAGATAGTTCCACACAACTCTGCGTTGACCAAGTCAACCAGATACTGTTACCTTTTCGTAACTATTGCTGTTTGGTACTCGTGTTATTGGATACTTTGAACTTCTAATTTATTGTGTTAAACCAATACTAAATCAGCTGATATCTGCACTTCAGTGTGTTTGTAAATACAGCCGGTCCTAGTGGAAGTTTTATTGTTGATTAGGAATTATTACACGAATTGAATGACTCTGATAGTATACACATTTATTACTATTTAAAATGAAGAACAAAATGTTGAATTGAATGAAAGTGAAATTTCTTCTGAAACCAAGGAGTAATAGCAGTAACCAAAACAAGAGGAAAGTGTTTCGTTTATAAACTTTAGATCTATTAATGAAAAAGAAATTGAAAACTTTGCTGGGAGAGTGGAAGAAAGGACAAGGCGATGTAAACAATTTAATGTAAGTCTAGGCTATGAGCTAGTAGGCTAACAGCCTAGACTAAGCCTAGCAATTGTGTGATAAGACAGATATGTTACCCAAAGTAGGTCTAGGCCTGGACTCAGACAAAATAAACCCTAAAAACTTCAAATTACCCGTCAAGAGACTAAAAACATGATATTGAGTTTTTTTACCTGTACTAATGCAACTTTTGTCAATTGCTTTTGTGTGTAAATTAAAAATAGTTTTATTAATCCTGATGTTATAATTTTCTATTTTACAAATTAATACCTATAAACATTAACAAAATGTTATAAAGGGATGTATAGGCTCTTTAGACATTATTTACTTTACTTTATAAAGAGAAAAGTCAAATTATTACAACAAAAATACTAAAAATTGTTTATATATTTGGGAAAAAAGCGATTTACTATGTTTTGTGAAGGTAAATAGTTACATTATTACAGAAACAAATGACTAAGAATTGTATTTGTATTTTGGAAAAAGCTGTAAAATAGTAGAAAATAAATATAACATGGACACAGTTAAAGTGATTTTTAATGGGACCTTGAAAGGTTATAATTTTTGTATTGAAAACAAAACTCAAAATATTTTAGGCTTTAGGACAGTAGACATCCTGTTTACTGACAGTCCAAAAATTATAGCTCAAAGTTTGATATTGTGTTGTTGTCTTACTTCTCCTGGTCCTCATGGGCAACAGAAAGGTGAAACCCTTCCTCCAGGGCCATAACTCCTGTGAAGAGCTGAAGCTCCAGGACCTGCTGATTGTTGTTATCCTCCAGACATTGGAGTAGAGCACAGACGCAGTCAGCAGCTGCATCATGCAGTTGACAACTCTCCTGCAAACGCACGCAATACTCTCAGTTTGCTTATTACATCACAGAAACAGTTAACTTAACAGTGAATAATTAAAAACTCATTGACATTGGTACATTCAAAAATTTATGTGTTCATGCAATCTGCCACATGTAATTTAAAATATCTTATCCCGCCACTATGTAACGATGTGTTTTATCAGCAATCAGCTGTGGATTAAGATATTTATAATACTACTAAACATTATAACTAAAATCAGAAGATTGTAACTTTCGACATTTATTAAACCTAAACTATTGCTTGAAATGACAAGAACTATTAGTACTTTGGTATTATCCAGAGGCCTCTATTTTTGGGACAGTTTTTCTTACCAGGAACCTAAAAAACTACATCATTAGAAAGAATGGACTTTATGTCATTATGACGATCGTTTCTTGTTTTCTGCTTCCCAAAAGGAAGCGATATTGGTGAGAAGTAGGCCACTCAGTCTCTATCTACTTCTAGTTATTATAGGATATAAGTAGCTTTAGATTAGGTTATCATAAATATGTTACTAGTAGTACCAAAGTTAAAAATACCCTTTACGAATGCTCATGTGACCTGAACTTGAATGTTTGTATCTTGAGGGAAGTTTTTCTTTCATATTACTGAAATTTTCTTTCATATTGTGTGGGTGGCGCCGCAGGCACCACTAAAGCCCGCACTTATAGCCAGGGGCATTTCTGATCAGTACTTTCCTGACCAAATTTTCCAACGTTGGACGATGTGGCACATGATATGATGTCAGGAAAGGGATGATGTGGCACATGATATGATTTTTCTGCTTTGTATCCTTGGTGGAAGTAGGTGGGTTTTAATGGAAAAGACATTTTTTAGATACTTCCACATTAAATTTAATAAAAATAGCGCTTTCACCGGTTAAGGCATCATCAGTTTGACATTGTTTATTAAATTTAATGTGGAAGTATCTAAAAACATGATATGATGTCAGGAAAGAACCAATCGGAAATGTCCCTGATTATCAGTGAGAGCTTTGGTGGCACCCACACTTCTGACAAAAAAAGACAAACGTACCTTGAAATAATACTGAAATACAAGCTCAGATCACGTGAGTGTAAATGTTGACTTTTTATACTTATAATGCGTATATATGAGTGGGCTAGTTTTTTAGGTCCTCGGTAAGAAAAACTGTTAAAGAGATAGCCTCCAGATAATACCCAAGTACCTACCAAACATTAACTGGATTAAATTGTAATATAAAATTTAACAAAATCTATATAAAAAACCAAATTATAAAAAATGGGACCTTGCTTACTGTATTCAAATACAAAAAAACCTGACAATATTTTACTGATTATGGTCTCATACATTGGTGTGTGTCATTCCTAAGGACACCTTAGTTATAGGTCAAGGAATCTGAGGTCTGATGTAAAACTGAATTGTTGGTGAAAACTGCATTAAATGCAGATGCAAGTACCAATAGTAAATCTGTCATGTCTAGAGGTGCAATGAAGTAAGTTTCCAGTTTTGTTCATGCTGAAAGTTATTTGAATCACCTATATCTTTTATACTTAAATTTTTTTCTGTAATAAGATTAGGGTATGATACAGTTGTGCATTTCTATTATTATTCAACACAGATCTCTGGGATGTTTGGAAGAAATCTGCTGTCTTGGAACGGACTCCCAACGATGCACTTATTGTAGCTCGTAATTTAATCAATGATATCTCATCACATACAGGGAGGCAATAAGAGTAAAACCATAGGCAATAGGTAATATCTTAATAAACTAGTCTGGTCTATGTTTGGAAATAAATTTAGCCCTTTTATTTTTAAAATGCAGTTTCAATGTATAAGAGAACTTGAACGATGATTAAAATAAATGTAAAAAAGGTAAGTAACAACAGAGTGAATACACCATATTGAAATTAGAACTTTATGACTTTTTTACATACAAAATTATATATATATATATATATATATATATATAATATATAATTACTATATTATCCTACTTGCAAAACATTTTGCTATCAACTCGGAATGCAAGTAAATCTAAGTATTTTTTTAAATCAGACAATGTACATGGGATGAACAACTCTGAGAACTCCAATTTACTAATTATCTCCAGCCGACTGAGCCCAGCACAATATTATACATTCTTATTTATATACTTAACACTTTGAGTGCTGGCCCTAAATGACATGTAACTCTGTAGAATGCTGGGCGTTTTTGGTGGTTTTCAAAAATGTATTTAAAAAAAAGTATTTAAGGTATGAGAAAAATACTTACATGCCTTAATTCAGCTTACTTTCGTCTTTCTTTTAACATGAGATTGTTAGTGGTTTTTTAAAAAACTACACATAAAAAATGTTTTTTTAAAACATATATTTTTGAAAAAAAAATTATTTTTTGAGACAGTTTTTTTATCTAACCTACTAAACTAAGCATATATACAATTATTTACAATGACCCATTTACAAATATAAACTGTCCTTTGAATAATACAAATCATGTTTTTATGTTTTCGAGTTTTTTGACAAAAAACTATGCCGTCATATTGATGCGTCGGCATCACTTTCGCTGTCAGCACTGTTTTCAGCATCTGTAACATAATAATATACTATGTAAAATATGAATATATTTTCATTTTATTCATAAGAATAGAATATTAGTTGAATAAAGTTAATTTATTATAATACAAATTATAGTTTGATTCACGAAAACAATAACATAACCAATATTTTAGACTGATGTTTATATGATAAATAGACTTACTTATTCTTACCTGAAGTATGTCTCTAATCTTCTTCCATTAAATCAGGATCAATGTCAGAATCGTCAAAAATACTATCTACACCAATAAAACTATCTTCATCTAATACATCACTGATCGCAACGTCGTTCAAGCTGCGAGAAGCCATGATTGCGACATCGACTGCCGGCTGCAACGAACGTCACGTCAGCGGCACGTAAACAACGCGACCGAAGTTGCGTTGTCATTAAGCTCATACAATACATCTGACGCTTTCTAGCGGTGAATTGTGTTACTAAAAACCCAAATAACATTGTGGAGTAGGCAAAACCCGTTTAAATACGGACAATGTAATATAATACCAATTGAAATGACAACCACGTAAAACTACGGGATTAGCATTCTTCCGAAGTTTCGCCGTTCCGTAAAATTACGGGATTAGCACTCTAAGTGTTAATAATAATATTATATAAATTATTAGTATCAGGATATTATTATTGTCTAATCAACAAGAAAATTTTATACATTCTGCATTTACCATTACTTTGTCCAGGATTTGACTGTCTCAAAGTGCGAAGGTCTTGTTGAGTTTGGCTCTAATTAGCTGGGTAAATTACCAGTGCAAATTACCATTCCTTTCTTTTACTATCACATCCCAAATTTCCATTAACGTTACTGTCAATGTAAAAGGTAATTAATTTTAGTTAATAGTGTTGGTGTTGTACCTGTCGATTGCAGAGAATCTGGAAGGCATAGCCTACAACTGCGTTCTCTGCGACTTCTGGTAGTGTGAAGGCCTGTATTTGAACCCAAGAGGTGAAGCATCTCAGAACCTTCACTTGCACTTGGACATTGTCTCCTCCACTCGCCAGGCATGCATTCTAGAAATAACAACAAATATTCAGATGCAAAATATGCAAACCTAAACTTATTTTATTCTGGACACAATCAATAGTAAACCTATACGCTGGTGCCATATCATACATTTTTATTTCATATTATAGTGTAGATTATACTTTAATAAACAGGGTTGTGATAGAGTGGTGAAGAGAGGTATAAAATCAATGGAAATAAAAAAATATTGGCCAAGTTGATATTGCAATAGCTAATGACCAGAAATGTGAACCAGCTTTCTTGATTACCGAATATTTTCAGTGAACTATTAGTGACAGAGTTATGACTGAAGAAGTGCTGCACAGCTTTTATTATAAGCGCTGAGAAACAATATTATATTCATTGGTGTGAATATCCCACAGCATAAAACCTACGAAGAGTTACTTCAAACACAAAATAAAGAATAAAATGTTTAGAAACTAGATTAAAAAATGCGGATTAGAGAAAATAATTGATGGATTGTAAGTTAATGTACAATATTAGGAGCTCTACAAAAATATACCACTACTGCAGCAAAGAAAATATTCGTCTGGACAAGTTTATGTGATCTGAAGGAACGGTATTGCTTATGTATAAATTAAGACCAAATAAATTTTAATAAACCAATCCCATATCATAAAATCTTGATCTCAAAGTGAATAGTCATTAGTGATTTAACACATTGAATTTGGTAGATTCATTAGTGCATCATGCTTTTTATGATTAGTCAAGAAACAGTATAGAGCTGCAGTGAAGAGATCAGGCTAATCCCAGTGTTACAGGTTTCAATAGTTTGTACATATTAAAGTTATTATAAATCAAAATTTTTATTAAGTTTATGAAAGCTAAACTTAATAAGTAATTTCAAATTTAGTTCATTGCACGGTCTGTGTATGCTGACTGACCAGGAAGGATGATACAACTGGCACGCAGGCTGTTAGTTCCTGCAGGACTTGCTGTCTCCTGTTTGCACCCAGTCGGAGAGTACGAGAGTTTACTTCTTCCGGAAGAACAGTCATTACTTCTAGCAGTGGAGAGACGGCTGTAGAATTAAATTGGTTAATGAGGTCCAGCACAGGCTTCTGCCATGTAGGCATCTGGAGGGCCAGATCTGCTAGTGCCAGACAAAGCTGCAAGAATAAGACTGAATAAGTGATATTGGTAAAAAAAGCTTGCAAGCACTAAATCTAGGTACAGTCAACAAGTGTCTTGACTAATCTGGAATATAAAATCACCAATATTTGAAATAAGAATAAATATAGTATAAATTATTTTTCACACACAAGGATTTTTTAAAACATAAAACTATAAATTTAATTATGCTTTTTATTCATTCACTTTTAAACTAATATTTAAAATGTATTTTTTAAAGAAAATTAATTAAAATGCTAAATATAAACTGATGGAATTTAAAATGGAAAAAAGACAATACAACTGTATTTTTAGAACAAGAGTAGAACCAACAATTATTAGATGAGACAAATGACACACTGAGCATGCATGTTGTTGGCTCTGAAGCAGACAATAAATGAGGTGGTCACCATTTTTCTGATAGGCACAAATTGTATCTGTCTGACTGTCAAAAGCTCTTTACCTGAGTGACGATGATGGACTTGGTGGACTCATTTACTTTGGCAATGTGCTCAAGCAGCGAGTCTCGCAGTGAGTTATGAGCCTCAGGTGGTAATTCATGGAACGCTAGTTGGATCTTTGTTCTCATCGTCTGAGCGGCGAAATAGCAGCTCTCTGTGTCATGTTGTTGGTGCAACATCTCATCTGCTACTTTCCATGCAAACACCTGGTCCAACAGATAACATCAACATTTGTCAAATAAACACTCTGTAATGGGAGTTTAGGTTTAATAGAATCTACTTGTTATGAAGGATGCTAGTACAAGCATAGAACACATTTCAGTACACTTCATCACCCGTATTAGCCCTAGGAGGTTTAGCCAATATTCAAAAGAGTGGTTTTTCCACTGTTTATAAAATTAATATTTTGAATTAGTAAAATACACTTTATTGATAAAACCATGAAGCTGCTTTTAGATAAGCAGTTCATTACGTTTGTACACAGAATCAATTAAACTATATTAGTTTTATACCAAAAGTTTTGATTTATAAGCTTTTGGTTAATTACAACTTGCATATGATAAAATGTATATATTGTATGAATAAATATCTTAAATTAAGTATACATAACATGAGAAAACTAAAAAGATAATTAGAAATAAAACTAAGCGTTTTGAGGCATCTTTTTTATTCAAAAGGGAAAAAATACTCCTTGATAGCAAAAAAATAATTATATGCACTAAAATTTGAAGTGTACATAAATTGAAAATGTACACAAAGGTTTCTTCATTTATTCCACATTAATTAAAAAAAAGAAAATGACAGACAATTTTCATATCAAGCTGGTATTAGATTTCAAAGCTCAAATATGGAAAAAATTAAGAAGAATGACAAATTAATTATGCTCTTTCTATAGGACATTAATGTACAATTTCTTTTTTAATTTAATAAATATATATATATATTTTTTAATCCCAGGAAACGATCCGGAGAAGATGAATCATATTTTGTATGGTACAATTGTCACTGAAGTACAGAAGGTTAAATCAAACTTATAATAAAAATTAACATAGCCAAAAATAATAGAGTAGGCCTAACTAGATTTTTAAAGAACATTTGGTTAATATATGCACCTCAAGTTCAAGTGGACACAATTTTTTGATCCGTATTAGTATGTGAAACATAAAATATAGGTCATGATTACAAAATATACAATTCCAGGGCTTTATGTCTAAAATGTAATGGAATAGACTGCACCCGAAACTAAAATTGTGTACTTTCAAAATAAATTATTGTTACTGAATTCAATTTTTGTTACTTTTTCTCCACAACTAAATTCTTCTTAACAAAATTTTGATAAACTAATTCTTCTTAACAAAAATTTGATAAACTAACTTTCAACATTTTATTTAAACGGTCAGAGTTATATGCGGTTGTTACAAAACATTTGTAGCTACTGTTATTTTCTGTAGATAATGGTAAACATTGAGAGATGTTATTACTTAATAGGCGTAGTCTTAGTTGATTGGTTTATTACTTAATGATTCAGTGGTTGCAGTATAATAAGCGACCACCAACACAATCGGATGATGATTATCGAACGTTACATAATCATTTATTGATTTTTTTTATTTATTTGAGCTTTTATGAAGTGCTTACTTCATCCTTGTAAACAACATTACTGGTTTGCCTCTCTGGCTGGAGGATGACCAGCTTATCGGGGGAACTTTGTCCTGGAGAAATCAACATAAAACTAATATATTATCTTTTTGGACAAAAACATACTTAAAATGTTTCATTTGAAATACTTAGAGCCAAATTAAACTTAGTTTCTATTTTTTTTATTTGGCAAACACAAATACTTAATTTTAAATTAGGTTGATAAATTGTTCTTGTTAAGATTTTTCTGAGTGAACAATTACAAACAGGTAAACTAAGTTTTATGTATGAAGCTTAAATATTTTTGTTCCCAAAAGTTACAATGATTGTATTTTATTTTGATTACGTGTTATTAACAAAGCGTTTTATGGTTATGAAGCAGTGAAATAAAATAAAATATCTGTAACTATTATCTATTTAAAATAATGTTTTCATTGTTTTAAAATTCACCGAAATGTGCAGGATAAAAGTTAAGAGTTTTTTCTGTAGGCCTAAATTACATTTGTATTTTGAAATGTTCGTTACCAATAGGGGAGGGTAATTTTGTAATGTAAAGAAGGGGCATTGTGGGTTTTTCACAAGTTATTTAAAAAAAGAAAAAATAGGATTCAGTTGGAATTCTTATTCTCTTTTATATTTTTAATTGTCTCAATGTGATAAAAAGTTTCTTAGTGGGAAAGTATTATTTACCTAATAAAACCCAATGAAATAATAAACCTTCTAAATAATAATTACTCTTCATATTTCAAACCTCACCACCCAATACTTACGGGGACTTCGTGATAAATTGATACGTAATTATTACCAGGGTTTTAACAAGTTTTTGCAATTGGTTATGTTAACATGTAAAAACCTCGTCTTGATCTATATATTTCATGTAGGAACCAAATAGTAATTTTAATGTTTTAACATTCCTGGATGACACAAATTTTCATTTAAAATGTAGTTTTTTTGCTAATTTCCCTAATTAGACTACAAATTTGTTGTTTCTTAGTGAGCACCTAAGAGAGAATCAACATCAATACAAAATTCCAAATAAATTAGGTTCTGTACTTTGGGGGATTTTGTTTTGAGACACGTTTGACATTTTATATGCCTTTTGTATAATACAAATGTATAGTCTTCATCTTATTAGATTGCATCAGATTTATAGATAAAAGATGATCTATGTATGAAAATGATACTGAAAAGGTGTTGAATGTTTTCATAAATTAGACTTAATTACATTTAATGAATAAGTTGGCTTACTGAACTGCAAAACCTACCACAGGGTAACAGTACTAAAAAAAATATATATTAACTGTCATTAAAAATTTAATTGTAATAATAACTCTTTCTACAGAATTTACTCAGCTTTTTAAATTGCTAGAATGGTTATTTTAAAGTACTATTTAAACTAATTTTCCTGGAGGAGTGTCCCTGGACCTTCCTTTTTACTGGAGGATATTCCATACCACAGATCTCCTGGCAGACCTTTCCCAAATCATAATTTTTATCTATACAACTGTGAAAATAATAATCTTTATCCTGAAAATGAATAAAGTGAAACTTAGTTTTAGAACATACGTCAGCTTACTGTTATTTTAATAGCCTATATATTATAAACACAGTCTAAGCATTTGCTGAATTGCAAAGTATCGAAACAAGGTGAAAATACAACACAGTAAGGTTTAAGATGTTAACATGTAATGTTAAAGAAATCATAAGCTAAGTTTAACACTGAATAGCACAGATTCAGGTTCCCTTAGAAACTCCATAACTGTTTATTGATTAATAGTTTTATACAAATACATGTGAAGACCTTATGGCCAAGTCTTTTTCAATATTTGCACTATGCAGGTCATCAACCTGTTTATGCTATTTTTGAGATGATCATAGGAGACAATCATAAAAAAGCTGTATTATATACAACTATTATATTCAAGCTGTGGAATAGTCATGGAAAGAATAACAGTCCAGTAACATTAGTATGAGTTACTAATTATCTGGGTTGGTGGTTTACCAGTCAAATAGCCATGAGATATAAACTTAAAGTCTGATATTAATTTACTGGTTAAGTAATAACTCTAATATTATAGAGCAGCCCACATCAAAACAGTCCTATGGTGGCTATTGTATTTTAATCTCCCCACTAAACCCTGCCTGCACCCAACACAGTTAACAATTTCATTTCCATGGAAAATTATTAATCTGTTTCAACATCAGAGAACAGCTGGTGGTCAGCAGCTGGTATGACAAAACTGTCTCAAATCTCATCGAACTATTTTGGTAGGGGATGCACCAGTTTACAAGAACCAATAAGTTATCTGGACGCCTGCTACTGTTTTACAAAAAATGATGATAATGAGAAGCCTGAAGTAAACATTTAATTATTATAGGCTATAGTGAAATAGGGTAGTAGAGTTTTTATTCTTGACAATGCAGCACTAACGCATCCCACAACAATATATTTTGGTAAAAGAGAATGGACATTTCAAAACAGTGGTTTGGTTGCCAATTAACATATTGAATGTTACATTCAATGAATATATGATTATCAAAATCATGAATCTGAATGAGAAACTTTAGCCTATAACGAAATAATTTAAAATATTGCTCTTACATGTGAATAAGTATAGATGTAGGAAATAATGATAAGTACCTTGTTTTAACCGAAATAAGATAATTGCGTTTTTAATTAAACATGGAATTTTTAACAATAAATGTGTTTGTTCATTGTGTGGGCGTGTATTGTTTTTAAACAAGGAGACTTTGATGTTTCGTTGTAATAAAAAGGTTTGTAAATGTAGCAATAAAAAAAAAAAAAAAAAAAAATATAATACTCGAAATAAGAAAAACATTGATCATTTGGTTCAAACTTCTCCACATTTCAGTATTATTTTTCATTTACATATCCAAAGATGGTGGTGCATCCGATAATGTCACCACGAGGTTGAATTACAGTCAGAAAAGATCACATTACACCCGACACGGATGTACAAGGAAATATTGCTCCGTGCGTGAAAAGTAGTTTCGTTTTTAATGTTCCACAACTTTGTTATTCCTCATTTCCATCCCATGAATCCTTATATCATTTTGTTCAGGACAATAGTAATGAAAAAGAATATTTCTGCAGGGTTGGCCTTTAACTTCACAATTACTGATACTTCATATATCGAACAACAGAACTATCAATCGATATCAACATATCTAAAATACTAAACTTAAGTCACAAGTTCCAAAATAATTGAAATAATTAAAAAAATTACGTAAGGTCATGGTAACTACACATTAATGGCCGGAGCGACAAAACACGAGTTTCGCATTATTAACTTATTGGAATCGTCCTACAGAACAAAACAATATAAGGTTTGACAGGGTGGAAATGAGAAATAAAGAAGTTCTAGAATATAAAAAATGGAACAACTGTTCCAGTGCAGAACAATATTTCCATGTTCTACATCTACATCGGGCATCACGTGACCATGATTCAACCTTGTGATGACGTCATCGGATGCGGCGCCATTTTTACAAATGTAAATGAAAAATAATACTGAAATGAGCAGAATTTTTATCAAAATAAACGTTTTTCTTAAATTTCAAGCTACAAATTAATTAGTTGTTATCGAGTTGGGACGAGTGCCTCCGGCCGAAGGTGCTGCCGAAGCCAGCGCTGATGTCAACGAAAGGAAAGAAAAACATCCCTCGAGATAGGTACTTTGGGATTATACCGACCACACCCAGACATGAATCGTTATTTGACATTTTGCTTCTAATGATTACTAGATTATCGTAGAACAATATTTCGTCAATATAAAACAGGAATTGTCGGTACTTTGGGATTATACCGACCACACCCAGACATGAATCGTTATTTCACATTTCGTTTCTACTGATTACTAGATTAGTGTAGAACAATATTTCGTCAATATAAAACAGGAATTGTCTTATCGCAAACACCTCCCCATCCTCAGACAGAGGTCAAAGTCGAGCGTCTAGTAGATAACGTGATTGCAGAGTCTCGCCGCCCGTTCAGCTGGTGCATCGCTTTGTTGTACTTCCGTGTTTTACCTCTACATTTCTCCAAACACAAAAATTCAACAAAAACAAACATTTACCAAACTAAACTTTTTATTAAAAAAACACTCAAAACTTGTTTTTATTCTTGATCACATTCCGCCACCCAAAATGCGAGTGCCTCCGGCCATCAGCGCGGGCTTCGGCAGCACCTTTGGTGCTGCCCCGCGCTGATGTCGACGAAAGAAAAACATCCCTCGAGATAGTACCTATCAGTAAAATATCAAATTCTAGAGGGGCTAATCAGAAATATAAATTGAATTGTAATGGAAAGGCAATGATGTACCGTGCAAATCACGTGATGCCGCGCGGCCTGCCGTAATCAGGATTCTCGAGAAAGATAAGATAACAGCGACAACAATACCGATCACAATACCTGGAAATGCTTGTAAGTTTGTAATTTTGTAATTGAAGAGTTGTTTTTTCGTTCTATCATGTTTGTTTCTATAAATTTCTATTTTTGTGTTCTTCATACTGGTGTGGTCGGTATAATCCCAAAGTACCGAATTGTCTTATCGCAAACCCCTCCCCATCCTCAGACAGTGGTCAAAGTCGAGTGGTCTAGTAGATAACGTGATTGCAGAGTCTCGCCGCCCGTTCAGCTGGTGCGTCGCTTTGTTGTACTTCCGTGTTTTACCCCTACATTTCTCCAAACACAAAAATTCAACAAAAACAAACATTACCAAACAAAAACTAAACTCTTTATTGGAAAAAAAAAACACTCAAAACTTGTTTTTACTCTTGATCACACTCCGCCACCCAAAATGCGAGTGCCTCCGGCCATCAGCGCGGGCTTTGGCAGCACCTCCGGTGCTGCCGAAGCGATGTTAACGAAAGAAAAACATCCCTCGAGATAGTACCTATCAGTAAAATATATCAAATTCTAGAGGGGCTGATCAGAAATATAAATTGAATTGTAATGGAAAGGCAATTATGTACCGTGCAAAAAACTTAAATAATCATGTGATGCCGCGCGGCCTGCCGTAATCGGGGTTCTCGAGAAAGATAAGATAACAGAGACAACAATACCGATCACAATATCTGGGAATGCTTGTAAGTTTGTAATTAAAGAGTTGATTTTTCGTTCTATCATGTTTGTTTCTAAAAATTTATATTTTTGTGTTCTTCATACTGGTGTGGTCGGTATAATCCCAAAGTACCCAATGTTTTTCTTAAATTTTGAGCTACAAATTAATTAGTTGTTATCGAGTTGGGACGAGTGCCTCCGGCCGAAGGTGCTGCCAAAGCCATCGCTGATGTCAACGAAAGGAAAGAAAAACATCCCTTGAGATAGTACCTATCAGTAAAATATCAAATTTTAGAGGGGCTGATCAGAAAAATACATTGAATTGTAATGGAAAGGCAATTATGTACCATCTAAAAAACTTAATAAGTCATGAATACCCCTAATATGAATACATATATAAATGGACATTAATAGAGATCACTTACCATTAGTGTGTTCCACAGAATGTACAGAAACTAAATAATCTCTTTTCGGTTGAATCGTAAACTTTTAACATGCCCGATAAAACACTCTGACACGCCAATTTAATACGATTGGTCGAACTAGTGGATGGTTGATCCATGATCGTCATGCACTCACTCGATCCAAACTACAATACACGATACCGTATCTAGTGATGCACTGACTTCTGCCCCGGAGCGTTCAGATAACAGATACGCTATCAGTCCCACCCGCAGATAATATTTACAGATATCCAGACACAGCACTCAAACAGAACATTAAAACATTAAGAACTTAACTATTTATGTAGGCTATATACCCTCTAAAATCATGTTATTTGTCATTTGCACCCCCTAAAACCATGTATATTTTTTGTTTAGGAGTATGAGCAGAATACGTTAATAACGTCAAATTCGTGATTTGACAGTTTGGCCTTTAATCTTATAATTTCCAAGGTCATAAATAATAAAGGAGCCATAATCCTTAATCAACTCATAAAATTAAGACAGATGATAGGAACAAAATGATGTTTGAATAATGAAGAAAACGTAACAATAAAACAAACATCTTAAAATCAAGAAAGACAAAGGCCTAGTAAATCATCTTTTAATGTTATTTTGTATAGTTTTCTAAAGTTAACTATCTTTTTTTTTATTTAAAAGAAGTTACTTATAGGATAATAAATTGTGTTTAGAATATGAAAAAGTGTGTGCAATTGGTGCAGATGATTTAGTTATTGTTCAAATTAATTACTATTGTTTGATTATATCAATGAGTATAATAATAAAATATCTTTTGATAATTTCAATATAAAACACCAGGTTCACTTATCATACTCTACCCTTTTATTATTTTTGTTAATGCACTATAATCCTTGTACAATCATTGTATAATATCGAAGTTTGTTATAACAATTGAATAATGAGTGTAGGCAACTTGTGTAGTCTACCTATTTTAATTTCCACAATAGTGCTCACAACCAACAAAACTAATAACATATTAAACATTTTTAATTCCTTATTGAGAGCTTTATCATCAAGTGAGTCTATAATATTTAGAATATTTGACACATAGGCTTGGCCTAGGCTTTCAAGAAATGTTGCTATTAGTTAAAAGATTGTTAATTCTTGGCTTTAAAGAATTATATTTTGAAAACATTTGAATTTAAACACTGCTGTTTCTGTTTATAATAGACTAGAAATATATGTAAAATGTAGTTCTAAAAACAGTGCATTAGGCTACAACAACCTATGCATACAATTCCTAACCTATAATTCAGCTACATTTGTGAAGATTCTTAATGTTTAAAACAAAAATTTCGCTGTACATTAGCACAGAGCTATATAAATACATGAATTTATAGAATAATATGTACTTACAGATCTTTGTAGGTCGTTCAACCACATTGAAGCCTTTTCTTTTTCGGCCGTGTCGGGGTTTCGATAGAGTGCGAAAACCGCTTGATAGACGGTTTCTAGCGGAGGCATCGATTCCATTTTGCTAAAAAATAATAAAAAGCACTAATAAACTAATACTTTATCACATGTACATATCGTTGCTAAACATGATACATTCGTTACTGATAAATTAATAGTTTTCTTTCGGAATAACTAAGTTTCTAGACAGCTTGATCACCATATTGAAATTGAATTAGACGTTCATTTTCATTATCTGTCGCATTCTTCTTCTTCCCGTTGGTAATTTTCATATGACTCGCCTCTGATTCGTCAGTTATGTTAGCGTCTATTCTCAGGACTTAAGACGTATTAAAGAGGCCAACGTGAATTATATAAGTTATAAAATATTTCCATGGTTTAGTGGTTAATGTTTCGACATCAAGTAGGGAATAAATTAAATAAGAGTTTCGGGTTTTCAGCCTCGAGGTTACTAAGTGGATAATTAAACAAATGTTCAATCCCTGGCGAAGTACAAATTACTGTTCGATAACAGTATTTTATTTATTCACTTAATTGGTGTTGTATTCAATTGGTGCTATAAAACGTTGGATATGTCCCGATGCCTGAAATTGAAAGTATCAATGTCCCAATATTATGGGAAATATTAAGACTTGACGGGGATGAATGTCTATGCGTTGCTCTGGTTGAAAAAGGTTAGATAATCGTGCAACCTATAAAATAGTGTCTTATAAAAACACTTTTAAGTTCTTTTGAAATTTAGCAAGAGATTTTAGTATATTAAAGGTGATCTGTATTTTACTTCCGTGATACAACTGAAGGAGTATGTTTGTCTTTTGTCACGAAAACTTTAATATCAATACATGTTATCAGAAAACAGTCAACCATTAGCTCTCGTTACTTGTTAGATTAATCCGACTCTATTCAACTTACATAAACGATATTATTTTTTAGTTGTCATGAATGACTTTTAGTTCAAACTGTGTTTGGCATAGCTTAGTTTTACGTTGTTGATTTAGCAGAAACGACTTCTGGTTACCATCATTCATAATTATTGATAATAATAACCTAGACAGGACAATATGTGTATACGTTTTGTTCTTTGTGTCAAGTATCGAGCCTCAGAAGAATACTTTAAGTGACACATCAAAAGCTAATCGAGTATTAAAAAGAAAAAAGTAATTAAGTGAACCAAAATACATTTTACAAAGTTTAATTATTATTAGTGTACAAAAATTACTAATACTTTTACCACAAATGCTCAAAATGGCGTCCTTATTCAGTAATGCATGCATGAACTCTTTTTTATTATGTTTGGTGATACTTCTTTCAGTACCTACGTTTACGGTGATGTTGATTTCCGTTGTTATGTTTATCTTCAATTCATCTAGTGAGTGCGGCCACATTTTATAAAACATTTTATTTAAGATAACCCCACAGGAAAAAATCTAGAGACATTAGGGGATCCTGGGGACCATAACCCTTTAGATATGATACGCTCGCCGAAGAACCGACGTAAGAATTATATTGTCTCTCTAGATGTGGGATTTTTGACACTATCCTGCTGAAACCAATAATCGCGTTCATCATTTTCAAGCAACGAAATAAACTGTATAATGATGTCTTGGTACAGATCACTGTCTACAGTACCTTTGTAAAAATAGGGCCTACTATTCGACGACGTGATACGGCACACCACATGCACTCCAATTTTCTGACAGTGCAGGGAATATTTGTGAAAGACATGAAGATTTTCGGTTGACCAAATTTTTATGTTTTGGATATTAAAATAACCACTGAGATGAAACCAAGCCTCATCAGTGAAGAAAACCCGGTCAAGCTGTACAACTCCATTGGTTTCGACGAATGTTCGAAACGATCTACAGTACAGTAGGCGCTTTTCTCTATTCACCTCTTTCTGTTTCTGAACACTACTCACGTGTTAAGCACGAAATTTTTCATTGATTTATTAATACTTAGGACGTATGAAATCTTAGAGTGTGTTTATAGTTTCCTTAAACTTTTTGAAGGTGATCGTAGGATCATATATCTAACCTAATCCAGTTTAGTGTTCGTCAAAATGGTGGTCGGCCTTCCAGTTCTCTTCCTGATCACTTTCACGGAGACGGATCTAAGTTACTGTTGAATTCTGAGCTACTGAAAATTTGTCACGAAATTCGTTAACAACATGCGTATATGATCTTGATAAATACCGTTCAACAATAAAAACTCGCTGCTCTTGAGAAAACGTCATGTTTAGAAAGCAGTAAACCCAACAGTACGATAGATTTAGTGTGACTAGTGTCCATTTGAATGGTGTCTAGATTTCTTGTCGGTAATACATGTGATACTATCTTAAGGCAGTCAACATTACTAATTTAACGAACTACTATTTATAGAAATGTTCCTCTTGGTATGCGCGACTTGATGATCACTGTACTATGAGTAACACACTAATAAAGAAATGAGCAGACACTTAAAATTTACTTTTAACTGTACATTTATAGCAATTTAAGTATTAGATATAAAAAAACAAAATTAAAGTATACAATTTAATACAAATTTAAGGACTATTATAAAACCCTTCTTAGTTGTTCTTTTTAGACAGAAGTAGACTCCTCATATCTGTGTATGTATTTCTCGTTCGAGTAACAAGGCAAAACCAACTATGGGACAAAAATAAAATAAACTAAACCGAGGTGACTTATAGGGGTCATAAATGTACGCTTTTTGAGTGGTTTTTTTTTAAATTGAACTCAACATTACGTCTGAAATATAATTCACTCGAACCGGAAGTGCTCATACACGTGCAAAACCTACGAAGTTGCCTGCCAAGCCGCGGGTAACTGCTACCATGGAAATCTTGGCTCTAACTCATAACATGCCTTTATTAAAAAAAAAAAAATATTTTAAGGTGAAAAAAGATTTGTTAAGTAAAATATTGTGTTTTTCTTGTTCAGAATTAAATGGAGAACAATAATCTGCAATAAAATAAATTTATGATTTTTGGCCATTTCTAACCATTTTAGGTAGGTACACAACTAACCTTAAGTTCAAAGAACCTTCCCTTAGGAACTGAAAACTGAATGCAAGTACCTGTACGGTAACTGTTATCAATTGTAACCTTATCAGAGTCTTTATCTAAACAAGCAAAGTCCCTATTCAATGCTAACTTTATTCTCTTACCTATTGACGTATAAAGCTGAAATAACCACATCAATATTTGAGTTCATCAAATAATAAGTAAAACACTTGTATAAGGAATACTCCATACGTAAAGATCAAGTAAAAAAGAAGTGTTTACACTGACGAATTAACTGACGAATTTTATTACTTTGTCTATTAATTAACTAACCGAATATAAAATCAAATAAAAAACAAATCATATTTTGTTTTAGATTTATTCTCATTAATTCAATATTAATATATTGCTTCGAAATAGACAAATTAATGTTAAAATAACAGAGAGGAGCGAGGAAAGAGTGCAAAGGTTTCCCCCAGTCACCTAGCGACCAACACCCGCGCAGCGCCCAGAATAGATCTCATTATTGTCTGCGAACAATGAAAACTTATTCGAACTCAAAAATTCTCGATTTCATATCACAATTTAAAGAATACCTAGTTTACTGCGCATGACATAAATATAGGTTAGTTAGTTTTAAGGAAGCTTCACAGCATAAAACTAAAATGAAAATGTTTCATAATGTATGAAAGTGGTATTTAAATAGGTTTCTATTCAGCGTACATTAGAGGAAATACGAATTATTAACTAATTTATTTCAAATCATTGTCTAACTTGGAACTTAGATATGGTTTCTGCCAAAAATACGCTACATTAAATTAATGTACTATTAGAGGAAATTAATATTTTATACATAGCTTCAACCATCTTATCACTTAATTTCATATTTAAAAGTGTATTAAAAATATAACCTATATTTAATCTAGTTTTATAAGATGACTACATTTATTATAAATTAATGATTAACAATATTAAGTAAAATTTAATTTCTAACTAAAACATATAGACATAGACTACTAAAACATAGTAGTAATAGAGATGAAAGTCTAGTTCAATTACTATTATATTTTATGTGCATAAAGTTGATGAAAACCGGTATGATACATTCCAACCAAGAAGATCAATTACATATGGTTTACATAAAAATATAATAACATTCAATGTAATTTCGTTCGACTAAAATTCGTAAAATACAGAATAGTAGAACACAATGAAAAGGTACGATGTTTTGTTCATGGAAAACATTGAACTAACAATCTGTTTCCAGATGCCATGACTGTAGTAGAGAGAGTTTATGTTGTTTATTTAAGTTAACACGTTTTCAGAAAGAAATGAGACTCGAAAATAGACTGAATGGATTACTTGAGTCCTCGAAGAGCGAGATCTACCCAGTTGGGCCCACGACTTTTCCTGGGTGAGGATCTTGTAGTTGATGGGGTCCGAAGGTGCCATGGAGCCGAGGCTGCCGAAGAGAGGATGGATACTGAGATAAAGCTTGTTGAGGGCGGTATGGAGCTGTGTGTGAGGAGGGAGGAGGATGTGTAGAGTGGGAGAGCGGGTGGCGCAACCGACCTACTGTAGAGGAAACTTAATCGTCCCAGCGACTTCTGATTTCAGCTACATAATTTCACAATCTTCAAGTACCAGTTCTTAACATTATGATTATTTATGTGATTATTTCATGTGATTATTTATATCTGGTCATTAAATCACGAGGTTCATGAGCTCAGAATCCCGAAGATTTAATTATCGTAAGTTTTTAGCAAAAATATTCAATACATTTAAAATCCGTCCGAAGTTGATTAACTCAACACCAAATTACTCACGAACCATAATTTCATTATCGATATCTAATAGGACTAGATAAGACTAAATCATTACACAGTTATTACAAAATTGTTCAAGGTTGGCAACAAGTTCAATATTTGCACACAATGTTTTTTTTTGTTGTTAACGACTACTAACATCACTTACACTATGAAGTGGTGGATTTAAAGGACTTTCATGTGCACAGCTTCTTACATAAACGTCAGAATCCAAGTAGCGGCGAGTTAATTTTGGTATATGAATATGTATCTATTGCATCCATTGCCTTTATTCTTGACCAGAAATCCTGTGGTGTACATGGCGAGTGAATTGCAATATTTATATTAAACTTGCAGTTTATAAAAAAAATGCTTTAAATGAATATACAATTCAGAATGAATTACCAATGTATCAATGGAGCTTGCACCAGAATGAAGCGTACAGCAATCAGTACCCTTTTCCAGGTTAATTTTGTGTGTAAAAACACTTAAATCTAAGACATTAATTCTTGTTTTGAATTACCGAATCAGTTCTTGAGTATTATACTTAGGATATCTCATTCTTTGTTTAAATTCAGTGGCAATGAGAAAATTCAATCAAACGTATTTACTTGTATTAGTGGTGGTTTAATGCAACTCCACAGAATACGGATATTTCTGGTTCAATATTAAGTTCACACCAAAACTGCACGTAATTTATATTTGTGATTATCATCTAAATAAAATTTTAGGTCTTCCATGACCGGTGAAGGAATGCGACATTGGAAATACAGTCTGTCTATGCACGAACAATTTCCTTTTTCAGTTCTTGTGCATCACTAAAATGAGACAAAGAGATATATTTGATAAACAATTATAATACATAATCTCATCATTCCATTCTACAATAGGTGGGAGATGGTTTCCTGCGTTTGTGTATCTACAACAGTATGGCGATAAACGGTTGTTGAGGAGCTATCTCTAAAGTACTATGATGATGGTACCAATATCGCCTATTTGTCGTGAACTTGGTATGGCCACTTGGTGCGTAGGTTGGTTATACCAGATTACAAGATACAATTACGGTAGTGGGGAAATAGTAGTATTCTTCGAGGCAGCTACCCTGTATGGAATTTTTCTAGATGGAACAAGCAGATTACATTAACTGCGCAAACATTATATACCTACTTAAAAAATTAAATAAGTATTGTCAATAAAACAATAACAAATGTAATAACAAACTTCTTGTGAAATAAAAATGTATTGAAACCAAGTTTATATTACTTTAAACTGGCTATATGTTGACAACTTCCTAGTAATAATTAATTTTGTAAGAAGACGGGACTGCTGTGGATTATACATGATCCAAAATATAATGTACACTTATAATACAGTATTGTGAATATTGGTAAGCTTCAAAAGTAAAGGAAACAACACATAAACGAAATAAATGGATGTCCTTGAGCTTAATGTTTTTTCACTTCACTCTATGATTTTCATGAAGGCAACACTAAGAGGAATCGATTCCCATTACAATCTCAGTAACATAAAAACTACTAAACAACAAATGAAACGAGTCGCTCTCAACTAACGAAAAGCTAATGGTTACATGCCTTTGGATTATATTACATGACGTTATGAGGCTAATGAGAAGTAGCTCGGCTCCTCTTGTTCACTGTAAGTATCTTGAACCTATTCAGAAACTTGTTACCAAAACTTACCAATAATAATGTAAATCCATAAATGCAATGATTTTATCACGTAAAATGTATAGTGCTAAACTATTGCACAATTGCTATCGTCGATATGTTTTCTTAAACTGTTAAAGGAATTTCAAAAAGATTTTAACTGACGAGTTTTATAATATTTAAGTTTGTCAAGAATTTAATTAATTTCACAAACACCACTGTATATAATTAGAGTTTCCATATAATATTTTGTATTATCTAAATACGACATTATTAACTGTTACGGAGTACGACGGGACCTACAAAGGAACATTTAGTCGGGCTCTGAATGATTGAAAGTTCATTTGCTGATTGCGCTGATTGACTAGAATAACAGAATCTCAGTCATCATGCTTTGTAACACTTGTTGAGATGCAAACCTGTAAGTCAAGTACGGCATATTCTTCTGTTAAGCCCATCATTGCCATTAATGATAATTACCGCGATAAAGAAAGAAAACAGTACTACACTTAACCCTCACACCACCCAGCTCAACCTTTTGTATGATGGTGCAAGAACACTACGTGTATCGACGGGTATAGAGAAACTATATGACTCAATATACGATGCCTATGAAAATCAATAGTATGCCGCCCCTGGCAGATCTATTTGTGGAGTCCCAACAGATAAACCTCGTGGCAGGTTATAGCCATGGCAACGGCAAACCGCCTCTCCGTCCCGGGCGAAAACCCACAGTTGCGTAGGAGTTCATAATCTATACTGTTTGTTGGATCAATAAAGGCAATCAAGTGCAATCTATTGTATTTTTAAAACATCAACAATAACTGAAGGCTGAACTCATTGTTATTAAAGGGAATGGACAAAGGAGGAATAAAAATGGGAACAGTTGGAAAAGTATAAAACAACTCGCCTTCGGCTCGCTGGGGGCTACGCTCCCAGGCCCCTAAGTGGGGTGTTAGCAAATTCGAGGATAAGCGTATTTCGGGAACAGGTTAAGTCCGAGCATTCGATGAGGAATCTGGGCGAGCTTTTAAAAGAAGTAATAATCTTTTTTTCCTTAATTGTTTTTGATACGATTATGTCATAGTTATCTTAAGAATAATTAATAACGTGCAACAATTTCATTTCCACAGGTCAATCAGTTCCCGAGATAAGAACTTACCAAAAGAATTTTTAATCAAGAAACTAAGATATAGTGTCATTTGCACAGCAGGAGTTAACTTAACCAGATGTTTATCACTGTGTTCTAAATTGAGGCAAAAGATATATCGCAGATTCATTAACGTGTATTAAAAAAATAGTTTGCCATAGATCACTTAGTATAAGAGAAATTGTCTTGTAAGGCTATTGCAGTTTCAAAAACTAGGTAAATATGAGCATATATAGTTCGACATCGTATACACACGTTACTGAGACTTTCCTAGAGATACACATAACATGTGCGTGGTTGTAATAAGGACTTATTATTAGGAACTCGACAGGGCCTTCTTGAAATAGTGTCGTTGTCCATACGTCCATCCGTCTGTACTATAACTATTGATAAACAGGCCCTAGAGTCTTGAAACTTGGTGCATGGGTTCTCCTTGGGCCAAAACAGGAACTATTAATTTTGAGGTCTGAAGGTCAAAGCACAGACCTTCTGTTCTGTCCGTCTGTGTATTAGCTCTTTTGTTACCTTCTGTCGAGTCCTTTGATAGTCCGTTGTATCGGTTTATTCACACCTACAACACTTACTCGTAAGACCGGTTGACATTACGATACTATGAATGAGTCTTGAACGAACTGCTCATTAGTTCTTTCAGAAGAACGAAAACGGTTCAAATCTTGACATAAAGAATGTTACTTCTCTCTGTTCACGAAAAAACACTTTAAAGGCTACCTTGAGGAGTTCTAGTGGCAATTAACTGAGGCAGCAGCTAAAATTAGTGATTGTTTCCTACTGGTATCACTTTTAGTGTGAAAAAATAAAACCTAAGCATAAGAAATAGTTTATGAAATATTAGAAGAGATTGTGTATGATTGATCTTTTCCTAAATTCTGAAATAATTGCAAAACCACTTAATTATCTATACTTTCCATAATGATTAATGACATTTTTAATTTAATTTTATATAGATGGTAAAATATTTACTTCATGAGCATGTTAGTTATAACTTTAATTGTATTAGCCATAATTTACATAATTCAAAGCCATAATATTTATTTATTGTTAAAACCTGAAAATTACAAATTTGCTAACTTTTAGAGTTTGGTCAAGTGGTATAGTGACATTAATAAAGTTTGTTTGTTGTTTAAAGTAATAAAAATGAAATGGCAGGATTCCTTTGAGACATTTATAGTAACTATTTAAAAATGGCATATGTTAGAATTGAAGTTATATAGCTATCAACACTTTTTGTATCATGGTAATTGTAATATAAAATTAATAAAAATACAACTGCCTTTGCTTAACGATTTATTAGATTTAGTTCTAATTATAATACGATAAATATTGTATTTTTAGATTTTTATGGGTAACAATCACTAATTGTAGTTGCTGCTTGAGCTAATTGCAACTAGAACCCCTCGAGATACCCACCAAAATGGTTTTATGAGATATTGGATTAGGTAAATGGACAAGGATTAGGGCTACTTTACTGTCAGTTTCTTTAGGTGACAAGAGTATAAACCATAAAAAACATTATCTCACAATTCACCAGGGTAACAATATTGATCAACGCAAGCAAACCGGTCATACTATACTGCAATGTTGACACTTGTTAGTCCATTCATGCTCTGGTCAACATAGGTAATGACTGAAATTCTCTACGTAATCAGCTTACGATGTTAGTTAAAGTATATAAAGTATGAAGGAAACTCAACTGAGAAAACTCTTGTCTGAGTTTGTTTTAATAATATTGTAATTACTTCATTTAAATTAATAATATGTGGTTCAACATTAACTTACCAGATAAATTAGCCTACACGATACTAATATTTCCCAAAAGGATCTAAAATAAGAGATACAAAATGTAAGAGGAAAAATTAATTATGATAAGTTATTAACTCCGTTTTGGAAGTTACTTTTGGAAGACTATTCACGTTGAAGTAGAGATGTAACATTTAATTAAAAAAAACTTATATAACGCTATTTTTGAGTTAGAATGTTAAGACTTGTTTTATAAACTGTACAAAATCAATTATTCCCTTACAAGTCCACGTATCTGTTCTCTTAACATGGTTAATACGATATAGAAGATAAATACACATAACAACTTTATTAATCATTCATTATGTACTTTACAATTCAAAGCATTAAAATATATGAAAATAATTATAATATCGGTTATACCCTCTGTGTTCAATGCTCAAGTGAAGGAGGATTGTGATCCACAAGTCAAAAGAAACAAATTGACGTGATGAGTCACCGACCAACTGCTCTTTTAGTTCTTTCAGAAGAACCGGAACTGTTCAAGTCTTGACATAAGGGAAGTTGCTGTTTGTCTCCAAGTAGTACAGTCCTGGCAGTCTGTAAAGATCAGACATATTACATTAATATCAGATTCTGGCAGTGGCACAGCTGAGAGTGATGAGATTGGGATTATCGAAAGTCTATACACATACACAATCTAACAACCACAGAAACAATCAGTATTTTCGAGTTATTTTAAGTATAAGTTGTATTAATTAGTTAGTTGCTAACTGTTTGTTTACTTAGTATCAGCGAGGTTAGCGGCCGGAGTTGTTAAACATTATTAATGTATTCTGCTCGTCCTCCTGAACAAAATTATACATGGTTTTAAGGGGCTTAAATCACAAATAAGTTTTTGTTAATAATTGAAATATAAGTGTAAATTTGTGGTTATATTTGTGTGCCGTGCTTCTTGCTATCCATGATTTTCAGCGTTATCTGCTCCCGATAGCTTATCTGAGAGTTCTGTGGTCAGAACAGCTTAGTAAAGCACCAAAACCGTCCCGTGCACTAGCTTTTACTGCCTCGTGTACAACCATCGCGTCCATTACTCGATTGCACAGCGTTGACTTTAATACTGTCAATTAGTATTAAAAGTTATTCAGTGTTTGATTGTGGATTACGTAAGCAATTAAAATATTAAGAAATTAATATATTCCTTTTTAATTGGTCATCGTGTTTTTTCAGGGTGAGAGTATGAGTTCATCGTGGAATCGTGTGCTGTTTTTAAATCGACAAAATATATTTCTATGTGATCTGAAGTTACCGCTTGATATTTAAGTAGCTAGTGCATACATACAAAATTAGGGAGTTGTGGGTTCGTTAGTTTTTCTTATTTATTAAACTTATGTATGTTGTTATACTATTTGTTCGTTTGTATAGAGTTTGGATCGAATTGTTTGCATTATTTTCAAATTTAATTTTTACTCACACCGATAACAAGATTCGCATTATTAACTTATTGCAATCTTTCTTCTGAACAAAGCAACAAAGTTTTAGGGTATGAAATTACAAATAATGATAAAAAAAGTGAAACAAAACAAATAATGATTTGTGCAAGATAGTTGAAGTTATGGTTATGTAAGTTTATAATATTTGTTTGTTTTGTCAAGTTACGTTTCCAAGCTAGCAGTAATGGCCGGACACATTCGTGATCATATCATCTAGAATTTGATCTTTTAGTGATAGGGACTACCTCAAGGGATGTTTTTGGTATGCCACCTTCCGTACTGCCTCGCTCTGATGGCCGGAGGCCATTCTGATATGAACTGTTATTGTTATGAGGTATAAATTGTAAAAAACGCCTTTTATTTCGGTCAAATTCTCCTGATTTAAGCATTATTGCTATTTTACATACTCAAAGTTGGCGTAACGCCTTACGTCAGCAACAGCCAATACGAGGTTGACTTGCGATCGCGTAAGAAGACCACATTACGCCCATAGAACAATATAATATTATTCAGTACGAAAAAATTGGTTCCACTTTGATTGCTTTATTACTTTGTTATTTGTATTTGCACACCTTTAAACCTTATATCGCTTTCTTCAGGAGGACGATAGCAATAGGTTAATAACGCGAAATCATTCTTCTGCCATTTCGGCGGCTCACATTTACCGATTGCTTTAATATGGATTAACTTGTTACGATTTATTTCTCTCGTAGTCTTTGAGATCTCCGTATGAAACATTATGGGGAGAGACTGTTTTACAAATGAAATTATAAAATCTACTTAGAGACAGCGCTAATGTGATTCTGAAGCGCTCATTTCTCTCTTCTCTTGATTGAAAAAGTCTTATAATCACCTCTTGAAGATCTAATAGATTACTCAGACTTAACATGTTCCTATCACTAAGTTTGAGTAAGTGTTTATTGTTATATATGTACGTGATGGCAAGTTCCATTGTATTAATTACAATTTAATTTAATTTGATATGAAATTATGATTTGAATTTGTACTTCACACCTAAGTTTCCATCGGCCAACGATATTTTCGGTCTTAACCAGATATATTGTAGAGCTATTTCAACACAGAGTACAGGTAAGGTTAACATGAAATATGAATGTGGAACTAAAGTCTAGAAAAAAATAATTTCGAAATTATTAAGTTATTATTATTATTCGAAGTTATTTTAAGTTATGTGCCCAATGTAAAAATATGAAATATTTAAAGTCTAACAGAACTGCCAATTGAGAAACCTTCACGCGTTGACATCTACCTTATTAAAATAATTAATTCTTAATTTTTGTTCGGTGATTTTACGTATCTAAAACTATTATTTTATCCACATATAAGGTATCAATCGAAGTATCTTGAAATCTCTACGTGTAAATGTTGTGTATTTAAAATAATCTGACTATATCTTAAGAGCTACCAGAATTCCAATGTTTATCTTGTGACAGTGTGACAATTTGTTTAGTTAAAAACAGCTGATTACTAATATACACATGTTGCTCAGCCAGTTATTATTCTCAATCCACTAAGGAGATCAATACATCAATTAATTGCCAACCGATGAAAAAGTTGCCAACCAAAAAACATTGGACACAATTTATGCTTGTCGTATCCTGTTTTGGAAACAAATATGATTAAAAATAAAAGTCCATAGTAACAGTGATAATGAAAAGCCTCAAAGATTTTTGTGTACATGAGCTTAAAGCTCATTTTCTCCACTCACAATTTTAGTAATTTTCATAAAATCTTGGTGCTATCAGTGAGGAGCATCAAGGTATTAAGGAAATTGAACGAAGATATCAAGAAAGGTGGACCGTAATCATAATAGTGGATTACTTGATGTTGAAAAGGGATAATCCTCAGCACGCAACAGGAAGGGTAGTCAAAGAGATTTTGTCGAGAATAGATTATGGTAGTGTAAGCACTTGTCTCTATGTATTTATTGTGTTTTATTTTTATTAAAATTACGTGAAAATTTTCATTTAATAAAGTATTTAACAGTATAATGTCAAACAAAACATTTTGATATTATTATATAGTTAATTATTTCTAAGATCTACCTATCCATGTTCTGTGAGAGAGATGATTTACATATTTTAAAAAAGCTCTGAAAAACATATATAAATTAGCTATAGTATCAAAATCTTTTTAACAATAGTATGGAAGACCTTTTGGACGTGCTGAAAGAATATATAAAAATGTAACAAAACTTTTTAATAGAACTATTTCTTATTTTTTTTGATAAGCGTAAGACAATACTCTCCCGGTGATTGAGCGGAAAATTTGATTTGTTTGTTTGCTCTTGTGCCCACACAATAATGGTTGGACCGATTGATTGGATCAGCTACAAGATTGAAAATTTGTATGAGCATTCGAGTTTGGCAACTTAAGCTTCATGGCAGGCTCTTGTGGACTGAGGTTTTCTTTGAAAAAAAAAAATAAATAAATGGACATAGATCATTTAAATATCGAGATTTGCTATAGAATTTGTTTGTAAGTAAAGTTTTGAGAGTAATTATACTACTAATTTCTGTCCATTTCGTAGTTAATATTGCACAGTGTAAAGTAAAGCAAAAACTGAGGTTTTAGAAAAACACTTTATTTATTGTAAAATATCTACGGAAAGTTTGATATGCATTAGTTTAAGGGCATTCTATAACAATGAAAATCAGTTAGTACTAGTATAGCCTATTTATTTATATATTTTAAAAAAAGTAATTGTACACACGTTGAATAACTGTCACAAAGATGTATTTTATTTTGGGTACGCATTTAGGGTGCAATACGAGTTTTTAAGATATATATATATCTATACATAGCATACATACATAGGATACATATGGATATATATCTTAAAAACTCGTATTGCACCCTAAATGCATACCCAAAATAAAATACATCTTTGTGGCAGTTATTCAACGTGTGTACAATTACTTTTTTAAAATATATAAATAAATAGGCTATACTAGTACTAACTGATTTTCATTGTTATAGAATGCCCTTAAACTAATGCATATCAAACTCAATATATATATATATATATATATATATATATATATATATATATTATATACATATCTTTATAATAATAAATATATCTATAATACCTAATATATCTTATATAAATATATATATATCTTAATAATTAAAATATCTAATAATAATTCTA
The DNA here is from genome assembly GCF_021130785.1 of Homalodisca vitripennis. Taxonomy (NCBI): domain Eukaryota; kingdom Metazoa; phylum Arthropoda; class Insecta; order Hemiptera; family Cicadellidae; genus Homalodisca; species Homalodisca vitripennis. The sequence continues at coordinate 106,734,852 of NC_060209.1, forward strand.
ATAATGCCTCATAATAACCCGGCAAGTGAGAGATCCGGGTTCGACTCCCGGCGGAGCAAGTACTTTTTGTGATTCAATGTTTATTCAAATTAAATAAGGCCATTTATACAATTTAATGTAAAATAAAAGTCGTTTGACAGGTATTTGGTCTTCCGATCATATGTTAGTTTGCTTATTTCAAACGCATATGTGACAGATACGGCCAAATACAAAATAATTGAATCGGAAAAAGTAAGCGCTCTGTGGTGTAATGGTAGCACATTCACCCGGCAAGTGAGAGATCCGGGTTCGACTCCCGGCGGAGCAAGTACTTTTTATGATTCAACGTTTATTGAAATTAAATAAGACTATTGCCATTTATACAATTTAACGAATATACATGCGCGCACACACACGCACGCACACACACACACACACACACACACACACACACACACACACACACACACACACACACACACACACACACACACACACACACACACACACACAAACTTGCTTTACTTTACACTGTGCGATATTAACTAGGAAACAGATAGAAATTAGTAGATATATATGATATACCTTAGGTATTGACTAATAAGTAGTTGCAACAACGTCTAGTTTATTTCTAGAATTTGGTAACTATAATATTAAAACTTTAAATATAGAGTTTGATTTTTATTTACAAACAATGTCCGTATTTTTCAAATACATTGCAGTTTAATGGTAATGAGGATAGGCCTATATCCATGCGTACAGTGGAAAATAAAGAAATCACGCATCACAACATATCTTTTTTGGAACAAAAGCGTTGAAAACATAAAGTGAAGTCTTAAATTTTGAATTAGAATGAGAAAATACAAGTGAACTGGTACAACTTAGTATTTCGTTCTACAAATCCGTAGAGAAAGAAACACATGTAGCAATGGACATCTAGTCTATGGGTGTTGATATTTTTCATGAAGAAAATGTGTCTTCCAATGTTACACAGAATGACTTATGGTTTTTCGAGCGAAAAATTTAATATGAAAGAGTCTAAGTAGTAATTCTAACGAAGACAAAAAGAGCAAGACCCTCTCTCGACGATATAAAAACTTACACAAAGATTTATCTTTTTATCGTTCTATGCATTTATAAAACCTCCATGTATCTTGTACATTAATTTCCATCACCAAAAATATTGTCTATTGTTTTAATAAATATATGTTTTTATTATGGAAAGATAATTATCTGTATTTGGTAGAATATATATATTTAGCATATGTCGTAATGTACAAGAAAACCTGGACTGCAACGCATATGACAAGCCAGGACACATATACAGTATAGGAAATATCTACATTTCTTAACATCTATTTCACTAATAATTTACAAATAAAACAACTCTAATGAAAGTTAGATGTTATAAAAAATACAACTAAGAATAGTTCATATTATTTAAAATAAAACAAAGGAACCGACCCACTTACATCCAATGCAAAAATTTGTGAAAACCACTAAACAATATGATAGATTCATTTTTACCATGTTATCTATGATGCAAACGTGAAACCTCCCAGCCTGATTTGTTTTATTCGAGATAAATAAACGGTGAAAAAGTTGGTGTTTCAACTTTTTGAACACAATATAATTGGTAATTCAGCAAATGTACCCATGCGATTTACATCCGGAATTTGAATATAAAACTGTTAAAAAAACAAACTTACGAGTATTTCGCACGGTCTCCCATGAGTCCTGTTTGGCCAGAGCATCGGCGGCGCCTCATGTCATCGATGGAAGCACAGGAGCGGGCCGTGAAGTTGTTGGTCAACGAAGCGGAGAAGTAACGGTAAGACCGCCCATGACTACAAGCTCCTAGGTACCAGAGAATAGAAACGGGTTTCATATTATTAATATTATCATCGCATACTTGTATTTCTAAATTATGTGAGACTGTCTCAAATTTAAGCGTGAGTATAGTCTTGTAAGAAAATTGACTAGAGCTTACCGGTAAAGTCCCAGTGACATCCAGGTTGAGAAGCAGTGCCACCATTGGGGTAGAAGTCGAAAGAACAGAGAGGCTGGTAGAAGCCAAGATAGCCTCCGCAAGTGTGAATGCAGTCTACTAGGGCAGCGTCCGAAGGGTCAAGCCGTCTTGAGGGCTCACGGTTCGAAAACAATGGAAGGGCCGGATCCAAACCTAGAGCAATGAGAAAGGGAGGTCTCGTAAAACCTTAAAGCCATGAAAATGTAAAACATGATTGCAAAATCCATTTGAAAACTTGTTAATTTCTCTGTTAAGTTTTTTTTTCATCGGAGGACAATTAAATTTGTTTCAACATGAATAAGTTATGTTTTGTTATATTCAACTACATCCCATTGTATTATATTATATTACCTTCAACAGAACTCCATTATATCAGAAAATTAAACTAATAATGATTTGTTAGGTTGTGTAGACAAACAATTATAGTGATAACTGTATAATTTTCGATATTAAAGTATTAATTGATGTATTTCGTATTTGGTTGAGTTAGTCTGATAATTAAAAAAAAAAAATAGTCACAGCCTGTCAAAATGCATTTGCCAACATCTGGAAAATATATAATTTTTATCACTCCATTCAATTATACTATTCCAGTTATTATAAGTATTTACATTAATACTAAGGGATTATTATAATAAGAGGCATAAACACTGAAAATAAGGATAAGAACATTTAGAGTACGTATACGAAAAATGGTTAGAAGGAATGATCTTATACTTTTATTTTTAAAAACCTAATAGCTATAAGCTATATTTTAGTGAAAATCAAGATATTTTCTTAAATAATATTTGACTAAAAACATGTCAATTTTTTAGTCATGAATCGTTACAAAACATGTCACACCCTGAAATCAAAATTTATGTTAATTCTGTAAAAATTCAAAATTTTTATTTGTTGTAATTTTTATTAGGTGGCCTTGATTAAAAAATTACTCAAATTTTCTGCTTTAAATGTTTATAATATCACAACTCCTCCTGTACTGAAATACAGTATTTTCTGGCTTCAGAGAAAGACTAATACTTTGAAAATATTCAAAACCCAATCATACCACCTTAATACTACTGTTAAATATACAGGTCGCGCACATTGGATTATGATATAATAATATGTATATGCATACAGTATAGCTATAACTGTTTCAATGAGTTTTGCCCAACACTGACTCAGATATCAGATGTATTAATGGTGACATTTGTGCCAAAATCAGCTGACCTGTGATACGTTGGATGACGCCGGAGGAGACGCTGTTGCTTGCGAATGCCGCGACGTGAGCTCCAAGGCTGTGACCGACCAGGTGGAAGTCCTTTAGTGCAGCACCTGAAGATATCACCAGCCAGTCCACCAGCTGACCCACCAGCTGGCCCCACGGCTGTGTGTGTTGGACCGCTTCCACGTACCAGGGACCCTCCGCCAGCGCACCCCAGTCCACCGCCAATACGTTCACATCGTAGTGGTTCAGATAAGCTAAAACAGGTCAGATAAGGTCCTACAGAGTCTAGTATTTGATGTATTTTTCAGAAGAATATCTCAATTCAAACTTGTGTGATGAAACACGTCCAGGATATTTTGTTGTCTAGGTTTGACGTGATTTGGAGAAAGCAAGGTGAATGTTGTTTCCATAGTCAATTAAGTTCTTGTAAAACAATTATAAGAAAACTTACAGGTTGGTGTATGCTTTGAATTTATCTGACCGTACTTCTTAGAGTATCTTTACAATTTATTAAAATTAAGTATTGTGATCTCTTGAAATTAATAGGTTGTAATTAGGGTTATTTTCCTACGGTAATGTCATTTTTCGTAAAGAACTTTTGCAGAACAAAAAATTTGTGCACTATTATTCGGTATTACTCGACGTTTTAGGTTTATAAATAGTTTAAGAATATGGTTCTAGTTATTTTTAATATACAAAATAAACTAATTAATGTACTAATATGTACCTGGGCAGTATAAGCCCAATAAAACTGATAACAGTTTAAATATATTTATTTGTTTTATTTATTTAAGATGTTTAATCACCTTCTCGCATAATTTGCACTGAATCCGACCGGAAGTTGGTCCAGAATCCATGAATTAAGATTTTGGTGGGCCGATTTGGTTTGAAGGTTGATGAGTTTAATTTCTTCATATCGTTTATTGTCAACTGGTATGCACTGTTATATTCCCTGAAACATTTAAGCAACAGTTATCTTGAAAATTATCTCGTAAAACAAAACAAACAGATTATTTAATATAGAAAAATGTGCCAACAGCTTTAATTTTACTTATATATTATAGTTGTATGTTATATAAATATTAGAGTCTAAACATGACTGAAATGTGTCTGACAATGTTTAATAACGTTAAAGGTAATATCTGTAAAAAAATCGATTTGAATAAAGGTAGTGTTTAACCTAATATTTTAAAATGCCAGCTGTTCTTGTAAGTAAACATATACTCGTACATTATCTAAGACTAGCTAAACTATATTGTAACTCAAATATATAACCATTTAAGCTAAATAAAAATACTTGGTATATTTGTATTATGTTTGGTTCTATTGATAAAGGTTTTGCATACTCTAAAGAAATTAACATATCACGTGAATAACAAATTTCCCACCCATCAAAGTTCAATGTTTTCAATACGGAAGCTCCTAAACATTTGTGTTTGTTAAACACAATAAGTCTGAATTATTATTACTAGGATAGACTGCTAAAGTAGAAAAGTCTACGTAATAGCCTTCGCCTATATACGTTTTATTTTTAACAATCTAAATTTTATTTTAATCAACTAGAAGTCACTATAATATTCCCATTAATTTTCCGAAAATTTTCATTCGACCACTTTATGAATTAGCCTGTTTTAAATCCAAACGCGTTCTTATTTGTACTCTTTCGTTTTATTTGATAGATTCCAGAAACGTTTCCTCTTACAGTGATGAACATACAAATATAAAATGCGTACAAATCTGCGGCCAAAATTCCTCCTTTGCATACAATTTAGCCGTTCCGTGTGATAATTTATTGGTTACTTCAGCATAAAGTAAATATATGATTGATTTATAGTATTTTTTCATTCAAAAAGATAGGAATACGCCACACCACGTGTCACATAACAGGCTTCGCTGAGATTGCATGCAAAATTTCAAGTCTATTTCCAATTCTATTCTAAAGATGTTATGCGGACAGACAGACAACTGTACAGGAAAACATATTTACATCCATTTGAATCAGCAAAGAGAAACTGTGTGTTTTGTGAGTGATAGACTTCAGTCACGCATAGCGAAATTCCTTGGTAGGAAATGCACCATCGTAGAACGTTTTCTTGTGTATGCCTAAATGAATTTTCATGCAAAATGTAAAGTCAATAAATAAAACCTTACTCTAGATATCTTGGCACATAATACAGTACAGTGCTTATCCATTAGTTTATGTTCCATTGCAGTGTTTAAATAATGGAAGTGCCGATGAGTTAGGAAGGATATTACAAAGCAAGAGTGCACTGAAATCAAAACTTGTTACCGAATTTTAACACTGACTTGCCACTCCACCATATTTTATTTTACTCTATGAATAGTCTACATCCACGTGTTAATATGTCACTTATTAAAGTTGTATGGTTATACGCAGTTTGTTTATAAGTTTATTTTTCTGCTATTTTCTCGTTACTCCAATGATATCCAAAGACCAATGTAAACATATTTGCTAACACTCAGCCAAAATATAAGTTTAAAGTTTACGTATGAAATCTATCTAGATATATCTTGCCATGTAATACTTTCAAATTTTGGTCCATTAAATTTTGTTTCATATCAGTGTTTAAATAATAAATAATGTATATGTTGGGGTAGTTAGGCTACATATGTTAATATGTCACATATTTGAATCTCTTATGCGAGTATTGAGTTTGTTTACAAATGTATTTATTCTGATATATTCTCGATGCTACAATAGTTACCCATAAGACCAATGTAGAAAATTCGCTAACGCTCAACTAAATATCACGGAGTGACATTTACCATAATCGAGCTCAGTGTTGCTTTTATAGAAATAAAGCTTCATGTAAAATTATAAGTCTATACGTTATTTCGTTATATCGTGCCGACAAACAGAAAGACAGAAATGAGATGTTTCCAGCTTCTGGTGTTATAGGCTTTGCTATCGCACAGCTAATACAAATAACAAGATTTTTGTAAATAATTAGCAAATTACAAAAGAATCAATTATAAAGTTTATACATTGAAATTCCTTGAAATTCAGGACGCAATTACATTTTTATAACAAGGTAGAAGTAAGTCACACCACGTGTTACAGGTTTCGCTGAGGTTCCATAACAGTTTTCGAGTAATAACAGCACCGATATTAAAATTTCATCTACTGAGTTTGTTTAAAAATGTATTTATTTTGAAATTTACTTCGTTTTCGAAATTTCGTGCGGGCAGACATACAGTTTGGCAGACGAAATGAAATTTTCCCGGTACCACGAGTGATAAGCTTCGCTAACGTTCAGGCATTACATAGTGGTTTTGATATAGTAGCAGTATACGAGAGAAGATAATATTGTGTCATCCAATGCTAAAATCTGTTGCCACTTGGAATGTTGTGGATGCGCGCTATGTACGCACAGCAGTAACGACAGAAACTAAGATTATAAATTTATTACAGAACATTATAAAACATGTCAGAATGAAGATAGAATGGCCTTTAAGTATTCATACAATGTACTATAACTTTTTTAATCGTACTATAAGATTTAATAAGATTATAACTCTAGGCAAAAGATTTAGCATAGTTGGTTATATACAAATCGGTGAGCACTTCGCATAAAATTTCTGCCACACAATCTTCATACGGATGCAGGATCTATTCTTGTATAAATTAAAATTAAAAAAAATGGCAGCTGAAAAACATAATTACGCATGACTATTCGCAAAAATGTACAAATTAATTTTGAATTGAATTAAATCAAAGTATTTAGTTACACGGTTATTTAGTTTAATAGGTGTAGCTAATAACCTAAACTTTTACTGGTTTTACTAGTTTAGAAGTGCTCAAGTTGTAATCCGTTATCTACATCTCGCAAAATTTCCTCGCAGATGATTGAATGTATTGATATACTTTGCTACATATATTAATAGAATATATTAATATTCTAATATATGCAGTAACCGGCATATGTATTTACGTTTTTCGGCTGTAATTTTGAAACAGAAAAAGATAAAAAAGTTTAAATACAACAAATTTTAATTTTTAAATAATTGATATACAATTTATTTGCACGTTGCTATTGAAGAATCTTTTGACTTTTAAGCTTTTTAGTATTCTTGAAAAACACAATTAAAGTTCCCTTTCCACAATGTTATTTAAGAATAGCTCAATGAATGAGCTTGGGGAAAAGTTTGGTGCTTCTAATGTACGATAAATATACCTTTAAATAACTGTATCGCACGACACATGCTTATATTAAAAAATTCCCCCACAATGCACTCCTACCCCTAATCGTGCCATTGGAGCATTTAAAAATTAAAATGATTAAATTGTATTCTGCGTAATAAAATAAGGGAATAATTAAAGGAAAAGTGCCCAGGCTAGTTTGTGCGAGAGCTATACATACCGCACGGGTGGGCTGTCTCACTCTGTACAATAAATTACATTGATTGTTAAATGCAAATCTACTTTTGTAGTAATGTAGTATTTTTAAAACCATCCATATCTCATGTATTATATGTGTGTGTGTATATATATATATATATATATATATATATACTAATAAAAATACTATTTTTATAGTGTCAAAACTGGTTTTAAGAACTAATAACTTAGATCGTTCTTAGCATTTTAGATGATACCTAACATTGGGAGTGTTACAACAGTCCACTACAGTGAGCTGTGGTATTGGGAGGTCATTTATGTAAAAAAATCATGTTATTGTGCATAAAATGTATATATTAATCTATTGTAAGTTGTAATAGTGAATACATATCAATCACAATATTAGTCCTAGTTAATGCAATAATTCATTTAATAGATTTATCCGCGGCTTGCCCTAATTCCAACACTGACTAAGCTTAACAACAATTCGTATACGTTTTCTGATAGTTCTACCATATTTTTACCTCGTAATGAATTCATAAAGGGGTTTTCGCCAAACGGTTAAATTTGTTGTTTACATCTGATAAGTTGGTTTTTTTTATTTAGACTGAAGAAAGAAAAGAAGTCGGGATTTCGGGATTTATATTAAGAAAGCATAAGCTTTCTTCATAGGTTTTTTAAAATAATTAAGTTACTTATCGTAAAGATAAACTAACTTAATTGTTTATATGTTACAGCCCTTAATGCGTTACGATTGTATAATTTGTTATTTATTTCCATTGTCTGTGTCATAGTATTTTCTCCGTACATTTAGTTGACTAAATATAAATTTGTACCGAGTTATTCAATAAAACAATTCTAAAATCAATGAAAATTGTGATTTCTATTGCAACAATCCATTAATTTGATACACATTTCCCAAAGTACTTTATTTTTGAAACTGTTAAAACTATTAGATTATAAACGGTTCATAAATTAATAGTAACACACAAACTTGTGTCCTTCAACAAACAAATCAGAACAGATGAAAATGTATACACATTTACTAACACACAAGTAAAATTAAATGACACATTACTTGTAAAAACAAAAGGATGGAATTGCATGTACTTACCGAGTGTACAGGAAATAGAAGACATTATCTTTTACATCTGCAAAATTTCTAAAATTCTGCGGAGGTCTGCCAGTCAGGTACACCTGGACTGTTCTACCATAATCGTCAACCATCCACATGGATGTCATGTTAGGGTGGTATTGGAGCTGACCTCGTACTGCAGGTGCCTGGGTCTCATCTGTAAACCCAGCTCACATTATTGAGTCAGCTAAAACACAGCTCGGTATCGTTATATTTTGCCACGGTGTGTTTATATGAAGCAGTACAATTCTACTAATAACCTTTGCAGAAGCACCTTTTGATTTAATAAACAATTAGTATTAAAATATAACTGATACATTTTATTTGCATAGTAATACAAATGCTTTTCAATTTGATTTGTATATCTAATTTCTCACAAAGCACAAATTTAATACTTCAGATACTAATTTTATTTAGTATCTTGGAGGTATACATTTAGTAGAAGAAACTGTAATATATGTTGCGAAAATCAACTAAAGAATATACATTCTAACATGACAAATGCTTGTAGAAATACACATCTGCAAAAGAAAATATTATTAAACATTGCAGAACTATAAATAATGGAGTGACTGCTTGTAAAACGTCTTGCGCGGAACAAAAATACTTCTAATATAGGAGTATATATAGACATACAGCAATTTATTACAAAAAACACCAATATTAGTTAACATAGCTATCGATCATACCTATAATAGGTAGCACCGCTCCCCAGACAACAGGAAATGAACAGTAAACTATAAAGATCGCCTTGGAAATCATTTTGAGACTAATGGAAAGCGGTCAATTACGCTGGCTTTATACACTCGATTATAAAACGGAAGCAATCTTATCGCAGACAATTAAGTGTCAGAGCTATTTCAAATAACCTCCTGAGGGATTTAGGCAGTTAATACTTTGTTTTGACATTGGGATCTGTTATAGCTCTGGGCTAAAAATGCGACAATCTCCCGCACAGCGATGTCATTGGCAGGTGATTACACAGGATTTGTTTATCAAAGAGAACGAATAAAAGTACAATACCCCTTGACATGACTTGTCAGTTTGTAAAAGTCTTATCTTTCAGTTGAGCCTCGTCAAGAACGTCTGAGTTTTAAGTTTTGTTTTCATTTAATGTTTTGAGAGAACTAGCAAGTTCGTCTGATTTCGATGTCAACAATCGGATACCACTAAGTTATAGGTGATGTTTTTATGAGTAGCCATTAATAGAATAGTAGGGTCTTAAAAGACTTAAAGTGGAGTGGGGTATTATCTATAAAGCTCTGTTACGTGTTTGTATTTACGTTTTATGGTCGAATTAAATGTTCTAATATTAATAATAATTATTATTAGTAAGAAATTACAGCAGGTAAGAAAGTTTAGCACGCCATTTTCTACGGGCGGAATAATGAAGTAAGTGTAACCGACCAACAATATTTATGAAAATTTACACATATTGTATTGGTCAAGTGACCCGACTCAATTCACAGGTGCAAATGTTGTCCGGGAAATGGGTGCAGATCACGATATTTTTGTACTCGTAGTTTCCAATTCTACGGGCAACTAAGATGGGGTGGGCTGCGTCTTAATATTCATCAGTGGTCAAATTAACTGTGGCTTATATTTGGCGCATAATTAGGAATACTTATTTTCTTCTTCATTGCACCACTTGCTTAGGGATCAGGCACAATTCACAAAAATTTACAGTACCAAGTTGCGTAACGATATTTTGCTGCACAAGCTAACAACTATATTAACAAAAAAAGGACAAGTCTAAAACAATATTCTATATTTATAACGTACCGTTCACATTTGTCTCGAGCTCCTGCGGAATGACGTTAAAAACTATAAAGGAATAGACTATAATTTTCTGTTCCGTCCAATATATAATGTTTGTATTACATATATGTTATATCAGTTATGAATACATTTATGATTGTTTACTACTTAATCTGTGATATGAACACAATTAATTGTAGAATCCGCACAGTTCCTATAATATATGCAAGCCAATCCTGACAGTGCCATATCAAGCCAGTTGCAAATATAAAATGTTTAAGTCAACTTTTTTGAGTGGCAACATTGAGCTTTATTAAAATTAATATTCCAAAGTGCAGAAAACAAATCAAAACAAGTCCACTTTTTTTTTTAAAGTGGATATCTAAATTAACAATGCAACAAGCAACACCTAAAGATGTAAAATTATACTGACGTGTGATTATGAAAACATTTAATAGAAGTAGGCCTTTTGATATTACCGTTAAGTCAGCATTCTCAAGTTTCATTTTATGTCTGTTCAGGTAACTGATCAATTTTGGATCGTGTATATTTCCAAATACATTTGAAATGATATAAAATATCCAATATCTTTGTTCGGAATTTTTTAAAAGATTTTAAAATTTTCCATTATGATTACGACTGAAGTGTTCACTTATTCACAATTCCCTTTTGAATATTATAGTGGAGACTAAGTAGTACTTATATAACGTCACATATTTTATCCCATATATTATGAAATACCATAAATTATTCTTTAACACATTTTGACCATTTATGCTACAAAAGTCCAGATTTTTCATGATAGTATTGAAGGAATTACCAGCTTAAGAAGCTACTCTCAAACCAGTTTCATACTAAATTGAACTAAATCAGCTTCACCTGCAACCTTACATCTTCAGTTTCATAGAGTCACTGAGATTCGTTGCAGCCATTGGAAACGATACGAGTCTCAAAACACTATCGGTGATACTCGTATATCCGTCATCCCTACGGACAAGCTTCAACGTGGTACCCGATTTATTCGCAACCCACCCTATCTTCCCGTACAGTAAGCACAGGATACACAACATTTTCCATCACCAACCGTTTCATTCGATCATCAAGGCAAAATCAAAAATACACATATTACCAGGCAAGCAAAAAATTGAGATTATATTGTACCGTAAATTAGTTAATAAAATTTCATATAATGTAAATTTCGCAACCTAGTCAGCCAGTATAATTTAATATTATTTTTATCCAATGTTCCGGAACTACATTATCGGCGGAGTAACTACCTAATTGGCACGCGGATGAATATTTTCTTCTAACCCTTTGTAGCAGCCCAACTACGTGACCGATCAGACCTCACGCGCTTTGTCCGTAAGTAAAATTTATCTTTTCGTATTATTAAATTAGCCCTTTGATGCCCAAACATATAAAAATGAATGTAACGTAAAGTAAAGTTGTAAATAGTAAAGTAACTTACCCTTGAAGATCTTTTATTTGTTTGATTGAGATAGATAAAAGTTGTGGCGTCATCCTTATGCCGAACACGTTGTTATAATAGTAATTTATATTATTAAATGGCTAATACCGTCGCGAATTTGTTTTAGGCGAGTTCACGTAGCTGATGTATCTCACGTGTTGTTTGAGTAGATGGCTACAACTTTCCCAACTCTACTCCTCTTCTAGAAATAACCGTTCTTAGACTACAGCTTCAATGTCTCGTGCCAAGACGCCGACACCCGGGTTGTGAGTCTACATATTGCGAAGGGAAGTGAAGTCTTATTGTTTTATAAAGTAAAACATCGTAGGCATAATTCCATAGAACATTGGATATTTTAGGCCCACCTAGAAAATATACTTTTTTAGTTCTTGTATTCTAAATGGCAGCAACGTGGCAAGGCATATATTTAATTTACCATCCAAAAGTGGTGCTTGTAAGTTTCACAAATTAAAATGTACTTATAAGTAAACTTTGCAGTTCGAGTATTTATTACTTCGACCTCAGAAATCACCACCCCCATGTGTTATCGTTATACGGTACAATATCAACAATCTTATGTTGTGTTTGGAATATAGACTTCGTCGGCAGCCTTAAGTCGTCATTGGAAATTTTCTCAACAACTACGAGTATAGCTCGCTAGTATATATATGAGCGTATATGTAGTATATATATATATATATATATATATATATATATATATATATATATAAAATAACACACTTACTTAGGTTTTGTGTGTTATTGTTGTTTTATATGACCTTTACGCTGCCATAATTGTTTTAATTTTTCCGCTGTTTTCATTAATCTTTTGTATGAGACTTTTAAATAATTTCATATTTATATAGTATTGCGTGCTCGTACCAAAAAACACATATTGTGATACCCTGAGTTAGAAAATATCAACCTTGTGAAAAAGTCTGTCTTGTTTGTTTATTATTTTAAATACACAAGTAAGCAATAAATTTAGATATTAAAGTAATACGAGCCGTCCACGTGTAGTATCCGTCCAAGCCTGGAGATTTCCAATACTCTCATTATTTTTACAAATAAATTTGCCGACGAAACCTGTGTGATAAAAATGGCAATTTAATGGCAATAACATAGTTATACATTTTATCTGTTCAAACTTGCTTCCTAATTGATGCTCATTTAACTTGTATTTACCAGAGTGAAATATTTAAATGGAAGCATGTATAAATGTTGTATAAGAATAAAACGGTTGCTAACGTTAAGCAATCAAGCCTTTTAAATCACTGGTTACAGATAGAAATCTGCGGCGCAGATCACAAAATAAATATTTAAGCGATATCTGACATTAGTACTTGTCTACAGCTGTGTTAAAAACATCTTACTAGAAGAAAAATATTAAATTAAATGAAAAAAAAATTAAAATGTTACGATACCTAAAGAATGACATAGAATACTACATTTATTATTAATTGAAATAGTTCTGACTGATTATAAAGAATTCTGGTGAGTGATTTTAGTGGTCTACATACTTTATTAGTAGTGTCTCAGATCATTGGAAGATGCTGCTTGTTGCGGAGTTTGACGAAACTAGTTACACAATAACGTTAAGGATAGAATCATTGTGTATTCTTCTCCCGTTTTAATATTTTAATTATTTTGGCTATTTACGTGGTAAAAAGTAGTTGATTCATAAATACTGCATGTTTTCCAACGAACTTGTTAAACTTGTTGTTGTTGTTATTGATCGACAAATCATTGTCTGTATGCTTTTTGTGCCCTCGTGTATACAATAATATCTGAGTGATTACAAATTTTGTAAGGTACTGCTTATACAAGGAAAGTATCTCGAATACCACCTTAACAAGCCAGGACGTCATTAAGAGTCATAAACGTTAAAAACAAGTAGTGTAACTAATAAATATTTTTATTCGATATGAGATAGTTAAGAAGGAACTTTTGCAAATTAATATTCTTCACTCTTATCTACCATTGTGTCATTAAAAATTTTTTACCACTGGGTTAAGTTCATAAGATGATTTAAATTACTAGAATTTTTGGTCAGCCAAACTACATGTTTATTGATAGGAATTTGGTCTCTACGACGTTATTAGATAGGTGAGTTTTACTTATAGAAGTATACAATTCAACCGTTATAAGTGAATATATTTACAGTCGTAATCTTTGATTAATTTTAACTAAATTAAGTTCACGTTTTTACAAAGAAACTTATATGGTTGTGAACGATTTTGTCTTTTAAGGTTTCAAGATTATGGACAACAAGATTATAACACACAAACAAATGTTTGAAAGTGTTATAATTATATTAACATGCTAATGTTGTGGGTTACTGTCCATCAGTGTTACACGAATCAACCAGCTGTAATAACGCATTTTAGTTTCACATTTCTAGATAACGGCTACGTGTGCAATCTACCTTTTCTCCGACTAAGCCGGATGGAATATTTATTTTCAAAAACATTTTTTATCACAGTAAAAAAAAAATCTTTTTCTGAGGACAGGAAAGATAAATAATTTTTTTGACTATTGTACGAGGAGATGTAGATATTGAAAGCTGAGTTTATAAGGATTTTATAGTTATACTCACAAAAAAGGTTGCAAATAGGGATAATCATGTTTTACTGTGTGTTTATAAACTGCTGGTGGAAATGACAATTATTCATTTATAAATTATATAATTATGCACTTATATATTTTTTTATAAAAATTATAATCTTCTTAAATTATGCTCCTTTAAAGTTTTAATACGCTTCAGTCATAAACCATAATCAAATATATCGTTTTCTGAAGGTATTTCTAATGTAGATTATATACTGTACTGTAAATAAACAGTTTTCTACAACAGTTTTTTTGGATCAGGTAAAATAATACCTAAACTACTTATATTAAATGCTAGTAGTACTTAGTGAAGCAATAAAAAACTTGTCCTATCGTTTACTTCCAGAAACGTCTTTTGAAAGGTAAATGACAGTAAAATACAACAAATTATTCTGACACAAAATCGATCGTAAACTTAAAATTCTGACAAAAATGAAATGAATTTGGCTAAGTGAGGCAGCTTCAATGTTAAAGGAGATTATTTTATATTAGAGAGTCGTTAATTAAATGAATTGTATCTAAGTCAATTCGACAATACTGGAAATAAATAATTAATTAGTTAAATACTAATCGTACTATTAAATTATTATGACAGTCGTCAGTATTATTGTAGTTTAAATAATTGAAACATAATAAAATGGGATTATAGGACTGAATTTTACTATTTAATGAATTGTTTAACGTGCTGTGATTTAAACTTTCATTGAATCAGAGTTAATAATTAATTTAAAGATAAAAAGATCCTATATGGATATCATGACTTGAAAAGTCTCATTAAATAATTTATGGCTTTATAATATGACTATTAATTAATTACTAGCAGACACATAATTGTAGCTGACTCAATTAACTACATATATTTACCAGTTTCCGTATTATAAGTCCATTTATTTATTTAAGAAATTAAGTTTATTTACCTTCTACCTTCAAAATAGTATAAATAGACTACTTAAAAAATTAGGTTCTCATAAAAATGTTAAAGTTGGCAGCCATATTGGAAAATTGCGGCTATATTCAAATGTTTAGTTGCATATGATTTGTAGTTGTGTGAGTGCTAGTGAAACATCACTCCATCACTTCCAGGGGCTAGAAAAATGCCATTTCTGTCTGTCTTTCCATCGTCTGATTGTACCCATGATATCTCAAAAACGAAATGAGCCATAGACTTTAAATAATAAATAAAGGTATATTTTTATTTAGGCAACACCGAGTTCGATTATTGTGCATAGCACTCCATTGGATTTGGCTCAGCGTTAACAAATATTTTTACATTGGTACTATCAGTACTGTTATCGGTAACCATGATAGGAACGAGTAAATTGTACAATAAATAAATAAATTTACAAACAAACTCATTACACTCGTAAGAGATTTCAATACCGGAACTGTTATTACTCGAAAACTGTTATGAAACCTCAGCGAAGCCAGTTCTGTGCTTACTTGGTTTTTTATAAATTTATTTCATTGTGAATGACATAGATGGATATCATACAAATCTATTGTAACTTGCTAATTATTTTAAAAGCATATTTAAACATGTAGCTATTCGTACAGCAAAAAGAAAGAAAACCCAATAGATTAGAAATTTAATGTTAAAATTCAGTGACGATATTTTATTTTAGTGTACTATGCAGTACCCTCACGACCTCACCAGAGTTTGTATTATTTAAACACTGCTATGATACCTAATTAAATGAATAAGAACTTGAATGTGTCGATTAGAAAGATATTTCAACTTTAAATTATGAATGAAATTTCATTTCTGCAGAGAAAATAATGAGTTATATGATGATGATGCTTGTCCAACATTGGCTGACTATTATTTAAGCGTATCACTCAGCAGTGTAACACGGTTTCTCTTTTGTCTACCGGGGTGATGTGAACATTGTTGTAGGATATCTGTCTGCAGGACATCTCGAGAATAAAATGAACTATAGACTTGAATTTTTTTCAAGCAACCTCAGGAAACGCGACACGAGGTGTAGAATACTCCTATCTTGTCTTATTGAACTGGCACGACAAGTATTTTAGAAATACAAGAATTTAACTCATAAAAAAATTTAACTCATTGAAAATAATATCTCATTGTCTAAATTGTAAGAAAAGTCTTAAAATTTGCAATAAACGAAGAACCAAAAAAATATAGCGTGTTCTGTCAGAAGTTGTTTGAAAATTGAAAAATACTAAATATTTGTAAAAACTACTAATAATTAATTTTATTGTCAACGGTAACACACTGAGAGGTAATGCGCCTCATTTATATTTTATTGGAAAAGAAACAGTTTTATATATATATAGTGTAGAATTTTTATTATTTGAAATATATACAAAATAATTGCGTAGTTTAAATTGAAACATAACTTCTATCTTTATATTTATGTCACTGCCCCATTTCCTCTCTCATTACATACGTATAAGGACATTAATAGAATTTAATACAATTTAAACTGTACTCTAGATGAAGTTTTTAATAATTTTGAAACAAGATAGAATATAAAATTAAACTTAAGTCATGCAAATGGGAATAAAAGTCAAGTTTAATTTGAATAATGAGATGACAAAGTCGTAATCCAATATGCAGCTTTTGCAAACGGCTCATTGTATTCAGTTTGTTGAATGTTAAAGTATTAACAATGTTAAACCGGCTTCGTTCCTCCTTCATGAATATTTAAGTGACTTAATTAGTATAATATTGTTTCGTTTCCAACAGAAATATCATTCCTCTCATCTTATTGAAGACGTAACTCCAACAGTTTCAGCAACTAAGTAAGATAACATAAATTTTCTCACTTCGTTCTTTGGATGCTCCATCCTCAGATTAATATATTTCACTCTCGTAAATTAAATCATCTTTCAATTTATTAGATACGACTCATTTTGGTTTTAAAACTTTTTGATATTTACCACTCGTTGTAACAACTACGTATTATAACCCATCCGTTTTAATACTTCCGAATCTTCAAATATGGTTTAAAAAATCTTATTATGTTATAAAGTTCATTTATAATTTGAGAAGTACTTACAACTATTTTTATACAATAAGCTTGGACATTAAACTTTTTTGTAAAGTGCTAATTATTCTACTGTTGGACATTTGTCTATTTTTAAGACCGAGTTGATTAAACATGTTACATTCTTAGCGGTTACATATCTGTGAAAACTGTAACATGGCTACACATCTTCTAAAAACCGAAATGAGGAAATCACACATTGTGAGATTCTGTGACGTTGGAGCCTACACATGCAAAAACTAGATTATGGTTATATGAGGTTGATCTATCGTTAGTAAATATGAATATTATAATCCCCTCTGTTTCCATTCTTCAGTTTGGTAGTTCCCCTTCGAGTTGGAAAATACAGTTATCTGAATATATCTAGAATTGAGATAAACGCTTATTTTCGAGCATGCGAAAGTGTGTTGTGAAACCAGTAGCGCATATCTATATCGAGAAGTTAGGTACAGTATTGAGTAAGAGTTAGTAAACTATCTGTCTTAAGCTTTTAGAAATATTTGATTCATCGCACCTTATGCACTTTAGGTTTTTGCGTACCAATTAATAAAAAGCAATGTTGTCAATAAAACACACACCGTAATCAAATAAAAAATTCCAATTATTTTTTTACCCTAGCTTCATACCTCTCAGCTTCTCATTATTGAAAAAGAGAATTTTTGAAGCATATCTCTAATAAACGTATTACATTTATTGCTAAAGCCATCATTTGAAATTATTATTGTAATCATCTTGTACCGATCAGTCAAGGACTAAATAAAACTGTTCCACACTTCAATATTTGTCATCTGCCTCCAGTAATTGGATCTGTACCAATCACCAGGACAAACATAATACACTACATATATAGTCTATGAATCACGTAATAGGCAGAACGAAGAACAAATGTTCAAGATAGTTGCATAAATTAATTGATACATTAAATAACGTAAGAAATCACATTGTCACCAACCATACACCAACACATACTGTAGACAAGCCATTGTATTAATAGTATCAGGTTTAGGTTGAGACAAATTAGAGAATGCCATTGATTTATCCATTCTAATCCCAGTAGAACCTACTCTAGGCATAGATTCTCCGACACACTGGAACAAGAGACGGGATATTAACAGATGCATACGCAACTGGATGGGTTTCCCGTTGATACTGATACAGGGGGAGATTTTCTTTTATACAAATAAACTTTATTTTTAGTTTTTAATTCTAGTAATCTGTATCTATTGGTTTGAGTGAAGGAAGGCTAAACAAAATATCGTTGATGAAAGTCACAATGAATGGTAGCCATTAAAAACTCTAAATTCGCAAAGCATAAGATGCAAAATGATTTTAGCTGTGAATACGCCATTTTCAAATGAATTATGGATGTAGAGTGAAGCACACTGCCGCTACTAACAATAAGTCATATGCAATTTGTTTTTATACATTTCTTTTTAGGCCACATGGCTCAATAACTAAGTAGATACGTTAATCTCCAATTAGGTTACATTAAACGAATAGAACAGTTAACACTACGGATTGAAATTTAAAGTGATTTGGACCATCTTATCACTTCAACCGTATGTGATATAATGGAAGTTTTCTATCGTTATACATTACTATAAAAAACGAATTTGAAATACAAAGTTGGTTATAAATATGAATATTTAAAGTTAATAATCAAATCTAAACCAGATAACGTTAAGTTGGTGACATTACCAGTAAGTATGATACGGTATATTAGAGACACGCTTTAAACGTTGTCTGTGTTGATGCGAGTTTGTTTGAAATTCTACGCTTATATAGAAAGATATATAAATTAATCAATATTTTCTATGGTTTTACTTACTGAGGCCTTCGCTTAATCATTACGAATTTCGTACAAGATCCAAATCTCGTATATATTTTAGGTCTTCTTGGTTCGCTATTGAACACTTATTTGGAGATGAACAAAAGAGTAACTATAAAAATTCTTATAAAAAAGTCTTGATATATTCATAAAACAAATTGTAATATTTTATTTGCATGAGTACTCTTCTTAAATAACAAAATGAATAGTTCTTAAGAAGCAGTTGTTTGTATGAAATAATAGTTTATATTTTATAAATTGGACTCTGAATCTTACAAATGTTATCATGAAGTGAAAAGAAGAGATAAGGGTTTTAGAATACAAAACGTGGTCACTATCTATTCACTTAATTCTCAGTTTTCAACTTGGCTCATTTGAAGTTGCTAATAATTTACTTGTTAATCTCATCCATTAGGTTTACTAATTATTCAGTTCTACCAGCACTGGATTTGTGTTAAAAATGTAGCAAAGTGAAATATTTTACAGAACGGCTACCATCACGTTATGAAAAAGAGTTTTCACATTTCGTAAATACAAACGTTTATCCCAATCCTAATTATATTATACTGTATATGCGAAAGTACCTTTGTTTGTTTGTTGTGCTTTCACGCGTAAACTATTCAGTGAAAACCTGAAATAACAAATACTCGCATTATTGCTTAACTTAATGACGAAAACTGAAAAATAGATAACTACCTGATGCATGATATATGACTAATTCCATTTTCTAAATATCATAGGACCCTATCGTATTACACCACAAATGTTTTCACTAAGAAAGCTACGAACTTAGAATTTGGAATTCCTCTAGACTGGTAAAAAATAGTTCAAGGATTTACTGAAATCATGGGAGCTAATTAATCAAATATATGGAGTGTTGCAATTGCGGGTGAAACAGGGAACATTTGCTGGTAATATTATAAATGCCAAAGTGCCTTTATTTGTTTGTTTTGCTTTCAAGCGTAAACTATTCAACCGATTGAGCTGAAATTATGCATGGACGTTCTTATGGTTCCTAGGATGAATATAGGCCTATTATTATTTCGGAAATTCCTCTGGGCTACGTCCCACTGGTCTGAAAATTAGCGAAAGATTCTATCTTCGTATCTAAAGTTGTGAATATTAACTGAAAGAGCTTGTTAAATATAATCAACTGTTTGGTGTAAACATTGTTTAATGCAGCACAGTACTTTAACTACTATTTTGTTTACACAATTTGTTTACATAGTGTGAAAATTCTATTATGAGTAACCATTAGTTTTCCGGCTATTTTTGATTTCTGCTATTAGGTAAGTACTCATCTCCCTAAAAATATCCTAAAGCATAAGATGGTCAGAATTTGACTCCGAAGACTCCAATTGAAGCAGTTACCAAGAACTTATGCTAGATGAAAGTTTGCTGGACTATGCCTTTGAACTAGTGTTCCAATTCCAGCTCTAAATATTCTACAATAAAAAAATATTTTCAGTTTATAAAGAAGGAGAAACGTAGTGTCATTGTTATTATAATTTTAACTGTACATTTTTAGCAAATATGTATTAAATTATGTATTGGATAAAAAACACAAAGTATTTAACTTTTACTATACATTTAAAGACTGTTATGAAACCTATCTTAGTTGTCTTTTGACAGAAGTAGAATTCTCAGAGTTGTTTATGTATATATATATATATATATATATATATATATATATATATATATATTGTTTTTTTCTTCCTTGATCGGGAGAAAGGCAAAATCAACAAAGAAATATGGAGCAAAAAAATACTTAGAAGTAAATGAGCAATTACCGTGGTCACACATATACAATTTTAACACACTTTCTTGATCTTGGCAAGAAAAGCAAACTCAACATTGTCGTCGAAAATTATAATTTTCTCGACCAGAAGGGCTGATACAGATGCAAAACGTGCGAAATTGAGTGTGAGCCCGCTGGTAGCTATATAATTAATGTTAAAACAAATAAAAATAAAATAGATAACAAACCTACACAATAGTCATGAGGTTTAAGTTTATTTTAAAACCAGAGAATACAATTAAACTCGAGAAAATCTATGTATTAAATAAAGAACAAAATTTAATAAAATATGTGCCATTCACACTTTGAATGAATCGAGAGTCTCTCTATGTTGGTTGGCATCATGCAGCTCTCGGGGAGTACATTTATAGTTTCATAAAACAAATTGTAACTTATTCGGCTTATTATAACATTAATTGATATTAACTGAAATTACGCATGGGATAATTAATAATTAATTGTACTCTTATAGTTAGTAAAATGACTGCAGAAAATTACCGTTGCTGGTAAAGGTTTGATCCTTGAATACAATTTTAGGTTTTAAAATAATTTTTTTCTATGTTATATTTTCAAATCAAATCAAATCAGCTTCATTGCAGCGACAATATTACAATGTATAGCAAACGTCACAAATTTTAATCTAAAATTTCTTACATTCGTGCCACAAAATTCTCATTCACACATACAATTTTACACTTTCATCCTTCGCCAATATATCCTACTTTAAACAGCAGAATCAGTCGTGTAATTGGGCGGTCTCCCAGTTAAATGCTAAAAACTCCCCTGCATTATAAAATGCTTGTGACACCAAGAGGTGTTTAAGGCGCCTTTTGAACGCCTTGGGCGTTAGGGAATTCTTTATTGAATTTGGCAGTCTGTTAATAAAATTAACACCTGCCTGTGAGGGCAGGTGTTCAAAAACCACTGTTCTGTGCCTTGCAGTTCGTAGTAATTCTCTACCTCGTGTCTCAAGCGTATGTATGTCCCATTTGTTTTCCATGTTTTATTTACATCTTTAGCTTGTTTATACAAGTGTAGAAGTACAAATCCGTCCTCTACAATAACAAGCGAGCAAGTCCAGTCCAGGCGTTGCCACTGCTGCTCGGGACTTGCATGCTGTGCAATGACGCCTAGACTCGACTTCAAGCAGCCTTTTGGTATGTTTGAACCCTTTTCTTTCCCTTCTTTACTTCGTTCTGTTCATTATTTCTGTATGTATACCGCACTCACCTGACGAAGAGGATAGATGTCATTAAGGCAAATGTCCAAAATCCTTTCAAACCTTCCATCGTCAATAATAAACTTTAAACAAAGGACTTTATAGGTTAACAAAGTATCAAAATGTATGATAAAGTTGTCGAAGATTTCACTCGAAATTCTCTCTCTCTCACACACACACGTAAACAAGTACAAAAACTCACAATGTTATTCAAACCAGCAAAATCACGATTTGAGAACGTAACTGTAAAGAGGAAAATATTTTGCAGAAAAGTAGTCCAGGTTTGTGGAATGAATTCAGAGCCATGGCAGTAACTTTAGAACCCTGTAAGCCAGGGATTGTGAGGGTCGGGCGGCAAGGCGGGCGGAGGGCGGCGCGGCGTGGTATTTGTGTGAGACTCAACAGTGTTCTTTTGCTGAAAGTTTTTAACACTTTTAGTTTACCGGTTCAAGAGACACGGCTGCCATTTAATGTCTAGTCTTTCTATTGTCTCATTTTACTCGCTAAAATCTGTCTGTTGAAGTTATTTTTTAAATTATTAATCTCATTTGATTTCATTGGCCGATTATTTCGGTCCCATGTTTAAGATATTTCTTTGTATCAGTACTCTCAAATCCATGAATTTTGAATAGTTTAAAATTTGTATAAAATTATGAACAAAGCTATTAGTCTACTTTAATTATTGGCCGATTTTGAATATTTTTAGTTTAATCATATTATGGCCTATGAAAATTTAAATTTAATTTCTCTTAAGGATTACATAAAAATAGTATAAAACACACAATATTATAATAATATCTGGAAAACAAAACTTTCGAGACAGCAAAAATATCAAATCCCTTTTACTATGGGGTTTTATGCTATACTTCAAACACATTATACATTGAATTAAATTGAAGTTATCTTAATTTATTTACACACTAGCTGACCCAGCGAACTTTGTTCCGCCTTAAAGGCAATATCACATGATCACATTTTGTACTTTTTAAATTAGGATAATTGTAAATAAAAAAATATAATTATTCAATGATTCTTTATTTGCCATTTATTGTAGCATCTTGTGATAAACCATTTTTTGTTTTTTTTTTATTAGGCGCGAAAAAAATAACGCGGAAGGTCTTCCGACCTGTGAACATGCCACATATAATGGACCATGGGAAAAACATGGATGTTCGAGATTAAGACCACAAACTTTTAACGATTGGCCTTGTGACTTATTTACAGTCATGGCGAATGCAAGACGGATCAGAAATTGAAGTCGTTTAAATTGAAATGGCATGTCGGTTGGGATCATCGGGATACTCGGAATGACAACTTCCTCACCTTTGAATTTTCCTTTGAGTATTGTGGCGTAAATAAAATTGTTCATCAATTTACTTACCACCAAATGTGTTCCGTTGCACAGTTTTGGCTGGTTTAAGTTTTTAAGCATGATTACAACAACCAAACTTTAGTTGTAAATTGTGCTGTGGTAAGCCAGGTACATCCAAGGAGTTTAAAAATTCAATTGGATGGCATCACCTTCATTTGCTACACAGTCAATAGATTTGATAGAATGCAGTGTACCAATGATCTCATTCTGAATTATGTAGTTTAAGTCATCTACATCTTTATTCTTAGCTACCAAAATTGCTCGCTCACTCAACCATTCATTATTTTTGAGGTTAGTAATGATGTTTGGGAATACTTTGTTAATGAGTTCGTCTTTCGATGAGACAGTTATAGAAATTCGGAGGAAATGAAATCAATCCGCTCGATTCGTCGACAGGTACTCGACGATTACCGATAGTCAGCAATTGCTCAGAGAAATCTTCAGCAGATGTATCGTTCAACAATGCAACTCTCATGTTTGTTGTCAGCTGAAGTTTCTTAACATAGATTCGATGATTTGAGGCAAGCGTTTATCTCGTCGGCAGCAGTCGATCTGGGAATTACTGGCAATGTTTGGCGGAAATCGCCAGGCAGTAAAATCATTGAGCCTCCAAAACATCTCGAGTCATTACGTAGATCTTGCAATGTTCGGTAGAGTGCTTCCAATGCTCGTTTATGCGCGATTGTGCATTCGTCCCAGATGATGATCTTCGATTCTGATAAAACTTTGGCCATAGCGGAGTGCCATATTGCATGTTGGTTTTTCAATATATTCCAGATTTAACGGTAATTTTAATGCAGAATGTGTCGTACGACATCCTTTTAGTAATGTGGCTGCTATTCCAGAAGAAGCAACTGCAACCGCAGTGTTGGATCTTGCACGAACAGTGGCTAAAATTACTGACATGAGGAATGTCTTACCAGTTCCACCAGGGGCATCCAGGAAATAGAAACCACCATTTCCATCATCAGTTGCCTTCATTAATGTATCATAAACTTCCATTTGTTGGGGATTCATCAGGGGTACATTCGTTTGAACTTCTAAATCTAATTCCTGGTGATCATATTTACGTTTCCGTTCCAATTCTCGATTAAATGCGTCATTCATTTCACAATTTGGCACTGGCATTCCTAACCTGACTAATAAACTACCGCATATGAGATAGCACATGTCTTCAATCAAAATCAAGGCCCTATTATGTATCTCCTAATTCATTTCAAGATTGGGATTTCTTGAATTGACACGAATTTGATGTAAAATATCTTCTGCCATATTATCCTTGTATTTGTGCCATAGGTTAGATGGGTTCGATGGAAAGCATGTCGAAATGATGATAGCAAATAATGTAATCTGACTTGGAGATGCAGAGATAATTGCTTTCAATTGTAAAAAATTAAAATTTGAATTGTATTATCTGGATAGTAAAGTCTATGTTTAACAGTGATTGCAGAAACAGTTGAAACAAAATTTGCTGTTTCTCTTAAGCTTACTCTATGCTTTCAAACTATAAGTGTAAAGAAATGTAAAATAGTAATTAAATGATATAAACATATGTTTCTTTTGTCGCATTATACATGTTTACAAAGAACAGCTGATTAAATTTGAAAAGGCTCTTTCACTTAATAACATATGTTTGCTGCAATGCATTTCTTACGGGTATTTCTGTAACTTTTAGAGACCAGTGGGGCGGAATCCTGAATCGGGAACGGGATAAAAAGTATCCTATGTTCTTATCCCAGTTCTTAGCTACCTCCCTACCAATTTTCAGCCAAATCGGATCAGGCGTTCTTGACTTATAAATAGTGTAACTAACACGACTTTCTTTTATATATATAGATTTGAACATCAAGTTTTATGTGTAAGTTATTACAGAGTAGTCAATAAATGAACAATAAATTAATACAAAACTTATTAAGACTATTAAATTTACCTAAAATAACATAACTTTACTTAACATCTTAAAAAACGAAACAGTTGTAAAACGTGTATGTAACCATCTGTCCACTTGTAACTAGACTTATAAAAGCGATTATGAATCCACTGTATCACATCGGGATCCCTGCAAGATCCTATTTTAGACTATAAAATGATTGTACCATCTCCATCTCCTGGAGGTTAATCGGTTTCAAATAGTTGTTGCACTGGTTATTGAAAATATTTAGCGCATTAAATGTTGTTTTGATAAATTTACAGGTAGCTCTTGTCAAACGAACTTATCTTAAGGTAATTTCAAAAGAAGGCTACACTGTTACTGTTGTGTTAGAAGAATTATGACACTTCTCACTCTCTTAGGTTTCAGAGACAGAAGATTAAAAAGTTTAGGGAAAATGTTTTAGGAAAAATGTAGACTGAGGAACTCTGAACAGGGTTGGTCTTCTAAGTAACAATTGTTTAAATCAATCAGAAGTAAGTCGGCCCAACCGTCTTCAGATCTCATTACAATCGCTTCCTTCAACTAATCTAGGAAGTTCTGAGGCAGCTTAAAGTCTAATTAATATCTAGTGTGCTTTGCTTGAGATGATTTCAATTTTTAAACTTGTATATTGGATAAAAGAGAAAATTAAAATTAAAATTTAAAATAATTTAAATACAGATTCATTAATATTAAGTGTATGTAATACCTTCTGAAAGATCAGTTTATTTATTTGACCAAGAAATCCAATAAAGCTAATTAAAAAAATACAATTTGAAAATAACAATGTAAAAACAAAGGTGTTGAAGTAAAAATGGTCATTATATTCTGACGGGTTTGTTATTCAGTTTTTAGAAATGTATCACATAAGAAATCTAAATCAATAGTAAAAGTTCTTTATTACATACAAATACCGAACAATGCTATAACCATCAAAAACATGAAATTAAGCAAAAATATTTAATTTTAGAAAGTATAACGACTTGGATTGTATAATATTCCAGAGTATATTTAAATATTTAAATTATCAATGAGACATCCAAGACGATATAAAATATGTTTTGATTAGTAAGCTCCTAGTGAATATTCAGTATAATTTATCACTGAATTGGTTAACTATTAAATATTATCTGGTTTGTCTAAAATAAAAATACGAGACAGTTCTAAATACAAACAATGGATTTATTTTAAACTGGCAAATTAATAAGTTCAACGTTTCAGAATTTTCATCACTCTATTTTCCACAAAGAATTGACAAACCGTTTAGTAAATTTAAAGGTTCCTTTGGCAAGAAATAAAAATATTAATCAAATATATCAAACTAAAAATAAGAGCTCTCTTCTAAAATAATAAAAAAATAAATAATTTTAAAATAAAAATCTAATATCACTTGGAAATAACTCAAATAAAAAATGTTCACTTCTAAGTACAATCAAAATTCAAAAAATAAAATTTTAACTTCTCTTTACACTAGTTGAACCTTAACTTTCAAGTCTCTGCAATTCAGATTACAACTCTCTCAAACAATTATTAATGTTCAATTAATTTCCAATTAATAATTCACAATAAAATAGTTCCAGTTAAATATTAATAAATTACTAAATTTCCAACTTTCAATTAAAGTTATTAACAAAGTTCAATTTTAATTCACTTTTTTGCAAGCATAAACCAAATGTAACTTGTATGATTCTATTATGCTCTATTGTTCCTTGAGAATAAGTTATTCAGATTGCTCTGTAGTTTCTATGAATTTAATTTTTTTCCTATAAAAAATACAACAAAATTAATTTAAAATCAGATCAGGAAGACTATTTCAATAAAACATACAATAAATTTGGTGCTTACCTCAAAATTCCTCGCGGAAAAAAATTAAGAAACAGGGCGCACTGTAATTAACTTACGAAAATAACCAAAAGAAGGGCGAAAATTAAGAGCGGGCGCTTAAATACTTCCCTTTCCAATCAACTTTGCAGGACATCCGCGGTATTCTCTCATTGGTCCAGCTGTATCAAACAAGGAGAACAATAGTCGCAACAAGACAAGTTCTAATCAATTCAAGGCAGCCAACCTGCCTTCCTAACAATTTAAAACTACCAGTAGTAACTTGCCAAAGGATTACATGTTCTTTTTACCCTGACTTTTCACAATCTAATCTAAAATTAAATCCCAATATTTCTATCCCAAAATTTTCATTTAATTTAAGTTTTAATAAAAAAAAATATAAACCAATGTAGCTTTAAAAACGCTACAGAAAGTTTATTCAAATGGCCGTCCGTTTTACAGGAGTAATTAGACGCTGTAAACTAACCACATGGAACATGTTGTCGATGGACTGGATAGGCGTGAACACGTGCTCAGCGTATTTCTTGACCTCTCCAAAGCATTTGACTGTGTGCATCATGAAACAATTTTGCACAAGTTAGAAAGGAGTGGTGTACGAGGTCTGCCTCTAAAATGGCTTGCATCATATCTTAGTGACCGAGAGCAGTGTGTGCAGATCTCGGGTGCCTTATCCTCAAAAGCAAAGATCACCCATGGAGTCCCGCAGGGATCTAATCCTTGGGCCAGTTATTTTTCTGCTTTACGTAAACGATCTGAACCCATCGATCCAGAATGGAAAGGTGGTTCAGTATGCTGACGACTCGACTCTCTATATTAAAGCCAAAACACTTCAAAACCTATTGAAATAATTACTGGGAATCATTAATTTTTCCCAGTTGAATTCCTGCATTCAACTTTTTTTCTAAAATCAACCTGAAAAAATGAATCAAAATTAAATTTCATGAAATATTTGCTAAGCAAACGAGAATCTGAAACAAGAACTTCGGTGTTTGTGGATGATCTCCCGCTTGATGAAACGGAATCAACAAAATTCCTAGGAATGTTCCTAGATTGAGGACTAACCTGGGACGTTCATGTGGATCATGTCTGTGCCAAGGTTGCATCGGGCATCTTTGCCCTTCGCAATTTGGCAAAGCACTACCCAACTACGGTATTGAAAATGGCCTAGTATGGTTTAATTTATCCCCACTTGGGATATGGAATCAGACTTTGCAACAGTTGTGCACAGCACATGCTAGAGCGAGTCTTCAGGCTCCAAAAAAAGCCGTAAGAGTAATTCTGAATTTAAACAATAGAGAGTAGTGTAGAAACGCGTTTGGGGAACTGGGATTTCTGAATCTGCCCTGTCTCTACATTCTCGAGGTGATCCTCTACTTCGTGTCAAGGTGTGCTTTGATTGGGGGAGGGGATGTTCACCAACACGGGACAACTTTCGCGTCCAACAGCACAGGACGAATGCGTTCAGAAACTTACCATCCCAAGTTGGTGTCAGATTGATCAATAATCTCCCTGAGCACATCAAACAACAAAATGGAAAACAATACAAAACTCAGTTGAAAACCCTTCTGATTTCGAGGGCACTTTACTCAGTTGGCGAGTTTATGATGGATCACTGGGATGATTAAAACCAAAAATTCTCAAAGACCAGCAAAATAAATACATTTGGCGGGCCTGTAAATTGAGTGATATAATGTATGTCTGAATGGTCTATTGTCAGAATGAATGATTAGGTTAGGTAGGACGATTGTTGTACAATGTGTGCATTGTCTGTTCACAATAACGTTTATTATTATTATTTAAATCAATTAAGAATTGTAGGAGTAATCTATGTTAAGAGGAGTGATCT
The DNA here is from genome assembly GCF_021130785.1 of Homalodisca vitripennis. Lineage (NCBI taxonomy): Eukaryota > Metazoa > Arthropoda > Insecta > Hemiptera > Cicadellidae > Homalodisca > Homalodisca vitripennis. Next base: position 106,764,226 of record NC_060209.1, read on the forward strand.
ATGATTCATATTTTTATACTCCTTATTGTTTGATAGTTCGAGCCTACAAGTCAAATAATTTGCGTATAATAACATGATAAAAGGGTATACTGATATATTTTGCTACGGGATTATAATATGGATGATAATGTATCTAGTAAAACACAACTAATAAAAAGTAAAAATTTAAATTTATAATTAAGATTTAAAGTTCTTATAATCTCGGAATCTTATAAAAGAAACCGTTAGATACAGTTGTAATAAAAAATCTAACAGACAATGTTACTGATTAATTTCAGCTTCAAATACTCTTAGCCGACTCTGCTAAAAATTATTCTGAAATTATTTAAAACTAATTATGCTGCCCTAAGAGTGGTGGAAGTTTACTATAGACCAGTATAATTTTGTATAGAGTTCCGGCACTGATTTTATTAAACGTGATTAAACACTGATTTTTACTTGATAATTTGTCGTTTCAATGTTATGTAGCAAAGGCAGAAATGAGTTACTAATCGATAGTGATGTAGTGAACCGAGTAGATTGTAGTAAATCTACTGGTAGAATAAATAAGCCTGGAGAAGTTGGTGAAGTCTGAGAACACTATTCTGGTAAAAAGCACCAAATGTATTGGCAAAGTTTACCTCCTATCGCAACCCATCCTCGCTCTCTGTTGCTCAATATTCCTTTCCAGCTCAATCTTTCGTTTGTACGTCCAAAAATAACCTTTTGTCTCCGACAAATGTTGTAATACATGTGAAATGATACAAACTCCAACGTATATTTTTAAAACGATATACTAGAAGTACTTTTGCACTTTTAACTCCGATAAATCTAGGTAATTTTGTTAATTGGCTGAGTGTAACGAAGCTTAAGCGGTGATGAATGAGGCTTGACTGGGCGTATTAGTTTATGTAATTAGTGTATCTGGTCCGAGTGTATTTTGTACAATAATTGGACAGTAAATCTCAATATTGCCATGTTAAAATAATCGTAAAACGTTCAAATATTTAAAAAGTTGTTAATTTAGAAAAATTGTAACCCAAAATTTTATAAGCATATATTTGTAAAGAATGTGCACTTGATTTTGTTAACATTAATTCGAAATTATGTTAAACATATTTATTTTTCAAAACTTTTCAAAATCAAAATAAATCATATTTATTCGAATTTTACTAATTGGTGAATTGCCTCCATCATGAAATCTTTCACTGAGTAACGGACTCATTCAAGCAATATATACATTTTGTCTTTGTACAAGTATACTAGTCTGCACATTTTGAAAATTATGGCAGATTTCGTGTTCACAAGCTTATGTTATATTGCATAATTCCATATATACAAAAAGTACTTGCTCCGCCGGGAATTGAACACGGATCTTTTACTTGCCGGGTGAATGTGCTACCATTACACCACAGAACCCTCACTTTTTACGATTCAATTATTTTGTATTTGGCCGTTTCTTTCACATATTATGTGATTAAATAACCAAACTAACATATGATTGAAAGACCAAATACCTGTCAAATGACTTCTGTTTACATTCATTAAATTTGTATAAGTGGCAATAGCCTAATTTAATTTCACTAAATATTGAATCGCAAAAAGTACTTGCTCCGACGGGACTCGAACCCGGATCTCTCACTGGCTGGGTGAATGTGCTACCATTACACCACAGAGCCTCACTTTTTACGATTAAATTATTTTGTATTTGGCCGTTTCTTTCACATATGTGTTTAAATAACCAGACTAACATATGATCGGAAGACCAAATACCAAATAAAAAAAAGACCACAATCAATATTTATTGAAATTAAATTAGGCTATTGCCACTTATACAAATTTAATGAACGTATATATATATATATATATATATATATATATATATATATATATATATATACATCTGTGGTATATATATACCACAGAAATATATACATTTCTGGCCTTTCTCTTTTGTACTGCTAAATGTAAGTACCTTTTTTATTACATGGGTGGGTGCCCTGTATAGTACTCGTATTAGAAAATATACGAAAAAATTATAATTTTGATTAAAGTAATACTGTTTTTGCTTCTAACAATCATGACGTGTACATGTCGCCAAAGCAATCGGAGTAACTTGTATTCTTCTAGGACAGCCAATTGCCTCGCGGCGATCAAGACTTTAGATCTGATTTAAGAGATAGCGCAGGTTAATAACTTGCTGGTAACAGTAGCACTTCTTATCAGTACCTTGTACTGAATCGACTCTCCTCATTATTATGTTTGATCCACTGTTCCCGTGTAATTTGGGTATTGTCTAGATCAGTGGTTCTCAACCTTTTCAACGCTGCGACCCCCTTTTTAGGTTGAGAATTTTGGAGACCCCCTTCTTGTAACATCGTAAAGTAAGCCTTTGTATGCAAAAAGACAGCCAGACCATGCCACAGGTGAAAGTCTTTTTAAAGTGTTCATTGAGGCAACCGAACCATTTGAAATTGATTGGAACAAATGTGTTTCAATTTGTAGTGATGGTGCAAGAGCCCTTTCGGGTAAAAACAGCGGATTGATTGCCAGGTTGAAAACGTTAATGCCAAATGCAAACTGGGTGCATTGTTTTTTACGTAGACAAGCTTTGGCAGCTAAAGGAATGCCGGATGACTTGCGTCAAGTTTTGGCTGAGGCTATCAAAGTTGTTACCTACGCCAAGAGTCGACCATTGCAGAGTAAATTACTTGAAAACTTGTGTGAAGAGGTAGGAGCCCTGCACAAACATTTGCTATTCCACACCGAAGTGAGATGGCTGTCCCGGGGTAACGTGTTGAGTAGGCTGTTTTAATTGAGATCAGAAATGTTGCTTTTTTTAATGGACAGTAAACATGAACTTTCCCATTTTTTCAGCGATGAAAAATGGTTAATAAAGCTTGCTTACTTCGCTGATATTTTTTCTCATCTCAAAATTTTGAACTCATCCCTACAAGGACCAGAAACAACTATTTTGTATGCTCAAGACCGAGTAAATGCATTTGTAAGAAAACTTACTCTTTGGAATACAAGAATAAAAGATGAAGACTTTGAAAATTTCCAACTTACACAAGAATTCAAGGAGTATGTCTCAAGTATTGGTGACACATCCATTGACACATCATCTCTCTCATTACTCATATCATCACACCTTGAAGCCTTGATAAAGCAGTTGAATGATTATATTCCTGTTAAAGATACAAGTGGATCTGTGTGGATAACAAAACCATTTTCCGAAAAAGCTGTTCAAAAAGCTGAATTGAATGCTGGCCTCCACGATGAACTGATAGATATATCAAGTGATCAGTCATTGAAACTACCTCTTGACGATGTTTGTCCCGACAAGTTTTGGCTAAGTATAAAGAAGTAACACACAGAATTGACCAAAGTAGCATTGAAGATTTTGATACCTTTTTCTACTGCTTACAATATTGTGAAAAAGGATTTTCCACAATGGTGAATTTAAAAACCAAATCAAGAAATCGTTTGGCACTGGAAAATGATATTATTTTGTGTTTGACAAAAATCAACCCAGACATTCTACAGTTAGTTAATTCAAAGCAAGCTCAAGTTTCTCATTAAGTAATTCTGCTGGACTTAAACAAAAATTTTTTTGCAATGTATTTTGTGTAGTGTGCCTTTTTTAGAATAAACAAATTATGTCTCACAACAATAAGGCCTACGTTACGATACAAGCGGCTCGTCAGGCACCATCATTTTTAGCTCCTAGAGTCATTTAAAGCTCCATTTGTTCCTTTTTGTTAATTATAGTTGTATTTTAAAATAGTATTGATTAATTGTAAATTGATTAAATATACTTATTTTATTTAACAAGCGGACTCAACTCAGTTTCTAAATAAGTACATGGTCGCTTCATTTGATATTCGCCCCTCATATGCTATATAGGGCCTGAGTTTTTTAGTTTTTTTTTCATTTATCACCTATCTCGCGACCCCCCCAGACCCGTCCCGCGACCCCAGGGGGGTCGCGACCCACCGGTTGAGAACCCCTGGTCTAGATAGTACAAAAGCGGTTAAAAATGGCAAGGCCTATTGGCCGCCATAGCGTCTACGCGTATGCAGGGGTTTTGTATAAGACCGTTACACAGGCCAGTGGTCAATAATAACGTGCAAAATAACTCTTAAAAGAGGATTGACATCTCCTTAAACAATGAAGGTTATTCTTTTTGCTCTATCTTTAAAGCAGAGCTTTGAAGATTACAGTTTCTTCTATTTATTTTTATTGTATATCTAGGACTAGCGATACGTCAAATAATCTGTAAAATAGAACATATATCTCTTGTTCTAATAGACAATCCCATTTTGAAGGTATTTTGTAACTTAAACAATTTAATTTTAATACTACATGCGTTTTGTAGCGCGTTCAGTAGAATCACGAGATAACACGAAGTCAAAGTGTTGATTTTAAACTAACAATAATGCATTGCAGGACAATGTTCAGTATAAATATAATAACCAAAAACAAAGGTAGAAATTAGGTATTAAACCTGAGATAATCCTGTTTGGACATCAAGTAATCACTTACAGATAAAATTAATTTATAGAATTAATTAAAAGAAACATTTAAAAGTCATTCTAATTTTACTCATTAACGTTTCTGCTCTTATTTCAAAGGAAGACGGTTAAATAATCTAATTACAGGATAATATAACCAATTCTGAAAAAAATGTTTGTTGAATTGGAATAGGTAAGCGGTAAATTTCCTAAAGTTTATAATATTTAAGTGACTCAGAGGTAAAAATATGCATGTTTTCTTAATGAAGGGTAAGGTTTGAAGGATGTATAGGCTTGAGTGTGTGACTACTTTAATTTCCTGCCAACCCCAAAACAATTCTCAGATATTTCTTTTGTAAGCGGAAGATGTATAGTGTCCTGGTGTTTTCAGAGCCCCAAATTGGAAGTCCATAGGCAAGGTATGGGTATATGCATCCATAATGGCGAGGCAAGAGAATTTTAGTAGAAGCAAAACGGGAGTCTACGCAGTAAAAAGACGCCTCTACAAACCTTATCCACGTGAAGGTGAAAATTCAAGCTTTAATCCAAAATCACACCCAAGAAGTTGTGCATTATGATGAGTTAATTACGGAATCGCCTGACAGGATGGACGTGCTTACACTAGTACCATTATTAGGAGTTCTAATATTAAAGTCGAGTAATGTCTCTGTAGTGTTCACGATAAGGCGATTTTCTTCCAGACATTGAAGCAGACAACTACCTTGTAAAAAATATTGCATCTTAGAATTTCTCTATGTTTGTGTGACGTATTTATAGATGTGCCAAATAAAAATAGATTTCCTCAGCCCACACTAAGATGAAATGTAATTAACAAATAATAGAAACAAGACTGGGCCAAGAACAGAGGCTTGGGTTACCCCTCAAGCAGCTACAGCTAAAGTCGTCAATAAAGTGAATTTAGACCACTTGTATACAATCTCTTAAAAATAATGAAACCCAGTCGAATGCGGCTCTCCTTATTCCGAAGTCATGTAGTTTACACAATAAGAACATCGAACGATTTTCGGATATCCAAGAAAACACTAAACGACTACTGAAACTCATATAAAGCTATATAAAAATTATTGATGAAGTTAAACACGGCATAAATTGTCGAGAATACCCGTCTAAAGCCAAATTGTAAAAAAATTATATTACTTATACATAGAAATGACAGTAAACGGCTGAGGTACAGCTTTTCTAAGACTTTTGAAAACATTAATATGATAGATATAGGCCTGTAGTTTCAATGTTATAGAAGCTTACCTTTTTACGTAGTGGTTTAAATACAGATTGTGTTATAATACATGGAATACACAACTATTGAAGGTAGTATTCGCAATGTGGGTCAAGAGCAAAGCCCCGTGCCTTTGCACGCGACTTTCTATTGAATACAAGGTACCTCAGCAACATAATTGAGAATACAAAAAGTATGTTTACTTCTCGTCTATCAATTAGCCACAGAGAAAGCGATGGTGCAATTGTTCGCATCGCATGGCATACACGTTGTAGCTCGTCAACATCCAAAGAGCCGCTTTCAAGATGTACATGGACCTGAGTGAAAAATATTAAACTGACATGAAATTGCAGATGAATCAATCACTAAGGAACAACCTTCATTTTTATGGAGTAACCGATGAAAGACTTACACTTTTCGTTGGTCTGAATGTCCCAAACGGTCCTGTTTTTGTTCTGGGCCCTCATGACGTGTTTAAAAACCATTCCAGACTTGAACTTTGATCTGAAACTGACTCTTAAGATCATGGTAATGTTAATGTATATTACATTTTTAGATCTGTAGACTCCTTACTGATCTTCTTGGAACACGTAAGCAATGTTGTTTCGGAAACTAAGGAAAACTTGGTGTTTTGCATGTGGACGAATGTTTGAGCCGTTTACACGACAAACAATTCTTGTCTCCATATTGTCCATGTGTCATACGTCCGTCCGTTACCCTTTCAACCGACGCAGAGTAATTTTTATCCTGTGTTGTCAACAGATTAATCAGAGTAGTAATGCACATTCTATAAATTCAGATTATTATAAGAATATTGTTAGATATAAAGTTTATAATTAATGCGTCATTTTCATACATATAGATTACTAAAATATGAAAGCTATTATGAAAATTTTTAGCACAATGAAAATACGTAGTGTTATCGTTCACCTTAGTAATTTAGTTTATATGAATGTAATATAGAACTTTTTTTTTTGTCTGCAAATGTTAAGAGAAGAAATGTCAAACAGAGGTCACTTAAGTGCAAACTAATGAGAGTTTAAGCTGTCTCGAGAGGAGCGTCCTAAATGAACTGTAGAAAGATGACGATGTTAATGAGATCCCACGACGGTTCGGCCAAGATTTGCTTCTGATTGCTTCAAGAAATATTACTGTTGAAGATGTCAACCGTATTCTGGTTTGGTAACTAAATGTTTGACAAACAGTCCGGTACGGTTTATATTCGTTCCTAATAGTAAACACGAGTAGTTTTCCTTTTCAATTAGTGTAAGGATTTAATGACGAATGAAATACATTATTTATATCATGCAGTGTAACATTAATTATCACAGTTCCTTATTTATTAATTGATTTATATTATACTAGAAGCTACCCGCACCGTTGCACGCGATTTTCTATTTGATAAAAGGTACGTCACCCATATCCTTTTTAAATGGTATAATAAACACTCCTACATATAAATATTGATCACTGGAAGATATTCTCCCTGCCCATTTCAGAATAACTGGACTTTAAGTTTAAAGAGCAATGGTTTGGAGCTCTTAAGTAATTAAATTAATAATAAAAAGATTAAATTAATTAATAATAAGACTAAAAATAAAAGTTTCTGTACACACAATGTTATATTAATATAATATAGTACTTAGTAATATACAGTATGAATAAAAAGTATAACGTCAAATCCCCAAAAATAGTTGAATATTCAATCGTACTGTTACTATTTAATTGAATCGGTAAGTGTGGGGCAGATGGTATTATTTTGAATTCAATTGTCCCATATCCAATGGGCTATTTACCTGTATTGTGTTTGGTTTATTTTTGTTCGTACAGTACATTTGCATACATAACAACTATGTTGCTACAGGTTATTAAAAATTTACCAGTTTTAAATTAAAAAGTTAATATATAATACGGGTCATTAAAAATATCATGCCTATGTTGTAGTAATGTCATTTGGAAGATCAAAAACTTTGCTGCACTTTGACTTCTCTTTGTATGGCTTGTTACTGGATAGAGTGACAGTTATAAAGGACTTGGGGTTGTACATGACACCATCCTTGGATCCAGGTATACATATCACCAAGACTTGTGCTAAAGCCAATCGTATTTTGGGGTTCATTTCCCGAACATCAAGAAACGCCCTATCTCCTGCAACATTGAAGACCCTCTACGTGACTCTTGTTCGTCCCATTGTTGAATATGGTTCTACTGTCTGGGTTCCCCACCAGATTGGACATTGCGACCATCTAAATAAAGTTCAGAGACGTTTTCTGCGATTGGTAGGAGTTAGAAGTGGCATCCGTTATCCTGATGTTGATATACAGGTTATTGCAAGCCAGCACCAGATCCTTTCGCTTTCATCTAGAAGAGTGGCTCTTGACCTTATATTTCTATTCAAGATTGTCAATGGTTTGGTTGATTGCCCTGAGCTCCTGCGTCACATAGACCTCCATGTACCTGCCGCAACCCGCCTTCTGCAGCCTTTCTCCAGGCACTCACACCGGACTGTCTACGCCTACCAGAGTGTAATTCCACGCCTGCTGCGTTTGGGAAATGCTGCCCACCAGTTGGAATTCTTTGGCGTATCCATGCTGGTGTTTCGGAGGGGGGTCTTCTCTTGGGTGTCTGAGCATGGTGAATATTGAAAGCAAGAGTCTACCTTTGGTTGCTCATCCCTGCTAGTATTTTGTTATATTGTTTATTTTTGTCCTATATTGTTTTGTCATTTCATTGTTAAATCTTCATAGTTTATACCGTCAGCACACACCTATAACATGTAATTATAGCACTTATAGTATTAGTATTAGCATGTGGTTGTTTTGTTGATTTTTGTCTTGTATATTGCTTGACCCATGCACTAGAGTTAGCACACGCTTAGCATGAAGCATGTAGTTATTATCTTGTTACCTTGTTTTCAATTTGTCTTTGATGCACAAGTTGCATATACTTAGCATGTACATTATTATGTAATCATCTTGTTGACCATTGTTATCTCTTTTTGTATCTTGTCTTTGATGTTCTACTTTATTAACTTTAAATGTATACCATATTCAATTGTTCTGTAGCCATGGCTAGTCCAGCAGTACTAATATCGCATGTAAGTGGCTATGCATGAAAAGTGTATTATCAATATTTCAAACACTATGTTGTAAACATTTTTGTAAAATGGCGATTGCCGTATGTATGTATTAATAAATAAATAAATAATAAATAAATAAATAAATGTCAGAATTCTCAGGAACATTTCCTGTCTACAAAAGTGAAGCTTCTAAGGTCATGAGTTCTACTGTATTCTTAAAAGCGTTATCAAATTTAATAAAACTTGTATAACTTATATATTTTCTTTCAATTTAAAGAAAGTATGACTTGAGATTCCCAAATATGCTGGAACCATTCAATAACGTTGAACAGTTTTACTTTTATAAGTAAAGCTAACATTATAAAGTAACACTAAAATCCTTCTAATACCAAACAAAACCTTGTCTCCTACATATATTTTTGAAAAAATAATATTAGGTATTATCTTGAAAACGAAGGTTTATTCAAAGCCAATAGTTCATAATTTTGAAGTAGCTACCAAAGTATAAGAACACGCTATATCTGGGGGTAAATTAGTAGATTAATTCAAAACTCACCCCTTATATGTATATGCAATTTTCACTTAATGAAGTCCTTATAACTGCATAAGAATAAAAGTGAAACAGTTTCGCGGTTTAGTGTATTACTTCATAACAGTGATGAAAGCAGTAGTTGAATATCGATAGCAATAACATTTATCTAGCTACAATAAGCATTTATTGCAGCACTCTCCGCCAAGTATTGAATATCATGATACTGCGTATTCATGTTTGTAAAAGTTTCTCAGGAATTTTCAAGTAATTTAAAACGATATATGTTTCTATAAATTTTTTTTAAATATATCAGACTGTTTCCTGGTGGTTACTGCAGACAGTTTGGATCATCATACAATAAGTCGAACCAATACAGTTAATATTACGTTTAAAAACGATGACGAGGTTGTAAAAGTTTTTAAATTGTTGAATTAACATTCCAACTAGACAATCCATAAGTGTTGTACAATTAATTATAAAAACTAATGCGTAGTTTAAGTTTCATATTTCTTTATAGTAGCAAGACATGAACTAAACCTGTCATCAACTGCTTTTGAAGGGGTATTTATTATTTATTAAGTAAATTAACTTATACTTCTAAATTTTAAGATCAATTTCTCTAGTTAATAATGAAAGAATAGTAGTTACTTGGATTTTTAGAAATTTCGAAGGTTGATATGCGTTAAGTAAGTTTTATAATAGTGATTACTTGCAGCAAACTTGGTTTTGAGTATTTCTTAGTTAATACATGTATTACAGAGTGACTAAAGAGTAATACGTATTCACGTATTTATAAGATATAAACTCTTACCTATAAACTAAACATGAAAATGTCTCTAAAATACCAGACTTATCGGAATTATGTTCTACATTTTAGTAGTAGCCAGGCACAACTATTATCAGTAGTCTTAACTAATTTTTATTTAAATTTATATAAAAAAGGACAGTAGTTCAAAAAAATTAATTTATATAAACATAGAAACCTGTGTGCAATCGCGAATCAGTGAGCACAACCTTAAAAGAATTGTAATCTAAAATACCTCCTGACAACACCATAGTGAGCTAGTTTTAGAATAATATTTTATACCTCAAAATATATTTTATTGAAAATACTGTGTAGTAGAAGAGAAATACACCTTTGTTTACGATTATCAAACAATATTTATATATATAACACTGATTCATACCACTATAAAAACTCGCAGGAAACAGTTGAAGATTAGTAAAAACAATAGGAGTACTACAGATGTTTGGATTACGTTGATTCAACTAACTTACTGTAGCCAACTACACAACCACTAATTAGTGTTGCCGCAGCTAACAACACACAAGTTCAGGTAGGAGCAGTGCAGATGGCGCTGTTATTGAAGCCACGTGGAGTTTCTTGTCTTGTTATCTGACTGTTTGGCGCGTTTGGTTATTATAATAAAACAAAAGTGTACTATTATGTCATCTTTGGAGTTTATTAAAAAGGCGTTCACTACTTAAAAGAATCTTTTAAATTACATTAATTTATCTTCTTGACTATATATATTACATAGTACTATCGTGTATTTGAAAAAATCTGTGATTATTATTTAATATCTTAAAAAACTTACCAGGCTATTTTAGTTTTAATTTTTTATGAACACCGAAAGGAATTTTCAATTAGATAGTCGAACTAAATAATATTACATTTATCCAGAAAGTTTTATCAGACCTTCACTAACAAACTCTATTTATAAAAGAAACTGTTTTTACTTTTAGAGTGCTTAGTGTTCATTTGTATATTTAATGTTATTTATTACACTATTCAAGCTGTGTGATTGAATTTTTACTAGACTTATTTTACTAGACTATTATTGCTCAAAAAATATTATTCTTATTACTAATGGTTTTTTGTTATAAACAACCACCGCTGTAAGACACGTCTACGTTACACTACAAGTTAACCAAAACCGTCACATTATGAGGGAGGTGAAAGAAAATTTAATATGTACCATGGATATTTTTAGTACCTACTGATCCACTGTGATAGGTGAAGTGGAATCGTTTTATGACATAATAATACCTGACACCAACATAATTGTAAACAATCGATGTATTTTTTGAATTATAACTAAGAGTGTGCTAATTCATCCTTGACATTACCATCGATTGCGCCTATTCAAATATTCAAAACGACTGTCACTAAAATTGTTCTTTTGACTAATATATGTGATCGGTTTGTTGTATAGAAAACTATTATTACACACAATGTAAATTTGTAAATTTTAATTTCTACAACCTTTCATTAGGATGTACAGTATGACTGAATTCCTCAAAGGCGTTTTAGATGAACTCTAGATTTGCATTTTCGGATTTTGAGAAAATCATTTGAGAAAATAACAAGTTTATTTAGGTAGTATATTAAAACCTACAGTTTAACATTTACAGCTGTTAAATGAGTGACCACATCAGAAATCGTGAATGTAAAACATTTTCTAGCTAACAGAACTCCATCTCTATGCGTGGGGTTGGACTCCATGCATTGACCATCCTATCGTCCTATAATCGATCTTGCAAGCAGCACTCCTCGTGGATTTTTTAACACCATACTATGATTTCCTTCCATCGTGGGGCTCACCGTAGCAATCAACACTATATTTTTCGAAAATTCTATTTGGAGGTCTGAAGATAGGAATGTTTCCTATTTTGGTTCATTGCAGCTTAGCTTAGGTTGTTAGACGAATTTTAATGTGAAAAATCAAAGATAATATTTGATTTTCTATAAATAATAAAAAGATTCCAACTATTAGTTAAAGTGTAGTATATTTGTATACATATTTTACTTAATTCTTTCTATTCTTTTATATAATGTGTTAAAAAAATATGTACGTGCTTTGAAATGAAATATAAAATCATATTCTTACGGTTTATCAATGTAGTTAGCTAAAAAGATGTTCTGTATATTTCACGATAGCAACAGTTAATCACAGCTTTTGTAATCACTGAAAGTTCTCAAAGAAGCGCCAGATTCAATCGTTGTGGCAAAGTTTGGTTACCAAGATTACTAAGTAATTTTGTCTCCATATCAAGTAACCTCTGATAGTCGGTATGGATTACCTAGGAGTTATATTCTAATAATTAGAACAATTTATATAAGAAAATGATTGTTCGATTGTATTGATGTTAATTTCTTTTATGAACCAACAATTTTTTTAGTGACCAGACATAACACTCCTGTTTGTAACTTCGATACGTACTTGGAAGGGGTTAAACAAAGTAATTAAAGTGTTTCGATCTGAATACAGTTACCTCTGATAAATTGTATTTGATTTGAGTAAAGAAGTTATCGATGTAGAAATGTTTTTCCCAAATTTTGTGAAAGTAATGATTATTATAATATTAGTCTTCTCTAGCAGCGTTTAACTATGTGTGTATTTAAGAGATCTCATTAATATAAAATGTGTAGGGCAATCAAAGATTAAAATCAAAGTTACAAAACAAGTAGCCATTTTAATGATTTCAATATGTTAAGGGCGTTATTTTGTCGAACAAGGAGTGCGTCGGTAAGATGAAGCCTTCCAAGCTATCCTCGATCCACATCTATGTTACATTATTTTTCTCCGGTTCTTTTATCATCGTAGATCTTAATATTTTGCCTAGGGTAAATTTATTCAATATTTTGCTACATAAAATATTTTATGTTTGTAAAAATGGAAAACACACAAAAGATAATCTGCGTAAAACCCAATATTGTCGTTTGTAATTTAAACGAATTTAAACTTAGGGCCTTAAAAAACATTGCGTAAGATGAAAATAATGCTTAAAAGTGTATTGAGATTTCAATAGAATTTTAAAATAATAGTCTAATATATATACAACCGCATGTGTAACTGACTGACTGACTGACTCACTCACTCACGTATACTAATTCTAACCTACTTCCAGATGAGTTAGAGACTTGAAATTTGGTACACAGATAGCTTTCCACGTGTAACCACCAGGAAAATCCCGAAAAGTGAGAATTTTTCATTTTCAACCCCTCAAAAAAATTCCCAAAAAATCGCGCATTCTTCACCCCTGCAGGCATTTTTTGTAAGCCCGATAGCGGGCGAACCGTTGGAGCTAGCTCGGATCTGACGGAAAATTCATGGTCAGGAATGAAGTGAACTACAAAAAAGGTCTAATGACTTTTTGCTCTATCTTCCATGGTTAAGCGACAAAACGCTCGAACATTTGAAATTCCAGAGATTTTTTCGATAAAAATAATGTTTCAAGCCCGATAGCGGCCGAACCGTTGGTCGTAGCTCAAATCTGATTGACCCATCAAATTAGCAAATTGCGCGATCTACAGAAAAGGTCCAGTAATCTTTTGCCCTATCTCGATTGGTTTGGCCGAAAAACGTGATTATGTACAATTTTGTTGTAACTTTTACGCGAAACTTTTGTTTTTTTGGGGTCGATAGCGGCGAAACCATTGGTCGGAGGTCAAAATAAGACTAACGTTTTATTTAGGAAATAAGATGACCTACAAAAAAGGTCCAGTGACTTTTTACTATATTTCCCTTAGTTTGACCGCAAAACGCGATTAAGTGAAAATATTGGACATTTTCGCCTAAAAATTTACATTCCGGGCTTGATAGCGGCTAAACGGTTGGTCGTAACTCAAAACAAATTTTAAACGGGATTTAGGAAATCACGTGATCTACAGAAAAGGTTCAGTGACTTCGGGAGTTGGCTGAGCGTTAGCTAAGCGTCAATAGTAGATAGGGACAGAGGAATATTTATTATGTTCACAGACACAATACCCTCTAAAAAAGGCCCAAGTGTGTCATTAACCCCCGGTAATATTAACCCCCCCCCGGGGATTTCCTGGTATGACCTGATAACCTCCTGTACATTCAACCCCCTGATGTGTTAACCCCCCTGGTAACATTAAACCCCCCCAGGGAATTTCCTGCCATGACCTCATGTCCGAATTTTACCAGTCACCAAATCTCTTAACCCCCCCCCTGGGAAGATCCTGGTATGACCAGATAACCCCCTGGAGACTTATCCCCCGGTAACGTTAACCCCCCCTGGGAATTTGTTCATATGACCAGACAATATCCTGACGAAATTAAACCCCCTCTTGTCTTAACCTCCTTAACATTAATCACCCACCCAGGGAATTTCTCGCCTTGACTAGATAGTCTCCTGGTGATATTAAACCCCCTGTTCGACTTAAAATACTGCCTTGAGGTCGGTTTTTATTATGTTTATACTAAACAATTCAAGATAGCTGACCCGTGCAGACTTTTCTCCCGAGCTCATTTCTGGCTAAACCATAGGTCGTAGATCAGATCTGAGGGCACAATCGAAAGACAAAATTAAATTTCCAACAAGAAAGGTCCAGTCACTTTCTGTCGTATCTCTAACGGTTTAACCGCAAAATGCCCTCAAAGTCAAAAGTTTTTACGAATCCGGAAAAAAATCTATGAAAAAGGTCAATTTTTAAATCCCTTGTCATTTACTTAATGTCCGGACTTAACCAGTCACCGAATTCCGCTTATCCCCGAATTTGCAAGCGTTTACTTCCCCAGCGAGCCGAAGGCGAGTTAACTCATATAAAGGAGTATCGAAGTACCCAACAGAATGTATGATCAGAATGAATGAGTTATCGCACATACTAACAGACAGATGGCCAGACTTCCATATGACAGTTTGAACTTATACTCGATAGAAATCTTCATTGAACCAAGCGGAAACGAAATACAATTTTTCACGTCACTTTCCCATCAATTAGTTAACGCACAGACGGATGGATGGTGCTTTAAAATTTTGACCACAGAATCAATGGGAATCTTTGTTGGAGCAAGAGGGCTCTGTGTACTAATTTTCAAGCCTCTAGGACGATCAATTCAATAGTTATCGACGACTAACGGGCGAAGATACTGTTTCCATAAGATCATGTCACCCTCCATACGACTTCCCTTTAGCATCAGTCTATGATGTAATCAGTCATCTTATACGGAAGCTTTGACTTACCTGAGACTTTTGGGAATTAGGAACATGTGAAGCAATATGCATCTCCAAATCCTATTTCTCTTCAACCGATGCACCAACCACTAACCAAGTGACATTTTACAGGGATGCTATTCGATACCAGGTGAGCGTTCTGAGCATGGCTGAGGTTTGAATTGAGCTGAAGCCAAGACATTTTGCTCAAATTCCTCCATAAAGATATTGGCGAAAATAGGAGACAGTGGAGAATCCATTGCGTCCCCTCATCTTGACGGTAAATTTGACTCTCTAACTCAAAATCATTGCATTGAGGGCATAGTTATTACATTTCCTTAATACTGACACTGGAAGTATAGTTCTTTCTTTTAATTTTTAGTCTTCTGTGAGACGTGATTCAATGATTTGAAGAGTTTCTGGAACTGGTGGTACATTTGTGGGTTGACTTTCAAAGTCACAAATTAATATTTTGTCAGTTTCAGTCAACTTCAGGAATTTTTACTTCTCCAAAATCCCTGGAATGGAATTTTTGATGAAAGAGTCAGCTTTTCCTACCAATGGCGTTAAAATGTCTAAAAGGACTTTAGACAATTCTCGGCAAGGTGAATTACGAGAACTAATTGGTGACCTGTATTCTGTAGTTAAGTTTTAATAATTAGTGTTGTATTTAGTTTTTTATTAAGTGCATGTTTTAGACTTTGTGAAGTTGACACACAACATGGTGGTTGTGATTCCTGACTTAAGTGTGTCACAACACTCTGGTATGATTTGTTTATTTAAACATAGTTTTTAATTATGTGTTAAGTTAGTAATTTACGTGAAGAAGAGATCAAACGTAGTGCTACTGATTTTTTGTATCACTGAACGATGGCGTATGAGAACTTTTTTTATGAAATCCTTAATTACTCGTAATTAATGTTTTGGGTGTAGTAGCCAACTAACACAACAACTTATTACTGTTACAAAACTAACAATACACAAGCTTGGGCGATATTTGTCACATAGATGACAGTGTTACTGTCACCATATCAATGCCGTTGTAACAGACAACGTAGCCAACTAAAACAATCTGTAATTACAGTTATGAAGCTAACAATACACAAGTTTTGGTGATTGTTGGTACACAAATGACGGTGTACTGTCACCACAGCCAACTACCAGAACCCCTAGTTACATTTACGCAGCTACCAATATACAAGTTCTGGTGGTTGTTATTACACAAATGGCGGTGTTAACGACACCTTAGCCAACTAACACAACCTATAGTTACAGTTACGCAACTAACAATATACATGTTTAGATGATTTTTGTCACATTGATGACGCTATTGCCGATATCGTAGCCAACTAACTCAACCCCTAAATTCAGTTACGCTGCTAACAATACAGAATTTAGGGTGATTTTTGTTTATGACGTTGTAGCTGACAACTTAGCCAACTAACATGTAATTACAGTTTTACAGGTAACAATATACAGGTTTGGTTGATTGTTGTTGCACAAATGATCATTTTACCGACAAAGTAGCCACAACTAACACAAACCTGTAATTACAGTAACGCAGCTAACAATACATACAGGGTGACAATTAAGTCTGGAACCTCTTTTTTAATTTTTGAACCACAATATAAAGAAATATCAAAGTTCACACGTGCTTACTGGTGATAGTAACGCACACATCTGCCCAATTACCGACCAGATAATCCCTTTGGGGGACGGTCCACAAGGAGTCAGACAAAATTCTTAAATAGCAGCATAGGTCAAGTTTGGTATTAAATTAAAGGTCTTACTTAGCAGAGTACAATGCCGCAAACCGGACTTCAAAAGGTGGATTCATTCAGTAGTTATAGCTATTTGAATTTTAAAACAATTGAATAATGTAAATTATTAAGTATTACAAGTAAACACCAATTTTTAAGTACCTATGATCAAAGTAAGTGTTCAAAATGTCCCCCTCCCATCATCTGACAATGTAGTAATCAAAGCCAGGAATCAATAATTATTACCAATAACACAACTGTTGACCTATGCTTCTATTTAAGAATTTTGTTTGACTCCTTGTGGACCGTCCCCCAAAGGGATTATCCGGTCGGTAATTGGGCAGATGTGTGCATTACTATCACCAGTAAACACGTGTGAACTTTGGTATTTCTTTCTATTGTGGTTCAAAAATTAAAAAAGAGGTTCCAGACTTAATTGTCACCCTGTATATTTGTCTGATTGGTGTGACATTGGTGACGGCGTTACTCCGATTCTATAATTATTTGTTAACACTGTGAACCTTTAAAGGAAAAACACCATAATGCTGTAAATTCATTAGACATGTATTATTACTGTGAAATGAAAATGTCTTGTTGAAATTATATTTATATTCTAAATTTAATTTAGAAACTACAAAATTTTTCTTTAACCACAGAATGACAAGAAAACAATTGGGTATTAGTTAGAATTATAGAACTTGTCATAACGTATACGTACTATAAGGTTATATGGTTATTTCGTTGTAATGTCTAGTAAATTATTATTGAATAATGACACTAAATTTATTTTCTTCCTTAAATTGTAGGCTTTAGGAGAAGATAAATATTTTGTAGGTGTATAACAGTTCATTAAAGTTTTAAAATGACATATAGTTGATGATTAATGTAATTGACTTGATTACCATTTATCCATTTATTACCTTTTAAGTTTTTATTTCAAACGTTACAAATAATATATATATATATATATATATATATATATATATATATATAATTTGTAGTGAATTACTTTACAATTAAAACAAGTTGTTTTTAAAACATTGGCACTATATTTCGGTGAAAAACCGTCTTCAGGTACAAAAAATTGTATAAAATATAAAAGAAAACAGTACAAACGAAAGTAAATAAACAGTGAATAAGTAATAATAATAATAAATACAGATGACATGAACTAAACAATTGTTCCATATGTTGATTTAAAATTTAGACGTTTTTGGCTGAGTTATCTGATTGTTGAGTCCATGTGGAATTTTGCTCTTTAAAACCAATTGGTGTGCTTGTTCTAATGTTCTGAGGTAAATTGGGTTTGAATTTGTATGTACTTGCCGAATAGGTTTGACTGAATATGTATTTTCAAAAGTTTCATTGTGATTTATACCATGAGTCACGACAGTTTTCTTTAAATCTTGGTGTTTATAATCAAATCGGTGTCCTGTCATTCTTGTCCTCAAGGTATTTGTTGTTGAGCCAATATAATCTGTGGACATTTTGACGTGACAACGTTCTTAAATTAGGTTGCGGCTCGGAGTCACTCATGAAAAAGTGTAACTCCCGGTAACGTTACGATGCCCGTCCAGTGGGTCCGCCGCACGGGATCCGCACGGGATAAAGCAGATAGCTGTGGGTCCGCCGCACGGGAGATAAAGCAGATAACTATGTTTATTCGTGAAAATGTGGAGTGCTTAGATTCGTCATTTACAACAACTACAACAATAAAGGTAAATAATTGTACACTGATATTTCATTATCGTAAACTATGATTGATTGATTAATTGTTAGATTGACACAAAAGTTGAGAAAACTGAGTTTATAGGTTATGTCATACTATTTGACAAATGTTGATAGTGTTAAGTAAATTATTAGTTTAAATCACTCTGCAATCAATCGTAATTCAGTCGATTGAGAAGAAACAGCGCGTATTGCTAGTCAAACATTTAAAATAACAAATTATTATAACCTCTAACCTGTCATAACAGTGCGACAAACAAACGAACTAAAACCGACCAATCACCACGCGCGGAGTTAGAATTTAACTGTGTTTAGCAAGAATTTAAAATTCCAATTTTAGTAAATGTTTTATTCAACTTTAACCATTTACAATAACAAATTTTAATTAATTTCAAATTATGTACAATGTTTTAATAAACAAAATATATTTCTATAGTTAAAATTTATGCAATTCTTATTTTCATTCAATTCCTTGTTCCTATTGTGCAATTTAATAATATTTTCATATCAATAAATATTCTACCGAGAAAAAAGACGTTGTCACGTAAAATCTTCGCTCGTAAAACCGACTTTACAGGCAACCATAATTTTTTTACATTAAGTTTATCTTTTAGTAATTTTCGTGGATAACCTCTTCTTAAGAATGCGTTCATAATATCGTCAATGTATTTTTCCAAGTCATTTGTAATTACTACATAATTTTTGAGTTCTGCATGCTAAAACCTTTTGGTATATTCCTCTTGATATGGACTGGATGACAGCTGTCGTAGTTTAAATACTCCAAATTATTCGTTTGTTTTACGTTAATTTTGCTTTTTAAATGTCCATTTTCAATAAATACTTCCATATCTAAACATTTGACTGATGTTGAAGACGTCTCAAATGTGAATTTTAATTTGCTAAAATTGTTTAAATGTTCTAAAAAGTCGGTTAAATTATTCTTCCCATGTGTCCAAATAAAGAAAATTGTCATCAATAAAACGTTTCCAAAATATAGGCTTGTAATTTTGACTGTTGAGAAAATCTGTTTATAGTTTTCCCATGAAAAGATTGGCATATGACGGAAGCCATACGAGTTCCCATGGCTGTGCCTTTTTGTTGTAAATAAAATGTATCCTGAAAACGGAAGCAATTCATTGTAAGCACAAAATGGATTAATTTTGTAATAAATGAAGTACTAGGTTTTTGTGTCAATTTGTCTTTGATTAAGATAGTATGTTACAGCTTCAATTCCTTCATCGTGTTCTATATTTGTGTATAAAGAAGTGACATCAACAGTGACCAATATTGCATCGTTAGGAAGAGGTTGGGGTACATTTTTAAGTTTATATTATATTATTATATATATAATATAATTATATATATATATATATATATATTATATATATATATATATATATATATAATATAGTTACGGTCATTTAGTTGAGATGGAGCAGTGGAGTGGTGCGGGGCGTGCCGTTGCCGTGAGAGCGTATAACAAAAATGGCGATAGTGTAACAGTTGCACAACGAGTGTTCCGACGCCATTATGATACTCCTCCCCGCGGTTGAGTTTCTTCTTCACATGCCATATCATCATGGGTTCGGAATTTCGAAGAGACTGGTTCGGCCTTAAAGAAAAAAACCTCCTGGGCGTATAGTGACTGACTGTTCGAACCCCAGAAAATGTTGATGCAGTGCGAGTCACAATAAAAAGGGGTCCGTTTCGTTCTGTACGAAAAATCACCTCATCATTGCGACTTTCGGAGTGTGCAAAGAATATTGCATGCCCTGCAGTTTCATCCTTACAAGCTTCAGATTGTTCAAGCTCTAAAACCAAATGACGGTGAATTACGCTTACAATTTTGTGAGCAGCTACTGACTGAAATCAATGAGGACGCAAATTTCCTTGAAAATCTTTGGATGTTTGATGAGGCCCACTTTCATTTAAATGGGCATGTCAATACGCAGAACATGCGTTACGGGGCTCGCAGAAATCCCGGTGTACTTCATCAACGTCCGTTACACAGCCTTAAAGTTACTGTATGGTGTGCAGTGTCTTGTTGAGGGATAATTACTTCTTAGAGGATGGTAATGGTTCCACTGTAACTGACACATCTGAACGTTACATTCATATGCTGGATACATCTTTTGCTCCATGGCTTCATGCTTTTCCAGATATTAGTTAGACGCTAACGTCACTTGTTATTGTTATGTTAGTTATATTGTTAATTTATTGTTATTCCTTCTTGTAAGTTATTATATACATGTATAGTTTGTTGTTATAAAATTATATTGCCTATCAAATACAGGGAGATGGTGGTACAACAAAGACTGCTTATATATCCAAATAAAATACAGTGTATTACAATTAAATTATAATAACCCCGCACGTGCGAGTGCACTTGGGGAATGATACAATGTTTAAAAACATTTTTTGTTCAATAAAGTTTTTTGAATTGAATTGAATTAAACTTGGACTCCACGGCAGGGCTGCCCAACCTACGGCCCGCGGGCCGAACCCGGCCCGCGAGTCAGTTTTATGTGGCCCGCCTTGTTGCCAAAACAACCAAATTTGTTTACAAGCATTTGAAATATTAAATAAATACAAATTTTGAGAACCAAACAGTCCAGCCGATTTCACGTAGAACGAGCCGTATTCATTTGGTGGAGTATGAGTGTTGAAAGAAGTAAAGTAGTTGCAGACAGATTTCACTGACTACGGTGGTTGCTGCCGGCTGGCGAATAGAGCGCGCGTAAACCCCTACCCAACTCAAGGTCATCACTCGCCACGTGACTTGTTTATTTCCACTACCTCCCCACCCCACCCCTGCAATCCTATTGCTAGTGCTACTGCCCGTGTGTCTCTATGCAGACAAGAGTGTTTGTGGTGTCAGTCTTTACGTGTTGAATACTGCAGCAGTTGAATTTTAATAATAGTGCGAATTATTTAAAAACATTATATCGCAATGTGTAGTACCAAAAAGAGGAAGATTGACAATGAGTGTCGTATTTTTAATATGAAGTGGAGTGAGCAATATTTTGTTGTGAATAACAGAAACAGTGCCTTGTGCCTTATTTGTAACGAATCAATAGCGGTGTTAAAGGAGTACAACATCAGAAGGCATTTTGACACGAAACACGGACAAACTAAATATGCTCAGCTTTCAGGTACCTAAACTTAGAATAGAAAAAGTAGATGCTATGAAAGCATCTTTGTCATCACAGAGAAATATATTTACTAAACGTAATGATGAAAATGAGTCTGTTGTAAGAGCAAGGTACAAAATTGCACACATTTTAGCTAAGGAAGGTAAACCTTTTAGTGATGGTGAAATAGTCAAAAGTTGTATTTTGAAAGCTGTTGAAGAGCTTTGTCCTGACAAACATTCTTTGGTAGGCTCTATTAGTCTGTCTCGTAACACCATGACTCGCCGAACCGAAGATATCGGCAAATACGTCTACAATCAATTAGTGTTAGCCTGTGAAAAGTTTGTTTTTCAATTGCTTTGGATGAATCCACGGATAACTCTGATGCAGCTCAGATTCTACTGTTTGTAAGAGGTGTAAATAGTGAATTTCAAATTACCGAAGAACTGGCTGAAGGTCATTCAATGAAACCTACTGTAACTGGCGTGGAAATATTTTCTAAAATTAAGGAAACTATTTTAGGTCTCAGACTTGATTTTACAAAATTAAAAGGAGTGACTACAGATGGAGGTAAAAACATGAGTGGTACCAAAACAGGTGTGGTTGGAAACGTATACAAAGCAGAGGAAGGCACTAGTGGAGAGAAACCCATCATACTACATTGTATCATCCATTAGCAGGCTTTATGTGGAAAAAAATTTGGAAATATCAGAAATGATGGAAATTGTTGTGAAAACAGTAAACTACATACGGTCGTCCTCCCAAAAACACCGCCAGTTCAAGGCATTTTTGTCAGAAATAGACAGTAACTACCCAAACGTACCCTTCCATTGTGAGGTCCGATGGCTTAGTAGGGGTAAAGTTTTACAACGTTTTTTTGAATTTCATGAAGCAATAGATATTTTTATGATAGAACAAGGTCGTCAAGAGCCAGTACTTTCTAATCCGGTGTGGTTGTGGAAGTTAGCATTTTTAGTTGACATCACAGTGCATATCAACTGTTAAAACTTAAAACTACAGGGACCTAATTCTTTTGTTACTAGTACAGTAAATCTGTCACGAAAAAAGGTCTGTATTTGGGGCGACTTTTTGCGGAAATGGATAGAAAGGCATCCCAAAAGCTTAACTCCAAAAACTCGGGATGGTTTGTCAAGACGATTTTGAGAAAACTCAAAAAGTTTTTGGATTTGAAATATCTCGGAAATGGTTGGTTTTTTTCGGAAAATTGTTGAGGACAAAAAATGTTGGGGGCAATATTATCTACAACTTTTGTCATTGGGTCGATATGCTGCGATGAAAAGTACCATTAATAGATGGCACTAAAGTACCAAAAAAGCGTTTTTTTTTATTTTTGACAGAGAAAAAATTTTTTTAACGCACAACTGTCAATGAGAAAGTTGTTCATCTCAAAAAACCTATAAAATTGATACATACATTTTTATTTTCCGACTTACCGTTTAGAAGTTATAGCGTGACAAACCTGTCACGCCGTAGATTTCCCATTGCTTCCGACGAGGGCGATGTTAGTTCGGCTACATAATAAATCATTACTCTAAACTGAACAAATAATCTTTTTGTAAGTAGTGAATTGTTATTATAAATTAATATTTATTACTATTACTTTCTTCCAAAAATGTGCTGATAATTGTTGTTGAGCGTGCAACATAAAAAATGCATGAAATTGTTTATAGAATCATGGCTGGGAAAAAGAAAAAAAATGCTTCCTTCATGTGCATGTTTATTTTATTACAAAACCCAGTAATTGTTTGACAATATCAATGACATTTTCCACTATCAAAAATTCAATATCCAAAATCCATAGTATTATTTACTTTTTTTTTTGCCGCCTCTGCTTTTTTGTGGTTCATTGGGATCAGTTTCCGTCTCACTCGATGTCGTTGATGAATCAGTTGTTGAACCACCATCTGTGCTATTGTCCATTTCATTTGAAGGCCAGTGAACAACTTGAGATGGGAAATCCAGATCAATGTCTTCAAGTAAATCATTTTCAAGGTCGATAACGGGGACATTGCTGCAATTTTCGCCGCCACAATGCATGCAAGCAACTGAGCACGTGAGGCCTGCCTTCCTGCACCCGCAAGATGCTCCACAATTATTAGTCTTACAACTGCATGTTATGAGCTTCAAAGGTTTTCTGGAGCTGGGTCAAGGTCTGTTTCCAATGGTATCAAGCCATGATCAGTATTCTTCCATCCCCACTCAGTAGGCTCCATGTCTTTGCCAAGCCAAGCTTGGACTTGGTGGTAAACGCGTCGACTGTGAAAATTAGCCGCTTGTGGAGATGGCGGTAGGCAAGAAAGATTCACTTTTGTTTTAGCCGCACATTGTGTAAATATTTTGAATCGAAGGGTGGCAAGTGAGTCGGTGCATTTAACTCTACCATACAAAGCTGTGAAAGTATCCCGGCCTGCTGCATCGATGGGTTCAGTACGGCTCAATGGATCGTAGAAAATTTTGGCAGTTGTTTGCAGAGTAGGGCTTATGTTGAACAATTCCACCAATTTTATTTTTCCTTGAAAATAAGGGGCGGAAGTGGTATCTCACCCGCTAAAGGCGTGAAGGAAAAGCACGTATGGTGTCAAAGATGGATACTTGAAGGACTGCGCGGAGTAAAGGCGCTCAGGTGTTTTCCCGTGACTCGGTTTCTTAAGGTAGATCTTTGATTCTGGCTTTGCCAAAGCGACAAGCAATACCAAAAGGTCGACATCTTCCCCAATTATGATTGTTGAATCATAGTCTGAGGATCTTTCTAACGCCGTCTCGACTATCAAACGATCTGCATCTTCAAAGGCTTGCCCAACTTGAATTCCAACATCCTGAAATGCCGCTTGGAGAAATTCTATGAAGCGGTCCTTGTTGCTTTCGTTTGACAAAAAAGTTTCTTGCGAAACTGTTAAAACAGTATCCCTCTCGAAGTCAATTGATGGAGAAGTGTACCTAACGGAGCGACGTTGCCTTTCTGCAGATTTTGTACCAATGTTGTTTACATCAGAAGGGTATCCATCAAATATTACTATAGTTTCACCGTCAGAGTAATGCTTCTGCAGATATTTAACGTACAGCCCGCAGATGTCTGTAATCGAAGTCTTTTTGTGCCACTTCACTTTGTGGAGAAGAAAACCTCCATCGAAAACATGTAACCGATGTTGACCGTCAGGAACTGCAGCAGTCAGCGGGGTGAAAGCGTCATAGATAGCAGATTTCTTTCCCTTTCTCATGCCACATTCGTCGAACAGAGACATCGGGTAAGGAGATAGCTCGTACTTGAGAAACTCCTTTAATTCTTCAGTAGACGGTTGGGAAATGACTATCCTGTGAAACAAAAGCATCGGATCGATTGACACAACAGTGTCTTTCACTGTCAACTTTTTTGTCATAGTAGATAGGGGTTTTACAGTTTTCTTTCTTTCGAATTTTAGGAAACCAAACGTATCGTTTACAATCGCGTTCATCATGTCGGTGCCCTTTTCTTCAGCTTTGTGGCAGTCAATGGTTTCGTCGCCTACAATTCCCGAACCGATGGATACTAATTTCTGAATGACAGGGAACGGATTGTGGAATGAGAACCAGGTGTCCAACTTTTCAGTGTCCTCATTATCTGATCTTATCCTAGCTGCTCTGCTACTTACATGCTGCTCTGAACTGGTACTGTAAACGTCGCAGTATTTCTCAAACTGTTCACAAATGTTAACGAGGCTGAACATGGTTAAAGCCCATTTTGCCGTGACATTGTCTGTGATGCCACGTCCGGGTACTGTGACACCCTCGCGCGATTTGGCCAGGCGCATAACAGTTTGTTCAATTGTTTGATCAGGGGATATCCCAGCGAAGTATTTTTTGCTTCTCCTGATCGTGAAGTATCCCATATCAATGAACTTGTGGTACTCGTCCGGTGTCATTATTTGGTATTCCAACGAAGCAATATCTTGCAAGTACAGATGAGCTGACTTCGCATAATTAAAGTGACCGCTGGCATGAAAAAAGGGTAGCATTTTTCTAATTGTTGATACATGTAAATCCCATTTTCCAGAACGCTCGGATTCAAGAAACTGCTTTAACAGACATGTCATCTTGAAGTATTGGACCCAAAGTTTTGCTGTTGGTCCCCTCTGTTCGAATTGATTCAGTTTTCTTTCAAATGATTCCAAAAACGATGTGGCAGATGTTTTGTGAATTGGGTCCAAGGCATAAGTTCTATCCAATTCTCCTAAAATGCTGTCTAGAAATTCACGTGTATCGAGGAAATCCGGTTCCTCTTCATCCAAGGAGTCGATGATAATCTTTGCCAGAGACAAATTCGTCAACATGTGACCCCTTGCAGCTCTTGCATATGATTTCCCGAGAAGCATTTGCGGTATCGATCCCTCGGCGTAAATTGTTGTCCACGCATTTTCCAATCCGCTACCGGACATTATGTTGCCTATTGAACCCATGAAGGACATGATGAGATGGAATCCACCAAGACGAACAACAACTTTTTTTAATTCGGGAGGAGCTGTTGCAACGATGTCTCTCGCTTTCCAGTAGAGTTGCTGGTCAAAGGTTACAAACTTCGTGTCCTGACCGCTCAATTCACCAACTTGGCAGGCTTGAAGCAGAGTTGTCAGTACTGTTGCATTGTCAGTGGGTGGTGCATTTATGAAGGGAAGATATAATATCTTCGAAGAATCAAATGGTTTCATTTCTGTGACCTGTTCCATAAGACTGTTCCAGCCAGGAAGTGATACATCGCAAGTCCATTTTCCATACATCCACAGCAAGTCAATGAATGATGGTACGATTGATGTTGGAATTGGATACAATTTGTACAAATCCATAACTTTGATAGCGTTTAAGCCAACAGAGGGGGGTTTGTCGTATGGAACTAATTCAATGTGCCCTATCTCCGCTGGATCGATGGATTTTCTTCCTCGATAGTTTCGGGTAACTGGACCTTCGACCTTGATCGACGTATCTGGGGTGACACACTGTATCATTGCCATTACATGCCATGAACCTCGTCCATCCAAGGTATTGATATTGAAATCTGCATTGTCAGCAACTCATTGAGAGAAACCACTGGATAGAACTTGTGGTTGCTGCCTTGAAATGCATGATAACTCAAGGAGTTCGACTTCAGAATAAGAGCACGAAAATCCAATAGATGCTAAACAATCAACTAAAAATCTTGAAGCAAATTTCTTTTTCAAGAAGCATCCGATTCCCAGCAAAACTTTGGAAATGAAACACCTGGGACGAGTTGCTTTTATAATCGCATGTGCTATGGATGTGACCTGCTTTTTCCAATAATCTATCGATGTTCTTCTTTTACCAGGAATAATGACATCATTCAGAAATATTGACAAACTTTCAGGGACGTCACTTTCAGCACCTACTAAAAATTCAGTAGTCGCAGGGTACTCATCTGCTGAATACAGCTGAGAACGAATTTCTTCTCTAACTATAGCTGCTGCCTCGCGCACAACTCTTTTTCGATCTTCGGTATTGTCAGTCGACCTATTTTGATACCAATTATCGGACAGTAACTGACGTCCGGTGTCTTTGAAGCAAATAATTGATCCCGCCCCACGTACTTGGTATGTCAGAATTTCATTGCCGTACTTCGATTGAATTCTTTCTAAAATGACTCTTTCACTAGGGCGATCCTTTTTTTGAATTTGTTCAGCAAGGTGTCTTATAGAAAACTGACAGTCGTCGGAATTTTCAAGGTAAGAGTAAATGTGCTCCATTGCAACATCAACATATGTCATAATGTGCTCTGTCTGTCCTTGAACTAGACTTTTCTTTCTGCTTAAATTTTGAAGGCATGACGGGTGGTACTTAGCCCCAACTTGGACTAGATCAACATCTTTGATCTTGGAGAGTATCCTTAAACTATCAGCATTCTGGTGTAATGATAGCAAATTAATCAGCCGTTCTTTTACTGTACTTTTCTTTATCGTATATACGGGTAACAGTCTTTTCCCACCTTTCTTCATGATCTTGTCGATGGCTAATTCACAGATGAAACAGACGCTGATATCAAATGTAGGGTTTACCGTATCTGCTTGGGATGAAGGGCCTGGCTGGAATTCGTCGTTTGCAACATCTATTTCCTCATCATCCATTTCCTCAACATCCATTTCCTCAACATCCATTTCCTCAACATCCATTTGGTTGCTGCAAAATGAAATGCATACATATTAATTATGGGGGCGGATATAATCCTGTGTGAATCAGTAAAAGACAGTATTTAATTTTATTGCACATTGCTACTATTATTATTTTTATTCATTATTTTTATTTATTATTATTGTTATTCCTTTTTAATCTTCATGTATTATTTAAAAGAAAATTTTTTAATTATACTCTTTCAATATCATGCAAAAATTTTCGTCTAATTAATTTGTCTTATTGGAAAGTTTAATTGTTTAAACACTTTATTAAAAAATATAACATAATTTCATATATATAAACAAAAATTTGTTATTAAATAAATAAGAACATGTTACTTGCATCAAAACACAATTTCCGCTTTATTAAATGTAAATTAAATTGCTATAAAATGTTAAGTGCAACCTTTGAAAATAGACGATCTTGAATAAAACTTTCATAAATATAATACATAATTTTTAAAGAATAAAATTGTGAATAAATCGTTACTAATTATATTCAGCAGCAATTTTTTATAAACATTCCATTTCAGCAAGAGATTTTACAGAACTATTACTTTTATCTCTGTGTTTCATTGATAACAATTAATGAAATAACATGTAAAAAAGAAATTGCTATGAATA
Source organism: Homalodisca vitripennis (assembly GCF_021130785.1). Lineage (NCBI taxonomy): Eukaryota > Metazoa > Arthropoda > Insecta > Hemiptera > Cicadellidae > Homalodisca > Homalodisca vitripennis. The sequence goes on from NC_060209.1 coordinate 106,792,944, forward strand.
AAAATTTAGTGAACATTAAATTTGCAAGAATAATTTACACTCAAGACGCTCTTCAAAAAGTACTGCAAATGGAAATGCAATATTACCTTTCCAACTCTTTGGATTTTCGTCGTGCAGCTGCCTCAGCTGATCGTGTATCACTATATGCTTTGTAGCATTTGGGATGTGCGTTGATGATTGAGTTATCTTTTAAAAAATTCTGCATCTCAACATCCGTTCGAATTGTCGATGCCTCAAGCAACGATTTTCGACCTATCGGTCCGACAGGGGGCACATTATTCGCAACACTTTTTTTGCACTTGAAACAAACAGACATTTTTAGATCGTAAACATTGGAGTTTTCAATTCGACGTACGAGTTTCGATTAACCAGGTATGCATAGGCACAAAGGCCCCCTTTGCAGGCAGGTCTGCAAAGGTGGCGAGAAAAAACCGGTTTACACACGCTGACATTGCTCTCGTCGGAAGCAATGGGAAATCTACGGCGTGACAGGTTTGTCATGCTAAACGGTAAGTCGGAAAATAAAAATGTATGTATCAATTTTATAGGTTTTTTGAGATGAACAACATTTTTTAATTTTTTATTTTTCCCAGCCACGATTCTATAAACAATTTCATGCATTTTTTATGTTGCACGCTCAACAACAATAATTATCAGCACATTTTTGGAAGAAAGTAATAGTAATAAATATTAATTTATAATAACAATTCACTACTTACAAAAAGATTATTTGTTCAGTTTAGAGTAATGATTTATTATGTACCCGAACTAACATCTCATTGACAGTTGTGCGTTAAAACAATTTTTTCTCTGTCAAAAATAAAAAAAAAAACGCTTTTTTGGTACTGTAGCGCCATCTATTAATGGTAATTTTCATCGCAGCATATCGAGCCAATGAGAAAAGTTGTAGATAATATTGCCCCCAACATTTTTTGTCCTCAACAATTTTCCGAAAAAACCAACCATTTCCGAGATATTTCAAATCCAAAAACTTTTTGAGTTTTATCAAAGTCGTCTTGATAAACAATCCCGAGTTTTTGGAGTTAAGCTTTTGGGATGCCTTTCTATCCATTTCCGCAAAAAACAGCTCTTAGGTAAGTCGCCCCCAAAAAAAGTTACAGATTGACTGTACCGATGCATACCATCACGTAAATGCTTTTAGAATAAAAACTGGCCCTCTTTGAGAAGCAGCTAAGTAATAAGAATTTAGACCACTTTGAAACATGTCAAAAATTTGTATCTGAAGCTAGTGTGCCGTTCCCTTCTGAGTTCGCTGCTAAGGTCGTCAGCCAATTGAGTCAGCAGTTTAACAAAAGATTTGAAGATTTTGACAAAGAGTGTGGTAGAATCAACATGTTTCAAAATCCATTCAAGTGTGATATTGATACTGTGCCTCCATCCCTTCAACTTGAAATTATTGACCTAACAACAAATTAAACGCACAAGGAAAATTATCTTTCTATAGTACTTTGCAGGAAGAAGATTTCAAGAACATAAAGAAGTTTACTCGAACCATGGTTTCGTTGTTCGGTTCGACTTATGTATGTGAGCAGGCATTTTCCAAGATGAACTTTATCAAATCAAAATTTCAGTCATCCCTTACAGATGAACATTTAAAATCTTTATTAATGATTGGGACCACTAAGTTTGAGCCTAAGTGGAAAGATATTCTCAGCACTAAGCAATTCCAAGGATCTCATTGAACTTTTTGTCAATACTGGTATTTTGATTTTAAAATATGTAAAACAAAACAACGTCACTTTTTGTCATTTATGGTGGTAATTTGTATGTCCTAGTATCCTAGTAGGATTAATTAAAATCAATGTATTCAATTTATTGGTGACTTTTTTATTGTTCCCTCAGAATTACAGCAAACATCCAAAAGTCTGGGTTTATATTTATTTCTACTAAAAGAACCTAAAAACATAATACATTATAAACCTTTACCTAACAACTAATAAATAATAAGAAATTACAATAATCAGGAAACAAGGGCCAAATAACCTTAAAACTCATATTTTGCACAAGATTTCTGGAACAAACCCGGGCAATACGTTTTGTTTGGGGTTCCAAATCCCCTGGGATGTTGGCCCGCCTGGCCATAAAGGCTTTACAATGTGGCCCTTGGGTAAAAAAGATTGGGCACCCCTGCTCCACGGTCTCCAGACCTCTCAGTATGCGACTTCTTTCTATGGGGACATCTAAAGAGCGTTGTGTACCAGACTAGGCCAAAACATCTTCTTGAGCTCAATACTCAGATTGAAGAACACGTCGTCAACATCCCAGAGAACATATTGCGTCGCATAATGATTGGTTTTCGAAATCGATTGAATGAATGTGTTAGGCGCAATGGGCAGCACTTAAATGATGTTATTTTTAAAAATTGGCTATAGACTTATTGTTATTTTGAACATTTCTGATGTAATTTCTACTCTTGCCTAACAAATTTTAAGCATTAAAAAACTGTTTGTATAATTCATTGGTATATTACGATTATTTCAAAATTCCCCGTTTCTCTGCGCCACCCTGCACACACACACACACACACACACACACACACACACACACACACACACACACACACACACACACACACACACACACACACACACACACACACACACACACACACACACACACACACACACACACCACACACACACACACACACACACACACACACACACACACACACACACACACACACACAACACACACACACACACACACACACACAACACACACACACACACACACACACACACACACACACACACACACACACACACACACACACACACACACACACACACACACACACACACACACACACACACACACACACACACACACACACACACACACACACACACACACACACACACACACACACACACACACACACACACACACACACACACACACACACACACACACACACACACACACACACACACACACACACACACACACACACACACACACACACACACACACACACACACACACACACACACACACACACACACACACACACACACACACACACACACACACACACATATATATATATATATATGAATATGGTAGAGATATTTGTAATTCTTTCAAGTTTGTTTTATAAACGTACATATGACACATATTACAAACTCCCCATTTTTTAATTTTTGTGTTTATTTTCTCAATTTACTTGTAGGGCCTTTCTTTGAAGAACATTTATTCCATTACTATTGTTGTGATTATTAAGGATACATTTTTATAAGGAATGCTTGTAACAATTCACTTTTAGAACTATTTATTTGATACATTTAAGCCTTGAAACAGTTGTAGGGACACATACAATTTTAATATTTGATGCAGTATCTACTCAAGTCTTATCATATGAAAAACCTGCCCCTGAAATACTACAGGTAATTCAAATAGAATACAATATTAGGCTTAAATATTACCAGGAGCATACACTTGTCTGTCTTAGAGGCATAAATACTTGATACATTTAATCAGGTGAGTCTTATACTAGTCAATTTATTAAACAAACATAATCTCGAAGTCTGACTTTGAAATAATTTATATAATAGAGTTAAGATGTCATTTATACAAGAGCGCAGAGCAAGCAGTATGTCTCAGTTAAGTCTGGTTAAACCGTGAACATCATTTTAATGCTTTCCTTTACCAGTTTGTGTTTATATTAGGGTAATATAGCAGCTCTTCATTGTACGAGTCAAGTACAAATAAATACAAGATGCAAAGTGTCGTAACTTTTCCATCCTAACAATCGATATCTTCAGCAATACATAACATAAAATATTAATTTTCCACAATTTGAACAATAAGATAACTCGCATAGAAGTTTGTGTAAGTTCTCAGACGTCCTCAAAGAAACCGCCGGATTTGTGGGATCCAATCGCACTGACAAGTTGGTCCCAAAGTTTTCTTATTAAATCCAGCTCCAGTATTACGTATAATTAAACGGGATTTGCTCGCTCGTCGCTTCCGACGATTATTAATTGTTCTTGCAATCGTATAATTAATTGTGCTAATCAAACAAAAGATTTATAATGTTTGGAGTGACTGTGCAAAGATTCAATTTCCTTGACAAACAAAATATTAAAAAATATTGCACGTAGTGTATTTTTATGCCCATAGAGATGTCTAATTTATTTTCAATTGAATTTTAAGGGTTGATTAAAACAGTTCACCAAAACTGTACTAAATAACAATCGTTGAATGTACTAAAAATATTTGGAATAACTTACATGTATATTTCCAACTGCTTTTAAGTATATTCTTCGACTTATGTTGTAAAGGTACTTGCAAGTTACTAATAGTGCAGTGCTAATGAACCAACAGCACTCAAAGTATTCTGGTGAGTGGGACTTTTCATTGGTCCTATGCTGACTCTCTAGATACTGGATCACGGATTTCTTAATAGATAACGCACCACTTCTTGCCTGTCATAGGTTCGTTAGATAGAGGTAGTGAGCATTGCTGCTATAGTGTATAACTCTGATAACACTATTTAATGAGAATGCATTTTTAAACTGTACCTCTGAAAACTCCGAGGATCATAATAACCTACTCTTGCTCTTCTGCTGTTTAATATTCCTTCCAATTCATTTTCTCAAGACATTTTACCTGCACGTAACTCCTGAACTATCACACTAGGTTTGACTTATATCTCTAAACCTGCTTTTTCAACTCTCCTCAGAGATGTGTCATCAAATACTTGTTGACAATTTGAGATTTTATTTTAAAATTTTGAGATAGAAGTCGAGCCTGGAGAGTAACACAAGAGAGAACTCGAGTTAGTGTAGGAGCTGTGGAGGGTATCGATAGTTTTTACATTATGCAGTATACGCTGGAGATCAAGCCAGGAGAGCATAACACAAGATAGAAGTCGGGTCGGTGCAGGAGCTGTGGAGAGCATCGATAGTTGTTAAATTATGCAGGATCAGCTGGAGGTACAGTAGTGGGTTGTAGTCTTCTTTAGCTTATCTGGTTTATATTTCTGAATACCTTCTACTTTTCTTTCTTTCTATAGATTGTTCATACGAGTATTGTTCTAAGAATAAAAAAAATGATAATATAAATAGCAAATAAATATGAAAAGAACCTTCGGAAATACTAATTTACTCTGTTGAACTGCTTAAAAAATACGTTACAAGATCAATTACAATTACTTTACATATTATTGTATTGTTGTAGTAATTATCTATAGTATTTGATAATAGCCTTATTTACAAGTAAAATACAATGTTCAACTTAAAACTTATTATAGTACATATTTTATAAGATAACTAATTTGTTTTATTCCATTGTGAGGTTGAGTTTCAGTGAACGATCATATTTAAAATAGTATGTTATTAGAAAATATAATTATTGAATTGTCTTTAATAAGTAAATGATTATATTTCAGAAACATAATTTATAAACTTAGTTCCCATTTCTTAAATACAAAAGAGAGCTCAGAAAAGTAGAACTTCTGTTCAAGGTTTCGTAACTACTTAGAAAGTTGTCAAAGATAAAGTTTTAGTTCGAGCGATGCTATTTGCTAATTTTAATAAGCTCCAAATGTAGTTTCAAAGACTCATTTTGTGTTTCAGACATTGTAGCTACATAACATAACAATAATTATAATACAGAATACTGTATTCTATATTGTGTAAGGTGTGAACAAAACAAACAGAATAAGAATAACTTGCTCCGCTGGTATTATTAAAATTAGATTTTAGCCGACTAACTTTCATAAATTGTATGAATAAATAAAAAATTGGCAATATATATAGTTTGAGAAGTACATGTATTAGGTAATTAATACCAACGTTAAAACATTATACACACACACACACACACACACACACACACACACACACACACACACATATATATATATATATATATATATATATATATATATATATATATATACGTCTTCCATTTACTGCAGTACGTCTAAATATAATTTTTAATATTTCTTAAGCAACATAAGAAAATATTTACGAGGTTTATTACTTTATATTATAGTAATAACGAGTTCAATAGTTGCATATCGATAAGTACATTGCATAATTAAGTACACTACATATAGTGAATGTTCATTTACACTTTTTTATTACATGTTATGTATATAAGAAATTGCATCTTCTATGAAAATATGGATCATACTTACAGGTATTTAAACAGCACTGCCATCATGACAACTAAGACAATTCTAGAACATGATTCATTAGATCATGTTGTAAGAAAACTATAACCTTTCAAACTTGTTTTACAAATGCATTCTATCTTGAAATTACATCAAATTTCTTTTGTATTACGTCACTACTTTATAGTGTATTGAAAATGTGGTGCCACCTTAAAAATAATGTAGTAACGGCTTTAAGTAACTACGATTTTTGCATATTAAAATTATTTTATATTTTTAGTTTCTTGAATCCTAGAAAACAACATCTACCGACATCCGTTTGTTTCCAGACTACTACAGTAGTGTTTTCTGGGACTGTGGTGTAGCCCCCACAATTCTTAGGTAACTTATTGTGAGTGGTTTGGTAAATTCTAATCTCCTCCGAAGAAATAAAGCTAGAAATACTATGATAAAATGGATGAATGGTGTTTAGAACAAACTACACTGTACAAAGGAGACACAGCCCGCAAAATGGTGTAATCGCACTCACATACACATTTTAAAGAAGGAGGAAGGTAAAAGACGCTATGTGCTTGGCCCAAAAACGAATAGCCCACTTCTAGATGGCCCTCGATTAATTGCCAAGAAATGGCCAAGAGAAAGACGCGGCAGTGACCCTCGCTAATATCATGCCACATTAATAGTGTGTATAGGGGTATATAGTACTGCCACGAAGAAACTTTGCTTTAACTTTTGGGATTTACTTTGCATTTGTTTTAAAGGGGTTGCAATCAACAGCAAAACAATTTAATAATTTATAAGTGCGTTAACTCAAAGCTAAGTTCAGAATTGGCTTTTCTCTCCCTTTAGACTTAGGATTTGTCCACACTGGCCTATAATAGTTCAATTGTTTCTGAAATTATAGAAGGTAAGCAATAAAATATTGGAGAGAAATTCGAGAAATTTCAGAAGTACTTATAAAAAACTGTTCCACACTTTGACTTTAGGATCTCATCCTTAAACTTAAATCTAAAATGAATTAAGATATTGAAATACCTTTCAGTGACTATTAATTATATCAGTATTTTCTTGAATGCCAAAAGAATATGCTCATCGAGTCAATGTTTTTCAAAATTAAATTGTGTGCGAAGCTGCGGGTAACTGCCAGTTATATATTAAAATATAAATGTAAAACAAATTGATCTAAGACTAAAGTTATATTTTATATTGTGAAGGGACAACGTTATAAGTGTTATACAGTCCTCGCTCAATCCTGTCCAGTTGCTCCAAGAAGAAATATTTATAATACGTTACCATTCTGAAGCCAAACAAGTATTATTTCGTATAATTTCTGAGGTAAGTTGTATTAGTTGTAAGAAAACTGAATATCCACTATTTCCTTTGTGTGGCTATTTCCATATGGTCTGAATCATAATCTTACAAAGTGATTTCGTGATCATGTGCCGATAAAATCTTTAAAGATTTGTAATGGAACCACTGTGGGACAGGTACAATCATAAAAAACTTTTTAAAATAAAACAATCTTTCTAATAAATATATTTCGTTAAAAATAATTATTACTATAGTTTCAATAGTTTTGGAAAACATCGATAGACGTTCATAAATTATAGAAACATAAAAATAGTCGAAATTGTACAAACTCCTTTTTTTAAACGGAGTTTAAAAGTAAAATTAGATCTAATTTTATGTAAATTAAGATCTAAAGTAATATCTAATCTTGCAATTAAAAGTTAAATTAAATACTTTCTTTGGCATAAACGAACACCTCACAATTGAACAATTTCAAAGTTGGGCTTTCTGAAAATTAAATAGTTTGATTAAACTCGACCGATGAATTATACGTTTAAAGAACAACTTTGTGAAACTAAAGCCGAGTGCGAACTTCGGTTCTCGGAATGAATGCTTTGAGCACATCAAACTTGTCGGTCAGAAGTAATTGGATCCTTAGCAAGGTTTTCAACTGACGAGTTTACAGAGAGTTCTACTAGATTTTCAAACTATTGTTCAAATCATGAATATAGGTTTAAGTACGTTTTACGGCTATATTGCAGATGCAGTTAAATGGAAAATTATGAATAACGTCTAATATAAACGATTTAGTACATTAAGTACAAACTTTATTCAATACAAATAACATAAGTTCAATTATGAATAATTGAATATCATCAAACTAAATCAGTCAATAATATATGGGTTTCAATAGATGCATACAGATCAAATGAACAAAGGAAATTATTTACGATGAATGTCCAAAATGGACATGTTGGGTTTTATGACAGGAAAGAATAAAACTGTTGAAGTAGCATTTAAAGGTAGTGACCGGTTCTGAAGTTGTATCTTAAAATACCGTATAACAGACATACCTCTGTGTGTGTGTGTGTGTGTGTGTGTGTGTGTGTGTGTGTGTGTGTGTGTGTGTGTTTTGATTTGCGTGACTTTTCAGGGGCAAGAGATCGCAGGTCTATTGTATGGAACGTACAGTAAGACAGAGGGGGACGTCTCCGTAGAATTTAAATTGCTTTGTTCTGTATGTGGCTTCGAGAGCCTTTTTTTGAGATGTGGTATTGAGAACCATGATGACGTTTCCTACTTTTTGTAGTAATTACCTCATGTTTGCTGAGTCCTCAGAAACGTCTTGAAGAGATAGAAAAATCTTGGGCCCTCAGCGCATGAATTGGTAGCGTTGCCCCTCTTATTCTAAAGTAAAATTAGGGAAAACAAAGGTTAAATATTAGAGGATGAATTTGCAGCATATATATCTGATCTACAATAAGTTTTTTATATTTTATAATTTTGTCATAAACTACACAAGACAACATCGATGAAACACAAGATGACGAACCACGTGTTAACTGAAAGCTGCAAATTCATCCTCTAATATATAAAACAAGAAACCCTACAAGTTCACAAAAAATTGCCTTCTATTGGCGCTAAATATTTTTATGAACTCCGTTTGAACAAACACCAGCACGGAAAGTCGTATGATGTACACCATTGATGCAGGAATCATGTAAATCATTCAAGCTGAATGAGTCTTTTGACTGTTATGGCACACTGAAGAATATGCGAATTGTGATGTTGAGTGTCTAATATCAAACAATTCAGTAATAATTAAAGAAGAAATCACAATTATTTTATTGTGTGCATCGCAATTTCCCGCGGGTTTCCTTGGGCATGCATTTTTGCACAACGTGAACACTTGTAAAACTTAGTTAGGATCCTCATGGTAAACTTGCTAATTTAAAACTGTCCTCACTGAAGTTATACAAAGATTTGCAAGTTTTCATGGTAAGAAATGAAACGTTGACACAGTGTCATATATATATATATGTATATATATACACACACACAATTTTTTGTGTACTTGTAGGGTTTATTGTTTTATATATTGAATTTTTTAATATTAACACTGAAGGTAAATTACAAATTGAGACTATTTTTTAATTTAATTCAAAGAAAATACTTAGTGATTTATATTCAAAGCACGAGATAAACATGTTGAACTCTGTGAATTCCTCTAGACGAATTTAACGCTGCTATATTAATTATGCCGTCATTGTCTGGAACGGAGATAGATATAACATTTGAGACTGTTCAAATGAATACCTCTCATCAACTTTGTTTGAACCTAATGAGTTTGAAATGTTTCAAACTAGCAAGAACATAATTGTTGTACTATGCGAGCTATGAATGTATATTAGTTGTAAGTAGGTTACTCTTATTCAGTTTACTTACAACATATATTATGTTTAAGTAAACTTGTGTAAACTATGTAAAATTCATAATGTTAACTTACATCAAATAAAAATAATATTTATAATTATATGGATGTTTAAAACATTAAAGACGAATAATTATATATTCTACTTCCATGAAACTATTAAAGCACATCAATAACCAATAGCAATAAGTAACTAATAATTATAACTATGCTAACGGTTTACATGTTTCTGTATTAAATTATAGTAAATTTACTGCATATGACACGAGGTTAAATGGTAGAGAGGGCTTTACATCCCTAACTCTGCCTCTTTATTAAAGGCATTTTTAATTTAATAATAATAATAATTTGTTATTGTTGTACTTTAATGGTGTCATGAAGGTACAATATAATGTTTGCGAAATAAGTGACAAGTGTTCGTTCGTTTGCATGTGATCAGACTTAATGCTCATCATGAAAGAACGAACAACCATTGCTATATGTCATGCCGTGGGATGTGTGTGAGGATTTTATCCGTAAATTTAGAAGAAAAGTTTAAAGATTAATGGTTTAAAGCTATTAGGTCTTGGAAGGGTAGTAATCAAGAATTGATGATGTGGATGGGGAACGCATTTACGATGTGATCATACGTAACCTCTATTGCGTCAACTAGGAGACTAGGTGTCCTACAATCCACAGTGTGGAAAAACTTACATACACCTTGAAAAAAACGTGCTTGCGATATCTAAGTTATACATAAGTTTGAGCCGAACACTGCTCGACTAGATGCTCGTCATGACCTGTTAGATGCGGAAAATGAGGTCACATGTGTTGTTTAGTGATGAAGCATATTTTCACCTGTGGTCATGAGAATGGACCAAACAGTAGAATTTGGGCAAACGACAACCAAAATGCAAGCGGGAGTGGCAACGAGATATCACCGTTGTACACAGTTGGTACAAGATGGGATTAAGGACTCCGAGTTGTTTTCCCGTAGATTAAAGCATTAACCCATTATGCATTGGCTGTCCGTAAATACCTGAATTTAACATTCTCCGGTTGGACGTGACAAAGGATATGGTCCGTGCTCACCAGACCAGATTCCCTTTAGATTTATTTGTTTTTGATATTATTTGATATAATAAGTAATTCTTTTCAGAAAAGTATGTAAAATTCGTGTTTTTTGGTTTTAGTTTACATATATTGAACAGCTAAGCGTAATACATCATTTAAGAATTTTTAAAAGTCACAAAGTGAGGGACCTAGAAGAAAGAAAAACAAATCAATATAGCACCTATACACTAAAATTTACGTTATGCCCACCACACGTGTACAATATCTTGTAAATGTTTTATGAATAAATTATGAATTTCTTTTTAAAACACTCAAAGATTTGAATGCAAATGCAATTGTGGTTCAGGTATGTCGGGAAAGTTAGGACTTGAAATGGAAGTGAAGTGCAGAGCGTGTTATTATCAACTGCGTTAAGCAAGTAATACACAGAAGTGAGGTGAGGGGGATTACTGCTCGGCCCTCCATGAATATTTAGATGCGGAAGTGGCAGTTCTCAGCTGTGACACCTGCAGGTTCTCGCGCTAATCCCTTTTAATAATTCCACCGTGGACATCCCACTAGACTTTAATATATAGTCTAATCAATTTTTAACTCCTATTATGTTAACCAATATAAAGTAAATACGTCTAGCTAGTACCTATATCATTGTTTAAACAATATCAATTATCCGGTAACAGCTGTGTAGCCATATGGATAAAGTGGTATGCGCAAGTATTTGCACCCTTATGTGGTGCTCTCGTGTTAAAATCTGGATTATAAGAGTTAAAATAATTAGTATATAAACACCACTTCATATAGTTGCTTAGTTAAAATTATTATAAAACCCATCTAAAATCTTATGAACAGCTCGAATAAATTAACGGTCAACAATTATTTCTTAATAGTTCAGAATTTTAAGTGACAGCGTAAATAGTGTTGTTTTTGTATAATATGGAATAAAGTATGAGAAGCTCTCCTCCCGACTTTTAGCACGAAAATTAAGCAGATAGCTATGGCGGGTAGTGCGGTGCGTAACCTCCTCCGGAACAACAATCAATTGTTCAGGAACTGTGATTCCTTCTAGACCAGCAGAACATAGGCAGCCTGCAAGCAGATTCCATTTGCAGCAACTGGACAGCAACTGGACAGCATCTCGATTCGGATTGCATGATCTAATCGTTTCAAATTGAAAGTGAAGCGTATATCAGTCTTTTTCTAAAACAATAGCCATTGCTCACACTTTGGTGATACTAAAATATGTTTCGCCACTCAGGGAAAAGACCCATAGTTCCAATATCTCCTGTTGGATGATAGAACTTGTGAAAGAGCAGGGAAAAACATCAGGTTGTGCAGGTAAAGTTCCCCTCCAATGACCATTATTTACATCAGCAGTGGAAAGTAATTCTTCTCTGTCTAGTAAGGATCTTCATTAAAAGTCTTTGTAGACAATGAGCTTGTTCGTGTACCTAAATCAGATTACACTCTTGGTGTTTGAGGAGTAATTTGGTATAATTTAACATTTTACAGAAACAACAGTGCTTGAACCTACCGAACACAGCATTTGTAATTTACTACTATGCGTTTTCTATGCAAAGCTATTGTATTAGTTCGTTATAGACTTTAACGTTTTACTAGGTAAGTTTAATAATAAGGTTAAACCCCTATTTGTTTTTAATGAATCGTTATGTATCAAACATGTTGTATTGAATAAAAAGATTAAATATCTTACGTTCCTTTCTCATTTTCGTTACTTGTTGCATTACTGTAATCAAAACACTTGAATAAATTCAAAACTAGAATGTTTGGTCCTTCTATTTGTTGTTACTGGTATAACAATCTACTACCCTTTCACGTAGCAGTAAAAGATTTATATGACAGCACGTACTAGTTATATTTTTATATACATTGAAATGTACAATATAAATTTAATTTAAATGCTAAATAAAAATTAGCAATGATTAAAAGCCAATAATTATTAATAAATGCTTTATAAATGTTCTGGAGTTCACGATTGTACCGCCTTTCAATCAATTTATGTCATAGCCTTTACTAATCCAAATGATAAATTTCCGCTGTTGGTATGACTGATTGGTGCTCTTAAATCAGAAATAATTCACATAATTAGTCTTAAGTTTGTGTTAAATTTTCATATAACGTGATGCTAAACGTATTAACTATATATAAGTTTAAGAAGAAAAATTAACAGTACGCTAAGGACTTCTTCTGAAGTTGGAAAATTATAATTGGGTATACATGAATAAAAAATTGTTAAAGTGTTTCTAGAGTATTCAAACACTACTTTGTTCCTACAAAACTCTCGTTCATGTTTACCATTTTATTCCGTAAAAAATGCATACAATTTTAAGAGGGTTTTTAACAGAATTACTACAGTAGTGTATTTTCTGCAATATTGCAGTAAGGAGTGAGAGGAATTTTCATTAAACTCTATCTCAACGGAATAAAAGGTAACGGTTATTCCGACTCTACAGCATAAACGAGGGAGCAGTTATTTATAGCTACACTGAGTGTAGGATTTGCGTTTTCCGCGATACATCGAGCGAACACAATGTAGGACTGTATATTTTATTTTTTCTACTGCACTAAAAACAATTATTTAATAAGTTTATATTGAACTGTTTAGTGTGTTACTTTTCCACAATTACAAGCGGTGTAAACCATTAGAACTGCAGGGTCGCGCCTGACCTTGTCTAGTGAGAGAAGGTCAGACGCGACCCTTGACCTTCTGAAGACCGGTGTCTCCTCGGGTTGTGGGTGTAATTACAGGACACGGATACCTAAGGAAGCATCTTCACAGAGTCGGTATTCTACGGAAGAGAAAGTATGACGAGCAGGAGGAAATTGCTGAACACCTGTTCTTTGACTGTCCTGCAGGAGGACCAGGTCGGTTGTTTTCGGTAGTTTGTACAACTTCTGAAATCGTACATTGGTTGGTCTTATTGTACACTTCCGGGGTGCGCAAAAGAGGTTTAAGTGCATGGCAATAGGCCGCCCATTAGAAGAAAAAGAAGGCGTTAGGAGCACAACCAAGTAGTCGATACCAACAAGAAATACATTAATTTTTTAGTTAAAACGCCCAGTCTATATGACACTAGGAATGTTAGTCACACTACATTATTAGTCAAATCGGATTGCATAACTGAAAAGTTAAGTTGAAAACCCTTATAACATAAGGCCATTATTAACCGAATAAAATATAATATACACTTTCAGACTCAATAGAGCGAGATTGACAGAAGATTTATTCAATCAACTATACTTGATCTTAGAAATTTTTAGAGATATCTGTAATTTTATAATTTATTTTTTCTTGTTGAAATCTATACACAAAACTACATGGAGTGACCAAATGTTTTCATAACTAGGGATATTATATATTATTATATTTCATATTAAGGGATATATAACAATATACTAGGTAAAATAAAAATTCAACCACTCCTTTGACAGAAATTTGAACTGGGTGGTTTTATGCAACAAGGTCTCTCTTGAAATCAAGAATATTTGAGAACATCTCAATGGTCAGGAGAGTTTCGAATGATGTCCTGAGCCAACCAACTATGCTTATAGTGGCAGCGTCTGCAGGATACTAAGATTGAGCAGCGGCCTTATTACCTACGTGAACTTTACGGGGTGTCGACAGTAGCTTTCAAAAGTGCCTTAAAAGAATTAGTTTGCGAGTCTCCAGATATTTAAATTAATGTTAATGCCTGCCGTTTTTTTATCGTTAGTCTCATTAAGTTTTACTGTTATGGCTCTTCTATTATTTATTAATGTTATACTTTTATTCATTGTTTTTGGATCTCTGTTACTGTTTGTGGCGTAATGTTTTATTGCTATCTCTACTTACTGAAACATATGTACTGTTATTGGTATTATCATATAATCGTTCTTAATAATTTTTATTTTTAAAATTCTTTATTCTATTTTTATTATTATAATATTTACTTATAATACTTAAGTAGTACTTAAATAGTAATACTTATTTTTGTCTTTGTGAAGTCATTATCTTGATCTTTCGGCAATGAAATAATAATATTAATAATGTTACAGTAATACAGATTCATCACAAAAATAGTAGCTAGCCACAGAATTGATTTCTAGGACGTAAAATTTAAAAGTTTTTGTGGTCTATTATTTATTTGATGCAAAATATGGATTTTCTCAGTTGTCATTAACTGTATAAAGAATACTTGGTAACAATAGTTTTACGAAACAAATATTTTTGAAAATACCCCGGCGATTTTCAGAACTTGTGTCTCTACTCGGGGGTATATATATATATATATATATATATGTATATATATATATATATATATATATATATATATATATATATGTATCATATCATATCAATATACATATCAAATAATGAAAACTCACAATGGACTCAATTTGTTGAAACACCTAGGTGACATCTATAAGAATAGTCATTGGGAAATAAAATGAAAACTCTAGATATAATTATATTCAGAGTAGGATGATGAAATAAATATAAGTATATTCGTCTTTCGTACTCCAAACATGATAGTATTCATTTATGTGGAGAAATAAATTAGAAGAGAAGGTTTTTACTTGAAGAAAGAAAAGTCGATATTTGTTTGAACATATTACTGTTGTATCTGTTAACAAGGCAGCTTGTTATGAAACCTGTTTACACTAGGATATGGTGTAAACTTTTTAGTTTTATTTGTAACATCTAACTATGTTGAACACCTGATGTTTGTTGAATAGAAAAAACTGTGTTTAATTCTCGGAGGAAATGATTTAACATTTGATCTGGATTATGTAAAATCAATCAATAGTTTATCATAAAAAGGATTTTATGGACATGAAACAAATATCTGTAAAATGAGGCGCTGAAAGAAATATTAACCCCCAACACAACAGTATAAGCTGAAATGTTTAGTAGAGAGCATAGACAAGATTCAAGCGTCTTTCTCACCACAGTAGAGGTACTGGAGTCTGACATCAAATGCTTTCGTGCCAAATTGAGCGAGCGGAGATCCTCATGCAATGAAATTTTGCAGCCAGAACTAACAGCGGCCGAGATAATCAATGTCATCCCGCCGACTCGAACCAAAGCTAAAACTGCTGTTTCTCATGAACCTCGGAAGGCTGCCTCCAAAAACGACTTCGTCACTACTTCCTACTTCATTTCACCTCCTACTACATCAGATCTGATTTTCGTCCAGTACTTATGATAGGCTACTCTCACGTTCGCTATTCAGGTCAACAGTGTGATGAGCGAGGAGTAATCAAGAGGGTTGTACGAGGGGGGAGGGAATATATTAGTTGTTTATGTAAAGTTGTGTAAATATTTGAGGAAAGGACAGTGGCCCTGGATACAATAGTAGCAAAATAAACGTGAGGCCCTTCACAGCTTGGCGAATCTGATTTATGCTACTATATATGCCTCTTACTACTATATTATACGAGGGTACAAGATGCTGAGGAGTAACCACCTCACCTTCAGACACAGCCACGCATAATTAATATAATTAATGGGGAAAATTAGAAACCAATGTAGCTAAGTTCACATAGTTTATTGGATTTGGAGCTAACAAACAAGATCTTGGTAATCGAAAGTTGAGATTTTTAATTGTTCTACTTTAATTTTAGTTTCATTACGTAACTAGTTAATAAATATTGACACAGTAGAAAACGGCTTTTTCAGTTCATTATTCTTCAGTTTCCTAACTAAACTTTCTACTCGTTCTGTTATAGAGTTACTAACATATAGGCAATCTCTTCTCGAACACTAAAGTCATCACCACATTTTAATTAAATGTAAGGTCAAGTTAAGAGGTTTGCTAATGTTTAAACTATAATTTACCAATGCAAGATATGTTTGTTAACTAGAGCTTGAAGCCTACAATTTCGTAAATTTGCCAAAGATGAATGTTAAAAAAAACAATTTCTGATTTCGTTAATCTTAAACAAAAGGCACTTTCAACTGTTATCATTTATTACTTTAACATGATGTTTTCCGGTTTGGTGTAGCCTATTCACCATTTTTGAAACTAACAGTAAAGTTAATAAGTTTAATAGGAAAAAATGCACAGAAAGTAGTAACTACTATTCATTTTGTAACTAGACTAACTATTTTAAAAGTGAGAACACTAATAAATACTAGTTGTTACTTTTTATTTGGAATTAATTAAAACTATTGTATGTTAGTATTTTAACAATAAAGTATTAAAATACAATTTATACATAACATCCTACATGATAATTACATAACAATATTTGTTAATATTTTAAGAAGAAATTAGTTACATTCCTCTAATAATAATAATATAATATTCTACCAATGTTATAACAGATTAGGAAAACTTAATTACCCAAATACACTTAGTTTATGTGTAGTTAGGGTTATAGCAAACAACAAATTTAGAGACAATTAATTTGCATTTACATAAGAACACAACCTGGTTTTCGTGAATTCGTTAGAAACATTTCTACACCAGCTACGGTAGGTTTCGTAGGGTTTTCTATATAAGGTAGGGTACTGAAAGGGTTAAAAATATCAAACATGATTTTCTTCCAGATAATCTTTTTCCAGTTAGCGAATTTCTTAAAAGTAAAACTATGACGTGCAATAGTTTGAAAGTCTTCTGTTTTAGTTAATACATTTAAAACCAATAAATTTAAGTTCTGTTTATGTATTTATCGTGTACCGTTATTATAGTACATATATTTATAAAGTCTGGAGCTAATTTTATATAAATCAGAACAACTTTTCGGAAATACTTAATTTATTTCGAAATTAAACTTCACTCAAAATTTAACAAAGTTTACAAAATCTTGATTTGATTTTCTTCAAAACTTCTCTCAATCGGTCAAATCTAATTTAGAGTCTGATAAAAATTAAAAAATGAAACTAAAAAGGTATACTTCTCCAAAAAGGTTTAAATTAATAAAATAAAATAAAAAGTTCTCTTAAAAACTTGACTTAAATCACACCGGTTAAAAATTTACTCTATATCCCAAAAGTATAGGATTAGAGGAAGTACTATCGCTTCTGAACTACACGTCTGGACGCTCTGCTCTCGACTCGAAGACTGCCCCCTCTCTCTTCAAACCAACCGGCTCAGGAACGTATCACCGTGTAGATCTCTAACAGCTGTTTGACTTCTCTAACAAACAAAACAATGTCCACGCACCGCGTCTAGTTAATTAACAAAGAGCCTACTTCCTACCGCGATTCAGCAGAATGATTATAACCTCGGTACAATCGTCTGAAAATAATGAGAACTATTCCAGCATAGAAGATTATAAATTTTTTCGAGTAGAATATAATAACTCCGCTTAAGACTATTATTTTTAAAGATAATTGAGAAAGATTAGAAAAATAAGAGAATAATAAACTCGGGGTCTGCTGTAGACGATGTTCAGTCATCATCCACGCCCAGTTTAATTTTTCTCCGTTCACGACCAAATAGCGTTGGCTTCACCTTGGATCTTTAAACTCAAAATCGCTTCTATATAAAAAGTCCAGGGAGTGGAAACTGTAATTATACATAAATGAAGAAAAGTAACTGTTGTATAGTAAGTGTTTACGACATAGAAACACTGTTTTAAGCTCTAAAAATTCAAATTTTATTTATTATTAGTACACACTTATAGTTCAGCTATGGCATAATCAAATACCAAGAGCTAATCAAACACATATTTGCAAAGGAGTGTTGAGGGATTATACAGGGTGAGTCAGAAATATGGTAAAATATTTTAAGACGTGATTGTAGAGCTAAAAATAAGAAAAAAATTTTATATAAAGGTAGGTCCCGAAATGCTCCGTTACTGAGTAATGGCTGGCGAATGATTTTGCTTTGTTTTCAGTTCACCTGGTGAAATTAAGCGATTTTGAAAGGTTTTGTTCTTACTTTTTAACTCAAGTAAGATGGCTGTATAAGGAAAATCACCTGAAAAATCAAATAAAACCACTCTAGAGGTTGTAGTGTGAACAGTTTTTGAGAAAAAGTATGAAATTTGCCAAAAATATAATAACAAAAATACCGTCTTAAATGTTTGATGTCGAATAACATTGTTAAATGACCAATAAACAAAATGTTTTTCCTAATACAGATTGTATAGAATTTAATTCTGAAAACAACTAAAATAAACAAAGTTAACTAAATGCGTAAAAAAGTTATGATATTGACTCCTCACGTATTACACTACACAGCAGTTTTTTGCTGTTTTATAATAAGGAATAAGTATCAGGTAACAGCTGGTAATAGTTAATTATTTAAACAACAACTGTTTAAACATTTTTAAATAATAAATAATCAACTTGGAATTTATTATTAGATTACATATGTCACCTCATTGTCGAACAAAACAACAAACTGTACAATGTGCTTGGGTTAAGTATTTTAACCAGTTATTTCCATCCATTTTATTAGTGATTTTATATTGTGTGTTTCATTTATTAAAATGGAAGGTAATACTCATGTGTATTCAAACTCTGATTTAGCAGACATGCATTTTAATGTATGGTTTGGGACGCTGCAATAGTACTTCAGCAAGACGTCTGTCTAGCAAGAGAACTTTCCTAACCGCAGGTGTCAAAGCGCAATATTTTTGCCACTATTCATCAACGCCTATCTGAAACAGGTTCTTTGAAGTCTTTGGAGCATAGTAATGCAGGAATTGCCCGATCATGTAGGACTGTTGAATTAGAAAAGTTGGTTCTTAATAAAAGTTCTGATTATCTTGAAAAGAGCACTAGATAATTGTCACTACAGTTCAATGTCAGCCAATATATTATTCGGAGAATACTACACGAGTACCAGTTATACCCATACCACTTACAGCATGTCAAAGCAACTCCATGTTCCAGCAACTCTTTTGCCTCAAGACTACGCTCCCCATGTTGTTTTTGTTGATGGCTTCTGTTAAAATGTGCTGATTCAAACTTTTTGAATACAATTTTGTTTACCAATGAGGCTCACTTTACAAGAACAGCTATCATTAAGTTCCATAACAACCACATTTGGGCAGACAGCAGACCTCATGCAAATAAACCTAATCGCCCACAATATCAGTTTTCAGTAAATGTTTTGGTTGGAATCTTAGCAGATCATTTTGTCGTATTCGTGCTTCCTCCCAGGCTTAATGGCGTGGTGTACTTGAACTTTTTAAGATACGAGCTACCTAACCTGCTTGATGGTGTACCTCTGCATTTGTGCCAAAACATGTGGTTTATGCACGACGGGGCACCTGCGCACTACTCTCTGGCTGTTCATGGACACCTAAATGAGAGTTTTGCAAATCAATCGATAGGCCGAGGTGGACCAGTTTCATGGCCAGATTTTTCTTCCGGTGAGACTAAAAGCGATTGTAGATGTTTATTGTATTTTAAAATAAAAATGTTTATTTTTCCCCAGCTGTTACCAATCAGTTACTCAATCCTTATTGCAAAACAGCAAAAGTTTGCTTTGTAGTGTGATACGTGAGGAGTCAATATCATAACTTTTTTACGCATTTAGGTAACTTTGTTTATTTTAGTTGTTTTCAGAATTAAATTCTATACAATCTGTATTAGGAAAAACAATTTGTTTATTGGTCATTTAACAATGTTATTCGACTTCAAACATTTAAGACGGTATTTTTGTTATTATATTTTTGGCAAATTTCATACTTTTACTCAAAAACTGTTCACACTACAACCTCTAGAGTGGTTTTATTTGATTTTTCAGGTGGTTTTCTTTATACATCCATCTTATTTGAGTTAAAAAGTAAGAACAAAACCTTTCAGAATCACTTAATTTCACCAGGTGAACTGAAAACAAAGCAAAATCTTTCGCCAGCCATTACTTAGTAATGAAGCGTTTCCGGACCTACCTTTATATAACATTTTTTTCTTATTTTTAGCTCTACAATCACGTCTTAAAATATTTTACCATATTTCTGACTCACCCTGTACAGTTAATTTGATAATTGTTAAGAGGTTAGCTTAATAAATACTCGTATTTAGGTCAGAGCTTGAATTTTATTTTTAAGGTAGAAATATTTTTATCAATTACATTTTGAATATGATCAAAGTTACGCTGAGCCACACTTTTTCCCAAAGATAAATCTATCCG
Source organism: Homalodisca vitripennis (assembly GCF_021130785.1). Lineage (NCBI taxonomy): Eukaryota > Metazoa > Arthropoda > Insecta > Hemiptera > Cicadellidae > Homalodisca > Homalodisca vitripennis. The sequence goes on from NC_060209.1 coordinate 106,813,951, forward strand.
GAATTTTTTTTAAACGATTAGGAATTATTGTTCTATGCATTACTTACAGGCCAATAAATATAATCTTAGAAGATAACAATCACACGAAGCAATATTATTTATTTATAATAAAATATACATTTAATCAGAAAGGAAAATGAAATCATTGTTAAACATGAAGATAATGTTATTACGTTCTTTAATGTATTTCCGATATCCTACTACATCTCTCGAAATCCTTTGTTGCTAACAATACTTAAAGTTTGAACAATATTTGACTCAAGGGAAGTTTTCCAGTTTGGAAACTTTCCTCTTCATCTGCAAAATTGGAAATTTGTTTCCAGGTGTAAACAGTTTACGTTTCAAACTTTTTTTATATTAATGTATGAGCAAATTTATATTTAACAAGCACAAGAAATATTAAACATAAAGGGTTAGTTGTTTATTAATGGTTTAGAACGGTAAAATAATATTTCCTCATGGTAGAGAATTTCATTTAATAATTGAGCTTTAGTCATCTTTTCTTCAAAGTAGCATTTTAAATTTATAGAAATAAATGCCTTATTATGCGGTTTTATACTTTGTCATCCTGTACCTTTAATATAACAATCAATATTCATTCAACACTGACTAGGGCTCTATTCTATACAACTGTATGTCTGTCCGCAGGACATCTCAACAATAATAAACGAAAATAAACTATATTCGTGAAATTTTACATGCGAGGTCTTGTTAGACGACACGAAGTTATTTTGCTGAGCATATATTTTACCACGCAACCATTTATTGTCCCTTTAGATGATGTAGTCGTACAGTTTAGATGAAGCAAACCTCAGTTCTATTAGTGCTTAATTTGTATATATTTTATCATTATAATGTTTAGTAACAACGATATTATGTTTATCGTACGGTATTTGGAAAATTATGAGATACAACGTTTTCGGCAGTAGTTTCCATGAATATATAAAAATTCAGATTATTATATCATTTATTTAAAAAGGTGTTATTTAAAATATCAACTTGAATAAAAGACACGCAGGTTTACAATGCAAGTCAAGTTTCAGTAAGTTGTATCATGATTAGCCCCTCATCGCACATTTTCTTTCTTTTAATTAGTTACGTTTTCAGTAAAAGTTTTGTGATTCATTATGAATTGCCCTGATCAAATTAATAGTAGTATTTTTATTTAGGATAGTTAATAAATGTTCTAAGGATCACCATAAAAATTCATGTCAGAAGTTTTTAATTTTTGACAAAATTACATTGATTTTTGATGTATTAATGAGTAAATATTTGGAGATGGTCACGTTACTAAAACGTGTAAAAAAAAGAAAGTATTAACTTGTATATCTACTCGTAAGTTTTATTTAATTACTAAGCACATTAAAGTATCAGTATACATTTAGTGCGTAAATTCCTTGAAAGGCGGAGTTTAAGATTTTATAATACAAAAATATTTTGTGTTTATTTTAACTTACGTTTCGGAATTGAAATTTATTGCCATAATTAATTACTATACTACACTTTACAGCGCTACTGAATTGAACATACAGTTCTATAACTTTACCAAACAATAGAGCCGTTCTATAAATTAAAATGACATACAGTTTATTAGTCATAAAATTAATAGCTACTGATCGTTCTAACGAGTCTATAACGAATTTCGATTTCAAAATAGTCTATTATAGATAATTTAATAAATACTATTGGTTTTTGTAACGGAACCAGATTTACTGGGGGCTCTTAAATAACTAACCAAAAATATACATTCAAGTAATCAGTTCTGTGAAGTACATATTTAAGAATCCTATTAAAAGGTCTCATTAAATGGTATTTGTTATAAATGGCAAACATATGTAGAACACTAAATATAATAATTAAAATCATCGCTAATCTACTCTGATCAAAATTAAGTGGAATATAGTAATTTTTATTGAATATGTAAGTGAATAATAAAGGTTTTGTAATTATATTAAGAATTCCCTAAAAAACTATTAAGATTAATTTACGGGCATTGAAGGATGATACAACAAACATTAGACACTTTATACCGCCAAAATGGCGATATCTTTTAAATTTTAAGGGAGAGTAAAGACTATAAATAAAAAATGGTTTGTAATCCGGTGATTTGTGACCCGTCTGCGAGACCTAAGATAATATTCGTGTTAAACTGTGAACAAATTTAGTTTGAAATGCAACCTTATTGCTGGTGTGACTGTTCCATATTTAATTTTCTGAATTTTCTTTTGTCCTCAGATTATTGATGAATTAATTTTTGGTTGAGTTAATATTAGTTTAACTGTAAACGAAACTTGTATTTATTTTATTAATCTAATAAAATTAAGGTGTAAATATGAACAATCACATTTCAAAATGCTTACATACCTGTAGCACAAAACAGTTATTTTTATTTATAGATAATGATTACTGACCTTACCAGTCCTTGTTTTAGTGTTATGAAACCGGTTTTGATTAAGTCGATTAAAACTAATAATTTTTTATTCACTGAGGTATATAGATTCTTATTTAATAGAAATAATTGTTGACAATTTGCGATTCACCTATTTTGTGTGTAACATATATAAATTTAACAACATTCACTAATGAATGCAGTTGAACAATAACCTATATTACTATAATGTCACCACTGATATAGATGCATGGAAGTCTAAGTATAATATGCAATTATTACAACGTTTCTTATAAAAACCCCAAGGATTTAAAAAATTTCTCACTACATGGCCGAAACTCGTAGGACTTTTGTAATATATGGCGTGAATAAAGTTTTGGATATTCTATAAAAGTTATTAGGGAGCTATGTGTGAGTAGTTTGCGTTGTGCTTCCCTGTAGATACAACGCGGAGGTCCAACGCCTGTACAGTAGAAGTGTATAAAATTATACAGATAAAAACCGGTGTAAATGATAATCCATAGTCAGAATTATGAAAACTCAAAACACTTACCTTAGAAATACATCTTCTGCCACTAACAGTCTCTCAATCCATACATAATGTCTGGAACTTGAAACTAAATGTGCCGTTACATATCTAAGGATTATGTTTAATACGTGGTGTATATTGATTACCTATATTGTAATCACTAAATTTTATAACCACAAGAAAACCAATATTTTTTATTGCGCAAAGTATTTTGAAAACATTCCCGTGTATTAATACTTGACACAGCATATCAAAGGGTAACTAGAAATTATTGAAACCCCAAACAAAGGCATGTTAACATATGGGTATAATTTTGTGTAAATCGAGTAAACACATATGATTTATTAAATCAACAAGATGGACTATTACACATTTCTACATACATTACTTTCACGAAAATTACCTGAATATAATAAAAAATTGAAATAGTATAGTTCCACTTTATTATATCATCTTTATTTAACAAATTAAACCACTGAAGAAAATAAATATTAACATTGTCTAACTGTTATTAACATACTAAAGACATATACTTATATGTCTTTAAAACACAATTTTGTGAAGTGTTTGACGATGGCAGTTTTAATGTGGAATATCCTTACGAAAAAAGTTTTAGTATTGTTTTTTTCCATTTTTTGAATTTAGTGATTGCAGTCTAAGGATTCATAAGAGGACAATTTTATTTGGTTGAGTTTGTAATCACTGATATACTGTGGAGAAATGCGTGCGGAGCGGCGGGTAACAACTATCTGGCTCTGTTTTGTGAATTCGCCTAAATCACGCCAGTGATTCTGAGGTTATGGAAGAGTTTAAACAGTGAAAGATTCGCTGTGGGTTGTTATATAATAAACTGCTAATCTAAAAGATGGATGACATCATCAACATTAATAATTCCAGGAGCAATCAGAAACAAATCCTGACCCGACCGTCTTGGGAACTCGTTAGAATTGCCTTCAGTTAATTTAGGGTGCTCTCGGGACATCGTAAGCTGTCATTATTATTCACCTAAGTGACCTCCATTAGAGCCTTCATGTCAAGAATTAGTGTCTGAGAAACAAAGTTTAATAAGTAATCTTACGGTGCGTTAATTTGGGCGAATGCTTGTAAATAATTTTTATAAATCTTATATCTTTAACATTTATAGATTGTTAGTTTTAGTGATTCACTACAAGTAAACTTCAGGACAATAATAGTATGCAGAAATGATGTAATACATCAGTTTGTATTATGAATATGGTAGAATGTAAAGATTAAACATGTAACTATATACTACTGACAAAAACTTTTGGTTGTGATTCGTGATTTAACAAACAATGGCTGAGACAATGATCCTAAAAACTTTGTTTTAAAAGTTTAAATGAATTTCTGAACACATCAGAAAATTATTTGAGTTGTTTAAATTATTATGGACATTCTGTTTTAAAAATATTGTTATTTATCATTTCATTCAAACAATAAATTAATATCCAATCAACTATTTTGGCACTTTCACACTTTTATAGGTCTCTTTTTAATGAAATATTACATTTAAACTGTAAAAATATGTTTTAGTCAATAATAATTAAGAATCATTCTATGGCAAGTTTAAAGGGAAGCTTTATCCAGCACTCGTAAGTGGAGACTTTGTTTTGAAGTTTAGAATAATTAATAATGTAGTTATTTTGGGAAAGGGTTGATTCAATTTGAATGTTGAGTTTAACTCCATTTTACCTACCTCTGCGTCTGGAATTAGACTTGGAGAATTCTTGTCCGTCTGAAGAGATCAGAAAAAATTCTTCGTCGGCGAAAAAAATAACTCTTAACTCTGTTTTGATATCAGAGACATCTAGAATACAAAATATAGTGTAACCTAGGTGACCAAAATTGATACATTTTTTAAAAATATATTAGGTAACTATAAACAACTTTTATTATTTCAATAAATTTAATATGTCTTCAGGTTTGACATTTATAAAAGAATAGTTTATATATATACAGGATTGGGCAAGAGTGTGGAAACGGCTGTCCCTGGAACGACATTGTCTAGAAATACCAAATTCAGCGCGCTATAACAATTACAAAAATGTGCTTTTTAATGACCTTTCGGACTTTGTCCCTTTTTCCATAATGGAGGATATGGGGGGTAACCCCAAAATTTCATATGGTACACCCCATCACGCGATACCTCATTAGAAAGGTCTTGTTAAAAGAAGATAAATGGTGAAAACTAGAGATATATATCTTATCCCATTGCAAAAAGACGCTTATTTGAATATGAAAAAAATCAAATCATATTTGTTTCAGTATAAAACAAGGATAAGTTAAAAAAGCATATAGGGATTACCTGATAATTAAAGAAGATGTTCAAACTGCTCTCCTTGGACTGTTTGGCAGTTTTCTAGCCTGGCGTGGGATTGCGGATTGGCGTGACCTATCTTCCTGTATTTGATCTGTTTATTTTTGTAATGCCTAATGTTGTGTGTTAAGTTTTAACGCCTGAAGAAAAGCAAATAAATATATCTTCTTCAATCTTTGTGTCCTGTTCCACATATTTACGCAAAGTGTTATAATTTTGTAAGTGTGATTATAATGTAATGGTAATAAATGAAATTTTATTTGTACCCTATTATATTATTTCAATAAGTATAATAATATTTTTATCACACAAACCTTAACGGAATGTACATTTATTATCAACTTACATACTCTCTTACAATAAAATAGTAAGATATTATATGGCTTAAAGATTATGGTATAAATATTTAAAAGCAATAGAGAGAAAAATAAATCCGTTACCAAACATTAACAACGATGCAGCTGTGGCAATGGTGCGTTCCAGCGTGAAATCGGGACTTCTCTCGCTGTGAGAGAGAGATAGAGAGGCAACATTTGGCTGACCTGACGAGCTGAATTTGGTTTGTGGGGCATGAACTTTAACTGGATTTTTATGCCTCAATAATTGTTTTAGGCGTTATATTTTCATGATACTAAAGGTACTCTAATAATCTTCGAAATAATTTTAAAGAATATTAAAACAACACGACTCTTACTCTTCCTGTACGAGGTGGGGTGAAGATTACAATACAAATAATATTACACTAGAAATACGTGGAACTAGTTTAACACATGTGCTCATATTTCCAATATTGGGGCACCAGAGAAAATCACTGGTGGTATGTAACTTCTTCTAGGTCTTGGGTTTACGTGGGTTTATTCTGTCACTTGAAACTGTACTCACAGGTACTCAACTGTACTCAAAAACATTTAAGAGTTTTTAAAACAAGTAGTCATATTGTGTTACTTTTACTGTGATAGGGGATGCTATAAAATAATTTTCATGGAAACCTTATTACTGAAGTATTCATGCAGTAAATGCATGGTGGGGGAACATTTATTGAATTTACAAATAAAAATAATAGATATTTGTAGTATTAATGTCATACATTATACGTATATCGATAGTGCAATTTGTTTTAAGCTATAAACAATCTGTAATAATTGGAATTGAGAATGTTAGTGTTCATCATTCTCTGGAAACATGCGTAATATATAGGTAAATATGGGTGCTGTACATACATACATAATAGTTGAGTGGTCGATATAAAGTTATGGATTAAAACAGATTTTAGAAAAGAATTCAGAGAACTTAGAAAAAGTAGTTTTTAATGCTTAGCAAACTGGCATCCATGTATTCCTTCTCTTTATAGAATAGATAGTAATACTACTGATGGAATACTAAAATTCTCATATACACATCTCTAAATAGAATAATAGACAAATGTGGAGTAAGTATACGGTAAAAAGTTCTTACTTTATTACATTTAGTACCAATGAGAATAACTCTGGTAGATAAATTATTAAGAATATTTAAAATCGTAGTATATTCGGATGGGATTATTAGTTACGGCTATAAAAGGCTTTCTGAGTTCTTTACTCCAAATTTACTGACATTTCTACGAGGATTCAAAGAAATAATCATTTCCATAGCTGTAAGTAACAGATTGGAACATGGTTATTATAAATAGTGAAATGATCTATAAGATGATGTAAGAGCTATCCTCTTCTCTTTGTGACGTTTACTCTATTTAACTTGGGTTTCAATTTTAATAAGTGTCATTACTTAATTTACATTAATTTACATTTTTTCATAGATACAACATTTTAAATACATTAGAGTCAGATAAACTTTTATATCTTGCATTCACTGTTTTTATTAGTCGTGTTAGAGACATTTGCAGTGACATATTGATAGTAAAAGTTATATGATTTACCAGGATTGTAAGTTTTGTGTTATAATAATGTTTAATTTATAATGCTTTGTATGCAGTTTATATGTTGATGAATTAAGAATGTTTAAGTGGTTGTGTTGATGTATGAACGAATAAATATTACAAATTAAAATTTGACTCATTAAATGAAGACAGAGATTTGTGAATAAGTACTGCTAATAGTACTGATACTTTAGATACAAGCTTATGATATTTGGAACAAGCTATTCTGTATTTGCATAACATTTTGTTATTTATTACTTTCTATCGTAGCTTGAGCTGTGTGTAAATTTATTGTGTGGTTTTAGAGTTTTGATTAATATTAATGTTATTTTTTAATAGAATTTAATGAGCATATAGTTGGTTAGTGTTTACCACTGAGTTTTTAAGCTTAAACCAATACAATAGTTACGTACTATCATTATATTGTTGAATTATACACTAATTAATTAAGAATTAAACAATTTCATAACTTAAAAAAATATTATTCTGTTTCATTTATTCACCAATATAAGGTTAGAGCCATGAATATATTATATTAATCCTTGAAATTTAATTAAAAATGGTGTCACATAGTTTAAATTTAAGTTTCCCACCGTTTACATATATGTTACCTTCGAAAGTAATTTTATGCGTTAGAGTAAAAAATAAATGCCTTGTAATAATATGAGGCTACGAAACTTTGTAATGAAAAAGCAATTAATATTAAATTGAGAGAGTACTGTATGGTGTAAAAATACTTATTACTTACTTATTGACACTGGTATACTATTTATAATAAAAATTTACTTGGCGATTAAAAAAAATGAGCGGTTATTAATAAATTCTTTCATATAAATGAACGTAAAGAACATAATTACAACTATAAGCAGTTCTTCTCTGAATGATAAAGTACGGTTGAAGTAGCAATGTGAAGAGTTCAACGTTGGCACAGAAATGTTTCTTCAAGCAAACGTATTTCACGGGAAACGTTTGTTCACAAACAGTTCACACCTGGGTATGTAACATCTGAGAAATCGGACTCTGTGAGTCGGAAATGTGTGACATCAACCGAGTACAGTGAAATACCAACGATCTGGTGATTGTTTTTGTACAATCATGTTCAAGAGTTTTAAGTTCGACAATCCAAAGTATACAAATAATAAAATAGGAGTAAGTCAAGAAGTACCTTCCAGAAATGTGTCTTTTATTCTATTAGTAGCTGTTACCCGCGATTTCACAAGCAATTTTAAGAATAAATATCATTATACTATATAGCAAAACACTTATGATGGAGTCCTATGATATTTTTCAAGCGTAAGTAGATTTTTTTAAAAAAAGGAGAGGCCGATCCACTTTTAAGCCTTATTCTGTCCGTCTTCATGGGCCACTGGCCTGTGCGAGGATCTTATCAAACAGAATAAAGGGGAGAGTCGATACAGTACCAGGTTGATTCTACTGATAAAAAGTACAACGGTCACAGACAGGATTTGTACCTGCGCTATCTCTAACTCAGACCTAAAGTCCAACGACGTAGACCGTTCGGCCATCGGCACTCCCGCCGATATACATCAGGTACATATAATTTCAGTGTTATTAGATAAGAGTAACAAAGTTTCAGAGTTAAGACTGACTCTTAGAGGAAGCTTTGCAACTTTATGAGCATTTGTTTTTCGAATTAATTATATTATCAACGCCACAGCCAAGTATGCCTTATTATTCTGATCAAAAATACAAATACATAGGTCTCGGAACCTACTTTTTTAAGATATTTACAGTATCGTGTTAGAGCCTGTCTTGTTGTTCAGACGAAGAAAAAATATATATAGATACATAGGTCTGACAAGCCTACTACGGTTAAAACGTGTCTAGTTCTAGAAAATCACTTTCGATGGCACAGGTTATTTTGATTTATTATTGCGCCATTTAAAATCTACGTCTGAGAAATATATTCAGTCAAAAAGTTACTACTTCTGGCTCTTGTAATCAACTTTCGATCTAAGGCATTTCCAGTGCCATAGTTAAATTCCTTATTGTCGTGATACATACACGTAGAACTGAGAAGCCTATTACGCCTGGAGAGAAATCCCACTTACTTCCTATCTACCTCTGGTATAAGGGAGAAATCCATATTACGTTCACGGTACTTTCTAAAATAATCGTTTATAAGGTTTTGCATTATGAAGTGTCATTTTCTTCGGGCTGTAATCTGGAAAAGAATTCATCGTAAAGGTATGTAAGTTGTTCATATCTATGTTTTTCGTCAGCCACTAAAAAAATTCAATATCACATTGTCAGAAAAGCTGACTAGTTTGGAGTATCATATGTGAAAACATTTACAGCTTTATTCATTAAGGTTGGTTTTATAACAGTTTTTAAATAATATATACAATGCTTAGACGTTTTTAATTTATCACTGGTACAATCTGGAGTAATAATCATATATGACATGTGTATTTGCTATCTGCATTACATTACTGATAAAGCACTGTACAATTAATATTTTATATAATTTAAATGGTAACAGATTTTTCAGCCAGTTTGTTGAAACTCAGTTGAAAGTTACCATTTTTCCAGAACCAAACTATTCCAGGTAAATTTTATAATCTTTTTCTTAATATGAAACTTCCTCGGATGTTAAAGAATTTTTTACAAAAAGAATGAGCAAAAGTGATCCAGCCGTTCTAGAGATTAGCGCTTAGCGACACATTTTACGACTCATATTTATTTATAAGATAACTAAAAAGTTGGCTTTCATATATATAGTTAATATAGTATATATAGTTTTTAAATAATATATACAATGCTTAGATTCATGTACATTGTTGAGTAATTTTGATTTTGGCTAGTATAGTTTGTATTTTGCGATTGAAAACTTCTGTGGAGGTAACGCAATCCATGAGCGAAAGAGTATTGTACATTTGAATATATCAATAAGAGCCATATGTACAGGCTCGAAATTAACTTTATTTTTACAAATAGTCTTTTTAAATATACCTTGTATATACAATGAAATATAAGAAATACTCAACTCAGGCAAAAACGAATAAAAACAATGTGCAATGCCAATATTCTCATTATAACATCAATTGTTAAAAAGTTTAATCAACGAATCTGCAAACAGTGTAGAAATATTTATGTATTTGTATCATAAAAATGTAATAAAAAAAAACATTATGGTTGCCTGTAAAGTCGGTTTTACGGGCGAAGATTTTACGTGACAACGTCTTTTTCTCGTTAGAATATTTATTGATATGAATATTATTAAATTGCACAATAGGAACAAGGAATTGAATGAAAATAAGAATTGCACAAATTTTAACTATAGAAATATATTTTGTTTACTAAAACATTGTACATAATTTGAAATTAATTAAAATTTGTTATTGTAAATGGTAAAGTTGAATAAAACATTTACTAAAATTGGAATTTTAAATTCTTGCTAAACACAGTTAAATTCTAACTCCGCGCGTGGTGATTGGTCGGTTTAGTTCGTTTGTTTGCTCGCACTGTTATGACAGGTTAGAGGTTATAATTTGTTATTTTAAATGTTTGACTAGCAATACGCGCTGTTTCTTCTCAATCGACTGAATTACGATTGATTGCAGAGTGATTTAAACTAATAATTTACTTAACACTATCAACATTTGTCAATAGTATGACATAACCTATAAACTCAGTTTCTCAACTTTTGTGTCAATCTAACAATTAATCAATCAATCATAGTTTACGATAATGAAATATCAGTGTACAATTATTTACCTTTATTGTTGTAGTTGTTGTAAATGACGAATCTAAGCACTCCACATTTTCACGAATAAACATAGTTATCTGCTTTATCCCGTGCGGCGGACCCACCGTTATCTGCTTTATCCCGTGCGGATCCCGTGCGGCGGACCCACTGGACGGGCATCGTAACGTTACCGGGCGTTACACTTTTTCATGAGTGACTCCGAGCCGCAACCTAATTTAAGACGTTGTCACGTCAAAATAAAAATGACAACTAAACATTCTGGTTGCATTCTTTTTTACATGAATATCCTCATAAAAAATACAGTGTCTAGTGCTGTTTTATTTGATCTTAATCCTAGAACTTATACAAATTGTAATATTTTATTTTGATTAATACCCTTGTTAAATGATAAAATAAAGTATTATTTAAAAAGGCCAATACCCATATGTGTTCGCCTCTACACTAACGGGACAATACACAACTACACAGGGACAGTGGATCAGACAATAAGGAGAAGAGTCGATAGAGTACATCCCAAGTTACTGTTAAGAACACAATGTGTAGCGTAGTTCTTAATAAATTCAGACTTGGTATAGAAGTAATATGTGTGTATATCTTGGATGAGTTCGTTAGTCGGTCTTGATCGATAAACCATTTCAATTTACTTGAATTAAACGTAACTTCGAATTAATTGTAACTAAGTCAAGTACACAATTTTTACAAATTTATGTTTATGTTTATAATATTCTTGTTTTGTAGTGTTTCAGGATAAGGACTTTATAAATGTTTAAAAGTGTTAACATAGCAATACTGAATTTCATTGTTCCATCAGTATTTTTCAAATTAAACATAGAAACTAATAATACATCATCAATTTGACTTCTAGAAACAACGGCCACATGTGAAATGTACCTTTCTTCCATCTGAACCGGAAGGGATATGTTGCCATAAGTTTTAAATGGTCTCTTACAGAAATACACACAGGCCATACACACTAATTAAAAACCAAACACATGCAGTAAAATCCACCAATCACTGCTTAATGTTTGTTACAAGCAGCCAATTAGCCAAAATACCGTGGTATTTTGGAATTAAAACTGCAAAAGTACTTAATAGGTAGTTAATAGTTTAAACAATTATACGATGGGGTTGTATTGTTTTAAGTTTACTTGCAAAATGTTTTGACGACTAAACATGAAAAATATTTGAACATACAAATATGGAAGAATTGAGTAGGAAAGCAATACTGCGCATCAGAGAGCGAGGATGGGTTACGATCAGGGGTAAACTTTGCCAATACATTTGCTGCTTTTTACCAGGGTGTTCTTAGATTTTACCAACTTCCTCAGCCTTCTTTATTCTAAGAGTAGCTTTAAATACCATCTGCTCAGTTCACTATATCTATATCGATTAGTTACACATTTCTATTTTTGCCACGTAGCCTTAAACGAATAAATTATCAACGTTTAATAATATCAGTGCAGGAGCTTCATACCAAAACGATACTGATCTATAATAATATTCAACCACATTTTTTGGCGAGCGTAATTGTTTAAAAACATTCCAGAATAATTCTAATCCAGAAGTGAGCTAAGATTATTTGAAGCTGAAATTAATTAGAAATCTTAGTGTTTAAACTTGACAATACTACTATATCTTGTGAATTGTTTTAGAAGATTCCTAAAATAAAAGTTATGTTTTACTAGATACTAATATTTTTTTTAGTAAAATAAATCAGTGCACCATGTTACTTTTTTATTACAAGAAAATTCTTTGACTTGAGGCTCGTACTAGCAAAGAATGAGCAGAGTAAAAGTGTGAAGAAGTTTAAGTAATGATATTTATTTTAAAAGAACGTAGTGCATGATGAACATTTTATTGGTAAATTTATACTATTCTTAATGTTATTATGTGTTCTTATTGGTAATTTCTTAGTGGATTTCACCGGACGAACGTTTGCGTAAGTTCTAAAAGTAAATAATGATGTCAAACTTCTAATTGGAGCCAATCGAACTAAAGGAAGTGAAACATCAGCGCAAATACCGGCTTTTACCCGACTATTCTAGACGCTTCGATGTTGGATATATTTTAATCAATGTAAAAATTCTATGAGACAAATGTTAACCGAAGATAGTTCATGTGTGGCTTAGAAGTTCCTGGGGAAGGGACCCTAGTTGAAACCATATTTTAAACTACAACCTTGGAAATTCTATAACACACAGAATATGGAACATAGAATGCAAAGACTTACATAAAATTTAAATAAAATTGGCAAGAACATTGTATGGACTCAATGTTAGCCGAGAATAGTTCTTCACCGATATTTCAGTCTAGGGTGTGGATCTTTAGAGGCCGTCTTAATTCGAGAGTTTCACTGCACCCTTCAATGTATTGAGTTGACAGTTATTGTACTGCTTATTGAACACATACTACCCGAAAATAATTCTTGAGCCTCAATAAAGCCAAAGTATAGAAATCAGGGTCAAACCGTCTCTCAACACAAGGCCATCTATGGAGGTATCCATCCATAGACAAAAACATCATTAGGAGAGAGGCATCCAGCGACCGGAGCTCCCACAAATATTTCAGAGGCTGCTTACGGAGGTCAAGGCTCCCACCTAATGGCCGAGCGTTGCAATGCCTAACAAACTGTAACTAGACACAACAGTACATAACAAGAATAAGCAATGTTAATCCAAATATAAGCAGTCTTAGAGGTTGGTGGTTTCGTATTGACATGGGTGAAGTATAAAAAGTATAGGTTGTGGTCTTTCGGACGTTGGTTGTTCTAGTGGATTTATAGGAGACCCTCAGATATGAAATGGCTTTCAAGAGCGAAATGGTTCAGTTCCTAGAGGTTTCAAAACCTCAGAAATTTTGAAATATAACGAAAATATATCTTAATTTTCTGTCCGATAGACAAAGATGTCTTGTATCAACATTACCAGTAGAATAGAGCTCTCTAAGGATTTACTCTTTCTGACCTTGTACAAATAGACCCTTCCTCATATTATATGATACAACAAACTCTACAGTATAACGCTTGTACTTTATATCGACGCCATTTTGCTTCTCGGTTGTTGGCTAAGATGATAGTGTTTCCCATTTGCCTCGTCAATTGAAACTGACGACTTGTAACTCTAAAACGTACCTGATCATTGCAGGAATACATAATGAATTGCTTAACTTCATCACTTTATTATTTCTTTGCTACTCATTTTATTAAAGGTTATACGAGTATTTTGTTAGCTAATTTATGTATTTATAAAAATCCCCGAAGCTTAATTACAAATGGTATTTTCTCAAATTTGAACGTCAGGCAACATTACCTAAATACATTTAATCTCAAGGGTGTACTCATATTTTGAATGGTTACAGCATTTTTCAATATTTTATGTAATAAACAACTTTTAATATTAATTAAAACTTCTTGTCTGATAAATTCATGAATGATTACACAATTCGACAGAATTTAATTACCATTATTATCTCAAAACTTTGAATTTTTAACATTTTTAATGTTAAATTAATTTTTTAAATTATTTTTATTGAATTACTTGGTAAAATAAATAAACTAAATTTAAAGTGCATATTACACAAACGTAATATTAATAGGTCTTAATTGAAATTATTTAAAATTTAATAGTTTTATTTTTTATCTAACATATGGGTTTGTAAATGAAAATAACTTCAAGTAAATCACATTAGATAGAAGCGAATTAGGTTTTAAGCTGTCTCAGATCTTCCTAGATTAGTTGAAGAAAGGGATTATAATGATATCTGAAGACGGTCGGACTGACCTCCTTCTGATTGATTTAAGCAATTAGTACTTTGAAGACCAAGCTTCTGACTGGTTGCTCAGTCTACATTTTCCCTTAGATTACCTCTAATTTTTAATACTCTTGCCTATGAAACATCTGGCTTATAATAATTCTGACATGACAGTAACTGAGATAACCTCCTTTTGAAACTACCTTAGGATAAATTCATTTGACGCAAGCTATCTGTAAATTTATCAAACAAGTTAGAACGAATTATCTTCTATAAACAGCGTTATAGCTATTTGAAACCGATTAATCTCTAAGAATGCTTAAAACTATATAATGATAAGCTATGCGGATTTTACAGTAGGATTTTTACTATGGATTTTTACTATGAGAGATTGAATGAGGAATACATGTGACTCAATGAATACAGACAGCGAGTGTGTAAACATTCAGAAACAGCACCAGCAGGTTCTTACGCTACTTTGCAGTTTCGGTCCATTATAAATGTTTAGATGAACATTACCTGTCGTTTTAGGGTTTTATGCGATTTTTGCTTTTGTGAGACATATTGTTGAAAGTAATCAGTCATAAAAGAACAGTTTGTTGAAGAGGCAAATGGCTGATTGTATGAAGTTAATAATTTTAATTTGGTCCGAAAGTACATCGATTCTCTTCCTCCACTAGATATCAGATTAGTTTAAATAATTTAAAGCTAAACCTATCTTTTTAGGTTATTATGAATATTTATAAAATTTAAGTTGATTTCATTGGGCAATGTGGAGAAATGTTTAGGGCCTACAAGAGGACCTTGGAGGGATCCCAAATGATACAGCGGATGCACAATAGCTTTTAGAAATTTAGTTACGACTGAAGGGTTACATATTTTCTAACAATTTTTATGCGCTTGATAAACAGTCATTTTATTTTAGGTAAATTTAATAGTCTTAAGTTTGTTAATTATTAATTGTTAATTTATTGACTAGTCTGTATTGACATACGCATAAAATTCGATGGTATACTGTGGCATTAAAGATCAATATTACATTATGTAAAGATCAATTCAATATGTAATGTGTCGTATTGCATCAGAATAACCATAGTAAAAGGGATTTGATATTTTAAAACTAGTATTTGGAGGCATAATCGTCATTTGGTGTATTTCATATTAGTTTTGTTCTAATCATAACGAGGTTGGAAATTTGTAAAAAAATAGAATATAATCAAATTAGGCACACAAATTTGGCCAATCATTAAAATAGCATAATAGATTATAACGACTTGGATTATAAATATTAATATTTAAATTATCAATGAGACATCCAAGACGATATACAATATTTTTTGATTAGTAAGCTCCGAGTGAATATTCAGTAAAATTTATTACTAGATTTTTAAACTATTAAATATTATCTGGTTTGTCTTAAATAAAAATCACAGTTCTAAATTAAAATAATAGATTTATTTTAAACTGGCAAAATTAATAAGTTTCAAAGTTTCAGAATTTTCATCACTATATTTTCCAAAAAGAATTTACAAACCGTTTAGTAAATTTAAAAGTTCCTTTGGCAAGAAATAAAAATATTAATCAAATATATGAAACTAAAATCAGAGCTCTCTTCTAAAATAAAATAATGAAGTTTTAAAATAAAAATCAAATACCACTTGGAAATAAATAAAATAAAAATGTTCACTTGTAAGTACACTCACAATTCAAAAAATAAAATTTTAACTTCTCTTTTCACTAGTTGAACTTTAAATTTCAAGTCTTTACAATTCAGGTTACAACTTTCTCAAACAATTATGAAAGTTCAATTAATTACCAGTTAATAATTCACAATAAAACAGTTCCAGTAAAATATTAATAAAATACTAAATTCCAACTTTCAATTAAAGTTATTAACAAAGTTCAATTTTAATTCACTTTTCTTGCAAGTATGAACCAAATGTAACTTGAATGATTCTATTATGCTCTATTGTTCATCGAGAATTAATTATGCAGATTGCTCTGTAGTTTCTATGAATTTATTTTTTTCTTATAAAAGACAACAAAATTAATTTAATATCAGATCTGGAAGACTATTTCAATAAAACGTACAATAAATTTGGTGCTTACCTCAAAATCCCTCGCGGAAAAAAAATTAGAAACACGGCGCACTGTAATCAACTTAACTCACGAAAATAACCAAAAGAAGGGAAAAAATTATGAGTTGGTGCTTTTATAATCCCCCCTCTAATCAACTTTGCCGGACATCCGCAGTGTTCTCTCATTGGTCTAGCTGTATCAAACAAGGCAAACAAGAAGAACAATAGTAGTAACAAGACAAGTTCTATCAATTCAAGGCAGTCAACCTGCCTTCCTAATAATTTAAAACTACCAGTACTAACTTGCCAAAGGATTACATGTTCGTTTTTACCCTGAATTTTCACAATCTAATTTAAAATTAAATCCAAATATTTCGTTCCCAAAATTTTCATTTAATTTAAGTTTTAATAAAAAATATAAACCAATGTAGCTTTAAACCCGCTACATAGGTTTATTTTAAATTTAATGTAAATTGTACACTTTTCGCAATTTATGGATTAGAGAGAGAGCGTACAAAGTAAAATGTAGAATTTAAAAAAGAAATAATTGCTCAATTAAATCAAATAATATTTTATATATTGTTTGTAATAACTTCAATAGATAGGTTTAGCGAGTAAAATGAGACTGTAAAAAGACTATACATTAAATGGCAATCGTGTCTCTTGAACAAAATAGAAATCGTGTCGGTAAACTAAAAGTGTTAAAAACATTCTACGAAAGAACACTGTTGAGTCACAAAAATACTGCGCCATGCCACGCCACGCCGCCCCCCGCCCGCCTTGCCGCCCGACCCTCACAATCCCTGGCTTACAGGGTTCTAAAGTTACTGCCATGGCTCTGAATTCATTCCACAAACCTGGACTACTTTTCTGCAAAATATTTTCCTCTTTACAATTAAGTCCTAAAATCGTTATTTTGCTGTTCAGAATTATAAGTTACATCGTGATTTTGTTTATTTGATTGTGTATGAGAGACGAAGAGAATTAAGTGTGAATCTTCGACTACTTTATCATAAAATATAATTTTGACACTTTTTTAGCCTATAATTTAAGTTTGTAATAAAACCTCAGCATTATTTTCTTTACTTCCTTCCCTGTACACGAGCAATTTCTTTGGTCGCTGGTTATATTTGAGGATGGATTTGTAATTGTAGCCTTGTATAAATACCGGCTAGAGATGTAAATGAAAACATAAAAAAAACAAAAATAATTTTTAAAATTAAAATATTAGTCACGGATGTTAATTGTCTGTAAGTAATTGTACTAATAATGAGCGTATAATTGTTATTTATGCTATACGTAATTTCATAATAACAGTTAATGCCAATTACTGTTATAATAATGCCAAAATATGCTATAATATGTTTCACGAAACTAAAAATGTTACATACTATAAGAATTACTTGGTATAGAAATCCATACTATACCATTAGATAGGCTTTGTATACGTTCAAAAGTGTGAATGGAACACTATTTGATAAAGTCTTGTTCTTTAATAAACTGATTTATTTAAAACTTTATTCTATGATGTTAAAATGAACTTAAATCTTAGTACTGTTGTGTAAGTTTTATTTTTAATTTCTATTAATATTTATTAAAATTTACATATTTATATTTGTCCAATGCGAAAACAATTTTTCATTACGTGTTGTTAGCTGTTCTTGTAAATGTTTACTATGTATCAAGAATAAGTAACTTTTCGTTGTATTTACTTCGTACTTTGTAACTTCACGTGAATATTTAACTCTATACATTGTTAACATAAGTTCAATTCAGTTTGAACTCAATAAGTTAGTACATCTAATGGATGAGATGAACAATTACTTGCAACTTTAATCGACCCATTTAAAACGGAGCACTTAGTGAATAGATTGTGAGTAAAAAGTCATTTGAAAAGTCGTAAAGTAAAAAGTCGTTTTGAAATCAATTCTACAACTTATTTCCTCTATGTACTTCATATTTATCACTTCTAAGATACCATTTGAAAAATTCAGAGTCCAATTAATAAAATTTATTTCTTGTAAACAGTTTTTAAAGGACTGTCTGCGTCTGCAGGAACTTTATATAAAACCATCACATGCCAGTGGCCAATGGGAACATGTAGAATGAGACTTAAATGGGAATTGTCATCTCAATAAATTCAGATTAATGTAACAGATTTATTTGGTATAAATGCTACCATTAATGCGTACTTTTCATACATTTAGATTGGTAAAATCTGTAACCAGAAACATAACTCTTTTTGAATGACGAAAATGCACAGTGTTATCGTTCACAATCTGCAATTTAGTTTACATAAATTTAATATACTTTTGTTTAACCTGCAATCAAGTTCAAGAGATAGAATCACAAGCATAGGTCACTTGAGTGAAAACTAATGAGAGTTGAAAATGTCTCAAGAGCGTCTTAAATGAATTGAAGAAGACGATGTTAATGAGATCCCAAGACGGTTCCGCCAAGATTTGTTTCTGATTGGTTCAATAAGTATTACTGTTGAAGAGTCAACTATATTCTGGTTTGGCAAGTAAAGGGGAACGGTTTATACCTTTTCTGAATGGTAAATAGTTTTAAATTTCAGTAAGTGTAAGGATTTAATGTTGAAACAAATATAATGTATAAAATTAATTGTTGAATAACAAAGCATATCTGTATTAAATGGTTTAATAAACACTCCTAAAAACAAGTGATGATCACTGGAACATATTTCAATCCCGTTGTAAATTTCACAATAATTGCACTTATAGTTATTGGTCCCTGAAGTTGGAGAGTGAACCGGTTTCATGGTTACTTATGATATACAAAATTTACTCTGCAACATCCCTTAATATTTTTATGAATAGCTCAAACAATTTCAGTAACGTTTGAACAATATTAGACAAGAGTGGAAATGTACTAAGTCCGTAGTAATGATAGTGAGAGCACTTATGATAATAATGGAGTTCTATGATAATTTGGAATTCAAAGTATATATATTTAAGATAGATATTATTCCAGTGTTAATTTTTAAGAACTACAGATATATAGTTAAAAACTTTACAGAATTGGTTTTGGCTTTTATTTGAGGTATATTGCGTGTAAAACCATTTCTGTTTAGAATAAATTATATATCAAACGCCATTTCTCGGTATGAGTAATCCCACTTTAGTTCACAACTGTCTACTTTTGGCCCTTGTAATCTTAAAGTTATTCCTGGTGCAGCAGTAGCGTGTTGCGTTGTTGTCCCGACCAAGAAACTATATACATACATAAATAGGTCTGAAATGTCAAAAATTATCTACATCCATATTCATAATAATCTTGTACTTACTTTCTAAGATATTTCCGGCGCCATAGTAGCGTTTGTCTTATTATCTCGATCAAGAAAGTACGTTGGTTTGAAAAGTCTACTTCAGTCAAAACACGAGTACTTATAGTTGTTTAATTTACGTCAGGTCTATTGTATTTCCGGCACCGGTAGTCTTTTGAGTGCATAATACACGTGCGTGACAAATTCCACCTTTTTATATCAGTGGGAAGTGGAAAAACAAGCATAGGAGGGGTTGTAGGGATTGAGACCATTTTTACACTGTTGTAAGTGATTAATAATAATGTAAAAAAATCTTTTATTTATCTGTTGAGGCCATAAGAGATGTGTTTCAAAATCCATAATTCTAGGACATGTAGAAGTTGAAAACAAAATATAGTTCTTCTAGGAGTTACGACCCAATTTCAACTCTTTATGAGATAAAGGATATTTGGTCTTTATGAAAATGAATTAGTTTTTTATGAGGCAAACGTATGCCAAATTTCAACTTTCTCTGATATCGAATGATATTAGTGATAAGTGAATGAGTGAGTGAGTAAGTTAGGGCTTTGTCCTTTTTATACAAAGATTCACATACACACACAAAACACACACACACACAAACACACACACACACACACACATGTATGTCTAAGTAACTTATTTGTTTATTGTTCTGTTTATTTTCCCAATGTCGTGTAGGTAATTTAAAAAGTGTTTATTCAGTTATCAATGTTGTAATTTTATAGATAAATTAAACACTAATATTTGATTCAGTACCTACTCAGGTCTTGTCACTTGAAAACCCTACTTACTTTTCAAACACTATAGGTCATTCAAATACAGTACAATATTACGCTTAAATACTAAATGAAGCACAAACTTGCCTATTTAAAAGGTTTAAATACTGAAAAATGTAATCAGGTGATTCTTATACGAGTCAACGTATTAAACCACTCGATGTCTGTCTTTGGAGTAACTTGTATAATAGAGTTATGATGTCATTTATAAATGAGCGTAGAGCAAGAAGTTTACCTCTGTGAAGTCTGGACCAGCTGTAAACAACATTAAAATGCTTTCTCTTACCAGTTTGTTTTTATAATGGAATAATATAGCAAGTATTCATTGTACGAATCAAGTGATATATGTACAAGATGCAACATGTTGTAACTTTTCATCTTAACAGTCGATATCTTCAGCGACAAATGCCATGAAGATATTGATATTTGACGATTTTAATGATAAGATAACTTATATAAAAGTTTACTTAAGTTCTCAAACGTCCTCAAAGGAACCGCCGGCTGTGTGGGATCCAGTCGTATTGACAAGTTGGTCGTAAAGTTTTCTTATTATTCTCAGCTCCAGCATTAATCAGAATGAAACGAGCTTTGCTCGCTCGTCGCTTCCGCCAATTCTTAATTGATTTTGTGATTGTATAATTAATTAATTGTGAAAATCAAAAACAAGATTTATAATGTTTGGAATGACAGTGCAAAAATGTCTTATTGAATTTCAGATGCATTTTAAGGGTTGATTAAAACAGTTGACCAATATTGTATTAAAAAAATCGTCGAAAATACTTAAGATAAGTTTAAATTTATATATTTTTCAACTTTTTTTCAGTATATTCGACGATATACTTATGTTGTAAGTAAGTATGCATGCAAGTAACTAATGGGAAAATGCTTATGAACCGTCAGCACGCACTGTATTCTGGTGAGTGGAACTTTTACTGGTCCTAGGCTGGCTCTCGAGATATTGGACCACGGATTTTGTAAAATAGTACCACTTCTTCCTTGCCATAGGTTCACCAGAAAGTAGCACTGAACATTGGTGCCATAGTGTGTAAAAAGCAACACTCTGATAGCACTATTAAAAGACAAAAGCATTTGCAAACTGTACCTCTGAAAACTGTTTGAGGTCTCGCATTTAATGCTTCTCAATTAAGAGTTAAAATCCAAGCAACTGCTGAGTAAAACTCACATAAATCGATTTCGGTCATTTGCTATCATTACATGTTACCAAAAGATAAACACTATCTCTCTTGTCTCTAGGATTAGAGTCTGTCTCATGTATTAAACCCCTGGATAAGCTTAAAAAAAAATTAATTAATGCGTGACTCGCCAGAGACTAATTTAACAGCAGAACAAAGTGTTCGTCACAAACAGCACGCATAAATCTGTAAGCATGACAGACAGGTGAAGTAAATAAAAAAAGTTAATACACAGAACCGTCGCACTACACAACTCATGTAAACTTCATTAAAGACCCTGTGAGACCATGAACTAGTCTCTCATAGGGAAGTCATAATATACTTTCACGATCCTTAGAAGCAGCCTTGAAATTATTATAATATAGCAGTATGTTGTGGAAGATCTGACAAAGAATGTGTTATAAATCAACCATAACGTTTAACAGACTTTTGTGGTTAAGAAATCGTATTTT
The DNA here is from genome assembly GCF_021130785.1 of Homalodisca vitripennis. Taxonomy (NCBI): domain Eukaryota; kingdom Metazoa; phylum Arthropoda; class Insecta; order Hemiptera; family Cicadellidae; genus Homalodisca; species Homalodisca vitripennis. The sequence continues at coordinate 106,836,405 of NC_060209.1, forward strand.
CTGGATAAAGTTTTTAACAGGAATTAAATTGTATTCGTAAAAAGTCTCAATGACATCATAACGAGTTGTTTATTTTTTACATATGCAATGTTTTACACCCCAGTTTGTGTTGAGAGGGCTTCTTATCCCTAACTAGTAGAATTAAATATCCTTTACCTTTATTGAACTATAATGATTGGAGATAAAGTCGCCTTTTGTAATTAGGAACTTCTTACAGAATCCTAATGACATAACCAGACATAATATGATATAGCATAAGTAGAGCCACACGTAGCTCCTGAACTACCACACTTGGTTTGACCTATATCTCTAAACATAGGCTTTGTACTCTCCTCAGACAAAGTGAGAGTAAATGTGGCATTTAATACTTGTTGACTCGTATTTCAAATCAACCTGAAGAGCAACACAATACAAAACTCGTAATGGTAAAGGAGCTATGTTGGGAATCGATAATTGTTACATGGTGAAGGATTAGTTGAATGTCTAACCCGAAGAGTAACACAAGATAGAACTCGGATTGGTATAGTAGCTATGGAGCGTATCGATAGTTGTTATATTATACAGCATCAACTGGAGGTCAAGCCTGAAGAGTAACACTCGACAGTACACGGGTTGGTGTAGTAGCTATGGAGCGTATCGATAGTTGTTATATTATACAGCATCAACTGGAGGTCAAGCCTGGAGAGTTACACACAACAGCACTCGGATTGCTATAGTAGCTATGGAACGTATCGATAGTTGTTATATTATACAGCATCAACTGGAGGTCAAGCCTGGGGAGTAACACACAACAGCATTACTATAGTAGCTATGGAGCGTATCGATAGTTGTTATATTATACAGCATGAACTGGAGGTCAAGCCTGGAGAGTAACACAACAGCACTCGAGTTGGTATAGTAGCTATGGAGCGTATCAATAGTTGTTATATTATACAGCATCAACTGGAGGTCAAGCGTGGAGAGTAACACAACAGCACTCGAGTTGGTATAGTACCTATGGAGCGTATTGATAGTTGTTATATTATACAGCATCAACTGGAGGTCAAGCCTGGAGAGTAACACAACAGCACTCGAGTTGGTATAGTAGCTATGGAGCGTATCAATAGTTGCTATATTATACAGCATCAACTGGAGGTCAAGCCTGAAGAGTAACACTCGACAGTATACGGGTTGGTGTAGTAGCTATGGAGCGTATCGATAGTTGTTATATTATACAGCATCAACTGGAGGTCAAGCCTGGAGAGTTACACACAACAGCACTCGGATTGCTATAGTAGCTATGGAACGTATCGAGAGTTGTTATATTATACAGCATCAACTGGAGGTCAAGCCTGGGGAGTAACACACAACAGCATTACTATAGTAGCTATGGAGCGTATCGATAGTTGTTATATTATACAGCATCAACTGGAGGTCAAGCCTGGAGAGTAACACAACAGCACTCGAGTTGGTATAGTAGCTATGGAGCGTATCAATAGTTGCTATATTATACAGCATCAACTGGAGGTCAAGCCTGGAGAGTAACACACAACAGAACTCGGGTTGGTATAGTAGCTATGGAGCGTATTGATAGTTGTTATATTATACAGCATCAACTGGAGGTCAAGCGTGGAGAGTAACACAACAGCACTCGAGTTGGTATAGTACCTATGGAGCGTATCAATAGTTGCTATATTATACAGCATCAACTGGAGGTCAAGCCTGGAGAGTAACACACAACAGAACTCGGGTTGGTATAGTACCTATGGAGCGTATCGATAGTTGTTATATCATGCAGGATCAGCTGGAGGCCTAGCCTAGAGAGTTACACACATCACTCGGGTTGCTATAGTAGCTATGGAACGTATCGATAGTTGTTATATTATACAGCATCAACTGGAGGTAACGCCTGGAGGGTAACACACAACAGCACTCGGGTTGCTATAGTAGCTATGGAACGTATCGATAGTTGTTATATTATACAGCATCAACTGGAGGTCAAGCCTGGAGGGTAACACACAACAGCACTCGGGTTGCTATAGTAGCTATGGAGCGTATCGATAGTTGTTATATTATACAGCATGAACTGGAGGTCAAGCCTGGAGAGTTACACACAACATCACTCGGGATGCTATAGTAGCTATGGAACGTATCGATAGTTGTTATATTATACAGCATCAACTGGAGGTAACGCCTGGAGGGTAACACACAACAGCACTCGGGTTGCTATAGTAGCTATGGAACGTATCGATAGTTGTTATATTATACAGCATCAACTGGAGGTCAAGCCTGGAGGGTAACACACAACAGCACTCGGGTTGCTATAGTAGCTATGGAACGTATCGATAGTTGTTATATTATGCAGGATCAGCTGGAAGTAGTACAGTGGATGGTTGTATTCTTCAGCTTATCTGGTCTATATTTCTGAATACCTTCTGCTTTTCTTTCTTTCTGGGGATAATGTTGTTCAAACGAGTAGTGTTCCAAATACAATACATTTCGAAATATAAATAGAAATAATAGCAATAACCTTTCTAATATAGTAATTTGCTCATTGCAGTATTTAAATAAAACACTTTTAAAGTTTTGTGAGGTGTTTCGGTGAAATCGCTTTTTATATCGTCTGCCCTGATAGTTGCAGTCGTGCTGGGTTCTATTCCAGGGTTGTGATATCGACTTATAGCTATTTCTATCTTACCCGCGCCCTCACCGTACGCTGGTAGAGATCGATATGATACACAAGGTTAAACGTGAGTGAACAGAAAATCTCAGACTCGTTCAGAGCGAATTCAGTTATTCGCACTCTTCAATGGAACGATATCATCACAGTTTTCTGTTCTATGTTTCGCGATTTCACGTGGATAAATGTTGATTAGAGCTGTCAATGCCCCGTTCTAGAATGCGACGTTTAGAAATAAATCCTATTGTAACGACGACTATTTGACAATTATTTGTGCGTGAGAAAAACAGATTTTTAATATCGGTGGTCCGCGAGATCTTTATTCCACAGCCGTTGGCTCAAACCGGTCTCAGTATCGTCTGCTCGTTTCTTCTTCCTTCAGTGTGTTGTTGTGCTGTGTTAAGCTGAGGTTATGTTTTGACTTTATAGTATCAAAATAAAATATTAAATATATTAAACCAACAGATTCCTTCTCTATACTAACAAGACTAACGTTAACGTATAAGTTTATAAGTTAAGCTGGAAGCAAAATGTCTAAGGGAAGTCTTGTGTTATATCTCTCTCCTGTGAAGCAGCTAAATCCCTTCAAGCAAATATATTTAGGTTATTTAATACAAGTATCCTTGTTCAGCAATAATACAGGTATTTCGTGTGTACTATTTTCCTCTTTAAGCCCTTAGTATCAAATATGCTAATATTAACAAGCATTAAAAGTTTGTTATAGCCTACAACCTAACATTCACTTTGAAACATACTCTTCGAAGTAGGAAGTAAAGCTTATGCGATTTACAGGGCACCAAACAAATATTATTTAGAAACCGGGCTGAGAATTCAGAGGTTTATTAAGCCAATGAATAATATATCTGTAAACAAGGCTGTTACCTAGATAGCCTAAATTAAGTTCCCAGCCTATCCTGGCGTTGATCAATAACTTTGAGCTTAGGCTATTAGGCCTACACGACTTAAAGTAAGCAAAATATATTATCATGAGCTATAGAAAGGTTTATATATACTATATCTAGTAGATTGACCAAGTACATACACCTAACTTATCTTATGCACCAAATTATTAACTTTTAAGAATAGGATAACAAACCTATACAGCTTATAGGATGCAAAATATGCGTTTGCAAACTAGGACAGGTAGTGAAAGGTAATAGAACCTATATTTAATAGATACTCTACTGTCACTAGACGAGATAGCCTATAAGCTGGTCTTAACCTATCCTACGCACCGAATTATCAATTTTAGGAATAGGATCACAAGCCTACGCGGCTTATAGGATGCAAAATACACGTTTGCAAACTAGGACAGGTAGTGAAAGGTAATAGAACCTATATTTGATAGATACACTACTGTCACCAAACGAGATAACCTATAAGCTGCTGTTAACCTATCCTACGCACCGAATTATCAATTTTAGGAATAGGATAACAAGCCTACGCGGCTTATAGGATGCAAAATACACGTTTGCAAACTAGGACAGGTAGTGAAAGGTAATAGAACCTATATTTGATAGATACACTACTGTCACCAAACGAGATAACCTATAAGCTGCTGTTAACCTATCCTACGCACCGAATTATTAATTTTAGGAATAGGATAACAAGCCTACGCGGCTTATAGGATGCAAAATACGCGTTTGCAAACTAGGACAGGTAGTGAAAGGTAATAGAACCTATATTTGATAGATACACTACTGTCACCAAACGGGATAACCTATAAGCTGCTGTTAACCTATCCTACGCACCGAATTATCAATTTTAGGAATAGGATAACAAGCCTACGCGGCTTATAGGATGCAAAATACACGTTTGCAAACTAGGACAGGTAGTGAAAGGTAATAGAACCTATATTTGATAGATACACTACTGTCACCAAACGAGATTACCTATAAGCTGCTGTTAACCTATCCTACGCACCGAATTATCAATTTTAGGAATAGGATAACAAGCCTACGCGGCTTATAGGATGCAAAATACACGTTTGCAAACTAGGACAGGTAGTGAAAGGTAATAGAACCTATATTTGATAGATACACTACTGTCACCAAACGAGATAACCTATAAGCTGCTGTTAACCTATCCTACGCACCGAATTATTAATTTTAGGAATAGGATAACAAGCCTACGCGGCTTATAGGATGCAAAATACACGTTTGCAAACTAGGACAGGTAGTGAAAGGTAATAGAACCTATATTTGATAGATACACTACTGTCACCAAACGGGATAACCTATAAGCTGCTGTTAACCTATCCTACGCACCTAATTACTAATTTTAGGAATAGGATAACAAGCCTACGCGGCTTATAGGATGCAAAATACGCGTTTGCAAACTAGGACAGGTAGTGAAAGGTAATAGAACCTATATTTGATAGATACACTACTGTCACCAAACGAGATAACCTATAAGCTGCTGTTAACCTATCCTACGCACTGAGTTATTAATTTTAGGAATAGGATAACAAGCCTACGCGGCTTACAGGATGCAAAATACGCGTTTTCAAACTAGGATAGGTAGTGAAAGGTAATGGAATCTATAATTAATAGATACACTACTGTCACTAAATGAAATAACCTATACTACACACCGAATTATTAATTTTTCAAAGATTCCGTAGAATTCAAGGTTAACGAATCAGCACTAGTTTTTATATTCAACATTCAATATTCGTACTGTTTTTAAATTCCCTTAATGATTACAATTCGGGGTGACTCACCAAAAGACGATATATGCCGACTGCGTATTCTCTCGTACAGGGCTCTCGTATTCCTCGAGCACGATCTTTAGATGCCGTGCGACTCTCGGGCATTTCCTTAGGTGCTGTGAGATTAGGTACTATAATATTAGGTGCTATGAGAATCGGTGCTATTAGACGGTTAAATTTTAGGTGCTGTGAGATTAGGTGCTATTAGATTAGGTGCTGTGAACCCCCACGGCGCAGAGACGCGTTTTCGTCAGTCGTCGCCAGACGCTGCAGCGGTCACATCGGAGCTCCGGCTAACTGCACTGCCCCGAGTAGAGAGGTTCCCTAACCTCAAATCGACTCCTTCTAATGGAATGACGACGACGACTATCGACGAAAAAAAATAAATCGACACACCTACTTGTCAAAATAAACGTTTTCTCATTTAAGAAAAAAAAAAACGGGGTATAAAATTGAACCCTTACACCCCCCACTTACTTCGTGGAGAAAATAAAAACAAAAAAAAGACTCTGAAGTCGGATTAACAAATCAAAATAAACTTACTTTTCACAAAAATTCAACATAAAAGAAATAAGGTAAACTAAAAGTGTACACTTCGTCCTCGAATTAATAAATTCCCCTACGCCCCGTAGGAGAAAACAAAATAAAAATTCTTCTTAAGCTGCCCTCTCTTTCTATTATTTTTTCTTTGGGAAGACTGGAAGGCCCAATTTCCGGACATTTATCCTCTTCCACTCGTTCGTCCCCGGTATCTGGACCTTCATGGTACGGCGTTTGCCACGGGTCCTCTTTGGTTTGGTGCCGTGAGGACGCTCTGGAGGGTCGCCCATCCTTTCCTGCGTTGCCGTCTCCTCTGGCTGGGATTTCACCGACGGGGCTACTCGAAGGAATTCCTCTTCCTCGGGGTCCGGGATCACTTCAATCGAGCTGCCCATGCTCCACCCGGGCGACAAAGAGAGGACGTCACCCTCGTCCATAGGTGACAGTCTGGCCAGCTCTAGTAGTGTGGGTTTGGGAGCCATACACTTGTCAACCTCCATGTGTCCCGAGGACGTTCCCGCGGCACCTTCCGGTGGGTTTATCGCGTCCACCTCCTCCTGCAGGACACCGATCTCTTCTGGTGTTTCGTCCTCGGCCGGAAGAATAAGTGACCACTTCGTTGGGTCAGTTAGCTGGTCTAACTCTTTGGCCAGATCTTCGAAAGACCAGTCCGGTTCCTCCCCCGGAAACAATTCCGGCTGGCTGCTCTTGTTCTCGGTCACCGAATCCTCCCGAAGTTCTTTCGCCATCTGCCGCCTGAACTCTCGGCCATCTACTCGCAATTCCTTAGCCTCCCGTCCCCCGCAGATGGCTCCGGCGATAGCACAGAGGAAAACCCCGCAGTCCACAAGGTTGTCCTGTGAAGGACAACTCCGCTCACCGTAGAGGCACCAACTGAGGGTCTTGGCCCTCATCTCCTCCTTCTTCAGGTATTCGCGCAGAAGATCCATCGCCGGCTTGTGGTTTCTTCCTTTTAGGGAGTCGTATGCGCTGATGGTTTCCTTCCGTGGCTCTACTACGAGAAGCCACCAGTGGCCGACGTCCGCCAACTCCTCATGTACGGGGACGAGGATTTTCTCATAATCCCACAAGTCCTGGTCGCGATGGTGACCCCGCGCTCGCTCGTGGCCGGATCTCTTCAGCACCGTGAAGAAGTAGGAGTCCAGTGCGAGGACATTTGGCAGGTTATGATCCATAGCATTCCGTCTCTCCAGAAGCCGCAGATACGCCGAAATTACCTCGCCGTTTAGCAGCTGTCCAGGAAAAAGCCGCTCTGAATCGCATGGCAGCAAACGGACCTGTTTCCTTACGACTCGTGCCATCTTCCTTATCTGTCAAACTGTGGAACAAAAACCCAGACACACAAGCCAAGCTCTAGACTACCGTGCAAAGCCACAAGGTAACCACTCAAGCACACAAAAACTACAAATGCAAATAGCAGGGGATAGTGCAGTTAGCGTGCAACCTGCAACCCAAAGCAAGAGTTCAACACATGCAGGAATCACAAAACTAAACTAGACATCCTTATCTATAACGTGCGAAGTTACAGCCTACTACTTACCCAGTAGGAGCTGCAACATCCGGCTTATTCAGCCAGATAGACGTGTTCCCTTAGTCGACATACTTTTTTAAGTCTTTGACGTGAGCTCGTAGCACATTCTTTTTTCGACCACAGAGGCTATAGATGTTTGATCCGAACCTTTCTACAATTTTATAAGGCCCGTCGTATTTTGCCGCTAACTTCGAGGCGAAAGAGTCAATCGCCGACGAGAGATGGTGTTGTTTCAGCCACACCAACTCCCCAACCCGGAAATTTTCCTCTCTCCGCCTTAGGTTGTAATATTTTGCTTGAGATCGACTCGCTCTTTCTAAATTCGAATGGCATTGCTTGTACAGTTTCGCGAAAGCTTCTAATCTTTTCCGGTTCGTATCTGTCACATGAGACTCGGAGTCATTTTGCCCATTCTGTACCTTTAGGGGGCCATGGATTGCATTCGGTAACCGCAATTCCCGTCCAAAATTTAATAAAGCTGGAGTAAATCCCGTAGAATCATGTACGGCGGTGTTCATGGCGTACCTGAATTCGTTCAAGTGTATGTCCCAAAGCCGTTGATCTTCTTTGACGTACTGTGCGATCATCGTCTTTAGGACTCGATTCGCCCGCTCCACCGGATTCTCTTGAGGCGTGTAGGGTGCTGTCAGTTGATGTTCGATTCCCCAACTCTCCAGTAAATTACGCCATAGCTTGGCCGTAAACTGCGATCCATTATCAGTGATGGCGACCTCTGGTGCGCCGTATCGAAAAAGCACCAAATTTTGAAATGCGTTCACCACATTCGTCGCGGTCACTGATTTTAACGAACACAGTTCTACCCATTTCGTGAAGATATCCTGTACGACTAGGATAAACCTCGCACCTCTTCGTGAACGTGGCAAGGGTCCTATTATATCGGCTGTGACCTTATACCATGGACCAGTTGGTCTCCGAAAGTACATCTTTCCTGCTGGTTTCCGTTGTTCAACCTTGTGCGCCTGACAAGACTGACATCTTCTAACATAATTCTTCACATCCGTGAGCAATCCCGGCCAATAATACCTCTCTTGGACTCGCTTTGCCGTTTTTCTTATTCCGAGATGGCCGGCCGTTTCGCGATCGTGATTTTCATTCAACACAGCTTCTCGCTTGTCTTTTGGCACACACAGTTTCCAATTTAGAGAGTCGTCGAACCTATTCGCCCTTCCTCGGGGCTTATACTTCATAAGGTTTCCTCCGGCAATCCTTAAATTTCGGCACGTGTCGGGTTTGGAGGTAACTCTAGCGAACATCTTGTGGTACCAATCTCGCTTTAAGTCCGATTCCTTTTCCAAAACTTCTGCGCTAGAGCATAACTGAGCGCTGTTTGCACCTTCTACGGGGTAGCGAGACAGAGCATCTGCCACTCTGTTTAGTGTACCCTTCCGGTAATGAATCTCAAAATCGTTCTGCTGAAGTTCTAGCACCCACCGAGCTAGCCGTCCCGTCGGCTGCTGAATATTCATCAGCCATTTGAGAGCCTGATGATCGGTAACGGCGATAAATTTGTACCCCTCCAGATATGGCCTAAATTTCTTTACCGCCCATACTAACGCCAAACATTCCTTTTCAGTAACGGTGAACTTTTTCTCACCGTCGGTCAACAATCGGCTAGCAAATGCTATAACGCGTTCTCTCTTATCGATTTTCTGAGTCAATGCTGCACCCAGTCCATCATTCGAAGCATCTACTTCTAGCCAAAACGTTTGTTGAAAATCGGGACACGCTAGTATTGGTGTATCGGAAAGCTTATCTTTAAGCTCGAGAAACGCACTCTGTTGTTCGTCCGTCCAATCCCACTTTTCACTTTTCTTTAAAAGTTTGGTTAGAGGTCTAGTTGATTTGGCGAAATTCTCCACAAATCTTCTATACCAAGAAGCGAGTCCTAGGAAGCTTCTCAAAGAGCGAACTGAAGTAGGAGTGGGGAACTCTCGGATGGCTCGTACCTTTTCTGGGTCTGTACGAATTCCGTCTTTATTTACAACGTGGCCTAAATATTTTAATTCTCGTTTGCAGAATTGACATTTCTCTGCATTTGGTTTCAGACCAGCGCCTCGTAGCCTATTGAAGACATCCTTGAGGAGCGTTAAGTGTTCTTCAAACGTCTTACTGACAATAATTAGGTCATCTAAATAAGCAAATGCTTTTGGCTCTAGGTCGGGACCTATAATTTGGTCTAGTAATCGTTGGAACGTTGCTCCAGCAGAATGCAATCCAAACGGCATTACCCGAAAATGGTACAGGCCCTTGCCAGGTACGGTGAAAGCAGTGAGAGGTTTGCTTTCTTGCGAAAGGGGTACCTGCCAATATCCTTGTTTCAAATCGATGGTAGAGATGAAGGAGGCTTCTCTCAATTTCTCCAAAATCGAATTTATTTGGGGCAACGGGTACGCGTCTTTCTCGCTGACGCCATTTAATTTTCTAAAATCTATGCAGAAACGATATTTCCCACTGGGTTTCTTCACGAGCACTATCGGAGAACTCCACGGGCTCGACGATGGTTCTATAACTCCATCTTGTAACATCTTATCAACTTCCTCGTTAATGACCTGTTGCATCGCCGGATTTCTAGGATAGTATCGTTGTTTTATCGGTTCGTTCTTGCTGAGTTTGATTCGATGCTCCACCAAAGTTGTTTTTCCCGAGCAGGACTCGAATTTAGGAAGCTCTTCCTGTAAAAATTCGTTCAATATGTGTCTCTCTTCGTCATCTAGTGAACTAACCTCCTCTGGTACTCTGTCGCTATTCATACAGCTGACGTCGGTCACACGACTGTCATATAGATCTCCGCCGCAGTTAACTGATACCAAATTTAATGGTCGGATCAGGTCCATGCCCAGGATGATCGGGGCAGTCAGCGACGGCAAATACGCAGTTGCTACGTCCAGCTCGTGATCGGTGATTCTGCATTTAAAGCGATATATGCTCGAGACGGACACTTGAGTATTGTCGGCTAGTGAGATTTTGAATTGTTTCCTCGCAGGTAGAACGCCTACTTTCCCCAGGAAATCGGCTACTTCTTCATTAATGAGTAATGCCACTGCACCGGTATCAATCAACGCTTTGTAGTTTCTTCCGTAAATCTCCACGTTCGTGTACGGTCTTGGGTCATCAATATCGATTCGATTGTTCATGCCACAAAAATTTTTAATTTTGTCGAGCCATTCATTCCATTCTTTTGGGGTAGTCAGTTTTGACTTCGGTTTGGACTCCGGTGACCCCCAACTCCCGAAGTCCTCGCTTCGTTTCCCGATTGCCTACAATCACATGATGTCGTTTTAACACCTGGCTTCTTACAGTTGAAACATTTCAAATTCCTTGGTTTTCTACAATTTCTATAGAGATGGCCTGGTATTTCGCAGTTCCAACATACTATCCCTCGTATACTATTAGGCTTTGACGGGTTATTTTGGTCGCCACAAGTTTGCATGTGTGTAGTGGCTCTCTGATCGGTGGACGGTTCATTGAAAGATACTTTCCGATGCCCGCTGTCGGATGGCCTGGTTTGCGCAGTTTCAAGTTTATCCTGAGTTTCCGTTCTGGGATGTGCAGTCCTAGACACGGCATATGCTTGAAAACTTTCTTTCAGTTGCTGAGATCTACCTTTGCTTTGAAATGCTGTTTCCGGAACTAGCGCTTGAGCAGGACTCGGTGGAGGGCGATAATTAAGTTTTTCTCGTAGACAAGTTTCATACTCATCAGCAACCTTCATTAGTCCGGCTAAGTTCACGAAATCTCTCCTTCGAACATACATTTTATACGTCGGGTGCGTATTATTGTAGATTCTCTCTAACTTCTCAGTCTCCGAAAATCCTCCTCTTCTTCTGATGAGAGTAGACAGAGCAACAACGTATTGTTTAAACAGTTCTCCATCGCCTTGGGTTCGTTTTCGAATTTCATCATCCAGATGAACGATATACCCCGGTGGCAGGTACTGTATCTGAAAGTCTCGAAGAAAATCTACAAAGTTTGCCCAAATATCTCGATTATTTCTGTACCACAAAAGTGCACTCTCTTTTAGCAGTTCAGGTAGAGCTTTTAGCATTCGATCTTGTTGGACTTCATAAGCATCCATCAATTCGTGTAGTCGTTCTAAGAACGATATGGCGTCAGTATCTCTCCTGCCATCAAAACGAAGATTCCATTTGCGCACCATATTGCACAATGTAGCGGTGTCTGAAATGCTGTGTGGGTTACTCTCGAAACCAGACGCCATGTTTCCTGACTGCGTATTAGTGAACTCGTAATACTGTTGTGGTAGCGAGTTTGATGGATGTACGTTCCGGGATGCCATCAATTCATACTCTGAATTCTGGCTCAACTCTCTCGGGGTTGTTTGTTCGAAAGTAGTTGCTCTAGTCGCTACGAGTTGGGACTGTGGTCTTACAGCTCCTGACATTATTCGCTTAACTTCTTCGAACGTAGCGGTAGGCGGGAGACCAAGCATCTCTCTAATAACTTCCATCTCTGTTCCTGTCTTCGATTGCACATTTTCGTTATTTGGGAGAGTTTCGCCGCTCGTTGCTCGACTCACACTTCCATATTCCGTAGGAGCAAATCCGAGGGAAGGGCTCTTCGCAATCCCACTTCGTGCTAATCGCACTAATTCTGCTCGCAACTGTTGGCTATTTCCGTCATTCGGTACTCCATATTTATTAAGTTCAGCTTGTAGCTGCGGTTTGGTGAGCTTATAAACCCAGCTAACCCTTGCATCCAAGTCGGTTGATATATTGCCGTCATCGGCGCTTGGAGTTACCAAAGTCTGAGGATTTATCGGATGTCCTGTTTGAACGGTCTTTGGTATTACTCCAGTAGAAGTAGACGTCGTAGGCGGAGGCTTCGTTGTTTTCGAATCTGTTTTCTTTGTATCGCTTGTAGTACCGCTTTCTCCTCCATTAATATACATCCAAAATACGTTCCATCCAAGAAGGTTTAGAATGGTTCTCAGAAACCTTAAAATGTATAGATCCATTTTCAATAGTTATTCGCAGTAAGTTTGTGTATTTTAAGTTGTCTCTGTCGTATCACTTAGTATTTTGTCTTTCGATTTCTATTCTTTTCAGTCCCTGTTCGGGCGCCATTTTATGTGAGGTGTTTCGGTGAAATCGCTTTTTATATCGTCTGCCCTGATAGTTGCAGTCGTGCTGGGTTCTATTCCAGGGTTGTGATATCGACTTATAGCTATTTCTATCTTACCCGCGCCCTCACCGTACGCTGGTAGAGATCGATATGATACACAAGGTTAAACGTGAGTGAACAGAAAATCTCAGACTCGTTCAGAGCGAATTCAGTTATTCGCACTCTTCAATGGAACGATATCATCACAGTTTTCTGTTCTATGTTTCGCGATTTCACGTGGATAAATGTTGATTAGAGCTGTCAATGCCCCGTTCTAGAATGCGACGTTTAGAAATAAATCCTATTGTAACGACGACTATTTGACAATTATTTGTGCGTGAGAAAAACAGATTTTTAATATCGGTGGTCCGCGAGATCTTTATTCCACAGCCGTTGGCTCAAACCGGTCTCAGTATCGTCTGCTCGTTTCTTCTTCCTTCAGTGTGTTGTTGTGCTGTGTTAAGCTGAGGTTATGTTTTGACTTTATAGTATCAAAATAAAATATTAAATATATTAAACCAACAGATTCCTTCTCTATACTAACAAGACTAACGTTAACGTATAAGTTTATAAGTTAAGCTGGAAGCAAAATGTCTAAGGGAAGTCTTGTGTTATATCTCTCTCCTGTGAAGCAGCTAAATCCCTTCAAGCAAATATATTTAGGTTATTTAATACAAGTATCCTTGTTCAGCAATAATACAGGTATTTCGTGTGTACTATTTTCCTCTTTAAGCCCTTAGTATCAAATATGCTAATATTAACAAGCATTAAAAGTTTGTTATAGCCTACAACCTAACATTCACTTTGAAACATACTCTTCGAAGTAGGAAGTAAAGCTTATGCGATTTACAGGGCACCAAACAAATATTATTTAGAAACCGGGCTGAGAATTCAGAGGTTTATTAAGCCAATGAATAATATATGTAAACAAGGCTGTTACCTAGATAGCCTAAATTAAGTTCCCAGCCTATCCTGGCGTTGATCAATAACTTTGAGCTTAGGCTATTAGGCCTACACGACTTAAAGTAAGCAAAATATATTATCATGAGCTATAGAAAGGTTTATATATACTATATCTAGTAGATTGACCAAGTACATACACCTAACTTATCTTATGCACCAAACTATTAACTTTTAAGAATAGGATAACAAACCTATACAGCTTATAGGATGCAAAATATGCGTTTGCAAACTAGGACAGGTAGTGAAAGGTAATAGAACCTATATTTAATAGATACTCTACTGTCACTAGACGAGATAGCCTATAAGCTGGTCTTAACCTATCCTACGCACCGAATTATCAATTTTAGGAATAGGATCACAAGCCTACGCGGCTTATAGGATGCAAAATACACGTTTGCAAACTAGGACAGGTAGTGAGAGGTAATAGAACCTATATTTGATAGATACACTACTGTCACCAAACGAGATAACCTATAAGCTGCTGTTAACCTATCCTACGCACCGAATTATCAATTTTAGGAATAGGATAACAAGCCTACGCGGCTTATAGGATGCAAAATACACGTTTGCAAACTAGGACAGGTAGTGAAAGGTAATAGAACCTATATTTGATAGATACACTACTGTCACCAAACGAGATAACCTATAAGCTGCTGTTAACCTATCCTACGCACCGAATTATTAATTTTAGGAATAGGATAACAAGCCTACGCGGCTTATAGGATGCAAAATACGCGTTTGCAAACTAGGACAGGTAGGTAGTGAAAGGTAATAGAACCTATATTTGATAGATACACTACTGTCACCAAACGGGATAACCTATAAGCTGCTGTTAACCTATCCTACGCACCGAATTATCAATTTTAGGAATAGGATAACAAGCCTACGCGGCTTATAGGATGCAAAATACACGTTTGCAAACTAGGACAGGTAGTGAAAGGTAATAGAACCTATATTTGATAGATACACTACTGTCACCAAACGAGATTACCTATAAGCTGCTGTTAACCTATCCTACGCACCGAATTATCAATTTTAGGAATAGGATAACAAGCCTACGCGGCTTATAGGATGCAAAATACACGTTTGCAAACTAGGACAGGTAGTGAAAGGTAATAGAACCTATATTTGATAGATACACTACTGTCACCAAACGGGATAACCTATAAGCTGCTGTTAACCTATCCTACGCACCTAATTACTAATTTTAGGAATAGGATAACAAGCCTACGCGGCTTATAGGATGCAAAATACGCGTTTGCAAACTAGGACAGGTAGTGAAAGGTAATAGAACCTATATTTGATAGATACACTACTGTCACCAAACGAGATAACCTATAAGCTGCTGTTAACCTATCCTACGCACTGAGTTATTAATTTTAGGAATAGGATAACAAGCCTACGCGGCTTACAGGATGCAAAATACGCGTTTGCAAACTATGACAGGTAGTGAAAGGTAATAGAACCTATATTTAATAGATGCTATACTGTCACTAAACGAGATAACCTATAAGCTGGTCTTAACCTATCCTACGCACCGAATTATCAATTTTAGGAATAGGATTACAAACCTACGCGGCTTATAGGATGCAAAATACCCGTTTGCAAACTAGGATAGGTAGTGAAAGGTAATGGAATCTATAATTAATAGATACACTACTGTCACTAAACGAAATAACCTATACTACACACCGAATTATTAATTTTTCAAAGATTCCGTAGAATTCAAGGTTAACGAATCAGCACTAGTTTTTATATTCAACATTCAATATTCGTACTGTTTTTAAATTCCCTTAATGATTACAATTCGGGGTGACTCACCAAAAGACGATATATGCCGACTGCGTATTCTCTCGTACAGGGCTCTCGTATTCCTCGACTCGACTTCAGACTTCATAAACCGACGTCCGCAAGCGAAAACTCTTCTCCTCTAATTGGCTTCACTCCACGACGTTAGCAAGCAAAAACTCTCTGTCCCTTGTCGGATCGGCTGTATAAGTAGGCCGCCAGCCGGTCATGCGCAGAGACGCGTTTTCGTCAGTCGTCGCCAGACGCTGCAGCGGTCACATCGGAGCTCCGGCTAACTGCACTGCCCCGAGTAGAGAGGTTCCCTAACCTCAAATCGACTCCTTCTAATGGAATGACGACGACGACTATCGACGAAAAAAAATAAATCGACACACCTACTTGTCAAAATAAACGTTTTCTCATTTAAGAAAAAAAAACGGGGTATAAAATTGAACCCTTACAGTTTATATTTGATAAGATAACTTAATTGTTCAATTTAGTTTGTTGAACATCAGCGAACAATATTATTCATAATATCAAGTATTTTTACAAAACAAAATATAATTATTGTATTATTTTTAATGAGTAAATTTTTTTATTTTAGCTCAAAAATAAACTAAAAAGAAATGAGTTATAAGGTTGTATAAAATATATATTCTTAGTTCTAATTTCCTAGCAATATAAAGAGAACTTATAAAAGTAAAATTTCTGTTCAAGGTTTCGTAACTACTTAGAAAGTTGTCAAAGATAAAGTTTTAGTTTGAGTGATGCTATTTGTTAATCTTAATGAGCTGCAAATGTAGTTTCAAAAACTCATTTTGTGTTTCAGATAGTGTAGCTTAGTAATATATCCAGGAAATGCACTTCAATCAGTTTGAATTAAATTGTCTATCTATATGTTTAATGCAATAATATAATTGTAATAAATATAATAATAATTATTATACAGAATAATATATTCTATATTATGTAAGTTTCTACTCTTTGTTGGTGATTCGTAACAACAATTTTTTATGAGGCGGGTCGTCAGCCCAACGCTCAACCCCCAACCTGGAGGACCAGGGTATCTCTCTTAGTCTGGCTCCTACCTCACGAAGACCTGTCCGGCAAGGGAGGCCCTACCAGTAGCTACGCTACCGCCAGTATAGCTCTTGAGGAGTTATGGTGGAAAGTGAGATGGGTGGAACCAGGTGAAGGCTAATATGGAGAAGGTGGGCGCTTCAGAGGAAGATGCAGAGGACCGTTCAAGATGGAGGAGCTTTGTTGGTGCGGCTAAATATCACCTCCGATATAAATGGCCCTGGGAGTAAGAGTAAGTAAGTATATTATTTAAGGTGTACATGAAACAAACAGAATAAGAATAACTTGCTCCGCTGGCATGATTTAAATTAAATTAAATCATATTACTACAGACTGTTTTTCAAAATTATTTGACAATATTTGGTATTCTATAAATGTATAGTTTGATATTTAAATTAGTAAAAAACAAAAATAAGGAGTAAATGAGATATGAAATCTTTTGAAATCATAGTTTTCGCCATGAATAGTTTAATATTTGCAAATATTTAAAGTAAATCAGTAAATTGTACTGAGTTTACCTGTTAAAAGTAATAATATTTACACTAATATTCAAAATACAAGTAAATGTTGATAGCCTCTTTAATACTAAATAATTTTTAAATAAGTAAATAATTATATAAAATACGCCAGTTATAATACAAACTTACAACTTGAAACAAAAATCTAAATCAATTTAAAAAATATGCGATAAATTAAAGTAACTAAAAAATAACTTTGATTTGGGATAACATAAGTAACTCAAAAGTCAGTCAAATCAGTAACTCAATATTGTTGGAATCCGTGCGAAATTTTGAAGCGAACATATATTAGCCAATTAATTATTGATATTTATCGATGTATATTTACATACCGATAAGTACTCTAACGGTAGCTTTGCCGTTGGGCAGTGAATGTACAATGACATTCACTATTATGTAATGTGTTATTCATATAAGAGATTGTACCTTTTACGAAAGTATGAATCATAAATACAAGTATTTAAACGCCCTTTCCAGCGAAGTACTTCAATTACAACTAAAACAGTTCTAGAGCATAATTCATTAGATCATACTCTAATAAAATTAAAACCTTTCAAACTTGTTTTATATAGCCACGTTCTGTCTTCAAATTGCATCCAATTTCTTTAGTATCACATAATTAGTTGATAGACTATTTAACACTTTGTGCCACCCTAAATTAATTGTAGTGCCAGTTTTAAATAACTCGTTTTATCAAATTAAATTAATTTTTATTTTTAGTTCCTTGATTCCTAGAAAACTACATTTTTGCAACTTATTCCTTCTAGTTGCTCTGTCATGTTTCAAATGACACATAAGCGTTTACTGGGACCCTGATATAGACTATAAATTTTCTCACAACAAATATAAGGTGAATTTTAAATTGTTTGTAGATTATAGAGTAACATAAAAAGTTACAGAGCAAAAAACACGCAGACGAAAGGAAGTGGTAAATAATAATAATAAGAAAGGTCTATAGAAAGAATGATGTTAAGTCACCGACGCTGTTATAGCTTCATGACTGGCTTACGAGTGCCGCACCTCCATCTCGTTCAGGGGTCCAGGGCGTTGAAGTGAGGTCCATATATAGACGATCCATTTACGACACTTCTCTCGCGACACTATAACAGTCACTGGCATCAGTGTTTGAAGCGATATATCCATCTCCATTTCGCACACGAAACACATTTTAGAGTGGCAGTACTTCTACTTCAAACGAGTTAACAAAGGGAATCGGGATCTAAGTCGGCACTACTATGACCAACTAGAAAACAAAGGATTTGATTACCTTATTGCGAGTAAACGATCCCGGGCCAAGAAATACTGAGAACGGATCCGACGGTACACTGCCGGGTTAGGCGTTAAGAGGCGCTATCTTGGATGGCAGACAGTCATACTGACGGGACCACACGATGGGTTTTACCAATGGGAAACGGTGTTACAGCGGAATATGAACCTAAATCGGTGAGCAAAGAACCTAAATCTGCTCACCGATATTATCTTGGAATTCCCTGAACTATTTTAAACGATAAAAATAAAGTATACTCCATATAGATGTAATTTAAATCTTATACACTTATTTATATTTTTAAAAATTCCAATCTCTTTTCAACGATGTTGAGAATTTAGGCTTGGAAAGAATGACAAAATCAATGTATTATGTGTAGAGAGATATACTAAATTAATGTAACTAAAACGAGTCGTGAAAAACAATAAATATTACATGATAGAACATTTTGTGGCTAGGATAAGATGACGTATACATATGAGGAAGAGTTATTTCACTTATTTTTATTTTTTTTTTTTTAATTCCAATCTCTTTTCAACGATGTACAGAATTTAGGCTTGGAAAGAATGAGAAAATTAATGTGTCGTGTGTAGAGAGATATACTAAATTAATTTAACTAAAACGAGCCGTGAAGAACAATAAATATTACATGATAGAATTAAAATATTTTGTGGCTAGGAGAAGATGAGGTATACACATGAGGAAGGGTTTAATCACTGCACAATTACAGGAATGTATCACTACTCACAATCTTAATCGAGGGGAGGATGGAAAATTACACAGGAAAATCTACATACTTATGGTTGTGATCCAATCAATAAAAGTTATAGTGGGACCACTCTGATACGACTAAACATTTTTTAACTAAACTTTTTTATAGATAAAATATTCTAATAAACATATTTATTAAAAAGGTTGTATTGAAATAGGTTCAACCATTTCGGGAAAATATCTATAGACATACATAAAATACAGAGACTTAAAACAGGTTGAATTGTATAACCTCCTCCTTTTCGACTCTTATCCTCAAATTAAAGGTAAAATTAAATACTTTCTTTGACATAAACGAACACTTCACAATTGAAATATTCCCAAGCTGAACTTTCTGCAAATTAAATAGTTTGATTAAACTCGACCGATAAATTATAAGCTCAAAGAACAACTTTGTGAAACTAAAGCCGAGTGCGAACTTCGGTTCTCGGAATGAATGCTTTGAGCACATCAAACTTGTCGGTCAGAAGTAATTGGATCCTTAGCAAGGCTTTAAACTTATGATGCTACCAAAGGCTCCACTTGATTTTAAACCATTGTTCAAGTCATGAATAGGTTTGTTGGCTATATTACAGATGCAGTTAAATGCAAAGTTATTTTCATAATATGTAGAACAAATTTAGTACAAACAAACAGTACAAGGAAAATTCTTCGCGAAGAAAGTCCAAAATGGATATGTTGAGTTTGGTGACAAGAATGATAAGATCGTTGAGGTAGCATTTAAAGGTAGTGATCGGTTATGAAATTGTATCTTACAATACTGTATAACAAACATACTGCATGTGTCTTGACTTATGTGACTTTTAGGGACGAGAGATCGCAGGTTTATGTATACAGTATAGAGTAAGACAGAGGAGGTTGTCTGCGTAGAATTTACATAGACTTTTTCTGAATGTTGGGTACTTTGGGATTATACCACACCAGTATGAAGAACACAAAAATATAAATTTATAGAAACAAACATGATAGAACGAAAAAAACAACTCTTTAATTACAAAATTACAAAATTACAAACTTACAACGATTATCAATTGTTAATTGGGTCATATTCCGTTATGTGCCCCCAACGCTTAAACTTTTTTCAATGAACTTGGAACGTATAATACGATGTAGTTGAGTAACATAATTAACATTCCATCAATCAACAAGCATTTCCAGGTATTGTGATCGGTATTGTTGTCGCTGTTATCTTATCTTTCTCGAGAATCCCGATTACGGCAGGCCGCGCGGCATCACATGATTATTTAAGTTTTTTGCACGGTACATAATTGCCTTTCCATTACAATTCAATTTATATTTCTGATCAGCCCCTCTAGAATGTGATATTTTACTGATAGGTACTATCTCGAGGGATGTTTTTCTTTCGTTGACATCAGCGCGGGCTTCGGCAGCACCTTAGGCTGCCGAACCTCTAAAAGAAGTTTCGGTATGGTCTGATAATAATTTAAAATTCCAATTCTATGTCCTTAGGAAAATATCAAATTTCTGTATTGGATTTAGAGACTATTTATCATACTATGAGACAGGATTTTGATATTTTCAGCTGCGAATATTAAGTTAACATACAAAAAGTAAAATATTGTGTTTTTGAGTACTAAATTAATAAACTGATTATAGGTCACGATTATTTTAAAAATATCGAGAATTTGTATTAAACAAAGAAAGAATATTTTTAAATTCCCTTCGCTGAAGTTTTTCTTTACTTTGTTTATGTTTTTCTGTGAGGCAATTAAGACGGAATCTGAAAAACAGTTAGCAAGAATAAATAGAATGGAAGTAATTGTATGGAATGTCTTCAATGTAGCTTTATGCCTAAAAACTGAAAGATGCTGCAAGGGAACATAACCCTGTGAAACTGTTGGAATCTGAGTCTAGTATGCTCCCAATGCTTTAAAGGCTAGTGAAATAGAATTGGCACCGCCGCGCCGGTTTATATCCAATTGAAGCTGGTAAGGTATTTTACGAAAGAATTCAGCAATTTCCAATCCAATTGTGATAATATTAACGTATACAACATATTAATGACCTAAACACCCCATTCGTAATACTAGAGAGACTGACAATAGGTATGCTAAAGAAACCATTGTTTCCAAATTACAACTAAAAAGAGGATAAATGTTATGTACATTTTCTTAAAACAGGTTCTCTTATAACAATATGATGTTATGTATTTGGTGTGTTATGGTTTTAAACGTTAGTGGAAATGAAGTGACTGTTGTTAAACGCCAGAGTGTTGTAAAGTGGCATTAAATACACTAATTATATTTGACAGAATGAAAATTTCTCAACTATGAGCTAGGAGCATTATTTGTCCTGCAGCTATTGGGATTATTTCCCAGAAATTGTCCGAAGGAGGGGAATAAAAGGATTGCAGTTCAAAAATAACTTCCACAACTTGTTTAGATTCCTTTGTGCCATACAAGTGGTATGAGAATATCAATAATTCATGGAAGTGACTAACTTGAAGTTTACTTGGAGCTGAAATTAATTAAGTAACTTAGAGACCAAAATTGCCAATTGGAATGCATCGTATTGATCTTAAGTTTTCCTTGAACACTTTCAATAATTATGGTTGAAACTTAATAAATAACACCAAGGAGATTTTATTTCTCTATTATTAGTATTAGCTTCAAAAATTGACTAATATTAAAGTAAACTGTAAACTAGTAAAAGTTTAACGGTTATAGCATATCATAACGCACAATACATATACACATAATAGATACAAATGTCATTATTACCACAATTAAATAATAAATATATAATACTTAATTAACCAATGACAATCAATACTAAGTCCACGTAAACGGTTTGTAGTTCTTTGTTTAAAGTTTGTTACTGACGATGTAAGGTATGACAGGATAACAGGATTTCAGACATTTGTCATCGTTATAGTTAAAAAATAACGATTTTGTGTGTACAAATAAACTATTTTAGTATATCCTAAAACCTCCACCACCTGTCGAAGAGGATAGATTCTAATCTTCCAAATGTTGTATTATACCTTTTGTAACCATGGCTTTTGTCCGAAATCACGGTATGTAAGTTTTGTAAATAAGCATTAAGTACATGAGTTGTGGTTGAAGTATCAGACAATCTATTCTTTGAACTACCCATAACGTACCATGATTAGAATTTACGTACCTCTTAATTCTATAACGTTAACAATTGTATTATTTTAAAATTTGTAAACGAAAAAGTAATTTTTTATTTGTTTCTGGAAAGTGCAAAATATGTTTATAACCATAACTAGTTGGGGACACATACCTCGACAATGTGGAGCCACAGTTGATACAAGATGGGATTAAGGACTTCAAAATATGTTTTCCAAGAGGATAGGGCACCACCCCATTTTGCATTGTTTGTCCGTAATTACCTGAATCTAACATTTCTCGGTAGGTGGAGTAGTTGTGCATCACGAAGGATGTGGCCCCGCACTCATCAGACCAGACACCATTACATTTTTTGTTTTTGATATAATAATTCAAAGTAAATTTTTCAGAAACTTATGTAAAAAGCTGTTTTTTGGTTTTATTTTAAATCAATAAAATACAAATAAGCATAAATACATGAATTAAATAAGATATTCAGGCTTTTTTCAAAAATATAAAAATGTTACAAAGTGAGGTATCTATTAAACATTGAATATAGCCTAGTACCTATACACTAAAAGTTACGTTATTCCCACCATACTTGCATGATATCTTGTACATTTTTATAAGATAACTATGAATTTTTTTAAATCTTCTTATCAGAGGTTTGAATTCAAATGAAATTGTGACACAGATGTATCGAAAAATACAGGAATAGAAGAAATGCAGTGCTAATAATAATTATTAGTAACTTCGTTAATCAAGTAATACTCTGAAGAAGGAGGGGTTGCTGCTCAGCCCTCCACGAAAGCGGAAATGGCAGTGTTTAGTTGCGACAACTGCACGTTAAAATATAGTGAAATCACGTTGTATACTGAGCCGGGTCAAATTCTCGTGCCCCTTTCGGTTTTCCCGACTCTTTTTTTGTTATAGTGTTTTATTTTGTTGTTGGTGTTTGCTCTCGTTCACTCTTCGAGGCTTTGGTGTAGTCTGCGACTGGATCGAGAGAGTAGCGACTTTCACTTCTGTTCAGACCGTTACTAGTGAAGTTTATTTTGTTTTTACCCTTTTATTTAGTTTTGGGTTTTGTTTTCGGTTTTGTTCTGCCCCAAATGTCTGGCTAAACACGGCTGTGTCAACTGACGAGGTTCACGAGCTCCAGCTCCAATGTCCGCCTCTCCCATGATTCTTGGGCCGGGTCCTTACACCGGTGCCATGGCGGGCTACTAAGGTTTTCCTACCTGAGGACATTATTTCTCTGTGATACCCTGCTGTGATATTGTCTCAGTGTGCCTGTTATTTAAGTATTGTTATCCAGTTTGTTATCTAGTTTTAAGTAGTTAAGTTTAGGTTAATTCTATCCTTTCAGGAACCCGCCCTGTGCCACAGGACTCCGGGTGATTTTGGCTTTTCCTGTTTGAAATTTGGCGCTCTAAATTCTATCTAACTTAAATTTATAAAGATTTTTAATTTTATCCATAAGTCTGGGTTGACCACTTATAGTTTTGTTCTCCAGGTGCACCTGAGTAGGCAACCTTTCTGGGTAGTTTTGTCTGCGTTTGTCCCCTTGTTTTTTTTCTTCTCAAATATATATATATATATATATATATTTTCACTATGGCTGGCCATCCACGTTCTTTCTTTGCCTTTCCTTGCTCTCTCTCCGTGAGTCGGGCCCCGCTCCGCTCCAATGGGAGCACGTTCTTTGTTAAGCTAGCTTGGTACGGGCGAGCGGAAGCGGGGTGTGGCTCAATACTTTTATTAAACCAGAAAAAAGTAAATACTTCTAGCTAGTATATCATTGTTTAAACTAGCTAGTATGAGTGTATCAATTATGTTTATCCTGTAACAGCCTAGTGCAGCCATAAGGACACCTTAGTAGAAACAGTATTTACACCCTCATGTATTGCTGTTATTTAAAAATCTTGAATATTAATAGTTGTTAATAACGTATACCAATAGCAATCCTTATAGTGGCTTAATTGAAATTAGTGCAATAAAAAAATTAAAATCTTATGAACAGTTTGACTAAATTAATAATCAACATTTTACCCTTAATAGTCCAAAGTTTAAAGGTGACATTACCATACTATGGTATAAATACGTTGGATGCTACTGAATATTGTTATAGGAGGAAGGTATCTTTAAATCTAGACTAAAGTACTGTAAGTTCTCCTCCCGAATTCATGTCCATCTTTATGATAATTATACTGATATCTATGACGGGTACTACGGTGCATAAACTCCTCCGGGAACTACAATAGATTGCTTAGGAAATTTTTTCTTGTTTCTTGTAGATCACGCTTTAAGTAAGCAGCCTGGGGGCAGATTCCAATAACAGCAACTTGACAGTATTTCAGTGAAGGGATACATGATCAAACCGTTCCAAATTGAAATTAAAGCGTATATCTGTGTTTTTAAAGTTTTAATACGATAACAATAAGCCTGTGATATTGGACAATTCTAAAAAATAATTACCACTCATATTTTTGTGATACTAAAAGATGTTTCACCACTCAGGGCAGAGTTCCAGACAATATATAATGTTTGAGGCTAGAACCTGTGAAGTAGCAGGAAAACACAGCAGGTAATAGAGTTAAGGTGTCTCCCAATGACCATTATTTTAATCAGTAGAGGAAAATAATTCCTCTCTATCTAGAAAGTAGCCTGATTGACTCTTGAAAAAAGAAATAATTTACATACATTTTGTGTTTTATTGCGAAAGAATCATTTAAATAAAAACTCCCTAACCGTTTGAACAAAAGTTTAAGAAGGAAAGTTAACAGTACGCTAAGGGCTTGTTCTCAAGTTGCGAAAATTCAATGGAGTATTCATGAATAAAACATTCTTAAAGTGTTTCTACAGTATCCAAACACTATTTTGTTCCTTGAAAACTCTAGTTGGTGGTTATTATTCCATTTTGTAATCAAATGCATAAAATTTTAAATGAGTATTTAACAGAATTATTACAATAATGTATTTTCTGCAATATTGCAGTAAGAAGTGAGTGGTGTTTTCATTAAACTCTATTTCAATGGAATAAAAGTTTCTGGTTATTCTAAGACAGCAGTTATTCATAGTTACACTGAGTGTGGCATTAGCGTTTTCCGCAATAGATCGAGCGAACAGAATGTAAGACGGTACTATTTTATTTCTTTTAAATTTGTTTAAGTAAAGTCAATGATTTAATAAGTTGATATTAAAACTGTTTTAAACCTTTCTACAATAACAAGCGGTGTAATCCGTTAGAATCCCAGAGTACCGTCTGGCCTTCTCTCCTTAAGCAGATCGATCGATGTCTTGCTGGGTTGTAAGATGTTCACCTGAGGAAGCATCATCACAGAGCAGGAATTCTGCGGATGAATCCGCTCTGTAGAATGTATGACGAGCAGGAGGAAACCGCTAAACACCTGATCTTTGACTGCTCTGGAGCGCTACGCCATCTTTGGTAGTCTGGACGAAGGTGGTAAATTTCTCCAGGAGGATCAAATCGTTTGTTTTGATGGTTTATAGAACTGCTGAAATCGTAAATTGGTTGGCCTCATGGTATACGTCCATGGTGCGCAAAAGGCCCTTGAGGCTTAAGTGCATGGTAGTAGACCGCCCCTTAGAAGAAGAAGAACCCGTTAATTCAGTAATCGAAACTTTCAACAAAGACATAAACTTAACTCTGTTGTTATTAGTCAGGTTATATTGTTAGTCACTACATTATTAGTCATATGGGACTGTTTAATTTGAAACGTTGCCAGTCCATAAAATATAAGGGCCTTACTGATATATTACATTTGAAATTTGTAGATTTATCTGTAATTCTATAATTTATTTTCATTTTTAAAATCTATACATAACACTAGATGGAGTTACCAAATGTTTCCATCAACATACTAACTAAAATAAAAATTCAACTACTCCTTTATAGGAATTCAAAGTGTTTGCTTTTATGCAGCAGTGTCTCTTGACATCAAGGGTATTGAGGACATCAGAATTGTTACGATAGTTCCGAATGATATCTTGTAGGAAGTTTAGTTCTTACAGAATATACTGTGTACTGTACTGTGTATGTGATGAAATGGTCTACCAGTAATTATTAATATCCTTGTTCTTTGGTTTCCTCTATAAATCTCTTGTTCGACCTCTCCTGGAATACGGATTTGTTGTATGGTGACCATACCAACTTGGCCATCATAACATGCTCAACAGGATCCAAATCAGATATACTAGGTTGCTGGGAACAAGACTCTGCTACAACTTTCTGGGCACCCCTAAGGCTGTTATGGCGGTTTAGTTTCATCTTCACCCTGTGGACATTTGGTTTACGTGCGTTTAAGGAAGATATAACAACCATTAGACACTGTTTACGGCTTATATGGCAATATCTGTTCAATTTAAAGGAATAGTAAAGACTACAAATTTAAAAAAATATTACACTGCGAACAAATTTAGTTTGAAATGCGACCTTAATCGCTGGATTCAACAGTTGCATTTTTAATTATCTGTGGATTAGTTCTAACGTTATTAGAGATGTAAATTTTGATTGAGTTATTTTAATTTTAATTATCCTGTAAACGAAACCTATAATTTTTTAACCAATCAAACAATATTAAGTGTAAATAAGAACAATCACAATTTCAAAATGCTTACAGTGCTATAGATCCCTGTAGTGTAACCCAATGATTTTTATTTGTAGGTATCTGATTACTGTCCTTATATGTACATTTTTTTTTATTAAATACGAATAATCATTGACAAATTGCGACTCACAAATTTTGTCTTTAACATATTTAACTGTAACATTCACTAATGAATGCAGTTGAACAATAACCTAGTATATTACTCTAATGCCACAATTGATATAGATGCGTGGAAGTCTAAGTACAATATGCAATTACTACAACCAGGTGTTTCTTATAAAAAACTCAAGGATTTAAAAAACGTCTAACTCAATGACCGAAACTCGAAGGACTTTTGAAATATATGGTATGACCAATCACAGAGGCACTGACTGATGTCTACATCCATTCCTGGACAAAGTCGTATTTCTTACGCTAGCGAATAATGTCTCCGTTAGTCTTATCGCGGCTTTCATTCAGCACTAAATCACTATTTTATAGAGCATGCTTACTTGTCGTGGACGATATGCCGTGCAATAGTAATGGAATCGCTGATTGTTAAGATTGATCAGTGCTACCAACTGTTGACCGCTTAGTCAATATGGAGAACAGGGTTGTTATACTACAGTTTGTGATAGTGAAGTTGGCTAAACTGAGAGTGTAATACCGCTCTATAGATACTTTATATACCGATCAAGCATTAAATAAATAATAATAAAAAAAATACTTTTATAACAATTAACTAATATTATTACTCTGCCAATAATATTACCAGGGGTTTAATACTGAGCCATGAGCATTGTGTCCGCTATGAACAGCCCTAATTTTTAAGTTACAAACTAATAAAACTGTATTATAATAAAACAAGACTTCTGGCCTCACAAGTCATGTGATACGGATTAATTTCCGTTCTAGTTCGTAAGTAGTACGACTTAGTTACTAAACCTTCTAAATCCGTAAAAACAACAATAATGTACATAAAACTAACTCTAAAAAACTTTAAGCTCCCGTATTCTGATATCTTCCAGCCTCTGTCAGGTCCCTGATTTTAGTTCTTCTCAGGCTCCAAGGACTCTCAACCTCTAGGACTTTCAGGCTTGAGACAGGAACCGGTCTTTGGGAGAACTTGGCCTCTGGCAGGTCCGGCTCCTGGTACCTCACCGTCTGTGGGAACTCCCAATCTCTAAAACCTCACAGCTTGTGACAAGCACATCCTCTTCCACATCTTGGCTTCTACTAGGTCCCGGCCACGTGTTTACGAACCCTAAGTGGTCCCAGAGCGGAGACCCTGGTGGAGACAATCTATGGAGATAATCTATCCTTAAAAGAGAATTATTGTTAATACAATGCCAAATCTTCTATTGTTATACATTCACTAATTTTTATTATTTATATGCTTTAAATAAACAGTTTACTCTGGTGTATACAACACAGTTTATAACTGAAAACTGAAAGAAAAGTTAGATTTACATAAGTACAGTACTATTATCAACTCACTAATATAAATATATCCAATAGTACTTTACTTATAACACTTAATTCAAAATGCATACCTAAATATCTACAAAAACAGCAAACCGTGTAAATCAGTAAAATCCATCTCAGCCATTAAACTTTCTGCCGCCAGGTTCAGATGATAGAGGGCCTTGAATAAATGCACTGGTAGATTATCTTATCAATCGCTCCAAACAAAAATGTGTCATGTTTCAATACTAAATAGTTATGAGCTCAATAATAGCTATCATATGTCATGCTTATTACGTGCATTTTAAAATATACTATGCTTTATTTTTTATCAACTCCAGCTTATAAATTCATTTTAATTAAAAGGAAAAACAAGAACAGTTCATACAACAAAACTCAATCTGAAAGTCACACTCAAACTTACCAAACACATGTTCTTTAAAATAGTTTCACAATAGCTTAAAAATTATGCCACAATAAAAGTTTATACGTTTTTCACTCTTTATAAATCTTTTTTAAGCTCAAGAAGATGATTAAACCTCTTATGGCACTTAAGACCTCCACCTCAAAAGTACGCTTGCACTGCTTCCAAGTAACAGAATATTCAGGATAGGTAATCATAGGGATAGGGATCACCTTCACTCGAGAATACATTTTGATTCGGTCACTAACTCAGTCACCTTGGAAGAAGGGGAGGAATTACTCTGTTCCTGCATCTTTCAGCCAAACCGGGCAGTGGAGGCGTTATTTCCTAATGTTTACTCCTTATAAATCTTTAACAGTAAGAGACCCCACCTATGCGTACATTTATCCTCCACAATTAACTAGAACTATAGTTACAACTCGTCCACCGCTCTTTTTACCCCATCTTAACATTTCCGGTTAGTGATTTTCTGCTCCTGGGCATAATTGGCTTTGCCCAGATTTCAGTGACACATCGACATTTGGTGTTTCCAGCGTAAGTTCTACTGGAAGAACTGAAACTCCCTAGGAGATTTATAAAAGACAAAAGGATATCATTTTTAAATGGCATAATAAACACTTCCGAAAATAAGTTATGGTCTCTGGAAGATATTCCAATCTCCTGATGAAGTTTAATGATCAATATTTTTAAGTTCTGAATTCGGAGAGTATAACAGTTTTTACGAGTACTAACGAAGCACACAGATTTCTCTGCAACATTGTACAACGCTTGAATGACTAGCTCAAACAAATTCAATAACAGCTAAATTATTTTAGACTTGTGCAGTGATATAATACCGTGAAGAATCCCTATAATAATTTTTAATCTGAATTAGGTATGTATTTGAGGTCTATATAACCTCAATGTTTATGTTCAAGAGATACGTAAGTTTAAAAACTCCAACATTGCGACTGTCTCAGGTTTTGCACGTGTTGAACACATCTGGTTCGAATGAATGATATAGTTGCAACGAAAAGAAATATTCGTACTATGTATGAAAAATCAACGTAAATCAAAAACCTTTACTGGTTTAAAATATTTTTGGGGCCGTAGTATTGTTAAATTAATGCTACGATTAAGAAAATATATACATACGTATATAAGTGTGTATAAGATAAGGTTCTGGGACCATAAAAGCGTTTATGACGTTGTCCTGATAAGGAAAGTATATAAATAAATTGGGCTTAAAACGTCCTCTTCGGTCTACAAGTGACTACTTCTGGCCATTTTAGTCTACTTTCCGTCTAAGATATTTCCGGTATCGTAGTAGCATTATAATTGTTGTCATGATCAAGAACGAATGTATATTGACACTGGGTCACTTTTTCACACTACAGCTGCAATATCGAACCAAGATGCTGACGCTCACGCTTGTGCGTTGACGTCAACGTGAAGGGAAGTCAATTTTAAAGTTTTAATAATTATTAAGTTCGTATGCAACTTAAGGTGTTTATTGCCAATACACACGTACTTTATTATAAAGCAGTATAACGCTCAAGATTTAAGTTCAACCAGAATATTTTTTAAAACACAAATATACTTCATAACTTACCGCCTTCAAATAGTGTTTGGCTATTTAATAACATTAACTGTATCGTAATTACAATTTATTGTGTGTAGGCGCTTTGAAAACTAACCTTTTGCAGCGCCTCCTGGTGACGAATTACACCAATGGGCGTAGCATATAAACCCCCATGGAAAAATAAATATACATAAAAATTTTCAAATTGATCGGTCAAATAGTTTATGAGTCCGTCATTGTTTTATATACAAACATACTTTTATATATATATATATATATATATATATATATATATATATATATATATATATATAGTACCATTACCAAACAGTGGATGATGTCAGATAAAGTAGGCTAACTCAATGTTAGTAACCAATACATGTATTTCGAAACAATACCGTATGTGTTTTTATTGGTTAATTGGAATTGGAGTTGTAATGTTTTTGTTATCAACGAGCATCAGCATATACTAAATCATACAGTAACGCCTACAATAGGAGGATTTCGCGTGTTACAGCTCCGATATCTGTTTTAATCAGTGAAAACCTTTGTCTGCAAGCCGAGCTAATCAAACATTCAAACGGTCACATTGCCCATTTATATATGGCATTGTCTCTGTTGATATGGAGAAACAGAACAGTATCGTATCATGTGATACGTATAATATATCTATATTCTGTATCCATTCTGTATCTGAATAATTCTATTTGGTTGGTATTCTGTTATCCTACAGTTAATGAAGTATAATTGTTTCACGGTAGATAAAATAATTTATTTTGCCAACCACAACTTGACAGTGAATTGTACGGAATAGTAATAATTTGTGGCCCAGATTTGTTTGTAAGTTTATTGATACATTTTATATGATACTTGAAAAGTAGGAGCTGTAAATATTTTACATTCGCGCAAGCTGTGTTCGGACTTAACCCTCATGGTGGTGCTGTTTTTATTTCATTAATTAATATCTAGGCTTAAAGCAAATTCGTTTGTGATTTAGTCTTTTAGGACTAAAGCAAATAATTTTTAAATTGCAAATAAATCCATATGCTCAGAGCATTTTTCTAAGATAATTGGGAAATGGCACGTTAGTAAAAAGGCCTTTATCTCAGATAATAAGTACAATTGTTACGATTAGCAATGCAAAGATGTTATCCCTTGCTACCGAAACACTAAGCTAACATATTGAAAACCCTATTGTACAAATTTTGTGATTACGATAGGAAAAATGAGTGGAAAGGAGAGGGGAGAATAAATAGCGTTATGGATCTGAATAAAGTTATAGACCAGTATTAGATGGTGGTATTACAGTCTAAATCGCAAAAGGGCACACGCCGTTGTAGGAGGAGCAGTAACTGTCAGTCAAGTAATAGAGCTCTCAAACATTACACTTTAGAAATTAGAAAAGAAAAACTAAAATCTGGGAAATGATTCGAAAACGAGGTGAACAACCTCAATACAGTTGCTTGCCTACAAGGAGTACTGCCTTCTGACCCAACTGTTCATATGGGATCCTTGAGGTTAACATATGGACAGTTTACCTTAAATCCGAGAGATAGGCTCAAACTCCTTGAGACCCACCCCTCAAACTGTGACTTTCCACAAAATGAGTCAGGCTTGTCGGGCGGAAGTGATACTGGGTCAAGAAGGAGACCCAATCGCGAATGTTGGACACATTGTAACGGATCGAATATCAAATGAGCAATCAATAAGTTTAGTTCATCTAAATCATCAAGAGGGGACGGAACTTTCTCGCTTCTCCTCCATAACATTTTCTTGTGTTTTATAGGAATATATATATATATATATATATATATATATATATAATATTATATATATATATATATATATATATATATATATATATATATATACCGTATAAGGAATATATATACTGTATGCAGAAAATAACGACTTGAACCGCTCGGCCATTGGCGCTCCCATGTATCATAAGTAGTAAAATGAAAGAACAAAGTTCTAAATATTGTTCATTTAGGTTCTACAAAACAACTTGTAGCCATTAAAAAGAACACAATTAAAGACAGCACATTGCAACCTTAACATACAAACTTGTGTTCACAGGCCATTTTCAAAATTATGTATAAGACTGGCTGAGGCTTAGTATAACTCAATAATTTACATTGTTTAACTAATGTTCTACTCAGTACCTTCAAAAACATTATAAATACAAATTTAATGTTCCCATAAATAGAAAAAGCTTAAGTACGTAACTTCAACGTTTTGTTTTCTACAATTTAGTGATATAATGAGAGAGGTTAAAAAATGTTTATATTAAACGGCAATTCATCTTACAATCAATTTCGGATCAATTTCGAAATATCGAAAGACCCACGCATCCCACACAAACGAGGAGCTGATCTGGTTTCCTTTCTAATGCGGTTCTTTAAGCTACAGGCCATCAATTTATTCCATGCCTTAATCACGTCAAAAAAAAGTTTTTCAATTGAAAACTGTCCCAAAAACTTTTTTTTCGTCTCTATTAAAATAAAAAATGTCTAGAAAGCAAAATGTACAATCTAGAATCTACGATATAATTCATGAGATTGTAGATTGTGAACTATCTATGATGTATACAAGGCATAATTCTTTTCAATAATAGTAAAAATTTAAGTTTAATCTGAAATGAAAATGTATTACATAATAAATTCTCTAATAAATTTAAAAAGTGACAAAAAAACAAAACGCATTTTGACGAAAAATAATACATCCCTTAAATATACAAAGTTGTTTATATTGTTAAATAGGTTTAATATATGAAACATAATAACTTTATGAAAACATGTATATAAAATGTTTATTCAAGCTACAGCAATTACTAGTAAATTAAGATAAATAAATAAAATACTTATTTTGTCTTCCTAGTTATTGACTGATATCGCGCAAAATGAAACTATTTACTCTTCACTGTTTACATCATAAAGTAGACAAACTACCCTTAATATCTACTTACATTACGATACCAATGTCAGGTTTCTTATTAAATGTAGATGAAATTTTTCATAACTTTGTTTTATAGTTATTTTAGCTATGACATTAGTGTGACAGATTTAAGCTACTATGCAAGCTAGGAAGTATGTTTGCAAAGCCAATTGAAAATCTTGTTTATGTTTAGAATAATTTAGTAACACGATTTAAAATACCTTTACTGAAAATATATAAATAACGTATAAATACGTTTTTCATTATAACGTGAGGAACCTCAGTCTTTTACAGCAATATTTGAGGGCATCTCGTAATCAGACTCTAAAAATTAAAACTACTGAAGAGAAAGATATAAAACCTTTACAGTTTCTAGATGACAGTTGATTGAAAAGCATTACACATTCTATTGATAACATAATATAATTTCATTTTGTGATATTGTATATTATAATATTTAATTTAACTAAATTATATTTTATGAAAGAAATATATTAGGTTACGTCTTAAAGCCGTAAATCGTTAAAATAATGCCAATATCTAAAGTTAAATGTTTACATTACAAATTATTATATTAATTCATTGACGCTTGACCTTGTTTAAGTTTCATATTTATATGTTTATATAACTATAAATTAACTTAAGTTAATTTATTTTAGAGTTTTAAGAATTAATTATTTTATTTATATTAAGTTATTTTAAAGGGAAATCAATGACATATAGGTGATGTATCGGAGTGTTTATACGAAACAGAACCAGGTTAAACCAACCTTAGCTTCACGATGTATGCACACTCTACCGAACATCCTACGAACTAAAAATGTTTTCTGTAATCTAAAAAACATGGTTCATCCCGTGCTATCGTACCTTTATAATATACAACTCTCTCGCTTTCTCTGCTCCATCCCAAATATTCATAAAACCAAAATTACTTGAGAAAATGTCCGCATAAAACTGAACTAACATCCCTTACCATCACTAAAGTGGCCATCCACACAGTAAATAGTAGCAAAGTGCCTCATGTTTTATCACTATGGAGTTCTAAAGTGTGTTCTCAGCACTAAACCATTTATTTAAACTGGCGAACTCTGAATGCACAAGTAGACACTCATATTTATCCTTAGATTGTAACTAGAGCTGTACGTATTGCATGTAACATTTCTCCGATTTTATTGGACCATAAAATGTGAAGAGCTATTGACAGACGTGCTTCAAGGAAATCAACATATTTTATTGGCGAAACGTTTTACGTCGTAGCATAAATGCGTTCTAACTAGAATAAGATGCCTATGTATCATTTCTCAAATATTCTTTTGTGTAGACAGTTTATGGTAGTTACAAACAATAATTGAATAAGCGAATTAATTTTTGTAAGGGTAAAAGGTTTATGAACATTCAGATACAAAAGATTGCACATCATTAGTGAAATTCAACGATGTTTTCCAATCGACCCTAAAATTTAAGTTAAAAAATAATAACCTTATAAAAAAATAAAACCTCCTCCGTGAACTAAAATATATTGTCCTTATTGTTTGGGTTCCATGCAATTTGTCGTTTAAATAATTAAACGGCCTCCAATTATGAATCTGATTTTTGTATTTCTGTGTTCATCGATATTTACAAGACAGAAAACAATCCAAAACTACTTTCGAAGATAAAACGATTTTTTAAATTATGAAATATTATAAATAAAAAAGAATATCAAAATGGGTGACTAAGCGCTAATATCAAGAACAGCTAATTATGTTTTGTAAAATATTCGTTGAAACCTGAGGAAGGTTTATAAGAAAAGAAAGATAAATAAGTTATTCAGAATATTTTGGAATTCTGAAAAACATACACTTACTTATGCTTTATAACTTAAATTTAACTCACACTTGTTCTTGATAGTGTCTAGAAATATGCAGATGAAATTCTAAAAATAGACTAAATAATCGGATTACATTGAAATTTGATAAAATATTAATTTTACAGTGCTTGATCAGGTGTGTTATGCAGATAGAAAATACAAAGTTAATATCTAACTTTTACTCCAGATTTTTCCAGTGTAGAATTTAAAACATAAAATGCCTTGTAACATTATTTAAACCCTGTTATAAAAACAACCTTAATGAAAAAAAAACTGTGGATGTTTTCACGTACGGTACTCCAAACTGGTGGACTTTCTGGACATTATGATATGGCATTTTAGCAGTGCCTTAAGGAAAAATAGAGAAAGATCACTAATATGCCGAGTCAGCTATGTTACTGTTAAGCATGAACACTGAAATAATATATACCTGATTTATAACTAATTACATTTAAAAAATGTCATAGGACTTTATCTTATTTTATCATAAGTACTTTTATAGATAACGATAATCATAAAGATATTTTGTTAATTTTGGTAAACGTTTGAAGCCGCGGTTAACAGTTAGTTTTATAAAAAAAAACAAAAATAGGCAGAAAATTAAACGATTTTAGCATATAATATTTCATATTTGTCTAGACCTGAAAAATAAATCTGCGAATGATTAATATAAACTTTGCAAATATCCTCTGTATGGGCCTTTAGGAACGTATGTCATTTTCTGAACTTTCCGTTGCTACGGTGTAATAAAAACTAGCATATTTGTAGCTATTAGTTATCCTCGGTGTTCGTGGTATTTCCTATTGAATAACATGTACGTTACAATCATACCCTTTTTAAATTTAAACTCCCAAAATTAAGTGATGTTCACTGGAAGATATTCCAACCTTTTGATCCATTTCAAAATAAATAGACTTTAAGTTTAAAGAGCGTTGTTTTGGAGGTGTGAGAGGTTTTATTACCACCAATGAAATAAACAAATATATTTATTTATCCCTTGTGACATCATTCTGAGATGGTTCATGGTCATCACATTGAATCTTTAAGATGGTTTATTACTGGTGCTTAATCTCTAATGGCATCAGGTTGTATGATTTGAAAGAGCTGCGTCATTACTTCAATCAACCAAGTTTTTGTAATGTAGAAAAGTGCCGTTCCGTTTGCGTTATTTGGGATTTGAGGGGAAGTGTGAGCTGCATGTAGGGATTTGCCCTTGAGAAACTATTAACATTACCTTCTCTGTTTATTAATTGTTATCTATTTACTCTCTTAGAAATGTAGAATTTTTTAATTAAGATATTTTACCTGTCATATATCAAGTTCGTAAAAAACCCTCTAAAGTAAATTTACATAAACTACTGGCCATTTGGCCAACAAAATATTTGATAATCTTTCTTCGGCAGTCAGAAACCATACTGATGATTTCAATTTGTAGATACTTAACTGTGTGAATTGTGCGTGTCTATAATAATTTCGTTTATCGTATAAAAAAACTTAAAATGTACAAAAAACTTATTCCACATTTATAATCTTTTATGATTTCAAAATATTGTAAAAAACCAAGAGGTTTTTAAAAAATTACCCGTTCATATTTCATCCTGAACATAGAGTTTCTGACAAAAAGTTATAGAAATTAGTTTTTAATTGTACCAATTGAAAACAAACATTATTTTAACGATTAAATGGCCTACCTGTAAATAACGAACTTTTTTAATACGTGAAATGGATGAGTAAAACACATCCAAAGTTTTATTCTATATTTACATGTAAATATTTACATTTACAAGTGTTTACAAATAAATAAACTGTCAATCAGCCATTCGATCAATAATTTATTCTAGAAACAATCGTTTAATTTTTTAGTAGATGGTGTCGCTCGTTTCCAGTATTAATGCTCTACATAAATATTTAATTTAATTTCGTAATATTTAATTGCTATTTTTATAACATCAAAAGTTTTAAAACATTATACGATTTTAAAAGACTATTAAAACCTCATAAAACATTATAATTATTGCATACAAATAAAGGTTTTTTTTTATTTTATATGAGTAAAAAATTCATTCTTTTATTTATAAAAACTATTATGTACTTTACCTTCGCATAACTTACTGAGGCCAAAACAAAACTTTCTCATGATGCTGGGGATGAGAGAGTTTCTGTGTAAAAGTTTACTGGAACTTGGGCATAGTTTATAAACTAAATTTTGTTGTACAAAAGTACTATTGCTACTGATAAATTAAATTGTTTTAAGACTTAATATAACTGAAAATACATATTTACCCTATTTTGATAGAATACTGTAAGACACAGTTTATTACATAACATTACATACTTCTCCAACGAACTGAAATTGATTGAAGTCCATTTATAATTAGGTAAATGTTTGTAATTTTATCTATCCTATAACAATATGGTACTTAGACTTTTGCGTAATATTGCCGGATGTGACACATTGATGCAGACCCACAGCACCATCAAGGTGCAAGACGTGGGCAAGATAAAACTACAATATTATATTAATCAGGTATATCACTTAACTACGGTACAACCCAAGTAGGCTATCCACAAAATTATCCATACTACTGCAGAAATTTTCAACAGTGGACCAACATAATTTACTATCACAAAAATAGCTATACCAACAGTTGATTTCCCAGTGTGATACAGTAGGAAAGTGTTTCGTATTTTATATTTATGGACCTCTAAACTGTGTTCTTGACACTGAACTATTTACAGGCGGTGAAATTGGGAAGCCTTGATCTTCAGATTGTATCTGAAGCGGTTTTATATCTCCATTTCGTATTATCAACATACAGTGTGAATGAAGTTAATAGATTAAATAAAAAAAGAAAAAAAAACGATGACATGGTTGGAGGTGATTTCTGTATTACATGTAGGTTACTAGCAAAGTATCAATGTTATATTACTATATAAATACGTTATTAACGATGAAAACAAATTAAATTGTATGCTTTACTCAAAATGGCATGGCTTCAAATATTATTTTAAATGTAATTTTTTATCCTTAAGATATTCTTATGTATACTTTATATACAAGTATATTATGAGATATAATATGTTCCCTCATGTAATTAATTTTACTATGTACCAATGAAGATACAAACAATTACTGTATTTTATACATGACATCTAGCTCAGTCATCAGGTTTAGCTGTAGTCAAATGTCCATTGAAATGAAAACTATTTTCTTTCAAACTATTCCCCATTGCAACCAAGTTTAATGTACATAATATTTATTGCTTTACAAAAGACTAGATGTTACATTTATACTGACGTTGTGTGATAAAAATACTATATGGCGATAACCAGTTCGGTATGGTGATTTTTAGATAGCTCGAGTCAACCTAACTTTATTGCGCGATCTTGTACTGTTAGTAGGGCATGCTTACCTCCGTAACTTCAGCGAGATCTGAAAGTTTCTGCCAAATAGTGACATAATTTCGTTGGTAGTGCAGTACGTTGGTAGGGCATGCTTACCTCCGTAACTTCAGCGAGATCTGAAAGTTTCTGCCAAATAGTGACATAAATTCTTTGGTAGGGCAGTACGTTGGTAGGGCATGCTTACCTCCGTAACTTCAGCGAGATCTGAAAGTTTCTGCCAAATAGTGACATAAATCCGTTGGTAGGGCAGTACGTTGGTAGGGCAGTACGTTGGTAGGGCATGCTTACCTCCGTAACTTCAGCGAGATCTGAAAGTTTCTGCCAAATAGTAACAAAAATCCATTATCTTACATTATAAACAGGGCCATTTACTTAACCTCAAGCGTCTCATGAACCAAAATTATGTGTTTTGTAGTATCCTGTAGCATAATCTACACTTAAGATTTTGAACATGAGTACTAAATTATGAGTATTTTAATAAAATGTCTGTATCTAATAATGACAGAAATCATCTGCTGGTAATGGTGTCTTTAATGAATTTCTTACAAGCCCAAAGAAAATCTATCAACGAAGATAGTGCTTGCCTACGAACAGTGATCTTGCAGACTTTCCCTAAGAGCTGTTCTGGGAGATAAATTGTACATTTTATAACCAGATTTATCCTTAATTAAAGAGCTATCCTGTATAACAGAATAGCTCAATTGTTTAATATTGCTTACTATTGTTTATCTTTTTCCTTCTTCCTTCTCAAATTATACCGGGTTCGGAGAAAGGACTATTAGATACACTCTATCAAGTCTATTATATCCGATGTCATATCCAGCGTGTGAAATACTTTTTAAAATTACAACTATAATGCACTGAATAGCATTATTATGAAACAATAATTTCATTAGTTATCTAGGCTAGATAGTTATAAATTATACAATTAATCATGAATAAAGCCAGTGCGCAGTATTTAGTTGGTCGTCCGCCTCGGTATCTTAAAATGAAGAAACTTGAAATCTTGAATGGCATTAAAGAGAATGTGCTGGAATGTTTAAAATAAAAATTACAATTGAAAATAAAAGGAAGGTAAACACAGTTTAATAACAAGAACTGCTTAGATATAATTAGTAATTAATTAATAAAACAAGGTTTAGTGTTTATCTCTAATAATGCAACAGCAACAACATCATTGTGCTTGGCCCAGGGGACATAAAGTCAGCACGGTTCTATGTAATAATAATATGGTAGTGTATGTATTAATGTAGCATGTAATTTGAATAGTAGTGTGGTGTATTAGTAGTGGTAGTAGAAGTAATAGTTTAATATTAGTATAACGGTCTAATGGTCGAGTGTAATATTAGAATGTGCCTGAGGATGGCTGGTGCAGGTCAGGCCGCTCGGTAATCTGCAGATATAATGGGCTCTGCTTGTGTGATACCTAAATGGAGTAGTCAATGTTTCACTCTATTTTAAAAAAAACAGGCAAATAGGGTGATTAAAAGCTAGTGCATCTATTATGATACACACGAATATATTTTTATAGAATGTTGGATATATAAAAGTTGTTTGTTTTAAAATACCCTTTACGTAACTGTAAATTAACAGTTCTTACATTATGCGCACATCTAGTATCATGATAATGGGTAACTTTTGAGTAATTGGCTCTGAATTGAAGAAAATTTACGTCAGGAGAGTCTTTAAAAAAGTTGGCAAGTAATAGCTGATTCTCTAAATAAAGTTTCATTAGAATAACGTTGACTTTTGCTAAAGCCTATTTTAGTATGCTTTTTTAAGAAACAAAGAAGAGATATATAATGGATGGTCTTGCCCCCCCCAAGCAATGATTCCGAAGGAAAGAAGTGATTGCATGTAAGTGTAATTGTAATATTTTGACATTTGCCCAGGCAATCCACCATCTGGTGTCGGTCTGACCTTTCCTTTACGGCAAAAGACAATTATTATGATAGCAACTAACTTATTGCAACTTAGAATGCAGTTTGATCTAAATGCTAGGATGTCAAGTAAATCATATAAACTGGACTCAGAGCTATTCATATTTATTGTTTATGTTGCTTGTCGATAGCCAGAAGGAAGCCAGAACGTTCAGAATAACATATAATTATACCACTGGATTAAATACTTGTTTATACAGTATTACAATGTAAGAGTTCATGGTTATTGTGAATGCGATAAAACAATACGAATGCCATAAAGTACTTTGATTTTGTTTTCAAAAACAACAATAAAATATTAGAAACAATTAATTAAATATTTATAGAGAGCAATATTATTGGAACCGAGCGGCACTACAATACACTATTGTTTCTAGAATACGTTATTGATTCGACTGGCTGATAATGTTACAGTTTATTTATTTGTAAGTATTCCTTTATTTCACTGGAAAACACATTGGAACGGATTAAATCGTTACCTCGGTAAACATGGAATAAAACTAGGGGTTGATTTTACCCCTCCATTTCACGTATAAATTAAAACAGATATTTACAGTTGAACAGGTGGGATTTTTATTCACGTAACTGTTTGCTTTCAATTGGTCGAGTTAAAAACAAATATTTCAATAACTGGTTGTCAGAAACGCAATGTCCATAATCAAGCATGAGTGGGTAACGTTGAATAAGTTGTGTTAACAGTATTTTTAAACCGAAAACATTAGATATATGGAATCAAAGTGTTTATACACTTACGTAGTAGTGCATGGTATTGTAGTTATATTCTAGCCATTCCTCATTCACAAAGTTTCTATCCTACCTCTTAGATCATAAATACCTGTGTGTAATATTTACAAGTTAAAGATCACTACAGAGTGGGTGTAAGGAAGGACGATATAAATATGAAGTATATAGCCGAGCAACGTCATTAGGCGCGGATTCTGATTATCTCAAAGCTCAGAGTTCCTGTAGAACTATTTATAATCTATGTCATATAGTAAAAGCACGACTATGGCACCCTGCCATAGACTGAAGCGTGATGATAACCAGAGTTGAAGGGACTTTGTGGTTAAAACTTCTATACTGAACATAATAATTACTTTGGGCATCCAGTGCTCTTCTTACCGATCCCTTTAGTTTTTATCAATAAGAG
Organism: Homalodisca vitripennis; assembly: GCF_021130785.1. Taxonomy (NCBI): domain Eukaryota; kingdom Metazoa; phylum Arthropoda; class Insecta; order Hemiptera; family Cicadellidae; genus Homalodisca; species Homalodisca vitripennis. The sequence goes on from NC_060209.1 coordinate 106,877,824, forward strand.
CAAAAATCCTTGTTTCCGGTACACAATAGTGTTTTACGAACGAGGCGAAGCCAAGGTATAAAATAAGACTAAGTATTTACTCCGTGTGGTGAACAATGGTTTTATTATACGGTAAACAAAATTAATATTTACATGTTTCATTAAATTTTTATTATAACTTAACATAGTAATACCGTCAAGTTTCAATATAAAAATACAGTGATTATTACTTACTTCTTCTGAAGCAATAACACAGTTTGAAGTATGTGCACTGAAAAAACCACATTTATGCGCCAGCTGATTTCTTATATCTCTTTTATAAGGTAACGAAAAACATCATCAAATCATTTTACGGACAAACTTAAGATAAAAAGCTGTTATTGAAGCAGTATGATGAAATATTTTAAATATAAAGTATTTAATTTCGAGCTCGATACTTAATATAAATAAATCTATATGCTACTTTTAATATACATTGCACTTTTTGAGTGATGGGGATTTTTTATAGCTTTCCAACGTCCTTAATATGGGAGTTGGCTACAAAAGAATAAATTGCTGTATAAAAAAAGTATTTTATGCATTATATAAACAGGAATGCACTAGCTATTTAATCGAAGAATGAATTATATCCCATTATACATATCAGGATCAGTAATAAAAATAATATAGTATCGTGCAGCAAACAAAACGACAGTTCTGTAGGTTTAATCACATGACAAAAATTGTTTTATTGTGACAATAATAGGTATTGTTGTAGATAGTGACCAAGGTTGTGAAATAAGAAATTTTGAAGTATTTTTTTCTATGAGTGTTTACTTACTGTCACTATAAATTAAATAATATGAATTTAAAGCTCTTTACATAATCTTAGGTACGTCTTGTAATAACATTTCCTAAATTTCTAAAGAAGTATAGGAGTTTATCTTATGAGTACTCACAAAAAACTGATCCAGTCTCTCAATTTTAGTATCCAACCTTTAAGTATTTCGATTCAGGTATTAAATAATTCAAAAGAAGTTTCAAAGACCTTAAGAATTTTCTAAATCTACTACATATTTACGAATTCTGTTTAAGATGGAGCTTATATTGGTTACTTACATTGTAGTCACTAAATTTAATAATCACAACCAACCAGTAATTAAAACGGTTTATTATGCCAGGACTTTTGAAAACATTACAGTATAGTAATACTGGATACACCATAAAAAATACATCTTAGAAATTATAGATACACTTTACCAATCCAAGGCGTTTCAACGCATGGTAATAGTATTGTACAAGTCGAGTAAACAAACATGATTTATTAAATCAACAAGATAGACTATGCAAAATTTTACATTACGTTCAAGATTACATAAATAATATTACAAATCCACATACTATAATTAGAAGTTACTGTATCATCCTTATTTAAAATCAAGCCACTGATGAAAATTAATATTAAAATTACATATTTCTTACTGATACTAAACAAATAAATAAATACACTATAATATATAATTTTGTGAAGTGTCTTTCGAAGACTATTTTAATTTTAGATGCCCTCACAAATAAAAAGTTTTAGTATCATTTTGTTGTGATTCTTTAATTTAGAGATTACAATGTAAGGATTCACTGGAGGACCATTTTGTAACTTGTTGCTTTTGTAATCTCTGCCATACTGTAGATAAATACGTGCGTAGAGGCGGGGTAAGAACTTGAATCACATCAGTGGTTCGAAACCTAGAGGCGAGTTATAACTGTGACAAATTTACTGTGGGTTTTAAGATAGTAAATTTCCAAACTAAAAGATGGATGACATCATCAACATTAATGATATAAAATATAATTTCTTTATATAATTCCTTGACCAATCAGAAACAGATTTTGACCGAACAGTTTTGCGAGCTCGGTAGAATTTTCTTCATCTTTTAATTTAGGGCGCTCTCGAGACAGCGTAAGCTGTCGTTATTGTTCACTAAAAAAATTATTTTGACCCCTAAAGAGCCTTCGTCTCAAAAATATGTTTTTGAGAAAAACAATATTTTGCTAAGTAATAATATTATTTTTACATTTTTCACTATTCTTCTGTTATAAAGTCCTGCTCTCCAGTATGGAGATATGAAAAAGTATACCTGAAAAATTCCCTCCAAGAAATATCAGGAACATCCCATTTTAAAGATCCCAATATTTAAAAAAATAATTCTCATAGTTGGAGACCTATAAATTGACTTTTTGTATAGTGTAGCCTTTTTGTAACTGTATTCATTTTGAACAGAGTGATAAGTAATTGATTGGTTTGACGTCATTGGTATTATCCCATAAAGATATTACATTCAAAGTATCATTTGATGGTTCGTCCTATTCAACATTTATGGGTTACTCTCAAGGGGGCATATTTGTCACCCAGCATGTTTATTGCTTCAACACATTGCATTATAAAAAGTAAATGTTGTTTATTAACTTTATGTGAACTATTCTTACATTATTAAATTTGAAAATTAAGAAACACTTATATTTTTAGAATTCTCACAGGAAAATTATATCTTTCTTGTGTACAGATATAATTTGAGAAAATAAGGCCAGAAGAATTACTTTATTTAGTGTGTTATGAAATTATAAACTCATGAAACATGGAATTGAACAAACAAACGCTCATTTTTACAAAGAAAGGTAGACAGAAGGAATCTAGGCATATTGATGAGGATAAGGTTCTAGGAGGAAACAATGCTCTGTAGTATCTCCTACATAATGTAAAAACCCTCCATACCCCCCTCTACTCGTACTCCCGATCTAGCATCTGTCTTTTACTATCCTGGAATAGCTTTTACTGAAATCATTGGCAACATTAGTTGTATGTTTATACTTTATAAATTATAGTTGAATAAAATTACACAATTATATGTAACTTGTTAGGTGTTTGTTAATAAACTTTCATTAATACATTTAAACATATAAATGTTTGTATTATAAAACACACACACACACACACACAAACGCGCGCGCTCAGCGCGCGCGTATATAGTTCTTGAGATAAATAATTAATTAAATACCATAGTAATTACAGTGTATCTTTTATTCTAATAAAAATTTCAACTAAATGTCACGTTCACAAGTTCGGGTTACTGTTTTACACAGATTGTAGTGTCACTGTCGCCGTAACCAACTAACACAACCCCTAGTTACAGTTACTCAGCTAACAATACACAAGTTTCGGGTGTTACTGTCACAAAGCCTCACTGAGTTTAATCTCTGATTCTCTGATTATTGTGTTACTGTTGTAATTAATTGTTAACTAATATTTTAATGCATAAAATACTAAAAAAGCTGTTAATTCATTAGACATGTTTTATAACTTTGGTCAAGTTAAAATTTATAATTATTTTCCAAATTTAACGAAGAAAATATAATATTATTATTATTATTATTTTATATTATTTTTAATAATGCTAGTTATCGGTCAGCGACTATCAATTTATCCACTTTATATCCCGTATACCAATGCCAATTCAATGCGTTATAAATACTACAAGTCATTCAACTAAAATACAAAATTAAGCTTAAATATTAAAAGGGGAGGGGCAAACTTGTGTGTTTAAAGGTTTAAATACGTGATAAAAATGTAATCACGTGAGTCTTATACAAGTAAACGTATTAAACTAACGTAAATTAAAAAGTCCAGCATTGGAGTAGTTTGTATAATAGCGATAAGATGTCATGTATAAACGAGCGCAGATCGAGAAGTTTATTGAGCTGTAAACGTCAATAAGAGGTATTCCTTTACCCAATTTTATATTTATATTGTACTATAGCAACTCTTAATTGTACAAGTCAAGTTTAAATAAATATAAAATACAAAGCGTTATAACTTTTCGATCCTAACAATCGATTTCTTCAGTAATGCCATTATAATATTGCTGTTCCATGATTTGAATATGATTAATAAAGTATTTTTAAAATTAACTTTTATAGAATAGTTTATCTATGTTCTCAGAACGTCCTCCAAGAAACCGCCGGCTGTGTGGGATCCGGTCGAATTGACAAGTTCGTCACAAAGTTTTTTATTAATCCAAGCTCCAGTATTAAGCAGAATTAAACAAGCTTTACTCGGTCGTCACTTCTGACAATTATTAATTGTTCTTGTGATTTTTTATAATTAATTGTGCAAATAGAGACAAGGTTATATAATAATTGGAGTGACTGCTGTAAACATTTTTTTTTTTCTAAAAAATGAAAAATTATTACAAAATATTACACGTGGTGTATTTTTATGCCCATTGAGATTTCTTATTTTTTTCAGTTCCACAAGAGTTTATTAAAAACAGTTGACAAAAGTTGTATTAAAAACAATTTTTGAACATATTTAAAAGAATTTTTCATTTTCTGCTTTGTATTCTTGGTGGAAGTGAGTGGGTTTTAATGGAAAAGACATTTTTTGTATACTTACACATTAAATTTATTAAATAATTAATATATTTTTAATAAATTTAATGTGGAAGTATATAAAAATATCTTTTCCATATTTAAAAGAAGTTGGGAATTTATTTATTTTTCAACTGCTTTTAAGTATATTCGACGATTTACTTATGTTGTAAGTAAGTATGCATGCAAAATGCTAATGGGGAAATACTAATGAACCATTAGCACTCACAGTATTCTGGTAAGTGGGCTTTCAATGGTTATAGGCTGGCTCTCGAGATACTGGACCACGGATTTCGTTAAAATGTACCACATCTTGCTTGCCATAGGTTCACCAGAAAGGGGCACTGAACATTGCAGCCATAGTGTGTAAAGGCAACACTCTGATAACACTATTAAAATAGAAATGCATTTTCAAACTGTACCTCTGAAAAACGATGTTGAGATTTCGTATTTAATGCTTCTCCTTTAAACACTGAAATCCAAGCAACTGCTTATTCAGTTCAGAAAACTCACATAAATTGATTCCGGTTATTTGCTATCACTATAATGTTACTAATAAATATAATACTATGTTTCCAGGATAAGAGTATATCCTCTTCGTCATTTTGTAACACTTATCTGGTATTTATGACTACCTTCTGCTTGTCTTCTTTCTATGGATAATATTTTTCATTACGAGTAGTGTTGCAAAGAACAATACATTTACTAACATAAATAACAATAAATAAGAAAATAGCTTTTTGGAAAACTAATTTCGTCTGTTTAACTGTGTAGAGAATAATTTAAAAGTTCAATTATAATTACTTTACATGTTATTAAATTGGATGTAATAATTATCCGTATTATTTGTTAATTCACAAGTAAACTATAGTGTTTAAATTTAAAATATTTCAAAGCTTATATTTTACGAGATAACAATCGTTAAATTTCCATTTTGAGGTTGAGTATCAGCGAACTATGATATTCATAGTAGTCATGTCATTTTACTACTTCCAATAAATAATTATTGAATTGCGTTTAATAAGTAAATGTTTTTATTTTAGTTTCCAAAACAGACAATACACTGATGATTTATACGTTTTTGTGAAATATATAAACTTAGCCTCAATCTCTTAAGAATGAAAACTCAACTTAGAAAAGTAAAACTTCTGTTCAAGGTTTCGTAACTACTTAGAAAGTTGTCAAAGATAAAGTTTTAGTTCGAGCGATGCTATTTGCTAATTCTAATGAGCTCCAAATGTAGTTTCAAAGACTCGTTTTGAGTTTCAGACATTAAAGCTTAGTAATATATTCAGAAAATTCACTGCCTCTTAAAATACAAATAGAATTAATTTTTCTATTTGTATTTTTCATTTAATAACATAATTGTGATAAATATAATAATAATAGTACAGAATACTGTATTCTATATTATTTAATGTGTGGATAAAATAAAAAGAATAAGAATAGATTGCTCTGTTGTCACTATTTAAATTAGATTATATCAATTACTGAAGACTGTAAAATTTTAGAAACTGTGTGAATATTTCACATCATTTGACGATATTTGGTATTACTATAACATTCTATTTTGTTTATTTGAATTAATAAATTTTTTGGCTGCGTCATTTTAAATGTTCATAGGTAGGCTATCCTTCCTGAAAAATGCAACAATTTTAATATTTTAGTTTTAACACTCTGCAAGATATGAGTTAAAATTATTTTGTGGCAGTTTGTGTCGAATTTGGATTTTCACAAATATTTCAATAAAGTAAAACACTCCCTAAAGCAGTTTTTTTTATATTTTTTAACGCCATGTACACAAAAAAATGTATTACAGTTTTTTTAAATAATTATCTGTGTCAAGAGACCTATAAAATAAGGTATCTCACGCCAATATATACTCATAGCCAATATGAGTATAAATGAGTTATTCGAACAATGTTGTCATCATGCTCAAGACAAAATGACAATAAGGAGGAAATTTATTCTTGTGAAGCATAGCTCTTGCCATCAACAGTGTAAGATTTGAAAAACTATTTACATGTTTATCGGCATGATAATTATATTACGTTTACCTGTTAAAAGTAATATTATTTATTCTAATCCTCAAATTACATGTATATTTTGATAGTTTCTTTAATATTAAATTATTGTTGAATTAATAAATAGTTATATTAAATACGCCAGTTGTAATACAATTAAAACGAACAATAAACCAACTTAAACAACCATTAATAAAATCAGTGTACTAAAAAATAACTTTTATATTAGATAAAACATGTACCCAAAGAAGGTATCTCAAAATTTTTTAGGACAGTGCCAAATTTTTGAGAAATACATGTGTTAGGTAATTAATTACAAAGTTATACATTATATATACTAATTCCTTTTACCATAGTAGTTAATAATATAACATTTAATGTTTCTGATGCAACAAACGAAAATATACACGTGGTTTAGTGCTTTATATTTCAATAATAATAGTCTAAAATATACGTACTGTTTTATTGTACAGTAATATACAATAATATAAGCACAGTATTGGTTAGAACACATTCACTTTTACATTATGTCTTTATTTAGTATATGAGAGATTCTATTTTTTATGAAAATATGAATCATAAATACATATATTTAAACGGCCCACCCAGAGAACTTCAATGGTAACTAGAACAATTCTAGAACATGATTCATTAGATCATGCTGTAAGAAAACTATAACCTTTAAAATTGTGTCACACAACAGCATCCTATTTAAAAATTGCATCCAATTTCTTTTGTAAGCCTAATACATCACTTATTTATGTTGTATTCAAAATTTGGTGCCACATTGAAAGGTTGTAGCAATGGCTTTAAGTACTTTTTCGTTATATCAAATTTAAATTAATATGCATTCTTAGCTGCTTGATTCCTGATTATCTCAAAGCTCAGAGTTCCTGTAGAACTATTTATAATCTATGTCATATAGTAAAAGCACGACTATGGCACCCTGCCATAGACTGAAGCGTGATGATAACCAGAGTTGAAGGGACTTTGTGGTTAAAACTTCTATACTGAACATAATAATTACTTTGGGCATCCAGTGCTCTTCTTACCGATCCCTTTAGTTTTTATCAATAAAGAGCAAAAATCCTTGTTTCCGGTACACAATAGTGTTTTTACGAACGAGGCGAAGCCAAAGGTATAAAATAAGACTAAGTATTTACTCCGTGTGGTGAACAATGGTTTTATTATACGGTAAACAAAATAATATTTACATGTTTCATTAAATTTTTATTATAACTTAACATAGTAAACCGTCAAGTTTCAATATAAAAATACAGTGATTATTACTTACTTCTTCTGAAGCAATAACACAGTTTGAAGTATGTGCACTGAAAAAACCACATTTATGCGCCAGCTGATTTTCTTATATCTCTTTTATAAGGTAACGAAAAACATCATCAAATCATTTTACGGACAAACTTAAGATAAAAAGCTGTTATTGAAGCAGTATGATGAAATATTTTAAATATAAATGTATTTAATTTCGAGCTCGATACTTAATATAAATAAATCTATATGCTACTTTTAATATACATTGCACTTTTTGAGTGATGGGGATTTTTTATAGCTTTCCAACGTCCTTAATATGGGAGTTGGCTACAAAAGAATAAATTGCTGTATAAAAAAAGTATTTTATGCATTATATAAACAGGAATGCACTAGCTATTTAATCGAAGAATGAATTATATCCCATTATACATATCAGGATCAGTAATAAAAATAATATAGTATCGTGCAGCAAACAAAACGACAGTTCTGTAGGTTTAATCACATGACAAAAAATTGTTTTATTGTGACAATAATAGGTATTGTTGTAGATAGTGACCAAGGTTGTGAATAAGAAATTTTGAAGTATTTTTTCTATGAGTGTTTACTTACTGTCACTATAAATTAAAATAATATGAATTTAAAGCTCTTTACATAATCTTAGGTACGTCTTGTAATAACATTTCCTAAATTTCTAAGAAGTATAGGAGTTTATCTTATGAGTACTCACAAAAAACTGATCCAGTCTCTCAATTTTTAGTATCCAACCTTTAAGTATTTCGATTCAGGTATTAAATAATTCAAAAGAAGTTTCAAAGACCTTAAGAATTTTCTAAATCTACTACATATTTACGAATTCTGTTTAAGATGGAGCTTATATTGGTTACTTACATTGTAGTCACTAAATTTAATAATCACAACCAACCAGTAATTAAAACGGTTTATTATGCCAGGACTTTTGAAAACATTACAGTATAGTAATACTGGATACACCATAAAAAAATACATCTTAGAAATTACCAATCCAAGGCGTTTCAACGCATGGTAATAGTATTGTACAAGTCGAGTAAACAAACATGATTTATTAAATCAACAAGATAGACTATGCAAAATTTTACATTACGTTCAAGATTACATAAATAATATTACAAATCCACATACTATAATTAGAAGTTACTGTATCATCCTTATTTAAAATCAAGCCACTGATGAATATTAATATTATTAAAATTACATATTTCTTACTGATACTAAAACAAATAAATAAATACACTATAATATATAATTTTGTGAAGTGTCTTTCGAAGACTATTTTAATTTTAGATGCCCTCACAAATAAAAAGTTTTAGTATCATTTTGTTGTGATTCTTTAATTTAGAGATTACAATGTAAGGATTCACTGGAGGACCATTTGTAACTTGTTGCTTTTGTAATCTCTGCCATACTGTAGATAAATACGTGCGTTAGAGGCGGGGTAAGAACTTGAATCACATCAGTGGTTCGAAACCTAGAGGCGAGTTATAACTGTGACAAATTTACTGTGGGTTTTAAGATAGTAAATTTCCAAACTAAAAGATGGATGACATCATCAACATTAATGATATAAAATATAATTTCTTTATATAATTCCTTGACCAATCAAAACAGATTTTGACCGAACAGTTTTGCGAGCTCGGTAGAATTTTCTTCATCTTTTAATTTAGGGCGCTCTCGAGACAGCGTTATTGTTCACTAAAAAAAATTATTTTGACCCCTAAAGAGCCTGAGAAAAACAATATTTTGCTAAGTAATAATATTATTTTTACATTTTTCACTATTCTTCTGTTATAAAGTCCTGCTCTCCAGTATGGAGATATGAAAAAGTATACCTGAAAAATTCCCTCCAAGAAATATCAGGAACATCCCATTTTAAAGATCCCAATATTTAAAAAAAAATAATTCTCATAGTTGGAGACCTATAAATTGACTTTTTGTTATAGTGTAGCCTTTTTGTAAACTGTATTCATTTTGAACAGAGTGATAAGTAAATTGATTGGTTTGACGTCATTGGTATTATCCCATAAAGATATTACATTCAAAGTATCATTTGATGGTTCGTCCTATTCAACATTTATGGGTTACTCTCAAGGGGGCATATTTGTCACCCAGCATGTTTATTGCTTCAACACATTGCATTATAAAAAGTAAATGTTGTTTATTAACTTTATGTGAACTATTCTTACATTATTAAATTTGAAAATTAAGAAACACTTATATTTTAGAATTCTCACAGGAAAATTATATCTTTCTTGTGTACAGATATAATTTGAGAAAATAAGGCCAGAAGAATTACTTTATTTAGTGTGTTATGAAATTATAAACTCATGAACATGGAATTGAACAAACAAACGCTCATTTTTACAAAGAAAGGTAGACAGAAGGAATCTAGGCATATTGATGAGGATAAGGTTCTAGGAGGAAACAATGCTCTGTAGTATCTCCTACATAATGTAAAAACCCTCCATACCCCCCTCTACTCGTACTCCGATCTAGCATCTGTCTTTTACTATCCTGGAATAGCTTTTACTGAAATCATTGGCAACATTAGTTGTATGTTTATACTTTATAAATTATAGTTGAATAAAATTACACAATTATATGTAACTTGTTAGGTGTTTGTTAATAAACTTTCATTAATACATTTAAACATATAAATGTTGTATTATAAAACACACACACACACACACACACAAACGCGCGCGCTCAGCGCGCGCGTATATAGTTCTTGAGATAAATAATTAATTAAATACCATAGTAATTACAGTGTATCTTTTATTCTAATAAAAATTTCAACTAAATGTCACGTTCACAAGTTCGGGTTACTGTTTTACACAGATTGTAGTGTCACTGTCGCCGTAACCAACTAACACAACCCCTAGTTACAGTTACTCAGCTAACAATACACAAGTTCGGGTGTTACTGTCACAAAGCCTCACTGAGTTTAATCTCTGATTCTCTGATTATTGTGTTACTGTTGTAATTAATTGTTAACTAATATTTTAATGCATAAAATACTAAAAAAGCTGTTAATTCATTAGACATGTTTTATAACTTTGGTCAAGTTAAAATTTATAATTATTTTCCAAATTTAACGAAGAAAATATAATATTATTATTATTATTATTATTTTATATTATTTTTAATAATGCTAGTTATCGGTCAGCGACTATCAATTTATCCACTTTATATCCGTATACCAATGCCAATTCAATGCGTTATAAATACTACAAGTCATTCAACTAAAATACAAAATTAAGCTTAAATATTAAAAGGGGAGGGGCAAACTTTGTGTGTTTAAAGGTTTAAATACGTGATAAAAATGTAATCACGTGAGTCTTATACAAGTAAACGTATTAAACTAACGTAAATTAAAAGTCCAGCATTGGAGTAGTTTGTATAATAGCGATAAGATGTCATGTATAAACGAGCGCAGATCGAGAAGTTTATTGAGCTGTAAACGTCAATAAGAGGTATTCCTTTACCAATTTATATTTATATTGTACTATAGCAACTCTTAATTGTACAAGTCAAGTTTAAATAAATATAAAATACAAAGCGTTATAACTTTTCGATCCTAACAATCGATTTCTTCAGTAATGCCATTATAATATTGCTGTTCCATGATTTGAATATGATTAATAAAGTATTTTTAAATTAACTTTTATAGAAGTTTATCTATGTTCTCAGACGTCCTCCAAGAAACCGCCGGCTGTGTGGGATCCGGTCGAATTGACAAGTTCGTCACAAAGTTTTTTATTAATCCAAGCTCCAGTATTAAGCAGAATTAAACAAGCTTTACTCGGTCGTCACTTCTGACAATTATTAATTGTTCTTGTGATTTTATAATTAATTGTGCAAATAGAGACAAGGTTTATAATAATTGGAGTGACTGCTGTAAACATTTTTTTTTCTAAAAATGAAAAATTATTACAAAATATTACACGTGGTGTATTTTTATGCCCATTGAGATTTCTTATTTTTTCAGTTCCACAAGAGTTTATTAAAAACAGTTGACAAAAGTTGTATTAAAACAATTTTTGAACATATTTAAAAGAATTTTTCATTTTCTGCTTTGTATTCTTGGTGGAAGTGAGTGGGTTTTAATGGAAAAGACATTTTTTGTATACTTACACATTAAATTTATTAAATAATTAATATATTTTTAATAAATTTAATGTGGAAGTATATAAAAATATCTTTTCCATATTTAAAAGAAGTTGGAATTTATTTATTTTTCAACTGCTTTTAAGTATATTCGACGATTTACTTATGTTGTAAGTAAGTATGCATGCAAAATGCTAATGGGGAAATACTAATGAACCATTAGCACTCACAGTATTCTGGTAAGTGGGCTTTCAATGGTTATAGGCTGGCTCTCGAGATACTGGACCACGGATTTCGTTAAAAATGTACCACATCTTGCTTGCCATAGGTTCACCAGAAAGGGGCACTGAACATTGCAGCCATAGTGTGTAAAGGCAACACTCTGATAACACTATTAAAATAGAAATGCATTTTCAAACTGTACCTCTGAAAACGATGTGAGATTTCGTATTTAATGCTTCTCCTTTAAACACTGAAATCCAAGCAACTGCTTATTCAGTTCAGAAAACTCACATAAATTGATTCCGGTTATTTGCTATCACTATAATGTTACTAATAAATATAATACTATGTTTCCAGGATAAGAGTATATCCTCTTCGTCATTTTGTAACACTTATCTGGTATTTATGACTACCTTCTGCTTGTCTTCTTTCTATGGATAATATTTTTCATACGAGTAGTGTTGCAAGAACAATACATTTACTAACATAAATAACAATAAATAAGAAAATAGCTTTTTGGAAAACTAATTTCGTCTGTTTAACTGTTAGAAGAATAATTTAAAAGTTCAATTATAATTACTTTACATGTTATTAAATTGATGTAATAATTATCCGTATTATTTGTTAATTCACAAGTAAACTATAGTGTTTAAATTTAAAATATTTCAAAGCTTATATTTTACGAGATAACAATCGTTAAATTCCATTTTGAGGTTGAGTATCAGCGAACTATGATATTCATAGTAGTCATGTCATTTTACTACTTTCCAATAAATAATTATTGAATTGCGTTTAATAAGTAAATGTTTTTATTTTAGTTCCAAAACAGACAATACACTGATGATTTATACGTTTTTGTGAAATATATAAACTTAGCCTCAATCTCTTAAGAATGAAAACTCAACTTAGAAAAGTAAAACTTCTGTTCAAGGTTTCGTAACTACTTAGAAAGTTGTCAAAGATAAAGTTTTAGTTCGAGCGATGCTATTTGCTAATTCTAATGAGCTCCAAATGTAGTTTCAAAGACTCGTTTTGAGTTTCAGACATTAAAGCTTAGTAATATATTCAGAAAATTCACTGCCTCTTAAAATACAAATAGAATTAATTTTTCTATTTGTATTTTTCATTTAATAACATAATTGTGATAAATATAATAATAATAGTACAGAATACTGTATTCTATATTATTTAATGTGTGGATAAAATAAAAAGAATAAGAATAGATTGCTCTGTTGTCACTATTTAAATTAGATTATATCAATTACTGAAGACTGTAAATTTTAGAAACTGTGTGAATATTTCACATCATTTGACGATATTTGGTATTACTATAACATTCTATTTTGTTTATTTGAATTAATAAATTTTTTGGCTGCGTCATTTTAAATGTTCATAGGTAGGCTATCCTTCCTGAAAAATGCAACAATTTTAATATTTTAGTTTTAACACTCTGCAAGATATGAGTTAAAATTATTTTGTGGCAGTTTGTGTCGAATTTGGATTTTCACAAATATTTCAATAAAGTAAAACACCCTAAAGCAGTTTTTTTATATTTTTAACGCCATGTACACAAAAAAATGTATTACAGTTTTTTAAATAATTATCTGTGTCAAGAGACCTATAAAATAAGGTATCTCACGCCAATATATACTCATAGCCAATATGAGTATAAATGAGTTATTCGAACAATGTTGTCATCATGCTCAAGACAAAATGACAATAAGGAGGAAATTTATTCTTGTGAAGCATAGCTCTTGCCATCAACAGTGTAAGATTTGAAAACTATTTACATGTTTATCGGCATGATAATTATATTACGTTTACCTGTTAAAAGTAATATTATTTATTCTAATCCTCAAATTACATGTATATTTTGATAGTTTCTTTAATATTAAATTATTGTTGAATTAATAAATAGTTATATTAAATACGCCAGTTGTAATACAATTAAAACGAACAATAAACCAACTTAAACAACCATTAATAAAATCAGTGTACTAAAAAATAACTTTTATATTAGATAAAACATGTACCCAAAGAAGGTATCTCAAAATTTTTAGGACAGTGCCAAATTTTGAGAAATACATGTGTTAGGTAATTAATTACAAAGTTATACATTATATATACTAATTCCTTTTACCATAGTAGTTAATAATATAACATTTAATGTTTCTGATGCAACAAACGAAAATATACACGTGGTTTAGTGCTTTATATTTCAATAATAATAGTCTAAAATATACGTACTGTTTTATTGTACAGTAATATACAATAATATAAGCACAGTATTGGTAGAACACATTCACTTTTACATTATGTCTTTATTTAGTATATGAGAGATTCTATTTTTTATGAAAATATGAATCATAAATACATATATTTAAACGGCCCACCCAGAGAACTTCAATGGTAACTAGAACAATTCTAGAACATGATTCATTAGATCATGCTGTAAGAAAACTATAACCTTTAAAATTGTGTCACACAACAGCATCCTATTTAAAAATTGCATCCAATTTCTTTTGTAAGCCTAATACATCACTTATTTATGTTGTATTCAAAATTTGGTGCCACATTGAAAGGTTGTAGCAATGGCTTTAAGTACTTTTCGTTATATCAAATTTAAATTAATATGCATTCTTAGCTGCTTGATTCCTAGGAAACTACATCTACCGCCATCTTACTCCGCATCGCTGGACTAAATGAATATTACTTACGAGTTGTGAAGAACAATAAATGTTACATGATATAATGAAAGCATTTTGTGGCTAAGAGAATGAGAGGTATAAGGTGAAGAGAGGATTTAAATGAATAGATTACGCCAAACTCACGGAAGCTATCTTTATTTGTCAATCATCACTGCTCATCACTGCTCAATTACAGGGATGTCTCTCTCTTCTGAAACGGCATCGAGGGGGAGGAAAATTGCACGGGAAAATCCAAAAACTACACTTAAGGCACTACAAAGGGGACAAGGACCACAATCTGGAGTGATTGTACTCAAATAAACATTTTAAAGACGTTAAAGAAGGGGAGAGTAACGAAGCCATGTGCTTGGCCTAAAAACGAACGACCCTCACCGAGATAAACTCACGCACGACTCAAAACCAAGAAAGGTCCGGGTGAAAGACACGGCAGTGACCCTAGGTAATGTCTACCTCAATAGAGTCTATAGGAGTATTAGGTACTGCCTCGAAGAGGCTTTACTTTATATTTTTATGGAGGTTTGATTTGGGTTTATTTTTATTGGAATTGCAATTAACAGCAGTAAAATACAATAATTTATAAGTTTTTTAACTGAAATAGTTAGTTCAGAATTCGATTGTAGTATCTCTTTAGACTTAAAGTTTGTCCACACTGGCCTATAATAGTGTAATTGTTACTGAAACCATATAAGGTAATAAATAAAATATTGGAGAGAAATTAGAGAAATTTCAGAGGTACTTATAAAAAAAACTGTTTCACTCACCAAATTCAGGAGCCTTTTATCTTTAAACTGAAATATAAATGATGCAATATATTGGAATATCCTTTAATGATTATCATTTATCACACGATTGCTTGGGATGTCACTTAAAAAGAATATGCTCATGGAGTATAATGAAATTGCATCTGAGGCTACGGATAATTGCCAGGTATATATGAAAATATAAATGTAAATTAATTGAAGAGTGAAGTTTATTTTATATTTTGAAGGAAAAAAGTTATAAATGTTATACATACCTCACTCAATCCTGTCCCGTCCACCAAGTACTGATTTTTTTATTTCCTCCAATAGAGACACCATTCTGAAGCCAATCATGATAAAGTCATATTTCTTAGCCATTAAGAGGTACGTTTCATTCATTGTAAGAAATTCAAATACCTACAATTTCCTTTATGTGGATTCTCCATATGGTTTCTATATAAAACTTCTAAAGTGACTTCCTGATCAGTTAGTGACACTATCCTTAAAATTTATAGTAGGCCCACTCTGAGTAACTATACAGTTTTTAAATAACCTTTGTAATAAATAAAACAATTCTACTATTATATATATATATATATATATATATATATATATATATATATATATATATTTAGTTTAAATTAATTGATGTAGGTTTATTAGTTTCGGAAAAAAATCTATAGACATACTTAAAGTAAGTCTGAATTATATAACCTCTTTGTTGATGGAGCTTTAAAAGTAAATTTATTTATTCTAATCTAATTAAATAACATTCTTTGATAAGAACAAACATCTCACAGTTGAAAAATGTCTAAATTGGACTTTCTGAAAAGAACAACTTTGTGAAACAAAATCAGAGTGCGAACTTCGGTTCTCGGAAAGAATGCTTTGAGCACATAAAAATTGTTGATCTGAAGTAATTGAATCCTTATTTTTAAACTGAATATTCTACAGAGAGATCCATTTGATTTTAAAACAATAATTGTTTAAGTATGTCTTTGGCTGTATTACATATGTCGTTAAATGCAAAACCATTTATAAATATGTCAAATATAAAAGATTTAGTATAACATTAAGTACAAACGTCATTTTAGTACACATACATAAGTTCAATTATGAATAATAGACTACCGTCAAACTAAAACAATCAATAGTATTTGGGTTTCAATGGATGCATTCAGATCATATTAACAAGGAAAATTCGTCACAAAGAATGTCCAAAATGAATTTGTCGAAATTGATTGAAAGAATAAAACCGTTGATGTAACATATAAAGGTAGTGATCGGTTCTGAAGTTGTATCTAATACCGTATAACAAACAAATCTGTGTGTGTTGATATACGTGGCGAGAGATCGCAGATCTATTGTATGGAACATAGAGTAAGGCAGAGGGAGTTGTCGGAGAATTTGAATAGCTTTGTTCTGAATATTATTTTGATAGCCGTTCTTTGAGATGTGGTGGTCTTTGATATTGAGAACCATTAGAACGTTTCCTAAATTTGTGATGATCATCTCTTTTTTGCTGAGTCTTCAGACAAATCTTGATTTGATACTATTTATCGTACTTATAGTAGTATGATGTCTCACAGAACACTTTCTTAACAGTATTTTAATATTTTCTCCTATAAATAGTAAAATGATATGTTAAAACTTAAATTGAGCTTGATTCCCAACTGTGTCTTATAAGGGTTTACAATGTGAAAACGTTCATGACTAAGAGAATCCGCAGCAAAGTGCTTCCTTTGTTAATTGACACTGAATCTTTTGTTATTATACGTCATACAACACAAATCGCATGTTGTTCAGCGTACCATAAAAAACCAAAAGACTCGAGTTTGCAAGATTTACGGGATTCATGCATCATTGGTGTACATCATACAATTTTCCATGCATGTGTTTGCTCAAGTGGATTTTAATGAGAATGGCATAGTATTTAACACTAATAGAAGAACATTTCTGTAGGGTTGTTTTTTTATTAACAGTGAAGGTAAATTATAATTTGACAATTTTTTACTTCTAAATTTAAAGAAAATACAATACTCATAGTCATATTCAAAGCACGCGATAACACGTTCAACCCTGTGAATTTCATCTAGACGAATTTAACACTGCTATCTTAATTATGCTGCCATTGTCTGGAACGGAGGTAGGTATAACATTTGAGACTGGTTAAATGAATACATCTCATCAACTTTGTTTGTACCTAATGAGTTTGAAATGTTTAAAACTAACGAAACATACTCGCTATACTGTGCACACTACGAATGTATATTAGTCGGTTACTTTTACTCAGTTTACATACAACATATAATATTATGTTTAAGTAAACTTATGTAGACTATGATTTTTAGTTTTAACTTATTTGAAATTAAAATAACATATAAAATGACATGGATGTATTAAAAAAAACAAGAATAGTTGGGTACTCTTGAGCTTTAATAGTTTCATACAAATGCAATATAACTTATACGAAATAAGTGACAAATGTTAGTTTTTTGCAAGTGATTGTACATAATGCCCATTATCGAAGAACGGGCGACCATTGCTCTATCCCGTTGCCGTGGTTATGTTCTGTCAACAGGCATGGGAGTATTTTACACATAAACTTAGAATAAAAAGTCTTGAAAGGGTAGTAATCAAGACTTTAGAGTAAAACACACACACACACACACACACACACACACACACACACACACACACACACACACACACACACACACACACACACACAGAATGTGATCATACGTAGCCCCACTGCGTCATCAAAGAGACTAAGTAGTGAGCTTGGAATCCAAAAATCCACAGTCTGGAAAAAACCTTACATACGTCTTGAAAAAAACTGCTTACTATATTCAAGTTGTACATAAACCAAAACCGGGCGTTTATGCCGCTCGACTGGCTGTGCATTATGTCCTGTTATATGTGGTTGAAAATGAAGATCTGAAGATGCAAATGCAGAATCTGGGCAAAGGAAGAACTAAATGCGAAGCGGGAGTGGTAACGAGATACCTCCGAAGTGAATGTGTGGTTGGTTAGTGATCACCAAAACCATAGTTGGACACACGTATCGAAGTGTTGGAACCACAGTTTTGGTACAAGATGGGATTACAACTTAGTTGTTTCTCAAGAAAATTAGGCATCACTCCATTTTGCTTTGGCTGTCCGTTATTATTACCTGAATGTAACATTCCCCAGTAGGTGGATTGGCTGTGAGGAACAAAGGATATGGCCATCGCGGTCACCATACTTGAATCGATTAGACTTATTTTCTTTTGATATAATAATTAGAAGTAATTTTTATCCCTAAACTTGTGTGAAAACAGAGTTTTTTAAGTTTGGTTTCATACAAAAAAACAGATAAGCATAATACATAAAAAAGTGAGATAGTTTAAAAAGTTTTTAAGAATACAAAAATATCACAAAGTGAGGGGTGTAGTCACCTATACACTAACAGTTTCATTACTCTCAGCATACCTTGTACAATCACAATTATACTTTTATTTTTAAAATACTCAAACATTTGAATGCAAATGTAATTGTGGTTCAGATATGTCGAGCAAGACAGGAAATGCAGTGCTTGTAAATGTTAGCAACTGCGTTAAGCGAGTAATACACTGAAGTGAGGGGAGGGAGATTACTGCTCGGCCCTCCATGAATATTTAGATGTGGAAGTGGCAGATCTCAGCTGTGACACCTGCAGGTTCTCGCGCTAATCCTTTTCAATGATTTCACCTTGGACATCCCACTGGACTTTAAAATATAGTTTAATAGGCGTTTTAAATCATATTATGGTAACCAATAAATTGTAAATATGTATACGTATCTCATTGTCATACGTGTCTGTACGTACGAGATAGTTTTTCATTGTTTAAACAATATCAATTAGCCGTGTAGCCATCTGGATATAGTGGTACGCACAAGTATTTACATCCTTATGTGGTGCTCTCATTTTAAGATCTGGGCTATTAAGGGTTAAACTAATTAGTATATAAATACAACTTCATATAGTTGCTTGAAATTAGTGTAAAAAACTACCTCAAATCTTAAAAACTTGAATAAATTGACTGTCAACAATTTATCCTTAATAGCCTAGATCTCCAAGTGACAGTACCATATTACGGTGTAAATACTGTTGTTTTTGTACAATATAGACTAAAATATGAGAAGCTCTCCTTCCGACTTAATAAGACGATAACTATGGCGGGTATTGCAGTCCGTAATCTTCTCCGGGGACGACCATCGATTGTTCAGGAACTGTGGTTACTTGTGGATCACGCAGTTCGTAAACTACCAACAAGGAGATTCCATTAACAAAAACTTGAGAGCATCTCTGTAAGGGGACTCATGATCAAATAGTTTCAAATCGAAAGTTAAGCGTAAAACAGAATTTTTAACTTTCAACCAAAATATGTTTCGCCTCTCAGGAAAGTGCTCAAGAGTTCCAATATCTCCTGTTGGATGCTAGAACCTGTAAAGGAGCAAGGAAATACAGCAGGTTTGTACAGGTAAGGTTTCTCCCAATGATCATTATGCACATCACAGTAGAAAGTAATTCTTCTGTCTAGTAACAAATCACTTCGTCTCTGTCATTCCTTAAATATCTTTAAAAAAATGATCTTGGAACGAGTAATCAGATGATTTTATTGTTATTATTATATTATGTTATCAATATACTCATTCTTTATCACCGTATTTATAAAAAATATTCTATTTATTTATTATAATTATTACTATTGTTTTATATATTAGTGTTCAAGTCGTTATCTTGGTTCATAATTTTTATTTTGTTTGTTTCTCATGCTTAAAGTGTTTTCCATTTTCTTATTTTTCAGGAATGTCTTCAAAATAATTATAATTGTTTTTGAATTGGTGCAGTGCCATTAGTGATACATAATTATAATAATTTTACAGTACTGGAGATTTGTCCTAACAATAGTAGCTAGCCTCTAAATTGATTTCTGAGATGTGAAACTTCTCAAATATTTGTGATTTGTTATTAATTGGATGCAAAATATAGATTTTCTGTTGTCATCAACGTCATAAAGAACACTTGGTCAGTATTTTTACGGCAATAGTTTTGTTTAAATCCCCAAGTAGAGACATAACATTTCAAATTGCTTGGATAATTAATGTCTACTATTAAATCGTCGTATACAACTGAAAATCTTAGTATAAGATGTTGATACATGACATATCAAATAATGGTAACTCAAAGTGTACTCAATTTGATGATAAAGCCAGATAAATTTTAAGAATACTAATTGGGAAATAAAATGAAAACTTCGGATATAATTATATCCTGAGTAGGATAATAAACCAATATAAGTAAATTCCTCTTTCGTACTCCAACCATTATAGAATTTATTTATGTAGAGAAACAGACTAGAAGAAAACTTTTTTACTTGGATAAAGAACAGCCGATACTTGTATAACTTGTTTATGTTGTCTCTGTTAACAAGGCAGCTTGTTATGAAAATATGTTGACATTAGAATACGGTGTAAAGTTTTCTCCTTTTATTTGTAACATCCACTATGATTTTCGATGAGTCGGAAAACTGGGTTTAATTCTCGGAGTAGATATTCTTTGATCTAGATTATGTAAAATCAATCAACAGTTTATCGTAAAAATAAATATTAAAACGGGAAAAAGAACTACTCGTATCTGCATAATGAGGTGCTGAAAGAAAGATAGACACCGACACATCAGTAGAAGCTGAAAAACTTAATGGAGAGCAATAGACAAGATTCAAGCGTTGACGACGGAGCGCAAGTGTTTACTGACCATAGTAAAGGTACTAGAATCGGACTTAAAATACCTTCGTGCCGAATTGAGGCGAGCGGAGGGCCTCATACGATTATGTTTTGCTGCCAGAACTGACAGCGGCCGAGATAATCAATGTCACCCCGCTGACTCCAACCAAAGCCAAATCTGTTGTTTCTCATGAACCTTGGCGGCCTGCCTCCAAGAACCACCTCAGCACTACTTCCTACTTGATTAGACCAACTTATACTTGAGACCTGATTTTCGTCCAGTACTTGTGATAGGCTACTCTCACGTCCGCTAATCAGGTCATCAGTATGTTAAGCGAAGAGCCATCACGAGGGAGGAAAAAATATTTGATATTAAATATTTGAGGAACGAATTCAAGTGTGGCCCTGGGTATGGTGGCATTGTAAGAATTTCACCTTGTCTCGCCTTTTGTTAAAGTAATTTCTGCAGACCTCCAGCTTGCAGATTCTGAGCCAACCTTCTCCAGTCCAAGCCCTTTATCCTAAGCCTGTTTAGGAACAGCCTGGTCGTTTCTCACAGCGAAGCGACCATAATCCCCGGGGGAACTCCAATGTTCGGTTTCGAGAAAGTAGCTGAATATGATTTTGGGGATGTGGGGGAGAGAGTAGGTAACAGATATCTTAAAATCGCGCATCTTAATATGAAATCGCGTAATACACAGCTTGAGATATATGTTTCCTGCTGCAAGATTTCGATTTTTATGTCTTTACCGTATCTGAAACCTTGCTCTATCCTTGAAAACAACTATATGATACGAGGATACACGATACTGAGGAGTGACCTCCTCACCTTTCAGACACAGTCACGTAAAAATATAATTAATGGAGAAAGTCAGAAACTGATGTAGCTGAATTCACAGTTTCAATGGATTGGATTTAACAATAAAGATCTTGGTAAATGAAAGTTCTTATTTTTAATTCTTCCACTTTGACTTTAGTTTCATTATGTAACTAGTTTAAAAATTGACGCAGTTCAACCTGTCTGTTTTAGTTAATTGGTCTTTAACTACTTAACTAAACTTTCTACTCGTACTGACTAGTATAGAGTTATTAGCGTATAGGAAAGCAGCCTCTACTTGAACACTAACACCATCACTAAATTTTAAATGACTCGAAAGTTCTTTTATGGTCTAGTTTAGAGGTTAGCTAACTTTGTAAGGTAAAATTTAACTAGGAAAGATGTGTTTGTTTGTTTGCGTGAAACCTAAAATCTTCTACATTTAACAAATACGTATGTTAAATTTTAAAAACATCAATTTATGATTTTGTTGAACTTAAAAAAGGCACTTTCAAATATTATTATTAATTAATTTAACATGACGTTTAACGTTTTGTTTATTCACCAATTTTAAACTAATAGTAAAATAAACACACATGAAAAGATAATCTGTCCAGAATTTAGTAAATACTATTCATTTAGTAGCCAAGCTTATTATTTCGAACAAAAAAACATTAATACTCGTATATATCTTTCGTATTCATTATTTTATATCACTTAAGAATGTTTTTTGCCGTCTGTATTTTAAAAATAAAGTATTAAAATGCAAATTATACATAACAAGGTACAGGGTAATTATAGTTTCAGATTAGTAAGAAATTAGTTACATTAATAATTATTATACCGATGTTATCAGTTTAAGTAAACATAAATACTTATTAAATACACCTAGTTTATGTGTAGTCAGACTTATAGAAGTCAAAATTTGAGAGCCAAGTAATTTGTTTGTGTATATGAAAAGATTGGATTTTTGTTAATTGAAAATGATGAAAAATATTAAACATTATTTTTTCCCATATAATATTTCCAGTTATATGATATAGTATATGAAAAACTAAAACATTTATAGTTTGTAGGTGTTTTATTTGAATTAATACATTTAAAACAGTTGAATTATAAGCTCTGTTTGTATACGTACTTATCATCTAAAAGTAATGAGAAATATTTAAGCTTTAAAGATTATAACCCTTGTGGTTAAGCAATTTCTTCAAGCAGAATATAATAAATAACTTCTATTAGGATGATGATTAAGAGATAAGGACAATAAGACTATACTTAAAATCGGGTCTGCAGTTGGTAGGTTTCAATCACCATCCACTCTCAGTTAAATGTTTCAACGTTCACGACAAGTTCACGTTTCACGTGTCACCTTGGATCTTATAGCTCAGTATTGCTTTGGGATACAATTCCAAGGAGTGGAAGACTATACAGAAATGAAGAAAAGCAACTGTTTTTGAAAGAAGGGGATTGTTGCGTGTTGTAGAGGAAGTGTTAAAGAGTGTCTGGTGAGTGAGTTAGCTACAGGGTCTTACAAAAACAGTGCCGTACAACATAGAAACATGAAAGTATATGAAAAAATTGTTGTTTAAAATCTCAATTTTGTTTATTAATCTTAAAAACTCATGGTACAGCTTTAGATTGATCAAAAACCTAGAGCCAATAAACCAAGATTGAATCCAAAACGTATTTTAAAAGGAATTTTAAGAGGTTTGAAAAATAAGCTTAACAAATATTTAGTTAAGAGCTCGATTTTTAATTTAGGGCAGGAATTGTTTTATCATATATATTTTGAATTTTATCAAAGGTACGATTTTACCTAAAACTAAAGCTATCTGCAGCTAGGAATTATTACTTAATGTCCGACATTATTTTCAGTACTTTCATTATCAAGATATAAATATAATCTAGCAATATTGTTTATATCTAATTAAGTATATATTTAATAAAAAAGGAACGTGAGAAGATTGTGTAACTTGACGATGATGTTATATTACTTTCTCTAACGTAATTTCTGATATCTTACTATATCTCTCCAGATCCTTTGTTTCTTAAAATATTCAAAGTTTGAACAATATTTTACTCAAGAGAAGTTTGTTAATTTGGAAACTTTTCTCTTCATCTGCGAAATTAGAAATTTGTTTCCAGGTGCAAACAGTTTATGCTTGAAACAGTTTCTTTTTTCAATCAATGTCTGAGCAAATTTATATTTAACAAACCCAAGAAATATAGAATATAAAGATTATAAATATAAAGATTTATTTATTTATTATTTAGAACGATAAACTAATGTTTCCCTCGTTTTGAAGGATGTAAATTAATTAAGATTTTTTGTCTTTTCTTCAAAGTAGAATTTTAAATATCTTAAGTAGATGTATATTGAAGTTTATTGAAATAAAACCTTTACTTTCATGTTTTAAACATTGCCATGCTGTAGCGATACGTATAGTATAGCAAATGAAAGTTATTACAACACTTACTAGGGCTCATACCAATCATAAGTGTACCATAAATCGTAGAATAATTTTAACACCACACCAGAAAGACCATAAACACTTTTAGTTACATATCCATAATTAGTTTAACAGAAGCTTTGTTATGTTCAGATTTATTGCAATAGTGCTAGTTGTAACTAAACTAATGTTTTTTAATGTTAATGGGGCTGAAACAATTTCATTTCTGTCTGTCTTTCCGCAAGATATTTTGAAAACGAACAGGCTTTCAGCTTAGTGTCTATATACACAACACTGGACCCAAGATGGACAATACAAGAGATTTAACTAAGCGTTAAATTATATTTTTAAAATTGGTTTATAGTTAACCATGATGGTAGCGAAAAAATAGCAGAATGACAAATTTGTAAGCAAATTAAGATCAACTTGAAAATATTAACTTGTGTGCTCTAATCTCAATTTTAATTTTATTACTAAACATATTAATATATAAGCATACATTTAGATCGTAAATTTCTTGAAATGCGGAGTTTAAGATTTTATAATAACAAAGTTTTATGTTTATCCTAATTTAGGTTTCAGAATTGAAATTTGCAGACGAAATTGATTGTTATACTAAAGCACTGCACAGCATTACTGAATCGAACGTACAGTTCTGTAACTTTACCAAACAATAGCGCCGTTCCATAAATCAAAACCTTGTCCAGTCTGCTTAGCCGTAGAATTAATAGCTACTCATCGTTCTAACGATCATTACAAGTGATAGATTGAACTCGAGTCTGTAACTAGTTGCAACTTTCTAATAGTCCATTGTGGATAATTTAATAAATGTTACTGTTGGTTTTTGTCAAAGTTCCTTGCTACTCTTAAATAACTTACCTTACTCTTAAAAAAATATACACTAAAATGATCAGTTCAATAAAGTACACATTTTAGCGTCTCATAAAAATTTGATTTGTGTACTTAATTGTCTTTTTAATTGAATATTTTTTATTAAAAGTGATAAATACATGTAAACATTGAATATAATGCCTAATATGATCGCCAATCTAGTACTATGAAAATTTGGTGTTATATAATAAGGTTTGTTGAATTTGTTCAAAAATATTCAGTAATTATAAGTTGGGTGCCCTCAAAAAGTATGCAGATTTATTTTACAGGCGTTTTAAGACGACAATTACCGTTCAACTAATAATCTGTGGTCAATTTTAAGGGAGATCAAATACTATAAATGAAAAATTGTGCTAAGTTAGACTGGAAGTTTTGTAATCTGGTGATTTGTGAACCGTCTGTGACATTTAAGTCTTGTCTTATATAGTGGACAACTTTAATATGAATTACGGTCTTATTGTAAGTATGACTGTTGAAATTTTACAGATATTTGTTTTTGTCCCCAGATTATAGAAGATTTATTTTAGGTTAAGTTATTTGAATTAATAAACGAAACTTCATTAATCACACAACATTAAGGTGTAAATATGAACAATAACTTTTCTAAATGCTTACATACAGGTATTTGTGGATTCTCTACATTTAAACTCAAAACAAGGAATTTTCTTTATAGATATGTGATTATTCACTTTATCAATCCATGTTTTTGTTAAAAACATACATTGCTGTAATGTAACCTATATATATATATATATATATGCATGAAGTTCCAAGTATAACATGCAATTATTATAACCTATAACCCAGGTTTCTCATACTACCCAAGAACCTAAAATACTTCTCACTCAATGACCGAAACTTGAAGAACTTTTGAAATATATGGCATGACCAATCACAGAGGCAGTGACTGATGTCTACATCCGGTTTTGGAGACAGTCATATTTTTTGCGGTAATGATTAACCATTCGTTAATCTTATCTTTCATTCAGGACTAAAACTCTTCTTACTAGAGTTGGCCTATTTGACGTGAGCGATATGTCGCGCAATAGTAATGGATTTACTGATTGTTGAGATTGGTCAGTGCTAATACCTATTGACCGATCAGACAATATGGGGACGGAAATGGGAAGACAGTTGTTATATTACAGTTGTTGATAGTGAAGTTAGCTAAAGTGAGAGCAAACCTCTTTTTAAATACTGCATACACCAGCTTTACATAAGGTTAAATGAGCAATGCATAATAATAAAGTATATCTTTTATAACATCTGTTTAGCATTATTACTCTGACAACATATGTTCTAAGAGCATAATATTGAGCGATCAGTGTGCTACCCGCTATGAACAGTCCTAAATTTTAAGTTAGAAGCCCATAAACCTGTGTTATAATAAAACAAGACTATTGTCTCACAGGCCATGATTTAAGTAAATTTAAGTTATATATTTATATATAACTAACTCTGAAAACACTTTAAGATCCCGTATATTGAGCTCTTCTAGCCCCTGTTAGGTCTTTGATTTTATATCTTCTCAACCTCTAGGACTTTTACGGTTCTGACAGGACACGGTCTTTGGTAGATTTCAAACTCTGGTACCTCTTGATCTATGTGAACTCTAAATCTCCAGACCCTCACACCATGTGGCAAGTCCCGGTCTCTTGTACGTCTTGGCTTCTGCTAGATCATGGCCTCTGGTAGTTCCTTATTTCTGCAGCTCTCAGACTTTGGGATTAGTTAACCTCACGGATGTCCCTGCTTGTGACAGCTTCCGGCTTATAGTATACCCTTGCCTCTTTTAGGAGTCGTCCTCTACACTGTAACGACCTCTGGTACCTACCGGCATTTTAGAGCTCTGCTTTAGTTTCGAAAAATATCAATTCCATGTTATGATCAACTCCCTAAAAATGTCATACCTATTGAGTTTAAAATCTATCAAATTACAAAAAGTTTGCAATAATAGTGTATGTATAATACGGAAGTGCTGAAAACCATCCTTGGTTGACCCTTATCAAATCAAACGGTCGTGCCATGTATGGTTAAAAACATCCAACAGCAAATGTCATTAGTACGTGAAAAAAGAATTTTGTCCAGTAATTGAACCTCCTTAGCTCCAAAAACGGATATCATTTTTAATAACAAATGATCCTATAAAACTCATCCTATAAAACATTTCTGTAAATTTGTGATAAAATCCATTTAAACATAAGGTGTTTATCATGTAGAACTTTCGCTAAAATATTTATCAAAATCCACCCAACCACGACATGTATATAGGAACAATGCAACAGCCTTGCCGTTCATACCAAGTTTCGTGAAGACGCCAAGTATATCCGCTGTAATCATGATGATGCATAGACAGAGAACAGAAAATGAGCAGGTCACCTCTGCATGGTGTATAAACCAAAAGGACAGTAGGAAAAAGAAATTTATTTTATAGGTATGAGTACTTTATACATTAGAGATAGTGGTAAGAAAATGAGAATTTTTAAAAATTGAGAGTTATATAATTACGTATTATGTTATATTAGGTACTGTTTACTTTACAAATAGGACTTTAGTAAAGACTTTTACAAGGCTAAAATTATAGGTTGATGAAATGTTCTGAATGGCATTCAAAAGTCATGTATAAAAAAATGACTTGTTTCTTCATTTTTTATATTTAATCTGAAAATGTTTAATTTGTACCATCAGCATAAGTTCCTTCGGTTTAAACACACACAAAATGTAAATTATATTTGTTTTAAACATTAAAAAATACGCTCTTATAATTTGAATTTGTATACTATTAAACTATAAATGGTTTATTAGCCTATTTCCATATACTCTATGCCATGTATTGGACAAAAATAAATAATATTTATTTCAAATACTATTTGCCACGTTTTATGTTAACTTGTTTTTGAGTGGACAAGCAAATATGAAAATAAATTGCAAAATATAATACTAAACATTTACGTTTTATTTTATTCTACATCATTTGTCACTTAACTAGAATGTCATATATCTCGTTTTTTAAGTAAACTATATAACAGTTTCAGTTCCTATATAAGGAACTATATAAGCGAGTCAAATATTCCTTTTAAACATTCTAAGAACTAGTACAAACAGAAATTGCTGCCAAATGAAACACCAATTACTGCGAGACTCCAACGTTCCACGTAACAATCTACATTATTAGTCATGTCTCTAGTTAAATTCTTGTCGAGGTTGTCGCGTTTGTTAGTTACAAAGTTTTGTCATAGAGGAATATAGTTTTGTTATTAATTAGGAATAGTTAATTTTGATATTACTAGTTTCACTTCTCCTAGCCTCTTTGGTCAATACAACCAATATTTCTTCTGTCAGCATAATTTCGTAAATTAAGTAAAATAATTATGATTTATATAATGAATATGGTACTGATAATATCAGTAAAATTCACCTTAGCCATTCAATATTCTGCCGTCAGCGTTAGATAATGGAGAGCCTTGAATAAATGCGCTGGAAGATTAGTGTCACCTGAAACCTTTCCATCTTCTCAATCGCTGTAAACAGAACTGTGTCATGTTTCAATACTAAATGTTGATAGCTATCATAGCCTATTTCATGCTTTTTGACATGCATTGTTAAATATGTTATTCTTTCTTTTCTATCAACTCCAGCTTATAAATTACTTTTCATTAAAAGAAAATAGATTCATGCAGCAAAACTCAATCTGTAAAGTCATACTCAGTTTCAGTAAATACACTCTATTTATTACGCAATTTATTAAGGTATCATTTTGTTCTCTAAGATAGTTTTACAATAAACATAAATACGTAGCACGCAATACATTTTATACATTTTTACTCTTTATAAAACATTTTAGGACAATAAGATGAATATAAGAAAAGCCTCATTTCATTTATGACCTTCTCCTCAAAAGTATGTTTGCGCTGCTTCCAAGTGCCTGGATATTCAGGATAGATTGGTAATGATGGGGATAAGGGCCACCTTCTGACGAGATCCCATCAGGAGTCGGTCACTTACTCGGTCTTGTCACTTTGGAAGAAGGAGTGGGGGATTACTCTGTTCCTGCATCTTGCAGTTACACCGAGTAGTGGAGGCATTAGTCCTTATGTTTACTCTTTATTAAATTTTAAAAGTGGGATTTTTTATACAACTTCCCACTGTAAGTTCCATTTGCAGAACCGATATCTACTGGAGATTTATAAAAGACTAGTCATTACCCGAGGCTTTGAAAGCTATTTCCCTTTGAATAACATGTAAGTTATAGGAATAGTAGTTTTTTTTAGTAATTTTTACAAGTATCAACGCAGAATACAAACTTCTCAATCAGCATTTCATAATGTTTGAATGAGTAGGTCAAACAAATTCAATAACAACTGAATTATTTTAATATTTTAAGAATTAATGATGAGTGAGTACTTGAGGGCTTTGCCTTTTAGTATATAGTTTATTTAATTTCCGAAGTTTATACTTATTTTAGAACATGTGTTGTACAAAATCAGTTCTGCTTTTATAAAAAACTGTACATTCTTTGTTGATACCAATACAATCTTCTATTCAATAAAGAGTATTGGTCTGTTCATTTCCATCAATCTCTTTATCAGGTCTGGAAGCTTTTTGAAAGATTTCTTTAGAGACGGCAACAGAATTTACTTTACCAAAAGATATTTTCACCTTATCCTGAGATGAGAAACTTTATAGGATAAGCTTTGAATTTAATACATTTTGATTAGTATATTTCAAAATTTCACACCTTTATCTGATGATAGTCGTTTATAGACTTATTATACTTGTTTCCATAAAAACGAAAATATTAATTTAGCAACAGTATTCCTTCAGCTTAAAACCTACTGGAGTAGGTTTTGTTAGATTGAAAACCTCACATTTCAGGAATATTTAATTTTGTTTATAGTTTAATCAGTTAAATTTTGAAGCTTTATAATATATACCTATTTAAACTTTTGTTATTCTCTTCAATATTTTCCCACTTATTCGTCTAATGTAGGACGAAATTGATTACGAAAAGGCACACAATTTGGCATTGCCGAGTAATTAAATGTTAAAAATTCTAAGTAAATGAAGTAAAATTGATTCTCAGCCCCGGAGCTGATAGTGAACGTCACCCACATTAGTTACGTCCACGTTATTGCGGTCTCAAATTCATTATATGATAAACTGCTATTCAGTATGTATTTAGGTTTTATTTAGAAACAAATGTGGATGTGAAGGCCAGATACGTTTTATGCGAGAATGTTATTTTTCATCTTTTATCACAACATCGATTCGGAAGAATTATTTCCAAAACAAAAGTATGTAAATATGATAGATGAAATTACAATGACGAATGGGAAGAATAATTGCATACTGATATGACATGGTTTTGCTGTTATGTATGGAAATGAAAGAAATTGATTTTGACAAAACGAGTTAAACCTTACGCCGTGGCTGGAAAATACCGTTTACTCCCTGCGTTGTTCCTACCGGCCCGTGTTGTGATTTAGTTTGTACGATTGTTTTCTAATCTTCAATGAGTTTTATTATTGCAGTATCATCTGTTTTTATCATAGACTGAAGGCAAGATACAGAACCGTATGAAATCTCTATTGTTTTTGCCATTTTGTCTGTGATAAACTCGATGACACCAAAATTCGACTACTTGTTTTACCACTATAATATGTTTCAGAAAACTATATGTTTGCTAGCAAAAAATAAAACAAAATTGGTTAGTATTTAGATTAAAAACCATATAAATATTTGGTAGCTTCATATTTTCTCTTAAAACTCAACACTGCACAAACAGTTTCAATAATATCTTTTAAAGACTTGTGTGGTTTCTTGCAGAAAATCCCAAATACATTTTGGAATATTTTATTTCAGTCAAAATTTGGATAGAACCGGTTTTGCTCTTCATTAGCCTTTAGAGAGACGTGAAAGGCATATAGTAGACTTTTAGAAATTCGTTAGTAGTTCCTAAATATCTTCTTACGACAATAATTTACGATTCTAGGATGGGTTTTCGAAAGGGATTTCCACGTTACGTTTTTGTTGGTACATTATGAACATGTTACATATAGTATGTTGTATCATATTATATAAGTATAAAAAACGCTTTCTTTAAACACCAAATATTACAGACACTAATAAATAATAAAGTTGAAGATATTCTGTAAAAATTATTAGGGAACTTAGTGCTAGAAAATGTTAATAACTACTTTTAAATGTAGAAAATACGTTGTTTGTGTTGTGTTTCCCTGTACAGATACTGCGCGGAGGTCCCATTCCTATACAGTAGAAGTTTAGAAAATGAGAAATAAAAACCGGTGTAAATAATAACCCATGCTGAGAATTAAAAGCTTAAAATACTTACCTCAGAAAAACATTTTCTTCCACTAACAGGCTCTCAATCCATAAAATTCGGAACTTGAAACTAAATTCTGAATTCTCTCTCCATAAATGTTGTCTCAGTGTGTTTTAACTTTATAACTTACTCATTCTAATTTGGTACTTGACTCTAGTGTGTTTAAATTATACATATCGTGTGTTGTAAGAGTTCTCAGATGTTAATGTTTTTAACATATA
The DNA here is from genome assembly GCF_021130785.1 of Homalodisca vitripennis. NCBI lineage: Eukaryota > Metazoa > Arthropoda > Insecta > Hemiptera > Cicadellidae > Homalodisca > Homalodisca vitripennis. The sequence goes on from NC_060209.1 coordinate 106,909,783, forward strand.
TCTTACTTGTTACATACTATTACAAGCTGTATTTAATTTATACTTATTTAAGTATGGGCTGAATAAGTACCTCCTACATCCATATCTAAAAAAACATATACTATATACCACAGGTATTGAAATTCAGTTTCTAAAAACGAATGCCAGATGTTAAGGGGGTTTATAAATATTTGTTAGGAGAATAACATTAAATTTAGTACATATTATAAAGTATAACTTTTAGTATAGGGGTTAATATTGATAGAAAATACTAAGTATTCTGTAACTATGCAGTTTGGTGACTCAATTATATGTGATAGCCTATATTACAAAATAGCTGATGTTGTCAGATAGTACGCTAACCTAATGCTAGTAACCCATACTTCTTTTTTTAAACCATACCGTGCGTATTTTATTGGTTAATTGGAGTCGTGTTGCTTTTTGATAACAAGCAACATCATATACTCTACACCTACAATCGAAGGATTTCGCTTGTTACGTACTGTTAAATCTAAAATAGGAGGGTTTCGCTTGTTACAGCTGCAATGTCTGTTTTAATCAGTGGAAGCCTTTGTCTGCAAGCCGCTAAAACATTCAAACGGTCACATCCCCATTGTTATAATGTCATTGTCTATATAGTAACATTGTATGCAGTAACAGTAGAGTATCATATCACGTGATACATATCATAATGTCACAATACATCTTCCTTCTATATCTGAATCGTTCTATTTAGTATACAGTAACGAAAATTAATTGTTTCAAGTTTGATTAAAGTAATGTTTTGGTAAACACAACTGACTAGTGGAATGTTCAGAGTAGTAATGATATGCGAGGATGTTCATGTGCTTATTAATATCAATGAATAATACACACTAAATAATAAAAGTAACTGAGTTCTTAGTTTTTTTTTGTTGTTGAATAAAGTCAATAAAGAAGTTAAAAGTACTTAACCCTTCTGGTGGATCAGTTTTTGTTTGATTTATTAATGTCTCGACTTAAAGCTTATTAGTTATGAGTTATTTTACGGTTAACTAATTATGTTCGTGTCCATGATTCGCGGCCAAGGAATTGATGGCAGCATTATTTCGTGGTCAACGCCCATCCATAATTTGTGGAGCCCAGATTTTTGATCATCCAGTTAAAGGGAGTATTTTTACTAGGAAATTTATTTTGTAATCTTTGCGTTGATGTAAATAAAGTGTCCAGGACTATATATTTTCAATATTGTGTAAATGACAGGAACGGTACTTAGCTTGAATGTAGTATTTAGATAACAATTTTAGAATACATTTATACTCTATAAATACAAAAAAATTGCAAATAAAACACAACGATTGTGGTTAATAGCCCATGAAATTATTGAGTAAATTAATAATTAATGCAATAAATGGTTGTTACTCTGCTTGCTCTCTGCTCTCTCGTTGTCTCTAGATACTATATTAAAAGCTGGATGTATGGAATAAACATCTAAAATTGTGCTTCATAAGACAAGATGGATCCTCATGACTTCCACATGCTTCGTTAGTACGAACTGGGACACAAAACTGCACATGGCCTAATGACTATGATGTGCGATCGTAAGACAACTAATAACCTTTGGGTAGCTAATCTAGTGGACAAAGGCAGAGCAACCCACGGTCAAAGATTAGTTAACCAACTTACAAAGACTGGCTTGCTTGTTAATAATAAGAGCTTTTAAAAGCAGCCCTAACACAGAAAAAGATATTTTGACCTAAAAGTCATGGTGGAAGCGTATAAATAAGCATATCGAATAAAAGCTTCTGGAGCAAACTTGATTAGTACGGGCTAATATTGCCAAAACGGTACGGTATCTAATATAACTAATGGAATTAGACGCTATGGCAAAAAAGAGTTGCCAAATATAACAATATCTGTATCGATACCATCCGGTCTCCGAAGGAGGGACTATAGCTAGATAAAGATGACTTTGTTTGTTACACAGGTGGCTCCTTGATAGAGGCCAGGGTTTGTGGAGCCCATCTCCCAGAACTGTTCTGAGTAAAAGTCTGGGAGCATTTAAGCATTTCAAGGCTGAAATATGCGCTATAATAGCTGGCGCAAATATACGATTGACTGGGAATTATGTCTATCAACGCATGGTTATACTTTCTGATAACCAGACCGCTGTCCGTAACTCGCCATAATTTACATCAGGGCTAGTATGTGAATGCTTTAAGGGATCCGTTATAGCAAGTCGTAATTAAGCTTTTACATCTCAGCGTGTTCCTGCACATGAAAGTGTTAGGGTAATTATCTCGCTGACGAACAAATGAGAAATCTGAATCAGACTCGACTTGTAGTATAAACAAGTCAACTGCCTACCAAGTTATTAGGAAGTAGTTAAAAGAAAAGCTGTGCCATCTGTGGTAGAGTTTCTCTTAGCAGTCATTTGGTAACAAGCTCATTAGAGGCACTAAATTACAGTTCAAAAACTGACTGATAAAGCTAAAGAGACCCTCTGGTACAGGTTATTTCCCGTATTACTGACTCGATCAATTATTTCAGGAAACACTTGCACCAGGAATCACTACTGAAAACCATAACGAGTAGATCATGTGATAAGCTGGAAAAGACTGCTCACACAATCGTTATAGTCCATTATTTTGGATTGTGAGAGACTTTTGGTTATATGAGAAGAATCCTATTTGGAACTTCACAGCCAGTTGATGAATTCGATGTCAGCATTCGCCAGAAGCTCGTGGATCTCGTTGAAGGCACAGGGGTATGCTGGCCTATTAGCGGAACTTGGGCTATGTGCCTTAGCTTGAAGCGTTAGGAACTATGAGACATTTATAGCCCCATCTTCAATCTTTGACTTTAAATTCTCCTGGTGAACAGTTCTCATTCATTATATTTGTCTTCTTTTTACTCTTAAGTAGCCTCCATTTTAATCTGCTTTAATTGCTTTGTTCCTCTACTGCCTTTTTTGCATTGATAATCCTAATTTTGGCTATAGTTTGTAGGCCTTTAATAATATGCAAGTATTATGCAATGCAAAAAAACCTAATTCAAAAACTACAAAAGTATTGTTGTAACTTACAGTAATATGCATATAATAATATATACATTTCAACAATTGTCAAATTTTTTACTTAACAAAACATAATTTTTTCCTTTAACGTACAAGTTAGGTATGTATATATGATGTACTTGTATTTCGTTGTATGTTGTAGGTTGTTATAAAAATAAACATTAATTTTTATTCAATTGTTTCTAATCAGTATCCAATATTATATTTTCATTCAAATAATGCATTACTATCACTTATTTTTATTTTAGCCAATACGGTTACTACACTGTTTAAAGATCAATAACCACTGAATATTTGTCAAGCAACAATAATATTACAGAATAGCTATACTTATACAAGGATCTAAAATATGCAAAGATGAAAATTATGCAAATATTATAAAATGAAACTTCCTACATATAAAACTTGTGAAAACTTTGATTCATATCTATTCATATAAAATAGGGTAATACAAGCTGAACTATGTTTAATTATGAACTAGGCAAATCAGGATTATAAACCCACATGTATCAATTTAGTGGCAAGATGCATTCGCACACAGAAATAGAAATTATTGATTACAAACCAATTTAATTTTATATTCTATTGTTTATGTTAATTTTTAACTGTACATAGTCTTATGATAGTTAAGAAAAAATAAATACCATCGATGAAATATATTTTAAATTGAAAGTAATAATTTGAGATGAGAATTCATTATGTACTTCAAAGAGTAAAACAGACATTGTTTTTCTGACTTGTTAAAGACCCAAAGGGTAAAATAAGGAGTTTTGAAATTAAGTAACCATTGTTAATTGTTCTTCTTACCCTAACATCCAAGCTTAAAGCATTATCCTAATGTTGCCCTTGAGTAATAATAATAAGAATATGATTATATAATGACAGTTTTAAATGTTGTATAACAATGAATTATTATTGGCTATGTACTTAAAAAACATGGGGTAGGGAATAATTTTAAAGATTTAGTTAGTAATCAGGCTGAACTATATTATGAAGGCTTACAAGGTGAGGAGGTTTACGATTCACGTTGAAAGCCATGTATTTTACGACTATGGGTTAATGGGGTGGTGATCCGGACCAATTTCAAAATTATGTTGGAAACTTTTATAAAGTAACGATTTTACTCCTTACGTGTATAAGTGGAGTCTCAAAATAAAATTTGTGATTGACCCAATAAATATTTTAATTAGTTCATTAGATTGTCTTGATAATTTACAAACCTTGTAGATAGAATAGGAAATAATTCTCAAACACTTGAAACTACCAGCAGTATAGTTGAGACTAATTAGGTGACACATTTTAAAATATCACCTAACAACTCATAAGTGTTGATCATAGGAAGATATTTCCATATCAGGAGCTGTTTTCAAATCATTAAACGTTTAAGTTTAAATAATAAAAGTACTGAAGTCAAAGAGGAAAGGATTGTAACTAATATTAATTATTTAAATGAATGAATATCAAAGTTCAAAAGCATGTAATAGAGCGGTTTGTACAATTGTAACTAGACACGCTGAATAAATTTAAAACATTTGTGTTTTCAACACAATCCTTACACTTCTTTAATACAGAATCTCAGGCTGTATTGCCAAATTAATAAAAATTTCTAAATATTACTGTCAAATAAAAATAGAAACACTGAGGATGAATTTTTAAGTTAATTATATTTTACACCTTACAACTGTTATGTTGGTTTATAATAATTATAATACAAACTACAAATTTTGTCGGGGGATAATTCTGTCACTGCTCAATTGTTTCTGTGATTGTTATGTAAATCTTGTCTTTGTGAATATTACGTTTCATTTAGTTTTTAAAAATCTTGAGGTAAAATAGTAAAACATTTTATAGATGGGTGCTTGCAGAATGGATGGAGCGTTTTAGGCATATATGTTAGTACTAGTGTAATGGTCTGGTGGATCGACTCTCAAGATTAGTTAAACTGTGGAGCTGATATAGAACCAGTTCTGATAAATCAAATGAAAATACAATAACTGCAAAAATAACTAGGAACCTTGTGTTTTTTTTTATATAGAAATAAAGTTTGCCCAACTTTAGGAACCATCTCTTCCATAGGATACATGTCCGAATACATGATCAAATAAAAACTAAACTATCTTGATTCCTAAATATATCAGTAGAAATTACCACAATCCCCTTCTAGAACGTCTGGCATAAAAAATTAAAGAAGTTTATACATTTTAACTACTTAAGTTTTATAAAATGTTAGAAATTTACCCAAAAGATATTTGAATTTCCCATGTAGTATAAAAACACTGTTTAAAAAAATAATAATAATAAAGAACACAATTGAAGATTTTATACTGAATACAAGATTAAATTAAGAGTTTACATGAATACATTATCAGAGTTGATTACCAAGTAAACGATTTATCAATTCCAATCTCTCCTTTTCGATATTAGAGATTAGTCAAAGTACGATGAAGTAATGATTTAGTATAATGACGGTTGTAATGTTGGAAAGAAGAAAAAGAGGAAGTAGATGAAAGGGTAAAAACTCCCTCTGCCACTTTATCTTTGTTGTGCCGGCTTAATTACCATTTTATTTACAGATACCAAAGTTGTAAAAAATCCCTAGCCTAGATTGATTTAATCCTCGTATAGTCTGGAGATAAATATGAATGTGTACTTAGTTATAGTTCACCAGTTCAAGTAAATTGTTTAGTACAGAGAACACACTTTAGAGCTCCATAAAAGATAAAACACGAAGCAATTTGCTACTACTTAATGTGGGCATGGCCATTTTTGTGGTGGTAAGGGATGTTAGCTCAGTTTTATGCAGACGTTTTCTCAAGTAATCTTGGTCTTATGAATACTTTGGATGGAACAGAGAAAGGGAGAGAGTTGTATATTATAAGGTGTAATCACACGGGATGAACTATGTTTTTTAGATTACAGAATACATTTTTAGTTTGTAGCCGATTAATCACTGTTTTATAGATGTGTGCATACATTGTGGAGCGAAGGTGGGTTTAGCCTGTCACTGTTTCCTGTATTATAAACATTGTACAAATAATGAATATCCTAATAATATACTTTTGCTGAATATTGTGAAAATCATTCGTAGAATTCGTATTTCAGAATTTAAATAATAATAATTTGTACCATTATGGATAGGGTTCTTCCTCGGACCAAGAGAAATCTTTAAACACGTTTCACGTCTATCGCAAGAGTTACCGCACAGACAAACAGACTTATCGACTGATCCTAAAATAAATAGAGTTTTTTCTTGAACCAAGAGGAGCCTATGATTCGTTCAAGTCTCTCGGACTTTACCATCGAACGTTTACGCACATGCGGACGAATGGATACACAACGACACTATCTTAATAAGCCCTTTTTGGACCCTTAATAGTGATCCAGATTTTTGACGACGTTTAATGTTTAAACTAAAATAATACGTATTATCGTGTTGTTTAAAACTACGAGGGATACAGAAATTAATCGTTACATTTTCCCCTCATTATCTCTTTAAGTAAGAAATATTTGTAAAACTCATTAAATACGTTGATAAAAGTGTGTTCCTATATAAGTTTTATAAACCTTCACATCAAAACAGTATCTAACTTAACAATCTTTGAATCTAAACTTAAAATTTACACTGAACCAACCCTTCCCATTATAGCTGCGTTAAAAATTGTTGATAGACATTTTAAACATATTATCGGAACATAAAGAAAAGAGTATTATTCGCACAAAAGATAGTGGGAGGATATCAAGGATGAGACCTTAATTCAAGAATGATTATAATTAAAACTTAGTCGAGCTACAATAATATTATAATTTATAGTATTAATTCACTTTGTAATGATTTCTTTTATCACCTAATAATATTTCTGAAGATTATCTTTGGAAGGTTTTTCAGGTGTAAATGTGTTAACCATATTCGAATGGATCGTGGAGTAAAATAATGTTTATATTTTAACTGTTCTGGGTAAAATGATTTTAAATTAATTAAAACAAACATGGATCGTTCCACCTGGTACTCATACCAACTAATACTTCCTCCAAAGTTACCCTTTGACCTTAATTTATGCGTTATCCACATGCATGTCAGAAACAAAGGTCAAAATAATAGTGCTATGTTATTTTAATTAAAAGTCAGTTTATTATTAAGATAATTGCTTAGGCATAATTAAAAAATTACACTTAAAGAAAATTCCTGAATTGTTTATTTAAAGATCATCCGTTCATTGGTATTCCACTGTACCCGGATGATTTTACACATTCCACCTCAAAGCTCCCGATTCTCCAAATGTCATCTTGCCAAGTGTGAATGGTTTGTGAACAAACGTTTCTCGTTAAATATGTCCCCTTGAAGAAACATCAATTAATTGTAGGTCTTCCAACGCTGAACTCTTTACATTACTACTTCAACCGTACTTTATCATTCAGAGAATAACTGATTAAGGTTGCAAATACTTTCTTTACATGCACTTATATGTAATAAGGGCTAATGTATTAACAAACGCTAATTTTTAAATATCATCAAATAAATGTTTAATTTGAAATAATTTTGGTGGACTGTGCTTTAGAACTAAAATACCAATTCCAAATATAAATGTTCTAAAATATTAAAAGATATTTTTTAGTTAATAAGAAAACAAATACGTGAATAGTGTCATTGTTAACGTACTTTCAACTGTACATTTTTATCAAATATTAGTATTAGGTATAAGAAAAAGTTAGTATCTAACCTTTACCATAAATTAAACACTGTTATAAAATCAATCGTAGTTGTCTTTTGACAGAGGCAGGCTTTTCAAATAAAATATATATATATATATATATATATATATATATATATATATATATACTGTTTTAAATATATATATATATTTTAATTTATGGCCGAAGTAAATTACAGCGGCCATAAATATACACTTTTTGATGTGGCAAGAGGGCAAACTCAACATTCCCTCTAGAAATATACCTGTATGTCACTCGAACCAGAAGTGCTGATAAAGGTGCAAAACCTAAGAAAGTGCGCGTGAACCGCGGGTAACTGCTAGTGTGTAACAAAGTTACCCTTAAAATACCAATAACAAGATATTAATACTTTTGGTTGCATGAAGTTTGACTTTAAATGTTAAAATGGCCGGCAATAATGAACCTAATTTTAATTTTAATTTTTACGGTATTTACACGACAGGTAGCAATCCAAAATTACAATCAACGAAATTATATCGTTTAAAAAATTATGAAATCGTAAAGAAAAACGCAGATAGACAGTAAACTAAGCGTTCAAAGTAAATAATGTTGCACAAATGCATTGACCTAAAAAATAAATCTAAAAATGATCAATACAAACCTTTGCAAATACTCACTATGTATAGCTTAGGGGGAATATGACGTTTTTAAACTTTTCACAGCCTGCAGTTATAAGAAAATCAGTACTGTATATAAGTAGCTCGCAGTTATTGCAAATTTCTGAGATTTTCTTTTTAATAGCAAGTACGTCACAGGCATAAGTTATTTTGGAATAGCATGTACCAGGCATAAGTTATTCCTTTTAAATGGTATAATAAATATGCCCGAAAATAAGTAATGATTACTAGAAAATTATTCTAATTTCTGAACATTTTAGAATAATTAGTCACTTTGTTCAAAGAGCAATGTTTTGGGACTCTGAAGTCGAAGAGTGAAACAGTCTTTTTTATTAGTACCAATGAAATACACAATGCGACATTATTTTTAACTGTTAAACATTGAATCTCTTAAAATGATTTATTACTGCTACTTCGGTCTCTAATGTCATATTGTCCTGTGATCTGAGTAGTTGCGTCATTACTTCAATGAGCCGAGTTTTTGAAATGAAAAAGAGTTAAAGAGTGATGATAACCAGAAGAGAATCCCTCTGGGTATGCTTGCCATTAGGAGAGTTGTACCGGTGTGAATTAGTGATGGCTAGAATAATATTACACAGTATTGTAATACTGTATTGTAAACAAACAACAGTTTTTTAAAACTCTCTCATATTTCATATGGACGTCAAGCTTTTGACAGCATTAATCGAAATGTTTGATTTAAATTTGACCAAACAAAACTAAACATTATTTACATGAATAAAACCCCACCTTTTCAACTGTAAATAACAAAGTTTGTTGATACGTGAAATGTATTATTAAACAAATCCTCACTTTTATCCCGTTTTACTGTGTTAACAAACCGTTCTAACGTGTTTTACTGTGAAATAATAGACTATTTACAAATAAATAAACTGTACATTATCATCCAACCGAATCAACAGCGTATTCTGGAAACAAACGCTTATTGATGACGCTGCTCGATTCCAGTAATATTGCTCTACATAAATATTTAATTTACTCTTGGTAATATTTCATTTTTGATTTTGAAACACCGATACTTAAAAATTGTTATACAATATTTAAAGGTATATTCAAACGTCATAGAGCTTTGTAATGATAGTACAACATAAAGGCATTTACTTAATTTGTGTGTAAATATACAACCTTCAGTCTCCATAAATACAAAAAATTAATTTGAGCTGGTTTTACGTAAGTATAAGCATAACTTCTATTTTATTCATGCGTTTAAAAGCGTCAAAAAGTATTTCTTTATTTAATTTATCAACAAATGTCTTTCATACCATCCTCTTATGAGTACCTTAGCATAACTTGCTTAAACTAAGAAGAAAATTGTCTAAGATGAGGAGGTGAGAGTTTTTATGTAAGTGTTTACGGAAATATAGGTTTACAAAACAGGTAAACTACATTTAGTTTTTCAATTAAACTCCTCGTGCTTCTAAAATAACTGTTTTATACCTTAATTAGAAATACCATATATCCTATCTCGTTAGAATACTACAAGCAGACATAATTCATTCAATAACACTCGTCTTATCCATCAAATTTAATTTACTTGCCCACTTTTGGTTAGGCAAATAATTGTAATTGTACCTACGTATTTTTAGCTTTACAACAGAATAGACTGTATTTATACTAGCGTTGTGTGACAGTAATACTACACGGAGATAACCAGTTCTGTGAGGCGGTTTCTACATAGCGCTAGGGGTGGGGGGGAGCATGCTGACAAGTACGTCGTACACGTACGTAGTTCCTAGCGCACCAACCTAACTTGATTACACACTCCTTGGACTGTTGGTACTGTTTACGTCTACCCCCTTACCTTCAACGAGATCTAAGAGATTCTGCAAAATACATAAATTCAATAGCTTGATGACATATTACAAAAAGGGTCCTTTTTTAAAATCAGGTGTCATAATCCAAAATGGTGTGTTTGGCAGTATCTTGAAAATGAATGTACGAGAATGTGTATTGGAAAGTATGCGTATGTTTCCTATAAAATGACTGTCGAATAATGACAGAAATTATTTACTATAAATAGCCTCTATATAGCTTCATCAAACAGCTCGTGATTCTGGTAATGGCAGCTTACATTTCTTACAAGTGGAAATTTTACTCTGTCAACGAAGGCAGTGTTAGCCTATGAACCATTTTTAATTACTTGGTAAGTACATTCTACCAGCTTCTTCTTATTAGAATCAAATGCCTAATTTATGAACAAACACTATATTTTTATAAATACATTTTATTTTTGTATTTTTGTTTTTGTTAAAACATTTGCTTAATTATTGGAGTGTTTGTTCATAAATTAAGTACTTTGTAAGTGTTCGTTGTCGTTAAATCTGGTATGACCAAGGGATAAACTAAGACGTACTAATCTAGGACTAGCTAGCATTGATAAAGTCCTAAAGCACTGGAATACCAGCACTAAAGTAAATTATTTTGAAATAAGGGTCATAAGATCAGCTTTTCTATCAGACAGAATACGTCTCGATCAACGTATCGCCTATTTAGTGCTCTATTGGCGCAAGCGCTAAAATAAAGGTTCGGAGAGAGGACTCTTAGGTAAATAAGTCCAGCGTTTATACTATGTCACATCTAGCACAGAGACATATTCCACTTTAGCAATGTTGATACAATCCTTACTGATGGAGCTTACATTGTAAGCTCATGATGGTACACGATTCGCGAGTAAGGCTAATCGTGGAAGTCGTAGAATAACCCCAAAGGCTGCTGTTGTGTTCCTTCTAAAAACTCCCGTTATTAATTAAGAAGCAACTTTTGTAAGATAATAAATTGCACATTGAAGTGACTCGTTCTGAATGTGCCCATCGTACTACGTACCCAATGGTTATTTGGAGTCTTACTATTGCTATGAGTTTAAAATGATTTTAACATTTTTTCAATCATAACCGAAGTCAGTTAGTTATAGTTGATAGGAAAATCTCCATATTTTCAACATCCAATAGACGCATTTCTAAAGAATCATCAAAGGAAAAGTAAAGCTTTGTGTCAGGCATGAACATATCATAGTTCGTGAGATCCTTATTCTCCCTTTACCGGTTTGCTCTGGAAACAAGGATTAGCATCGTGTTCTGTGTACATTTTATCACAAAAGTCTGTGGTTCAACCTCTGTGGTGTTCTTTCTCAAATCGATTACTTTAGGTATACTTCATGGATGTGAAAACGATCGCATTGGGTTCTGCTTTATGTAAACATTAAATTAAACACAACTATATTTTATATTATAGAATTTAGTTTTTTTTACACATAACATATGACGTTTTGAAACAGTAACATCAAACTTGCAAATTTATTGCAAGCAAGTAATCAATCATAAATGTAAGGATTGAGTTGTAAAATATAACAGAATAAAGATTACTGAGATATTGGTTATTTGTATGGTAGAAAAAATTAAAATATGTAGATTTAAACACACAAGTTTGGAACAGGAAATTTTGAACTCGCTTTTGTACAAGTATTTTTTTTATTGTCACTATAAATTAAATTACATGAGTGATAAATTCAAATTCTTTACATTGTTTTATCCATAACTCTAAATTTCTAAAAAATGCCATAGGAAGATATGTAAAAATTTAAGATTTCCCACAGGAACGTTTTAGAAACTGATGTACTCTTAGGATTTTGGTATCAAACCCACTAGATTTTAGATTAAAAAGATGTTAAAGAGATGTTAAATAATTCAAAAGAAATTTCGGAGGACCTAAGATTTTTTAGTCTGTTACATATCTATAGATTATGTTTAAGATGGAGTTGATATTGGTTTCATTTATTGCAATCAATAAACTTAGAAACCAAAAGAAACAAATATTTTTCGTTGTGCGAGGTTTTTCGATAACATTACTTTTGTATGGACACACCATATCAAAAGACAACTACAAATTATTGAAACACTAAAACAAGGCATTTAAACGTATGGGAATAATATTGTGTAAATTGAGTAAACACAGATGATTTATTAAATCAACAATATGGACTATTGCATAATTTTACACTACTCTCATGAAGATTACGTAAATAACATTACTAAAATGTAAAGACATGTACTTTTTTAAAATATAATTTTGTGAAGTGTTTGAAAAAGACAGTCTTAATGCCAAATGCCCTGACAATAAAAATTTTTAGAATCGATTTGTTGTGATTTTCGAATTTAGAGATTGAAGTCTAAGGGTTCATTGGAGGGCCATTTTAACTGGTTGTGTTTGTAATCCGTGCTATACTGCGAATAAATGCGCCCCGGCGGGTAAAAACTAGTGCGCTTTATTTTAGGAATACGCCCAATCACGACATTGATTATGAGCATAGGGAAGAGCTACAACAGTTGAAAATCCGCTGTGGGTTAGGTAATAAATTCTAAAACCAAAAAATGGATGACAACATTACTAATTTCTGAAACAAATCAGAAACAAATCTTGACCGAACTGTCTTGGGTCCTCGTTAGAATTATCTTCTTCAGTTAATCTAGGGCGCTTTTCAGACAGCTTGAGGTGTTGTTATTACTCACTCAAGTGACCCCTATTAGAGCTTCATCCAAAAATTGAGTTTTTGAAAAACAAATTTTTGATAACAGTGTTTATTCATAGTTTGGATGAGTTCGTTAACCATCTTCTCATTTTGTGATATAGGATGGAAGACTAATCCGTAAGTCTTCTTAGGTCGTGTTATTAACTATCGAAAATGAAGTTAAGAAATTCTCAACTATTCAAAAGTGAAGGTGGGCCATATTTTTCACTCAGAATGTTTATTACTACAACGGATTGTTATATAAAAAGTAAGCATAGTTTAATAATTTTGTATGAACTGTACTTAAATTATTAAATATATAAAACTAGCTGTTATATTATGAACTCCACATTATAGGGTTATCTTTATGTTAGAATAATAAATCGTAAACTAAAACCCTTTTAAATTCTTTTATTTCAGACACGTGTTTCGGTATAAACCATCTTCAGTGTGAACATTAACCTCTAATTAAATTATAAACAAAACAAATAAATATACACCTGTCGACTATTTATGATTAGTCATTTATGATTAGTCCTTAGTGCATTATAGTGTATCTTTAGTATATTTACTTGTGTCGTCTATTATTTACATGTCTAGGCCATTTATTGCATGTGTTTATTGTATTTATTTATGTATGTTGAATGTTGTTTTGAGGAAGTGGAGCGCTCCCTACCATAAATAGAGTTCATTTAGCCACTTGTAATTCTCTCTAATAAGTGGTAACATTGTATCTTCGCTATATTTGTTGTTGATTATTTTCTGTCTAAAGCATTTACTTACTGTAAGGCTGGATTACTTGTGATAATGTCATACAATTCCTGCACATAAATAATTAGTTTAATTGCAAACATTTGAGTGTTTTGTTTCTTTTGTTCAGTCCTAGTAACTGGATTTAGATAACCTCGCATAAGTATTAGGGGTCTATATTTAACCTTATATTCAGAATATTTCAATACAACTATCTGTGTAGTCCAAAGGCCTGGTTGACAAAAAAATAGCTTTAGTGTATGGTAGTAGGGAGCCTGATTGGTACTTTCCTTGGAGTAGGGGTACTGTTCCTTGTTGAAGCCCTGCCTGTTACCTGTCCTACAACAAGGTGGCGCCCTTTCCCTCACCGAGCAACCTTAAAGAAGAAGAAGTACTAATCGTAGGTTACCCTTTACCCTTACGGCGCGCTGTCAAGGACCACCCCCTTTCTCCACTGAGTGATACCGGACATTTGCACAATTCCCCTAGGGGAGAACGTTGCAAAATGGCACTGCCAACGTGGGGCCTGGATTATTTGGAGTAATCTGAAGTAATAGTTATAACTGTACATTTTTTTTATTTTTATTTGTCCTTCATACTTGTGTTTTTGTAAATATTAACTATTTCTATGAACTTGAACTGTTGCTGCTGATATGATCGGTTTGCATTAGTGTTGCTTGGAATAAGTAGTTATTCACATTTCCTTAACAAAACAAAGTACAAAAACCTAAATATCAAACAAACTTATTTCTCCTTTTCAGTTATGGAATAATTCTGACATTTGCTTTGAATTCTGTGTTTTGGTCATTGTTGTAGTTTATTTGGACAACATATCTCTATTTATTGTTGTTGTGACACTTATTGAGCGTACTCTTTCGAAATTTTAATTTTATACGCTTATGTTGGTTTTGTGACCTTTTAAGGGTGTTTATATTTTTGAGTTGGGAAACTTATGAGTATTTCTGTTCCACTTTTGAATTTTGTATCTTATCTAAATATGAGTGCCTATCACCTGCGTAAAACAGAAGTTATCTATGAGCTGAAGATTAGGAATCTTCCCTCTGGAGGTACAGCCGGAGATTTGAGAAAACGACTTTCTCAGAGTTTAGCGTCGAATACGCCAATAGAGGAGACTGTAGTTAATTCTTTGGATACGGATACAGAACTAGAGGAGTGTGAGGCAAAGTACCAGGATTTATCAGCACTTGTGAGTGACTATGAGGGGAATTATAACGATAATGAGTATCATCGTATTGTTGCACGCCTATGGCATTTATACCTTCGAGCTGATAGGATACCAGTGGGTGCGACGGCGGATGATGATCAGGAGCAGACCAAGCAGTGCTTAGTGGGTAAATGCAAGGGATTGTTGGACTCTTTCAAGGACTCTAAGTCTGCGGCTAAGGTGGATTCTCCTGACAACAAGACTCTATCAGCTGGCAATCCACAACCCCAGCCAGATTCAGATAAGCGGACGGATCCTCTCTTTGTCCCGACGAAAGTTCTAGCATTTTCTGGCTCAATCGTTTCACCAGAAGAGGAAAGAAATTTTTTTGTTTTTTCTTTTATTATATATATATATATATATATTATATATATAATTATATATATATATAATATATATACATACATTCTATATATATATGTATGTATAGATAAGAAACACTTGTATTCGGAATTAACATAAACAAATAACATTTCTATTGTTCACAGATATAATTTGAGTAAATTACCTCAGAATAATTACTTTATTTCAGTATGTTATGAAATTTTAAACTCATGATTGTGATTGCTTAAGCAAACATTCATTTGACCTAATAAAGGTAGGCAGAAGGAATGCAGGAATATTGATGAAGATAAAGCTCAAGGAGGAAACAATGCTCTGTAGTATCTCCAGCTGATCCTGCATAATGTAACGACCCCCGATACCCTTCTCATCTCTTGCACTGACCTAGCATCTGTATTGCATTCTCCCTGGAATAGACTTCTCTTAAATAAATGGAAATACAGTTTAAATCCATTTGATTAGTTAAAACAATTGATTAGGTTTCTCCTTTCAGAATTACCCAATAGTTTATTATTGCTCCGATAAGTTCTTTATAGATAAATAGCTCAAGTTAACGTTTGATTTTCATTCGCCTAGGTCCCGGTTCTATTCCTAATGCTGGCTATGCTGAGGCTGATTTGCAAGATTTATCTCTAAAAATATTACTGATTTCTGATATTCAGTTCTAAGGGACGTCTCCAGTCCTAAGGGTATATATATATATATATATTATATATAATATATATATAAACAAGTAGTCTTTGAACAGTATATTCTTGTTAGTTACTTAAGTTAAATATGTATTACAAAATAATAGTAAGCTAATTAGTTTCATATGCATACAAAACAGGAGAAGCTGTAATAATCTTTTATTAAGATTTGAAAAAGATCAACGCCTAATATAGCTATAATAGTCAGACACAACTATTAAAATCACAAGTTTGATTCAAACGAAATAACATGATCCAGTTCGTCGATGAACATTTTCTAAAACATTTATAAAAATATACCTATAGATTTGCATTTCAACTTTTAAAGTTATTTAATGTTCTGTGTTATTTATATCTTTAAGCTTTAATAACTAACATACAATTAATTTGATTCTATAACATGTCTTTGAGTTTAATGAAATTAATTTCCTCTGGTTCCTAACTGAATGACACAAATAAATCAATAAATGAGTTAGCAAATCATAGTTGGAGCACAGAATGGAACACAGCCTTATGTGATCAAACCTTGCTTCCTGAATTATCTTCTTGACAAAGCAGAGATCTCCAAACCTTTTCGTTTGAGTACCAAATTATATTGAGGTTGGTAGGCCTGGTCCTGCACTGCATACACATCGTTAACGACGCTCCATACTTTAAATTTAATTAAAGCAGTTTAGTGTAATCTATAGTGACCAGAGTTGAGTAACTTAGTATTTAAATAAATTTTTTTGAATTAATAAGTGTATCGGACTATATCATATTACGCGAGTAAGTAACAGATCGTAGTTAGCCTAACAACTCAACTAACAAGGTTAGAATGGCCGACAGTAATACATCCACGTTGTTTTTATCGATCTACGGAGCGTCCTATCATTGGGAATTGCATCGTTATCTTATCAACGTTGGTGGCTATACCGGTAACGTCCTGAGACGGTAAACCTGAGTTCGCCGGTTCAAGTCCAAGTACCTGATTAAACTTTTTGCTAATTCAGTAAACACATTTGATTTTATTACACTTTTTATATTTTATAATCTGTTACTTATTTATATAATTGTTATCTACTTGTTTATTTATATAATTGTAATCTAATTATTTATTTATATAACTGCTATCTACTTATTTATTTATATAATTGTCATCTACTTATTTATTTATTTATCTTTAAAGTTTTTATTGCGTTAACTATTTCTAACAAACTAGAACTTCTGACATGAGTTTAAAAATTGAATTCACAAAAAATGGGAAACCAAACATTCTGTTTAACAATAATAAATACCGTGAAATCTACTCATTAAAGTCTGGAGAAATTATTTGGCGCTGCCTGGGAAGGAACTGTGGAGCCACAATTAAATCTAATTCAGAGAGGACGACCGTTACTACAGTCAACTGTAAACACTCGGGTCCACACCCTGTTACGATGAGAGCCCTTACATCTCCACGGATGAGCTCATCGTTGCCGGCTACTCCACCCGCGGCCGAGACCACTACGCCCGCTCTTCTACGACGCCTTCTCCAACGCACTCTGGGTCTCCCATTGAGGCGCTGACACAAACTGCAACGTCTGGCTACCCGTCACCTGCTACGCTCGTCACACCATCTCCTGCCGTATCATCGCCCGATGCCGTCTCGGACTCCGCCCTTCCTCGGAGTTCAAGTGGGTTGGAAGCCGAAAACTTGGAATTGAGGAGGCGTATCGACCAACTTACGGCTGAAGGAGAACAAATTCTCGACCACTCTATTCAGTCGGACGCACGTCTTCTCCAATTCACCGATCAGCTGTTTGTAGCGAACTTGTCGACGATCAAGACTTCTGGTGGCCGTACAGCTGATTGTGCCGTACAATGTGACCTGTCGTCGTCTACTGCTTGCCAAGACCCGCGCTGCAGTGAGATCCGCAACTTAGTTGCCAGCCTCAAGACCACCGTGGAGGTGCTGGAGGCTGAGTTGGAGTGTTTTAAGGCTGAAACGGTGAAGAAAAGTAAGACTCGGAGCGGTTCAGAAAATGAGGGCTGGGTGGTGGTACAAAATAAATCAAAAAGAAATTCAAAAAGTAACCCAAAATCTGAAAATATTTTATCCGAGCATAAGCGCCATATAAAATCTGTTCAAAAAACCCAAAATTCAAAATTCAAATTAACAAAAAATGCCCATTTTATGGTTTCTAGAGAAACACTAAAGATTTTCTCAGAAATCCAAAAAAACGTCCCAAAATGAAGAATTCACGCGGTTTTTTCGAAATTACAAACGAATTTATAGAAAATTTATCCAAGCTGCAAAGGCATATGATGTTTCCAAATCAATTATATCTTCCAAAAATATTTCTAAAACTGCATGGGACATCATCAACAATAAAAACAAATCAAGTAACAAACAAATCAAATTAAAAAGTGGTGATAGACTTGTGGAGGACGCGGTGGAGGTTGCAAATAGGTTTAACAGATTCTTCGGATCTGTGGCTTGTGAGCAAGGCCCTTGCCCATCACCCCCACAAGGAATCACAAGACGTAGGCAGTGTCCAGTAGCCTCCCTGGCACTGGCACCTGTCGTTGAGGAAGAGCTTGAAAAAATAATTCAGCAGCTCCCAGCCAAAAAAACAAATGATTTAAATTCAATGTAAACGTGGCTCATAAAAAAATGTTCAAAGCATATTGTGAGACCATTAACCCAATTAGTAAATTTCTCTTTTGATCAAGGAGTTTTTCCCTCACTCCTCAAAAACCGCTAAAGTAACCCCTATTTTCAAGAAAGACGATCCCCAATCCCCACAAAATTACCGGCCTGTCTCAATTTTGCCAGTTATGAGCAAAATATTCGAAAAGCTTTTCTTGACACGAATGCTTCAATTTTTGAATAAACACAACCAGCTATCGGAAGACCAGTTTGGCTTCGGGAAGGGCAAGTCGACAATAGACGCAGTTGTAAATCTTGTCGACATGGTTGTAGAGGGACTAGAACGTCGGGATCACACATTGAGTGTGTTCCTGGACTTATCGAAAGCATTCGACTGTGTTGACCATGTTACAATGCTTGACAAACTTGAATCTCATGGCATCCGAGGCGTGCCTCTCCAGTGGCTCAGATCATTTCTAAGCCATAGAACTCAAATTGTCCAGATCTCAAATAAATTATCTGAACCAATTCACCTGAGTTATGGTGTCCCACAGGGCTCAATTCTCAGTCCAATTCTCTTCCTGATCTATGTCAATGATGTAGGTTCATCACTTCTGCACGGAAGACTAGTGCAGTATGCTGATGACACGACTCTCTGTTTCACTAGCAAATCAAAATTGACTTTGGAACAGCATAGTTTTGTTGAAATTAACAACTGTGTCCAAACTTTTAATAGCCTCAATCTTAAAACAAATTCTTCAAAATCCAATTTTATAAATTTTGCTTTACGACCAGTAGATAGTCATGATGAGCCAGCTGTTATGTTGGCTGATACTATGCTGAAAGAAGTATATTGTTCGAAATTCCTGGGAATATACCTAGATCGAGGGTTGACTTGGAACGATCACATCGACCATGTTTGATCCAAATTGGCCTCAGGCATTTATGTTTTGAGGTCTCTAGCCAAATACTGCCCGACTCAAGTTATGATGATGGCGTATTATGGCTTGATTTACCCCCACCTCACTTACGGGCTGGTGTTGTGGGGAGCTTGTGCAAACAATCAATTCCTGAGAGTGTTCAAGCTGCAAAAACAAACGATCCGCATTATCGCTAAGTTGAAATTTAGAGAGACGTGCAAGGAAGCCTTCAAAAATTTGCAACTGTTGACGCTGCCCAGTCTCTACATCTTGGAAACAACTCTGTTTTGTATGTCTAAATGTGCCATGACGAATAGCCGAGACATACATATGTATGAGACTAGAGGCAGAGATAACTACCGAACTGGTAGACACAGAACGGTGGTTTATGAACGCTTGCCTTCACAGGCAGGTGTTCAATTCGTCATTAAGTTACCAGATTCAATTAAAAACACTTCAACACTCAAAGTGTTAAAAACTCGTTTGAAACGCTTTTTAGTGTCAAAAACATTTTATAATGTTGACGAGTTTTTTGCTTATGTTTGGGAGACCACCAATTAAAAAGACTGACAAAATTCGTCGTTGGAAGTGGGAATAATTGGTGAATGAATGGATGTGGGTACGTTTGCAAAATTGTATGTTTGAATGAGATTTCTTGTGGTGTGTTTGACAAAAATTTTAGCCAGTAAAAAGTAAAAATATGACATTTGACATGCGTTGAATAATGTTCCGGCAATAAAAAACTGATTTATATATACACTGATTTGATATATAATTAGACGGACAGTGTGCGAAAATCCAAACTTCCGGCTGTGCTTCAATATTTAATTCGTTATAAAGGCAATTGTTATAATAAACATGCTTAGTTTGCATGCTCATACTCATATATGCATTAATCAAGGTATATAGTTTTATCATTTAGAGGATAATGCGGGACTAAAACGATCATAAAAACATTTTTGAGTATTATTTGGTGAATAAAAATAACTAAGAAAATGAGTGTAAACTGGAATAGCCACAGCACGTGCTCTCTGGCGTGAAATTGGGGCTCCACTCCGTCTCAGACTCGGACTTGATTCCAGTGATAACATTCTGGCCTTTCTGACTTTAACGATCGCCTGCCTGTTACTTCTAGGTTTATACTGTTCGCTCATGATAACGTATAAGACAACGTGACAAAACGTGTCATATTAAGTTTTTTTATAGAACTTTACAACAAATTCTCATTTTGTAACCAAGTAGTCAATTAAACAACATTAAGAGAAAACCTTACCGTATTGGGTATTTTTGGTATCCAAAATCCATTCAGTACGGCGTTTTACGATTATATAATCTAAATTAAGAGAGGCCATCAAGAATATTTCGGACATAATGTACAATGTAAAGTTAGGAGGATAATAATGTATTTTCTCCTCATACAGGATCATCAAAGAAAAATCCAGTAATCAGTATACTGATGCAAGGAGTATTTGATATGTTAAGCTGCATATATTGACTGCTGAGAAGGTCGCAACTAGTTTTTTCTAGGATTGGCTTTCAATGAATGAAAACAATTACCTCGGCCACCAGTTGGTTTGTAGAAGTAGCATTTTTTCACTTAGGACAATGGATTAAGAACACTATATTCGCAATTAGTCCTAAAGGGACCTTTGCGCTTTGTTCCAAAGTGACTCAATATAGCATGCTTAAGGTTACAGGTAGAGGGCTACCTCCTATCAACGAGGAATTATTGCGGGTATTATATCTCAGTCATGTTACTTTGGAAGGTGGGAATGCTAGTTAAGTTTCTGCTACTTTCCATTGTGTTGTATTTTGAAGGCATAACAGTGATTTGTAGTGTATTCCAATAGTTATTCACAATGTTAAATAATTAAGAGGCATAGTTTTGAATTTTAATGGGTTACATATCAATGGAAATTTTTAATACCAATGTATACTTTAAAAATTTCAACCTAATTTAACACCTAGTTTCAGACAATAAGCGCCAATGGTTCGGAAAAGGTGATTACAGACTGTAACGCCCTAGTTAAATTTCATTTACTAATGCCAGCCATATATAACTGGAGAACAAGTTAGTTATTTTATAACAGAACATGGTGTAATTGAGACACAAATGTCAGAATAATACATCTCACGAATAACTAAACTCACAGTAATTTACTGTACATACTGCTATTTTAGTTTTAGAATTAATAAAAAGTACCCAATTGGATTAAAAATATAATTTAATGTTCTAATTATACAAAACTGTACTCACCAGGCTAAAAGATCCAGGGCGTTGAACCTTTGGGTGAAACCTCATAGGTGTGGGCGCTGTTGTCCGTAACTTACTGATGCCTAAGCTCACACATAAAACAACTACAAATAAAATAAGGTTACAAAATTATTGAGGCATAAAAATCCAGT
Organism: Homalodisca vitripennis; assembly: GCF_021130785.1. NCBI lineage: Eukaryota > Metazoa > Arthropoda > Insecta > Hemiptera > Cicadellidae > Homalodisca > Homalodisca vitripennis. Next base: position 106,931,633 of record NC_060209.1, read on the forward strand.
TAAAGTTCATGCCCCACCAACCAAATTCAGCTCGTCAAGTCAGCCAAATGTTGCCTCTCTATCTCTCTCTCTCACAGCGAGAGAAGTCCCGATTTCACGCTGGAACGCACCATTGCCACAGCTGCATCGTTGTTAATGTTTGGTAACGGATTTATTTCTCTCTCTCTATTTCTTTTAAATCTTTATAAGTCAATGTTTAGTGTTTTGCAGCACAGTACTTATGTTTTCCTTACTATTTAAGCCTTATAATATCCTACTCTCTTTATTGTATGTAATTATGAAACTTGATAAGTGTACATTCATACATTATTTCGTCTGTGGTATGCAAATATTATCAGACTAAATGTAATAATGTAATAAAATATGAATACATTCTATTCGTTAATGTTACAGTTTAATCACACAAGGATAACAGAAAAAATAGGATAGCATTTCGCGTAAATATATGAAACAACAAAACACAAAATGTCAAGAAGATATATTTGTTCTTTTCTAGGCGTTAAAAACTTAAAACACAATATTAAGCAATACAAAAATAAACAGTTCAAATACAGGAAGATAGATAATGCTAATTACAGAAGTCACATACAATTTGTTACGCTTAATCTAAAAATATAGTAGCCTATAATAAAGCATCAAGTTAGGAACCAGACCATTTACTTATTCGGTGAGGACTCATCAAAATCAGACTATAAATGGGATTTAAAGCCATTATAAATAGTGAATATCTTAAATAAATATTTTTCAATAGACCTCTTCGACTCAGCTATTTGAAAGTTAGTTGGACCTGAGAATCTAAATAAATAGTGGTTTTTTTACTAAAAATATGATAATACTAAAAGTTAAAGAAACACATTTTGTTCAGTGATACAAAAAAAATCAGTCACTCTAGTTTCGAGATCTGCAGTTTGATCTCTTCTTCAGGTAAATAACTAACCTAACACATAATTACAAACTAGGTTAAAATAAACAAATCATACCATAGCGTTTTGACACGCATAAGTCAGAAATCTCAACCACAATGTTGTATGTCAACTCCACTCACTCTAAAAACATGCACACAATAAAAAACAAAACAACACTAATTATTAAAACTGAACTTCAAAATTGAGGTCACAATACGTCTGAATTCGCCGGCCAACCACATACGACCTCAGTCGTAGTAAATCCGTTACTAAACATTAACAACGATGCAGTTGTGCCAATGGTGCGTTCCAAACTGAAATCGGGATTTCTTTCTCTGTGAAAGAGCGGCAAAATTAGACTGATATCACGGGCATGGAGGTTTTATGCACCAATAATTGTTTTAACCGTAATATTTGTATAACTCTACAGGAACGCTTAGAGATAATAGGTGAAACGTTTAAACATCACAAATCTAACTCTTCCTCTAGAAAGTGGAGTGATGGCATTACAAATAATATTATAAAAGTAAATACCTCCAACTGCAAAACATGTCTAGAGTCTTTTCCCCAATTTTTATGGTACAATACTTTTTAAGTTAAAAATGCTAGAACTTTGTTACCTTGACTCACATGTGTATATAGTTCCCATATTAGGACAGCAAAGAGGAAATTACCGGTGGGATCAAAAGTCTTTTTAAGGGGAGTCTGACTCCCCTAAGAACGCAATGTTAACTATATGTTGCATAACTTGAAAACTATTTAAGATAGCTTACTGCTTTTGGTTTTATTTTGAAGATCATGTTTTTTTCTAGTTCCATAGGAGAGGTTTTTAGTTTTTTTTCTTTTAATAAATAAATTATGAATTTTAAAAATGTTTTGTTAAAAATTTTAAATTTAATTATATAAATATTTTAAAATCAAATTAGGATAATTATATCCCAAAACCCTCTCCTAGGGCACTAGTATTTTAGCCAAGGAATGTGTGTTAAAAATTTCATTAAGATATCTCAATCGGTGTAGGTTTTATGCAACATACAGTTTAAAAAAATTTAAGTTTCGGTAAACAACAAAAAACAAAAAAATATATGTAATAAATAAATTTTCTTACTTTTAATAATTTCCAGCACAGTAACTAGGATTGTCTGGATCATCTTCTGCCTCATACAAGTCCTCTAACTTCCTTTTGGCAACATTTCTTGACTGTCTAATTTTTTTCCATATCGGAAACAGCTTTTTCAGCTTTGGAAACACGGTCGAAATCGAGACGTCTTGCAGTTTGAAGTAAATTCCTTCCAATTTGTAGGCCTAAGTGTTCCATTAATTTTACTTTAGCTAAGTGTCCACTGTTGAATGTCAAAACAGCTTCAAATACACCAAATTTCAGGGTTTCAAGATTTACAAATGTTCTTTTAGGTATTTTACTCCATATAACATTGTTCAAAGATTCATTGGGGTTTTGGAATTTACCTCTGAAACATTTTTGCAACAGTTCTGGCTTGGCAAGATCCCTGAATATAGGGTTGATCTCTTGAAGTATCACCTCAGGCAAATGGAAGTGCTTGGTGTGGTCATAGGTATCATTTTCACGGGTTGCTTTTACAAACTTGCACCAAGTGTCATCGGTTTTAGGGCAGAGTTTGTGTCTAGGAGTTTCATTGCTGGACAAAAGATGAAAATAAGTTGCCTATACATCTTGCTTCATGGCAACCAGGTTGTTACTGTTCCTGCGAATAGCCAAACCATAAAAATTTGTATTTTTTGTATAGCAGCATCTGTCAGTCTGTTTTTGCCAGAAAGTGGTTTTCCATCGGACAATAGCGTTTTCTTCGACCTTTCTTTTAGTTTGCGCAACCTTGTTCCCATTCTTTTTTGGACATGACCCACACACTCTAATTTACTAATATTAGTAAGTGGGCCATAGGGTTGGCTTTCAGAAACAGCTTTGAATGCATTTGTGTCCCCGTCGCCAAGATATTCTGTGTACTTTACATCATACAAAGATACAGAACGCGCAAAAATATCAATCGCTCCTTTCACCCCCATCCCTCCGCTAGTGCCTAAATAGTTCGCAGTACACGAATCAATATGTATATTTTGGTCCTGTCTGGGCATTGGCAATACTTAGACATTTCTTCAACGTCTAACACTTTTCCTGTATCAACTGCAGTTACGGAAACTATTCCATTTAGGGAAGTATGGCCCCGTTTCTGCCAGGATCCGTCTATTGCCACACATAAGTGTCTGTCATTAGGCTCCTCACACTCAGCAACTGCCTCATCTACAGCCAATGTCATAGACTCTTTACACAATAATTCAATATGATGGTTAATAAACATTTCATGTTTTCTATACTTAGTTGGTGGAGAAGGGATATTCAAGATGCTGCATAAACTCTGAGCGGAAGTATATCCTTTTCCGATTACCCTCATGCCATAGGCTAACCTAATATTTAGATCAAAAAAGTTTTGGGTAGTTTTCAGGCCTAAATTGGTGTTTGTTTCCTGTCTACAAGTATCTTTACAATTGATAAAAGTTTTATTGTTATCACAATTACTACATGCAATGCTGATTTCAATTGCTAGGCCTACAATGGATTTGCTTGTAATGTTTAGAACTCCTTTGCATATATTACAGGCTGCTATATCCTTCAATGTATTGTTAAGAACACTCATATCAATGACATCATACTGCATATTTTCAGTTTTACTATCATAGTAGTCAAAGTTGGATTGTAACTTTACCTTAGAGCTAGAAGTTGTTATAGGTTTATCTACAGCTTCTGGAGTGTGGGTAGGCCTAGGTTTATTTGTTTTCATTTGAGCAGCAGTCTTCTTCCTATAAACACTGTATCTTCCTTGTTTCTTTTTGTTTCCCATAATGTAGACTAAACCAAATCTGTACTAACACCACTACAGTATCACTAAAAATATTTACACTATTATGTTGCATGTAACTATTGAAACAAAACTTTATAAACAAAGCAATCACAAAGAACACAGTAGATTGAAGCAGAAGCTACAGACACTGACAGTGAATACAACTGTCAAGCAGAATAGCCAACTACATAAAACTAAATCAGCTGATAAATGTATCAGTGTACTGTATAAAGTGAGTCTGACTATAGTAGCGGGGCTGGATCGACTTTTTGGTGTGCAAGGTTATTTTAAATAATTTTTTTCACTTATTTAGAATTTTCTGTACCATATGTGTTATATATCGTTAGAAAGAGGAGATTCCAAAGAAAAATAAAGTGTTATAAACTAAAAATCACACACAAAAATTTCTTCGGTCAGACTACCCTTAAGTACTTCGAGCTTACATGCTAATATTTCCTCACTTTAAAATAGTATTTATAGGCTCTACAACAATGTTAAAAAAGGTTATAAAATAAGTATTGTCTTATATGTACTTTAAGAAAAGAAATTATCACATTTTTAAAAAGCTTATTACTGAAGTTTTCTTTTAGGACACGTAAAGGTCACTTTTATTGAATTCTAAAAATTACATATTACAATTGTGTGTCGTGGTACTAATATCATAAATTAAAAATTACGATTTTAGATAGTGCAATTTGCTTTTAGTTGTAATCTGTACCAATTGGAAATCAAGATCTGTGGTTTTTATCATTCTTTGGAAACACGTGAGGATTCACACATACAGACCTTATTTATTTAAATCAGGTTTTAGATAAATATTAGGAAAACCTAATAAAATTGTTTCGACTGTTTAAAAAAATTGCACCCTTGTTTTTTTTTTCTCTGTAGAACATAATATATTAATACAATATTGATGGAATATTAAAATGCTTATGTAAAGCTTTAAATAGAGTTATAAATATATATGGAATAAATTTAAGCCAACAATTTCTTACCTTATAGAATTTAGTAACAATGAGTATAACCACCTGATAGATAAAATTATAAGAAATTTGAAGCTTGTCGCATTGCCAGATGCGTTGCATCACGGCTAATAACTTTGAAAAAAGCTTCCTCAATGTTCTTACCTTCATGTATACTTAATAAAATTTCTACGAGGATCCTAGGAAATAATTAATTAAACGGTTACAAGAAACAGATTGGAAAAAAGTCGGATTAATTTTTATATTTCGCATACAATGTTTTACTTAAAGGCCCAGAAAGCAAACACATATGTGGTGCCAGATATTTATCATAAATTGGTTTTACTCCATCTGTAAATTATAATGGCTGAAGATAAACCATTTATGACCAAATTAGGCTTGTCAGACGTGTATGAATATATTTTCTTAATTGGTACATCAATGCTAAATCAACCATAGCACCAGGGATACCTAAACAATAAAGAGATTAAAAGGGGCCGGAAGGGTATGATCTTTTACTGATATAATTTTTAGAATGACTTTTTTGAAATAATATGTAACTTAAATATGCCCACCATACTGCTCTAAATTAGATCTGAAACTGTATTCAATCAATTATTGTGGTATGGGGTAATTTCACTCTTACTTATAAAACCGGTTTCATTTTCCGACTTCAGGGTTTCAAAACGTAACCTTGTGTTAACCCTTGTTTAAACTGAAATTTAAATTGATCAGGAGATTGGAATATCTTTTAGAGAATGTAATTTATGTCAAGAGTGTTTACAATCTCACAAAATATGCTTATGGTCTCCTGTTTTCAACAGGAAATTGCCTGCAAAGCCGCATGTAACCTCTAGTCATTCTTATATATTGCTTTAAAATATCAAAACATTACACCGAAACCGAAATTGTTACACCCTGAAGAGGGGAAAACTCATTTGAAAATGTTTGTCAGTATACTGAACAGTATAGAAATGCGCCGGTAAACGACATACCGTTATAACATCTGATTTAATACTTAGTTTTATGTCAACCACTGTAATTTATTCTGTATTTGTGTATCCCAGCGTGTTTCTAAAGAATGATAAAAACCACATATCTCGATTTCCAATTAGTACAGATTGTTTACAAATGAAAAATTTCACTTTTGAAACTGTGATTTGTAATTTATGATATTAATACCAGAAAAGCATAATTATTAATTTTTATTTTGAAAATTTATTAAAATTGACCCCACCTTACTTTTCCTTAAAGAATAACTAATACGTAATAACAAAATTTGATATCCTCTTTTACTATAGTACGTATAACACAATACTTAATTTGAAACTGTTTTTTTTGTACCGTCTGTAAATACGATTTTATAGTGACAGACTATTAGCATGTAAACTCAAGACCTTGAAAATTTAGAAATCACCGGTACTTATGCTGTCCCAGCATGGACAGCACACGTGAGTAAAAATAACAAAATAAAGTAAAGTGAAGTAGTCTTCTTTTACCAAGCAAAGTTAGGGCTAAGAAGCCCTCTTTAACACTTAACCTGGGGACCAAAGGCTTAAAGGTGACTTCCGAACCATCACCAATGGCCGGGCAGGCGGGCTGCTTGCAAGGACAGGATCGCTCAGTGTTCACCTATCAAAGCAGCAGCCACGCTCGACGTTGCTAAATCCCCGCTACACTATTGGCGAAATGCTATAACTTTTAATTGTAAATATTACTATACCATAAATGAATAAACAAAAACTAGACACAGTTTGTAGTTTCACGTATTTACTTCTGTGATATCATTTCAATTTCATCACTCCAGTTTCTATAGGAAGAGTAAGAGACGTGATGATTTCATATTTTTCCAATGATGTGTAACAGTTCCATTAATATTTTAAAAATATTGCGATTAAAACAATTATTAAAGCATACAAATCTAGTAAAATTGCATGCCCCACAAACCAAATTTCGCCCGTCAGGTCAGCCAAACGTTGCCTCTCTATCTCTCTCTCTTACAGCGAGAGATCCCGATTTCACGCTGGAACACAGAATTGGCACAGCTGCACCGTTGTTAATGTTTGGTAACGGATCTCTCTCTCTCTCTCAAATGGAAAAACAGGACAATATGTTTCAAGAAAATATTTTTGTTCTTTTCTATTTTCTAAAACCTTTAGACACAATATCAATAGTATTGCAAACTTAAGCAGGTAAAATAAAGGAATTGTAAAGAAACAGGATTTTCCGGACATTTGCCATCGTCCAGTGAAACAAGAAATCAGTAACACTACGTTTCGAGATTTGCAAACTGATCTCTTTTTCAGTTAAAGAACTAACCTAATACATAATTACAAACTAGGTTAAAATAAACAAATCATGCCAAAGCGTTGTGGCTTGCCTAAGTCAGGAATCACAACCACCATGTAGTTTGTCAACTTCACTAACTCTAAAAAAAAACATGCACTTTATAAAAAACTATACACAACACTAATCATTAAAACTGAACTACAGAATACAGGTCACAACATGTCTGTATTCGCCTACTAACCTCTCACGACTCTGGTCGTTTAAAAGAAGAAAACTGATACATAATAAACTATTTCAGAGTAAAATGCTTTTTTACATAGATTAGCCATAATTGACAATAAAGTTGTTACTAACTTAATTTACAGTAAAACACGACTCTGCTGTTAAGAAACGAACAACAATTCTAATTACTTGGTAATCAATGTTGCGGCAAAACCCATAAAAGTGTGTGCTCTCTTCTTTCCAGGTTTTATTATGATCTAATAAAGCAAGCGAGAGATTGCGCCACATAACGGGTCGGATCATCCATGTGGAACAGCTGCGAGTTCAATATTGTGCCTTGCAAGTGCGCCTTCACATTTTCCTCGTTTTATGCTTATTTTCTCAACTGAGATTGTATTACTATTTTGAAAAGAAGCTTAATAAATTTACATAATCGATAATTTAAAAGTAATTGTATTACGATTTATTACTTTTAAAAAATCTTTCAAGTAATAAAATGTTTATTTAACTATTATGAATGTTTATGTATTGACTGAGTTTTTAATTGAATGCAATAATTTTGGCTCTCTTATCTCTCATAATATTATTCAAATGTTAAAAAGATATTGATGAGATTTAATGATGTTTTACTAACTCAATTTATGTAACAATTGATACGTGTACAACTTAAGAGTTAATCTTACCTTTTCATATCCTTGTATGAACAGTTTTTGATATTAGTGGAAAATCTTAAATACAAGCATAAGCATAAGATAAAAATAGTAGGAAAAAGTTACATCATAATTGTTTATTACGCCATTCTCCAAACATTAAGCTCCAAACTTGTTATCGATATTATCTTGAGGTGTATAAAATACTTTAGAATCCGTGTCACTCTGCAAATGGTACCAACATTCCAGTTCACGGTTGATGCACAATTGGTCGTCTATTACGAAGTTTCGCTAAGGGTACTCTCTACATGGTCTTAAAATTCCTGTTTATGACCCTACAATCAATGGTCGTCTATTACGAAGTTTAGCTAAGGGTTCTCTCTACATGGTCTTAAAATTCCTGTTTATGACCCTAAAATCAATGGTCGTCTATTACGAAGTTTCGCTAAGGGTTCTCTCTACATGGTCTTAAAATTCCTGTTTATGACCCTAAAATCAATGGTCGTCTATTACGAAGTTTAGCTAAGGGTTCTCTCTACATGGTCTTAAAATTCCTGTTTATGACCCTAAAATCAATGGTCGTCTATTACGAAGTTTAGCTAAGGGTTCTCTCTACATGGTCTTAAAATTCCTGTTTATGACCCTAAAATCAATGGTCGTCTATTACGAAGTTTCGCTAAGGGTACTCTCTACATGGTCTTAAAATACCTGTTTATGATCCTACAATCAATGGCCGTCTATTACGAAGTTTAGCTAAGGGTTCTCTCTAAATGGTGCCAATATTCCAGTTTAGTACGTTTCACAGTGTCTTGTCTATTACAAAGTATTGCTGTGAGCTTACGATTGATATAATAAAAAAAATAATGTCAATAATAAGTACCTTGAAATGAGCAATAACATTTTACTATAAATTTTAAACAAAAGAAAAGTTAATGATTTTATCAAAATAATAAAATTTAAACTTATATTAAGAATAAGACTTGATTTGTTTTCTTATTAGAGTTTTCGGTGGACCAAATAAGAAACCAAATAAAAAAGTGCATGTTGAGGTATAATAACAAAATATTTTATTTATGATTGTGATCTACCATTATAAATTTATATAAAGACAATTATAATTTAGTAATTGAATTGAGATTATAATAACAATTTAAAAGGATAACAGGATTTCGGAAATTTGCTATCGTTATATGCTACAAAAGGTATAAAACAACGTTTCAAGGTCCGGAATCCTGTTATAAATTCAAACCTTCCATCTTTAAACAAAAAAATTTAAAATTATGAATTGAAAACTAAAACGTAATAAATGAAAAAAAATTAACATGACAAGATTATAATTTTATTTGAAAGAACACCAACTTCATTTAAATATTACTATTTATGAATGAAAAATAGTCTAGTCATAATTATTTGTGATAGATTATCTCCGTCAGAGGATACATTACATAATTGATAAATATATTTTAATTAATGCCACCGAGTTACAAAATAAATATAAAATTTAACAACATAAGCTAATATAGTACACATTACTTTTGTTCGTAATTTTTATGCCATTTAGATGGTTCTGAATATATATAAATCTAGGCTATAACATAGAAAGTTAATCAGTTGCATATTTACTGTATTGTAAAAATGTAATGCCTTTGAAGTTAATTACTCGAAATTAGCAAATTAAACTTTTATAAAAATAATTTAACTCTGATTAAATAACAACTATATGTGGAACTTTTCTGATACTTTATGCGGATTATTTCTAGTTGAAGAGTCTGTTCGGTTAGTCTAGGCTTAAAAATATGTGAATGGTCAGAATGGATAAATCCATAGAACTAGCTCAGAGTTTAAAATTCTTTATATATGACTTATTGAGGATAAAATCAAGATATAATACGATTTTGGAGTTCTGATGATCTTTAATTAACTGAGCCTATATTTTTCTATTTTTATGTGGAGTTATATATATATAACTTGAATTTAGTGTACATTACTATAAGAACCTCGAAATTTATATTGAATATTTCAGTTTTAATCACAGTGTCAATGAAATTAAATTATAGTGTTTAGCTACATCAATATCATGCACCATATAATACCGTCAGGTAGTGTCATCTGAATGCCTCGTCAAACATTAATAGACTTTTGTAATGGTCACAGTAAATATGAAGATAGGGCTTTAATACTGAATGGGTTAACAAGGAATACTATTCCTAGTGATGCGGATGTATGTATAACATATCGCAGTGTAGCTATGGTATATTGTCATATATAACTTTTACTAGCACGTCCGGTCATAGCAGACTGATATAGCGACATTAAGCAGGGAGAGCAGACATTAGCAATGAAATGGTTAACATCGTACTAAAGTTAGTGCTCCGATTGCTCTAATCCGACAAGTAATAGCAGATCCGAAAACGGAGTTTAGGATATATAATCGCTCAGTACACCATGCTTGGAGGCATAATCATAAATTAAAATAGTAAATAGTTTTAAATCATTTTAGAATACAGCAACTATGGCTTGAAGAATGAATTCAACAAACACAAAAGACTGAAGATTAATAAGACTAAAGTAAATAATAAGTCACCTACTACGTATGTCACGCTGCGTATGTTTGTATCTACATACTTCTCACAATTTTATTCGCTTATAATTTTATTAGATTTTTATTATGCATTTTGTAATATGTGATATTTTTATTTGCCTGGCGATGCCTTCTGGTTAATTTACAACTTGCATTTTCCAAGACGAATAAAATGATGCTGGTATCACATCGAAAATTGTCGCTAATAATGTAACTGCTGTTGTTTTATATCTATTGCTATAATGAAAAAGGCCGAAGGCAACTTATTTGAGTTCCTTTTAGGATGCAGGAGAAATATGTTTTTTTAATTATATTATGAATGAAGTATTGATCTATCCTATACTACTAAGACATCACAGGCTCCAGGAGATATTGTTTGGAATTCTACTGTGAGTGGAGAACATCATTTAGTATCATCGAAATCAGTCATGAATATTTCCTCTACACTTTGTTCTTCCTAGGTGTGGTGTACCTTTACTTCACATGGAATCTATTTGAGGTATCACACGCATCCCTTACTAGCATTCTTGTATTATAGTTACATATAATTGCTTCATGATTACATTCACTGCACAAAATTAATATCAACATATAATGTATACCTTGTTCCACTAAGGTTTTTATATTTTTATAAACAATCACCTGATGAGTATATAAGAGTTACAGTTTTCATTTCTTTACTAACATATAACAGTAATGACTTAGGTAATTAGTATTTATTATAGAACACTATAAAATAAAAATAAAAATATTAAAATCTGTTACAAAATAGACATCATATTATTACTAATTCTTGCTGTCGATTAAACTATGGCTTGCTGACGGAAGCCACCTTTTTGTTTTTATTCCGGATGTCACGGTCCAAATGTGAATGCACACTTTTGGATATGTTTTCATAGTGTATACAAACATTCAAATAAATTAACTAACGTATAATCATATCGTGACTGTTCACATCTAATGTAAACATATTTTTGGAATATGGGTATATAATATATTATTTGTATATTTTATTGAAATAAAACCCCATATCTAAAAGTTATTCATACTACAATACGTACACAATTGTTTTGTTCCTTTAAATACGATTTGGTTTATTGTAAATTAAAACTAAATATTTAGGAAGTATAATATATTTACTGAATGATCTATACTAAGTATATTTATTTATTTTCCAGTAATCAAAGAATTAAGAATGTAAACATTTCAATTGATAAAAGTTTATATTTGAATACCTAAGTATTCTAATTTCATATATTTGTGATTAATAGCATTTTAAGTGAACCATAATCACTCAATACTACGTAATATGCAAATGTGTTATGCCTCAGACTTTATTTAGGTGAAAAAATCTAATATAAGCGAAGGACTGATTTACTATAAGGAGATGTCCTTTTTGCATACTTCTATATTGTGTTTTTCTACTTTTATAACCACACAAAATAATCACTTATATGTATGTAAACTAACGGTTAAAAATTTTATTGTATGCTTAAGCATCGTTGTAACGTGCATTTGGATGCCCGTAGTGAGATAATCAAAAGGAATTAGCGCCAGAACCTGCAGGTGTCGCAGCTGAGAACTGCCACTTTCGCATCTAAATATTCATGGAGGGCCGAGCAGTAATCCCCCTTACCTCCACATTATTACTCGTCTAACAGAGTTGCAAGTAATTACCAACATTGCATTATACAAACTCCTGCCATTTTCTAAATGTTTGCAGCACCATTCCCTTTACTGTTAAGTCTTAAGAATGTTTTTAGATTAAACTATTTACAAGATATTGTACTTTTTCAAGTATCGAGAACACCATAAATATATAGTTTAAACTAACGTATTCTAAACTAATGACTTTGTGACTAATGTTTTTTCAAAATCTTAAACATATCCAATAATATAGGTACTCGTAATTTTTTTTTAATAAAAATGTTTTATAAAACATTAGCATACTATTTTAAACTGGCATTATAAACAATCGTGAGATTAATAATAATCACTGAAAGGAATACAACTTCCTGATCCATTTTAGATTTGAATTTAAAGATATGTTTTTTGGGAATCTGAAGTCGGAGAGTGAAACACTTTTTCAAAGTAGCTGTACAATAGCTCGAATTGGTCTTCAATGTTCTGTGACTTTTTATTGAATAGCTCCAATAATTTCAGAAACACGTGGATTATTTAGCTAAGTTTGAAGGAATCCTAAAGCCACAATACTTACTTTATGAGTCAACGCACTATATTTGTATTAAATGGGCGTATGGCATTTATATTACCCGCATTATTAAATATATGAATACAAATTAAATGTATACTTTTGTTTGTTTGACGTACGTTTTTATCGATTGAAGGATTGTGAAAGAACAGGATTTTTTCAAACGTTTGCCTTCATTCAGTGATACAATACAAATGGATTCTCGGAACGGACTCAGATCCAGTACATAAATCAAAGAACTTGAGAGTTTTGTATATTAAGTTAACTAAAAACATTAATCATTTAACATTTTTGCATAAATGTATAGTTAATAACCTTATGCCTGTTGGTTATCTCTAAAAACTCATTTTCGTAGCAGGAAAGACAGTAAAATAGTTCTGCATCTAAATAATTCATTTAAAAAGAGAATTGCATATCACCGTCGTGAAAGATGCCTTCTTCAAAATAGTATTGAACGTCAAAAATGAATTAAAAAACCTAATCTGTACATAAATTATAATTTAATAATATTTAAAAAGTTTCTGAAATATACATGAAAAAGAATTTACGTGGAGAAATTAGGCGTAAAGAAAATGTTTTTCCTAAAGATAGATGGCAGAGCGAATATGAATGCAAATAAAAATGTAAACAACCTCTCTTCAAAAGTTCTCAATAAAGCGAAAATCTCAGTTTTATCTAAGGGTTTAACCATTTATATGGCACCAAAATCAGTAAATGCACTGGATTTCGTAACTGGAATTGAGTCGGCTTTTGCGCACTTATCTGAGAAACAGGATGACCGGTTTCGTTGTGAGGCCAGTCTTTTGCTCAGAAACATTCCTCCCACAAAGTCCAATGCTACAAGGGAGGAGAAAAGGGCTATGCTGATCCTTGAGAAAGACGATACTGTCAAAATCTCACATGCTAATAAAGGTAATGCTACTGTTGACTCAGTAACGTAAAAGGAAAAGATTACGGGAACTCTATATAAAGGCAAAAATAAAGTTTTAATAAAGACCCAAATGACTCATTTGAACGAAAAGTAGCGAACGTCTTAAGAAAACACAAAACACTTTTTTCAGATAATTTAAGGTCTAAATTAACTCATCATTCTAAAATCCCCCATATGTATGGCCTTCCCAAAATCCACATACCTACCATCGCTTTCTAGCCTATAATCGGTTCTCATGATTCACCTTGTAGGGAATTGTCCAAAATCTTTCTGGATATTTTAACGCCATTGGCAGAAAAATTGACAAATTTATAAAATATTCTAGGGAATTCGTAGAGAAGTCTTTGATAATTAGTCTTTATTTTTGACTGAATTCATGTTTTAGAATTAATGCATGGAATGGGCAATGTTGTGGTTCCTGTCTGGTATTGTGTGTAACAACTCTCTGGTATGTTTTGTTTACTTTAACCTAGGTTGTAGTAATGCACTAGTTTAATCATTTACCTGGGGAAGAGATAAGATTGAAGTTCTTTAAAAGTAGAGTCAAATGTATAGTACATTAATTGCTCTTAACATTTATGATGTGTAAATGTCTTAAAAGCAAAGAATCAGTATTCTGCATTCTCCTGTGAGAGCCAATGGACGCACAGTCTAAGACATCGGACTTTGCGTCTGAGTCAAGAGAAGGTGCAGTTTCATATCCTGTCTCTTACAGTATCACTTCTTATCAGTACCTCTCCTCCTTATTCTGTTTGATACCTACCCGTGTGATTGGGTATGGACCGGACAGTACCCACTCACAGAATAGAGTTTAAAGGTGAATTAGCATCCTTAAAACATTAAGGGTTTTAATGCACTAACTGGAAACAAACAGCATTTTCAAGGTTGTAATAATTACTATTCGTATTTATCGTATAACTAGAATTAAGGATACATAGTATTTTTAATCATGTGTTATCACAAAATTATTCACTCTATGAATTCAAATTACCATAAAAGATTACTCAAGATGAATGTTACCAATAGTTCGTAGTTTTAGATGCAAGGAACCGTAAACTGAAACATATCCTTTTAGGCATGAAGAAAATACATAGTGTTATCGTTCACTTGGCGTAATTTAGTTTAAATAACTAATCTACAACGTTTTGTAAAGCCTGGAAATAAGTTAAAGAGATAAAATCACAAGCATAGGTCACTTGAGTGAAAACTAATGAGAGTTTAAGCTGTCTCGAGAGTGTCCTAAATGAACTGTAGATGACGATGTTAATGAGATCCCACGACGGTTCGGCCAAGATTTGTTTCTGATAGCTTCAAGAAATATTATTGTTAAATGTGTCACCTATCTTTTGGTTTGGTAACTTAAGTTTGACAGCACAATTTGATATGGGTAATACTCTTTCAGAAAAATAAAGTTTTCCGTTTCGATTGGCGTAAGCATTTAATGTTGAATGAAATATATTATTTACAATAAACAGTATAAAATTGGTTATTATAATTAATTTGTTATTTATTAGTTTAAATTATACGAGCAGGTACCTGCGGCTTTTCGAGCAATCATTTTAAATAACGGTACGTCATAGACATATCCTTTTTAAATGGTTTAATAAAATTAAAAAAACAAGTATTGATCAACGGAATATATATAAATGTCTACAGTGTTTATTGTTAAGAGGTTTTAGTCATGCAAAATTACGATTGGCTCTTATATCAGGTTTACCACGTGAAAACACATTTCAGATTATATTTGACACGCCACAGTGGAGTTTGCCTTGTTGCCACGACCAATCTTTAATATAATAGACTTTAAGTTTACAAAGCAATGTTTTGCAGCCAGGAAGTCAGAGAGTGAAACAGTTTATAAGGGACTTATAAAATACACAAATATATCTGCAACATTCCACAATGTTTGTATGAATAAGTCAAATAATTTAAGTAACACTTATTTAATTTAAAACTCGAGTAGAAAAGTAATAAATCCGTAGTAATCTGAGTGAGAGCACTTACGATATAATATAATAAAATATGAGTCCTACGATAATTTTGAATAGGAAGTAGATATATTTAAGGTACGTGTTATTTCAGTGTTTATTGTTAAGAGGTTTTAGTCATGCAAAATTACCATTGGCTTTTATATGAGGTTTACCACGTGAAAAAAAATTTCAGATTATATTTGACACGCCACAGTGGAGTTTGCCATGTTGCCACGACCAAAATGATAACAGTCGGTCTGTTTATAATGTATAACAACTGTCGGTCTGTATAATGATAACAACGGTTAGGATACATACTCGGTCAGAGTAGAAATCCTTCCTTAGTTAAAAATGTCTACATTTGGCCCTTGTAATCTTCCTACGATATCCAGAACTTTAAAAAAAATCGTCCTTCTAGGACTTCGACTCTATTTCAATCCCTAGGGAGATTTAATCTAAAAATACGTTTCAGTTTATATAACTACCCCACGAGATATACGTATGTCAATTTAAATTTTTGTGATATCGGAACGTAGTAGAATTTAGTGACGGGTGAGTGAGGACCGTGTATGTTTAATATAATTTAAATAAAACCTAAAATATTAATTATTTACATTTATTAATTAAATTAATAATAGAAAGATTACATTAATTTCGTACAAGTGTAAAACTAAAAATTCATCAATATAGAGTAGGCTATAAAAATGTTAAAATAAACCAAAACAAACAGACAGGTGGACTTGCACTCCATACCATTACTATTTAATTGAACAATCGGCAAGTGTGGGGCAGATGCTATTATTTGGAGTTTGATTGTCCAGTGGGTATCCAATGAATAGGCTTACCGGTATTTTGTTTGGCCTTATCATTTGTTCGTACAGTATCAAAATATACAAATCAAGCACTACCTTAAACCAGGTTATAAGTAATGTACCAGTTATAGCTGCAATGGTAAGTATAAAATACAAGTTTTTGAAAATATCATTCCTATGTTATATATATACTAGAAATATCAGCATATTTCTTGTCTAGAGAAGGAAAGGTTGTAGGGTCAGTTCTACTGTACTTCTAAGAGCGTTATCACATATTATTACACTAGTATAACTTTATATATAATTTAAGTCCAAAGAAAGAATGACTCAGATCCCCATTATTGTTGAAACTAACATTAGAATACAAATAACCCTCCCTCCCACTTAAACATTTGCAAAAAAATTTGATATTGTTTTGAAAAAGTAATTATTTAAAGCGGGTACTTCATAATGTTTAAGTCTTCTCAAAATGTTAATATTTGTTTGTAGAATAATTTTAAACTTATTCCTATATATATCACATTTCAGCTTTTTGATGTCCTTAAACTGTATGAGCAAAAAATGAAACAGTCAGGCGGTTTAGTATATTAAAACATTAGAGGAATGAAAGCAATAGTTGAATATCGATAGTAAAAACGTATTTAGCGCTGTAATATATAGTTATTGTAATTCTATCCGCTGAGTACTTCAAAATATATGTTCCTATAACTTGTTTCAATATATAAAATCTTTCCCAGTGATTATTGTAGAATGTTTTTATATTATACCAAGGTTCCTGACTTGTCTAAATTATGTCCAAAATTTTAGTGACCCGGAACAAGTATTATCATTAGTCGTATCTAACTTTTTATGGAAATTTATATAAACAAACATGGGAAAGTAGTTTAAAAACAATTAACTAGTATAAACATAGAAAACTGTGTGGTATTGGTATTACGCGGTGAGCATACTCTTAAAAGGTTTTTCATGTAAACTCCCTCCTGACAACAGCGTAGAAGTAGTAGAACGATGTTTTATTTCACAAAATAGATTTTATTGAAATAAGAGAAATACACCTTAGTTTACGACCTGGAGACAAATTTATTTATATAAAACAGGTACATACTAACACGAAAACTCACAGCCCGTTGTTGAAGATTAGTGAAAACAATACGAGTACCGTACTACAACTGTTTGGATTTAACTTGACTCAACTAACTTACAGTAGCCAACTACACAACCACTAATTAGTGTTGCCGCAGCTAACAACACACAAGTTCGTGTATGAACTGTGCAGGTGGCGCTGTTATAGAAGCCACATGGAGTTTCTTGTCTTGTTATACGATTGTTTGGTGCGTTTGGTTATTCTTTGTAAATTATAGTTTAAATTATCCTGTTTTATGTGATTTTTGGGTGTAGTAATAAATAAAGTTTCATTACTAATATACTTTCCATATATATTATTGCATGGAGCACTCATACTGTCTTAAAAAACAAATTATATTGTTATTTTGCATTGTTGCATATCCACCCGGAAAGTGTTTGAGACCTTCAATAATAAATTTTATTTAAACGAAACTATGTTTTTGTTTTTAGAGTCTCTTAGCGATTTTGCACAAACTATTATTGCACTATACAAATTCGTTCTTGATCACACTTTTCTGGACTTTTCTGGACTCAGGGTGACGCATATTTCAGATTCCCTATAAATTGGGATATTTTGTTTCGATAGGTTAGTAACAATGTTAGGTTGGCAGCAAACACGGAGTAAGTTCATTGCTGTCTGTTCCAGTGGCTAGTGTAAAGTGACGCTCTTTGCATCTGGTATCTGTTTGTGTGTGTTTTTAAAATGTTTACAACCCAACAACGAGTTTACATCCTTCAGTTGTGGTGGAAGCTTAATAAAAGGATTACAATAATTGAAGAATTTAGTGGTGAATATCCAGGTGTAGCAATACCCACTCGTGAGTTAAATAAGAAATTTGAAAACATAGGAAGCGTTTGAAAACATAGAAAAACTGCCCCGAAGTGTGGTCGTTCACGACCAATTTGCAACGAAGAAAGCCAGTAGACAGTTGCTCAAGATTTTGTAGCCAGTCCCGGTAAATTGACTCGTAAGGCATCTGCTGAACTAAAAATAATAAGAAATAGCGTGCAAAAAATGTTAAAGAAATTAAAATGTAAGCCATACCGTCCATCTTTACTCCAAGCGCTTCACGAGGTTGATTCCGATAGGCGATTGGAATTCTGTGAAATAATAATTATTCGCTCAGAGACTAATCCAAATTTCTTGCTATAAATTTTGCGGCGTGATTAGTCATGTTTCAAACTAAATAGACGGGTTAATCGGCATAACTGCGTGTACTGGTCGGATATAAATCCTCACAACGTAATCGAAGCAGAACTCAGTGTGGTTGGTGTATGGTATGGGGAGGTATTTCGAGCACTGATTGGTCCTTATTTTCTTCAACGAAATGTTAACTCAGAAATTTACTTACGGTTAGTGCAAGAAATAGCGGTTTCCGAACTCAGAAACAATCATGTGTTCAATATTCATTCGCTCATCTGGCAACAAGATGGTGCCCCAGCACATTTCGGTATTAAGTTCGACGGGGTCTTACATTTTATAATACAAAAAGGTTTTATTTTTACCTTAACCTACGTTTTAGAATTAAAATTTACTAAGCACTATACAGCGCTACTGAACTGAGCATACAGTTCTGTAACTTTACTAAATAATAGCGCCGTTCAATAAATCAAAACCACGTACAGTTTACTTGACATAGAATTAATAGCTACTGATCGTTCTTAGCGGTCACTGCAAGTGATAAATTGAACTCGAATCTGTAACTAATTGTAATTTCCTAGTAGTCCAGTATGGACAATTTATTACATATTAGTGTTGGTTTTTTAAACAAACATTGAGTTACTTGCTTCTCAGTAATAACTTACCGAAAACATACATTAAAATTATCAGTTTTCTGAACTACAGATTTAGTCTCTCATTAAAAAGTTTGATTCTGACACCTAAATGTACCTTTAATGGTTATTTTTGATTAAAGGTAACTAATGTATGTAAAACATTGATTATAATATTTAATATTATCGCCAATCTAGTATGATCAAAATTAGGTAGAATATAATAATGATTATTGAATTTGTTAGTAAATTTAAAATATATTTTGTATGTTTATATTTTATGTTCCTCAAAGATTATGCAGATTTATTTTGCGGACATTGAAGGATGACACAACATACACTAGGTACTGCTTACAGCTCAAATCTAAATTTTTGTTCAGTTTTAAGGGAAAGCAAAGACTACAAATTAAGAATGGTTCTAAGTTGGATTGAAATACAAGTTTTGTAATCTGGTGATTTGTGACCCTGGTGGGTGTCTGCTAGTTGTAAGACATAGTGAACAACTTCACTTTGACTTGTGGTTTTATTGTTGGTGTGACTGTTCTATTTTTAATAATCTGTGTATTTGTCCATATATTATTGGAGATTTACTTATCGTTTGAGTAATTTGCACTTTTATTTTCCTGTAAACGAAGTTTAATTAATCACACCAAATTAAGGTATATACAAGAAATATATAATTTAAACATTCTTACAGAGTTCTGGATTCCTTTTATTGTAACTAAACACTGGAATTTTTTATTTATGCATATTTGATTTCTCATCTTAATACCCCTTATTGTGAGACCAGTTTCGATTTATATTAAATGAATTTCAGTTACTGGAGTGTATGGACTTTTAATTGATACGAATAGTCATTGACGGATTACAATTCAAAAATTGTATTTTTAATATAATTAGTGTAACATTTTACAATGAACGCAGTTGAGCATTAACTTCTATTACTGTAATGTTATTGCTATATATAGATGCCTGGAAGTCTAAGTATAACATGCAATTATTCCATTAGGGACATTATACTACTATGCAATTATTATTTTAAAAAGCCCAAGGATTTATAGGCTTCTCACTCAATGACCAAAACTCGAAGTCCTTTTAAAATATATGGCGTGACCAATCACAGAAGGCACTGAATGATGTCTACATCTGGTTCTGAAGAGAGTGTATTGAATAAGACCTTCGTTAACCTTATCGCGGCTTTCATTCAGCACTAAGTCACTACTTTATAGACCTTGTCTACTTTTCGTTGACAATATGTCATGCAATAGTAATAGAATTGCTGATTGTTAAGATTAATCAGTGCTACCAATTTTTGACCGCTTAGTTAATACGGGATACGTAAATAAGAAGACAAGATTGTTATATTCTCTAAATGGTATTCAATTATTACCTTTCTATAGTATACACTATGTCATATAAGGAAGAAAAATAAATAATATATTTTAAATAATATTTGTCACGTTTAAGTTGTAATTGATTCCGAAAGAGCACCTTATGGATAAAAATAAAACATTAAACATAATATTACCGATATAATACTAAACATTTACGTTTTATTTCACACTACATAGTTTAAGTCACTAAAAATAACTACAGTGCCATATATCTTGTTGTTTTAAGTAAACCATTCAGCATTTTAAAAGCAAATAAAGTATTCCTTTTAAACATTCTAGAACAAACAGAAATAACTGCTAAATTAAACACTAATTAATGTGAGATTGCAACTTTCCACGTAATAATATACATTATTAGTAATGTATCTAGATAAATTCTTGTTGAGATTATCATAGAGCCAGGGAATAATCAATTTTAATTTTAATAGTTTTGCTTCTCCAAACCTCATTGGTCAATACATGTAACATTTCGTGATACATCAAAATGGATAGCTTAAAAAATTAATAGCTGAATTACTTTAATTAAGCCCATGTGGTAATACCATATGAAGAAGCACTATAATAATTTGTACTCGGATATAAAGCTGTATTTGAAGTCTAAAGGTCTATATTAACCTCATTTTTCATGACCAAGAGAAACAAAAGTTAAAAAAAGCATGTCACTTAGCGACTGTCTCTTAGGTTTTGCACGTGTAAGAACACTTCTGGTTAGAATGAATTATATTGTAATAATGAAAAGAAGTAATAGGTATGAAAATAAATGTTAGTAAAAAACCTCCTGGTTTTTTTGGGGCCGTAGCAGTGTTAAATTAATGCCAAGATTGTGAAAATATATACGTGCGTATAGATGAGACGCCTGCTTTGGTAATAAAGCATTTATTTCCGACCGTTATAGTCTACTACAACGTTTAAGGTATTTATGGGGCCTTAAAAGAGGTTGCCCTGATGTCCCGATAAGAAAAGTATATACATAAATTGGCCCCAAACGCCTATCTCGGTATAAAATTGACTACTTCTGGCCATTGTAGTCTACTTTCGGTCTAAATTATTCCATTATCGTAGTAGCATTGGCACTGTTGGCCTGACCAATAAAGTATATACATTCATCAATCTTAAATATCTTAATCGGTCAACAGTTCTTTACTTCAATTTTGATCAATCGAAAACCTGATATTTCAAGAATATTAGTTTTCTTGTAATTTAATCAGGAAAATTTTGAAGATTTGAAAATTAAACTTAAGTGAGTTTTTAATACATACCTATTAACAAGCTTTGTGCTATTCTCTTCCGTATTTGTCGAAATGTATTACGGATACGCATCAGTGTTTGTTTTACTTAGTCCTAGACAGTAGTTGTGATACCGTATAACTTATTCTAATCTTATTTCTCACATTGTAATTGTATCCTATACAGTATCGTTAGAGTTTATTCACTTCATAACTGCTACAGTTGATGAAAGATACGATATGGTAATTGTAATATTATTACTTCATAATTTAACATTGCCGAGTAATCCAATGTTAAAAAAAAATTTTAATGGTTCTAAATCTCGCAACTGATAGTGACTGATAGTGATAGTCACACACGATTGTTCTCCTCTCCACATTATCGCTGTCTCAAACTGAAATGACTTATCTTATTCATAAACTACTCAGTTATTGTAATTTTACTATTTTGGACCCAATATTTTATATCAGTCAACTTGCTTGTCAATATATATATATATATATATATATATATATATATATATATATATATATATATTTTATATTTGCAGACAAATGTAGATGTGAAATCTAGATACATTTTGTACGAGAATTGTATGTTTTATCTCTTATCAGACACGATAGATTCGGAAGTATTATTTCGCAAACAAAAATATGTAAATATGATAGATGAAATTACATTGGCCAATAGAAACAATAATATAATACTCTTATTAAGTGGTTTTGCTGTTATATATGGAAATGAAAGAAATTGATTTAAGTAAAACGAGTTAAACTTGACGCGGTGACCGGAAAATTCCGTTTACTGCCGGCGTTACTCCAACCGATCGGTGTTGAGATTTAGTTTGTCCGGTTGTTTTACTTTATCAGATTATTGCCGTATAAATTTAGGTTTTATCGTAAACTGGAGGCAAAATAGAACCCGTATGAAATCTTTACTGTGTCTACCCTTTTGTCTGTGATAAACTCGATCAAATAGAAATTCGAGTACGTGTTTTTTCACTATTTTTAGTACCATATTTCTGAAAAATAGATGTTTTCTAGCAAAACTTCCTCACTATTGTAAAAAGATGAACTATTGATTAATACATATAATTTATTTTAAATAAAAATCGGTTTGTAACACAACTGTTATTAGAAATCCAAAAAATTATAGTTGTTTTATCGCTGAATAATTATGATTAGAGCTAGTGTTTCAGAGCATTTAATTATTTCAAAATATCCATTAAAATCTTAAGAAAATTAATTCTAATAATAATAGACATTTATTGTAGCCTTGTATTTTGTGATAAAACTAGCACTACACAAACAGGTTCAATTATAATTTCTAAATATTTACGTCGCCTTATAGTGAACTGTTTTGATCTCCACAATTTCTGCGTTGTAAGGTACGTCCCGGAATATTTGATTTCGATTAAAATCAGGATAGAACTGGTTTTACCCCCTCAGACGTCAAAGCTCCGCCTCCTTTACCTTTAGAGACGTTAAACGCCTATGCATGTAGTAGACGTTTAACAATTCGCGGTAGTAGTTTCTAAATATCTTCTTATGCATTAAGTTACCATTCTTAGGATACATTTTGTAAAGGGATTTCCATTTTGCGTTTCTAGAACATTATGAAGAAATGTGAGCCACGGGTTATATCTTGTATACATATATAAAACTACCAAAAAGAGTTTTCTTTAAGCACAAAAAAATTACACTAATAAATAATAAAGTATAGGATATTCTGCATTAGTTATTAGGGAGCTACGTACTATAAAATGTAAAAAAATAATTTTAAACGTAGAAACGTCTGCGTTGTGTTTCCATGTAGAGATACATTGCGGAGGTCATATGCCTGTACAGTAGAAGTGTAGAAAATGAGAGATAAAACCGGTGTTAGTCCATAGTCAGAATTAAAAATGCTCAAAACACTTACCTTAGACATAAATCTTTTGCCACTAACTGTCTCTTAATCCATAAAGTACGGAACTTGAAATTAAATTCTGTTGCTCCTGTTTTATTAACTCTCAATATGTTTTAACCATATAACTGTCTCACTCTAATTTTGTACCTGACTCATATTTGTTTACCTTTATAATACATAACGTATGTTGTAAGAGTTCTTGAATGTAAAAGTTTTAAACATATATATCTTACTTTTTTTTCTCTTACAAGCTGTATTTAATTTATACTTATTTAAGTATGGGCTGAATACGAACCTTGTACATCCATATATAAAGAACGTATACTTATTATAAACGTAAGCGTAAAGGTATTCAAATTCAAATTCCAAAGACGAATGCCAGATATTTAAGGAAGTTTAAAATATATGTTAGCTGGCTAATATTAAGGTTTACTGCATATTATAAAGTGTATTTTTTTTTTACTATATGGGTTAATATTGAGAGAAAATAAAAAATATTCTGCAACTTTACAGTTTAGCAACTTTTCAATTTTATGCGATACCACACCGTATGTGTTTGATTGGTTAATTGGAATTGGAGTCGTGTTGCTCTCTGATAACAAGCAACATCTTATACTACAACATACTGTTACACCTACAATGGGAGGGCTTTGCTTGTTACAGTTCCGATATCTGTTTTAATCAGTGGAAGCCTTTGTCTGCAAGCCGAGCTAATAAAACATTCAAACGGTCACATTCCCCATTTGTATATCGCGTTGTCTCTGTTGATATGCAGTAACAGTAGAGTATCGTATCATTTAATATGCATAATAAGGTGACAATACATCTGCCTTGTGTTTTTGAATCCTTCTATTTGGTATTCAGCAATGAAAAGTAATTGTTTCACGTAAGATAAAAATTCCTATTCTGGCAACCTCAACTGGCTAATGGGGTGTTCAGAATAGTTATGATCTGCAGCCCAAGTTTAATTTGTTTGGAGGTGTATCGTTGTATGTTACATACCACTTGAAATGTAGGAGATAATATAAATAATGGATAACATAATAATATTGTTTTATTAGACTATATCAGAATATAGTACGTTACGGTAATACAATCACAACCATACATCTCCTATTTTTGTACGTTGCTGATGTAAACACCCACCTCCGGTACAAGTGTGGTGTTATGCGTAAAACAAATTGGCCTGTCTCAGTTACGGACCACATTCGTGAGAGCTGTGTCCGTAAATATTAATTTTGCGTTATATAATATTTATCAAGCCGGGAATTTCAACTAAATATTAATATTAATGAAAAATAAACTAAATAATAGAAGTAATTGAGTTTTACCTTTTTATTTTTCTTGACTAAAGTCAGTAATGAAGTTACATGTCTCAGCTTGAAGCCAATTAGTTGGTGGTTATTTTATAGCTAAACATTGTGTTCGTGGTCAAGGAGTTGAGGGCAGCATTATTTTGTGGTCAAAATTCATCCTTACTTTAGGTAAACATGCGATCTTGGGATGACTGGAGAAAATAGATTGAGATAAAGCTCTAGTTTGGTACACAGATGGCTCCTTGATAGAGATCTGGCTGTGGAGTGTGGAGTTATATCCTAGAATAGCTATTAATGAAAGGTTTATGTGAATCAATGGGTAGTGATACTATCTGATAGCCAGAAGCCTGCTTATAACTCAAAAAAATTTACTTCAAAGCTGGTATGGGGATACGTTATACCCTCTCATAATTTAGTTCATCTCAGCTGGGTTTCTGGAGTGACCCCCTGCATCTGCCAGTTATAGTAATCATATAAAAATACGTTTTGGAAGATCTGGAAACCAATGTGTTATACATAAACCGTTAGTTGTTACAATATGCAGGATCACCTGAAGGTCGAGCACGTACAGTAACATAAGACAGAACTCGGATTGGTGTAGCAGCTATGGAGGGATATCGATAGTTTGTTACAATATGCAAGATCACCTGAAGGTCGTGCACGTACAGTAACACAAGACAGAACTCGGATTGGTGTAGCAGCTGTGAGGGGTATCGATAGTTGTTACAATATGCAAGATCACCTGAAGGTCGTGCACGTACAGTAAACACAAGACAGAACTCGGATTGGTGTAGCAGCTGTGGAGGGTATCGATAGTTGTTACAATATGCAAGATCACCTGAAGGTCGAGCACGTACAGTAACACAAGACAGAACACTCGGATTGGGTGTAGCAGCTGTGGAGGGTATCGATAGTTGTTACAATATGCAAGATCACCTGAAGGTCGAGCACGTACAGTAACACAAGACAGAACTCGGATTGGTGTAGCAGCTGTGGAGGGTATCGATAGTTGTTTACAATATGCAAGATCACCTGAAGGTCGTGCACGTACAGTAACACAAGACAGAACTCGGATTGGTGTAGCAGCTGGGAGGGTATCGATAGTTGTTACAATATGCAAGATCACCTGAAGGTCGAGCACGTACAGTAACACAAGACAGAACTCGGATTGGTGTAGCAGCTGTGGAGGGTATCGATAGTTGTTACAATATGCAAGATCACCTGAAGGTCGAGCACGTACAGTAACACAAGACAGAACTCGGATTGGTGTAGCAGCTGTGGAGGGTATCGATAGTTGTTACAATATGCAAGATCACCTGAAGGTCGAGCACGTACAGTAACACAAGACAGAACTCGGATTGGTGTAGCAGCTGTGGAGGGTATCGATTAGTTGTTTACAATATGCAAGATCACCTGAAGGTCGTGCACGTACAGTAACACAAGACAGAACTCGGATTGGTGTAGCAGCTATGGAGGGTATCGATAGTTGTTACAATATGCAAGATCACCTGAAGGTCGAGCACGTACAGTAACACAAGACAGAACTCGGGTTTCGTGTAGCAGCTGTGGAGGGTATCGATAGTTGTTACAATATGCAAGATCCACCTGAAGGTCGTGCACGTACAGTAACACAAGACAGAACTCGGATTGGTGTAGCAGCTGTGGAGAGGTATCGATAGTTGTTACAATATGCAAGATCACCTGAAGGTCGTGCACGTACAGTAACACAAGACAGAACTCGGATTGGTGTAGCAGCTGTGGAGGGTATCGATAGTTGTTACAATATGCAAGATCACCTGAAGGTCGTGCACGTACAGTAACACAAGACAGAACTCGGATTGGTGTAGCAGCTGTGGAGGGTATCGATAGTTGTTACAATATGCAAGACCACCTGAAGGTCGAGCACGGTACAGTAACACAAGACAGAACTCGGATTGGTGTAGCAGCTGTGGAGGGTATCGATAGTTGTTACAATATGCAAGATCACCTGAAGGTCGAGCACGTAACAGTAACACAAGATAGAACTCGGATTGGTGTAAGCAGCTGTGGAGGGTATCGATAGTTGTTACAATATGCAAGATCACCTGAAGGTCGTGCACGTACAGTAACACAAGACAGAACTCGGATTGGGTGTAGCAGCTGTGGAGGGGTATCGATAGTTGTTACAATATGCAAGATCACCTGAAGGTCGTGCACGTACAGTAACACAAGACAGAACTCGGATTGGTGTAGCAGCTGTGGAGGGTATCGATAGTTGTTACAATATGCAAGATCACCTGAAGGTCGTGCACGTACAGTAACACAAGACAGAACTCGGATTGGTGTAGCAGCTGTGGAGGGTATCGATAGTTTTTTACAATATGCAAGATCACCTGAAGGTCGAGCACGTACAGTAACACAAGACAGAACTCGGATTGGTGTAGCAGCTGGGGAGGGTATCGATAGTTGTTACAATATGCAAGATCACCTGAAGGTCGAGCACGTACAGTAACACAAGACAGAACTCGGATTGGTGTAGCAGCTGTGGAGGGTATCGATAGTTGTTACAATATGCAAGATCACCTGAAGGTCGAGCACGTACAGTAACACAAGACAGAACTCGGATTGGTGTAGCAGCTGTGGAGGGTATCGATAGTTGTTACAATATGCAAGATCACCTGAAGGTCGAGCACGTACAGTAACACAAGACAGAACTCGGATTGGGTGTAGCAGCTGTGGAGGTATCGATAGTTGTTACAATATGCAAGATCACCTGAAGGTCGTGCACGTACAGTAACACAAGACAGAACTCGGATTGGTGTAGCAGCTATGGAGGGTATCGATAGTTGTTACAATATGCAAGATCACCTGAAGGTCGAGCACGTACAGTAACACAAGACAGAACTCGGGTTCGTGTAGCAGCTGTGGAGGGTATCGATAGTTGTTACAATATGCAAGATCACCTGAAGGTCGTGCACGTACAGTAACACAAGACAGAACTCGGATTGGTGTAGCAGCTGTGGAGGGTATCGATAGTTGTTACAATATGCAAAGATCACCTGAAGGTCGTGCACGTACAGTAACACAAGACAGAACTCGGATTGGTGTAGCAGCTGTGGAGGGTAATCGATAGTATGTTACAATATGCAAGATCACCTGAAGGTCGTGCACGTACAGTAACACAAGACAGAACTCGGATTGGTGTAGCAGCTGTGGAGGGTATCGATAGTTGTTACAATATGCAAGACCACCTGAAGGTCGAGCACGTACAGTAACACAAGACAGAACTCGGATTGGTGTAGCAGCTGTGGAGGGTATCGATAGTTGTTACAATATGCAAAGATCACCTGAAGTCGAGCACGTACAGTAACACAAGATAGAACTCGGATTGGTGTAGCAGCTGTGGAGGGTATCGATAGTTGTGTTACAATATGCAAGATCACCTGAAGGTCGTGCACGTACAGTAACACAAGACAGAACTCGGATTGGTGTAGCAGCTGTGGAGGGTATCGATAGTTTGTTACAATATGCAAGATCACCTGAAGGTCGTGCACGTACAGTAAACACAAGACAGAACTCGGATTGGTGTAGCAGCTGTGGAGGGTATCGATAGTTGTTACAATATGCAAGATCACCTGAAGGTCGTGCACGTACAGTAACACAAGACAGAACTCGGATTGGTGTAGCAGCTATGGAGGGTATCGATAGTTGGTACATTATGCAGGATCAGTTGGAAGTACTACAGTGAATTGTCTTCTTCAGTTTATCTGTTGTCTATTTCTGAATACGGTTTGCTTTTATTTTTTTCTATGCATAATGTTGTTCTTACGATTAGTTTTATAAAAATAATAAATCTAATAACATAAATAGCAATAGTTAAGAAAAGAATCTTCTGAATTACTAATTTACTCTGTTTAACTTTTGAAAGAATACGTTACATGATCAATTATAATTACTCTACACACTATTAGATTAATGTAGTAATTATCTATAGTATTTGATAATAGTCTTATTCACAAGTAAACTATAGAGTTTCACTTGTATATAAAATTTCATATTATATTAGGTAACATAATTGTTTAATTGCATTTTGAAGTTACGATAATTTATACACAATAGCATAATATTTTACTACATGGCAAAATATGATTATTGAATTATCTTTAAAAAGTAAAAGATTCTATTTCAGCTCCAAAACAAACAACAAACAGATTAGTTAAAAGTTATTGTAATATATAATTTTAGTCCCAATTTCTTAAATATGAAAAGAGAACTTAGAAAAGTAAAACTCTGTTCAAGGTCTCGTAACTACTTAGAAAGTTGTCAAAGATAAAGTTTTAGCTCAAGCGATGCTATTTTCTAATCTTAATGAGTTCCAAATTAAGTTTTAAAGACTCGTTTTGTGTTTCAGATATTGTAGGTTAGTAATATAACCAGAAAATTCAGTACACTTCATTTATCTAAATTTTTCTATTTATATTTTTCATGCAATAATACAATTTCAATAAATATAATGCAATAAATCATAACTGTGAGTACTATATTCTATGTGATTTAAGGTGTGGAAAAACAAACAGAATATGAAAACTTGCTCCACTGGCATGATTTAAATTCGATTTTGTCAAACTACTGAAAACTGTTACTTTTATAAATTGCTTTGCATATTTCAAATCATTTGAAGATATTTTGAATTTATATAACATTTTAGTTTGTTTATGTGAAGTAATTGAGTAAGGAGATTTGTTGCGTCATTTTTAATTTCCGTAGGTAGAGTATCCTTGCTGAAAAAATACAAAAGTTTTAACACTCCACAAGAAATTATATTGTTTAAATTAGTAATTCAAACATTGCCGTAATTATACTCGAGAAAATATTACAATAAGGAGGAAATGAAACCTTGCCATCAACAGTGTAAGATTTGCAAACAATGTACACGTAAATCGCTATAATAGTTTAATAATTGTATAGTACAATGTAACAGTGTAATAGTTTTAATAATAGTATTAAGTTTACCTGTTAAAATTAATATTATTTACTCTAATCCCCAAATTACAAGTATATTCTGATAGCTTCTACAACATTAAATTATTGTTCAATGAATAAATAATTATATTGAATATGCTAGTTGTAATTCAGTTTTTAAAAAAAAACTAAGACAACTTCAAAAATGTATTATAAAATCAGAAAACTTTAATGTAACTTTAATTTTGGATAAAAAATTTATTCAAAGTAGATATATTAACTTTTTTAGGACGGCACAACATTTTGAGAAACACGTGTATTGGGTAATTAATTTATACATTACACATTATATGATTATACATTATATATACGATTTTCCTTTATTGTAGCACTTCTAAATATAGTACTTCAAACGTTTCTTATGCAACAAAATAAAATATATACATGGTTCGTTGTTTGATATTACAGTAATAACGAGTTTGAAACTTGAATATCGATAAGTACACTGCATTGCCGTTATGTAGTCAATGTACAATTAACTTTACTGTTATATAATGTGTTATGGATATAATAGATTGCGTCTTCTATGAAAATATGAATCATAGTTACACGTATTCAAATGGACCTGCCAGAAAAACTTCAATGACAACTAGAACAGTTCTAGATTCATTAGATCATGCTGTAAGAAAATTATAACCGTTCAAACTTGCTTTACACAACTGCATTTTATCTTGAAATTGCATTCAATTTATTTTATATTACATCATTAATTTAAAGTGTATTTAAAATTTGGCGCCACCTTAAAACAATATAGTAATGGATCTGAGTAACTTCTCAAATTAAAATCATGTTGTATTCTTAGTTTCTTGATGATTCCTTGATCTACCGGCATATTTTTCCACCTCGTTGCTCAAAGCCATGTTTCAAAGGACACCTACAGGAACGTTTTCCCGGATCCTGATGTATGCTAGGAATCTTCCCTCAACTCTGAGGTGATGACTTATTTGGGAAATTATAATCTGATCCGAATGATATAGAGAAAGGTAGAAAGGGGACAGAGCCTACAGTACGGAGGAATCGCACTCAAGTAATTTTAAAGACCTTAAAGAAGCGAGAGGGTAACAATGCAACGTGCTCAGCCCCAACCAAAATTAGAGACCCTCACCTTGATTCAAGGACGACTCATAACCAAAAAAGGGTCAGGAGAAAAACGCGGCAGTGACCCTCGCTAAGATCAAGCCTCCTCAATTGTGTCTATAGGGGTATTAGGTACTGCCTCAAAGAATCTTTGCTTTGTATTTTTATCGAGATTTGCTTGGGGTTTGTTTTTATTGGAATTGCAATCCAAAACAGTAAAATACGATAATTTATAAGTGTGTTGACTGAAATGCTAAGTTCAGAAATCGACTTTAGTATCCCTTTAGACGTAGAATTTCTCAACACTGGTCGAAAATAGTTCAATTATTACTGAAATCATAGAAGTTATTAAAAAATGGGGAGACATTTGAGAAAGTTCAGAGATTTTTATAATATACTGTTTCACTCTCCGACTTCAGGATTTCACCTTTAAACTTAAATCTAAAAAGAATGTAGATATTGGTATATCTTTTAGTGCCAATCAACTATCTCAGGATTGCTTGAAATGTCATTTACAAAGAATATGCTCATGGAGTCCTTGTTTAAAACAATGAAATTGCATGCGAAGCAGCGGGTAACTGCCAGTTATGTATAATAATATAAATGTAAATCAAATTGATTTAAGAGTGAAGTTATATTTAGATTGTGAAGGAAAAATATCTAAATGTTATACACTCCTCGCTGAATCCTGTCACGTTGATCTAGGACGAAAGTTTTATATTG
This sequence comes from Homalodisca vitripennis, assembly GCF_021130785.1. Taxonomy (NCBI): domain Eukaryota; kingdom Metazoa; phylum Arthropoda; class Insecta; order Hemiptera; family Cicadellidae; genus Homalodisca; species Homalodisca vitripennis. The sequence continues at coordinate 106,963,587 of NC_060209.1, forward strand.
TCACCAATGGAGACACCGTTCTGAAGCCAAACATCATAATTACTATTTCTTAGCATTTCTGAGGTAAGTTGTAATAATAATTCTTGTCTTGCAATGTTCTTTGTCTGGTTTCTCCATATGGTTTGTATGTAAAACTTCCAAAGTAACTTCCTGGTCAGATAGTGATACAATCCTTAAAAGTTATGGTACGGCTACTCTGGGGTAGTTATACATTTTAAGTAACCTTTTTTATAAATAAAATAATCCTTCTAATAAATATATTTCGTTAAAAAAGGTTCATTGATATAGGTTAACTATTTTCGGGATGAAATCGATAGACATACACAAAAGATATAAAACAGAATTGTATAACCTCCTTGTTTTTGAAAGAATTTTAAAAGTAAATTTATTCAGTCTAATATTGAAATTACAAGAGAAATTAAATACCTTCTTTGACAAAACGAACTTCTCACAATTGAACAATTTCTAAGTTGGACTCTCTGATAATTAAATAGTTTGATTAAACCCGCCCGATGAATTCGAGTTGCTCAAAGAACAACTTTGTGAAACAAAATCAGAGTGCGAACTTCGGTCCTCGGAATGAATGCTTTGAGCACATCAAACTTGTCGGTCTGAAGTAATTGGATCCTCAGTAAGGTTTAAGACTGATGGTGCTATAGAGAGTTCCACTTGATTTTTAAACTATTGTTCAAATAATGAATGTAGTAGGTTTACGTAAATATAATATAAGTTCAATTATGAGTAATAGACTATAATAAAACTACATTAGGCATTAATATCTGGATTTTAATAGATGCAAAGTACAAATTGGATATGTTGAGTTTCATGACAAGAAAGAAGAAAACCATTTAAGTACAATTTAAAGGTAGTGATCGGTTTTTAAGTACCTTAAAATACCGTATAAGAAACATATTTGTATGTGTGTTAATTGCGCGACGTTTCGGGGCGAGATATCGCAGGTCTAATGTTTGGAACATAGAGTAAAGCAGATGTAGAATTACATGCCTACGTAGAATTACCATGTTGGAGTGATGGATTTAAAACTTACATTTACCAATCACGTGATTAGTCAACTTGTGTTTTATTGATACTTTATTGTGTAGTATATGAAATAGTTATTAATATATAAAAATTACTTTATGTCAGTAATGGATTTATGACAGTATCGGGAATAGTCATATTCTCAAATTCCGTCACATAAAGCCAAAAAGGCCATAGTCAATGTCATTCACTAAATGTTGCTTTAATAACTTATAAGATAATAATGATCTAGAACTTCAGTTCTATATTCTTAGAAAGATATTAACATTTTTTATAGGATACAGAGACTATTTGTCATACTATGATACATGGTGCTAACATTTTAAGCTTGAATTATTAAATTGGCATGTTAAAACTTAAATAATGTGTTTAAGAGTACTGCATTGGTGATTGCTTTCAGTATTAGATCATGATTATTAAAAAACAACCCAGAATGTATACTAAACAAATAATATTTTTTTTATAATTCCTTCCGTAGATAGAAATCAAGACAGAAAGTAAAAACAGTTTGTAGCAATCAATATAAAATAAGTAACTGTATATAATGTCTTCAATGTACTTTGTGGCAAAGTACTAACATATCCTGTAAAAGAACATGACCCTTGGAAGTTGTTAAAATCTGTTGCCTAGTACGCTGTCATTGCTTTGAAGGCTACTGAGATAGAACTGGCAATGTTGTTGTGTATCCACTTGAAAATGGTAAAACATTTTACCGCCAAGTTCAGCTATTTCCAAACTTACCGTGATAATATTATCGTAGCGTTTCTGACGGAATTAGTCCATTCCTAATACTGAAGAGAGGCTGCCAATAAGGTTGCTGATTCCCAAAATTCCAGCCAAATTAGGGATGAATATCATGAAAAATAAATAGTTTTAAAAACGAGTTTTCTTTCAACAAAAAGAATTTTTATAAATTCTTCAGAGTTTGGTATGTTATATTCTTAAAAGTTATGGAGCATACTGTGACTGTTATAAAAATCTAAAATGGCATTAAACACATTAATAATACTTTACAGACTGAAAAACTGCCGACTAAAATTGATATTCATCAGGCTTGTGAATTTAATAAGAAGAATGACTGGATCACCATGGTACATCAGGAGCACAGTGATACTTCGTACAATGGGACTACCGTCGATCCACAATTACATGAAAGACCAGGCAAGCCGGCTCTACCCAGCAGTTGAACAGACTGAGTGGGACCACAATTAAGAGTGGGATTCCCAGGAGAATGCCCAACCTCGGAAACTGTAGAGTTTAGGGTGCTTTTGGACGACCCGCCCTAGGCAACATCAGTACCAGGGCTCCACTGAAACAGCGACTGTCAATTCCACCCTATTACGCCCTCTAATTAAATTCTTGGTCCAAGGAGATCTTCTAGAAGTTAGTCTTCCTCAAGTGCCCTTCTGTGCAATCCAAAGCTCAACTGTGAGCTAGGAGCACTATCTGCTCTGCAGCCATTGGGATTATTTCCCTGAAGTTGCTCGAAGAGGAGATCTCTTCTTGAAGCCTGTAATAAGGAGAACACAATGATACAATGTTAATATTCAACAACGTAATGATATTTATCAATAGAAAAAACATATATTTTTTCAAAAACAGAAATGTTGGTCTTACAACTGGTTCATGAGAGATAATCGGTAAATAAGTTTGTAATTGGCGTGTATCCTACTGGCGATAAATAGATTTTTTCTTACTACGAATAGATTTATCTAGATTTTTTTTGTTACGACAATCAATAAATAGTTTTATAAATAACTATTATTTTATAAATAAAATTTTGTTATTTATAACATAATTTATAACATAACTCAGATTTATTTACTTTTGTTGCCACAATGTTGCAGTAATCCCATACTCACTTTGAGATTGTCAAACCTTTCCTTGTCTATACAATGAAACGGTATATAATGAAACGTTTTCCTGGAATAAATCTACATTCCAGTTTTGATCCAAGCAAACAGATCTTAAAAGCATATATAATTAATATAATACGTAAGTAAGCATGTTTTATGAAAATTATTTTTTTACAATGCTCAGAGTAGACAAAATATTTTAAATTGCTTGTATAATTAATGTCTAAATATTAAATCGTCGCATACAAATGAAAATGTTAGTATAATATTCTAAAACCACCGAAAACAACCAATCTGGTCCTCCTGGGGAAATACACCATCTTTGCCCAGACTAATAAATATTGCGCATACTCAGAAAGTAATAAAAAATTGCGCATATTTGATTAAAGTAATGATAGCTCAAAATCTTTTAATAAAACCAGTGACATCTAAGAATACTAATTGGGACATAAAATAAAATGTAAACTCCGGACATAATTATATTCTGAGTAGGATGATGAAACCTATATAAATATATTCCTCTTTCATAATCCAACATTACAATATTCATTTATATGGAGAAATAGACTAGAATAAAACTTTTTTTCTTCAAGAAAGAGAAGCTACTTGTTTGAATATATTACTGTTGTCTCTGTTAACAAGGTAGCTTGTTATGAAAACATGTTGAAATTAGCATATGGTGTACAGCTGTCTCGTTTTATTTGTAACACCAAACTTTGATGTTTGATGAATAAGAAAACTGTGTTTAATTCTAGGATTAGACTATTTCATATTTGATCTGGTTTATGTAAAATCATTCAAGTTTATCGTAACAAAGGTTTTTCATAGAGAAAAATCTACTCGTAACTGCAGAATGAGGCACTGAAAGAAATATTAACCCCCGACACATCAGTAGAAGCGGAAAAACTTTTAGTAGAGAGCATAATCAAGATTCAAGCGTGGACGGTGGAGCGCAAGTGCTTTGTTGACCTTAGTGAAGGTACTTTATTCAGACATCAAATGCCTTCGTGTTGCAAAGGCGAGCGGACAATCAGGCACGTCAGCGGAGGGCAGTACAATAAAGATATGCTAGCAGAACTGACAGCGGCCGAGATAATTAATGTCACCCTGCCGACTCAAACAAAAAACAAATCTCATAAATCTTGGCAGCCTATCTCCAAGAACGAACTCAGCTCTACTTTCTACGTGAGTACACCTCTAAGACCTGATTTTCGTCCCGTACTTGTGATAGGCGACTCTCACGTTCACTAGTTAGGTCCACAGTGTGCTGAGCGAGGAGCCTATCTCGAGGGTTGTCCGGGAGGGGTAATATATTAGTTGTTTATGTAAAGTTGTATAAACATTTGAGGAAAGGACACAAGGGAGGCCCTATGTACAATGGTGGCCATTGTAAATGTAAGGCCCTTCACAACATGGCGAATCTGCCTAATGCTGACAACTTCTGGGGGTAAAAACAATATTGAGTAGTATTCTGGTTCGATGTGATATAAGGCTCTAATCTTTAACACATAGGTAGACCTGTTCCAGCGACCATTTCAGCTGTTACTCACCTTGACTCGCTTTTTGCAAAAAAATTTCTGCGGCCTTTCGGCCCTCCAGCTTGCAGATTCTGAGGCAGCCTCCTCCAGTAACCAGAGTCATAGTGCTTATCCTGAGCTTGGTAGAAGCGTTGTTCATAGCGACCACGGTCCGCGGGAAACTCTTAATATTCGGCTTCGGGAAAGTTGCTTAATATCGGTGGGGGGCCCCACAAGTTATGTTGGGGCCCCACAAATAACATAATTGAGTTATTTAACAGATATGTTTAAATCGCGCATCTTAATGTGAGATCGCTTAATAGAGAGCTTGATGAATTTTTTTCATGGTACAAAATTTAGATTTTCATGTCTTTGCTGCAGTAGTCAGAAACTGATGTAGCTGAATTCATATTTTAAATTGATTTTGATTTAAAAATAAAGATCTTGGTAAACGAAAGTTCTTACTTTTAATTCTTCCACTTCGGCTTTAGTTTCATTATGTAACTAGTTAAAAATATTTACGCAGTAAACCATGACTGTTTTAGTTCTTTAAATATTTAAACTAAATTTGTGCTTTGTGTTACTGGTATAAATTCACCAACGTAACCAGCATTTACTTCAACACTAACACCATCAATACATTTTTAAATAACTGGAAAGTTCTTTTAGATTCAAGTTAACTTTCCCTAGAGACGTAAGCTAACTTAAAAATCAAAAATTTGTTAATCAAAGATAACTAGAAAGATTAACTAGAGCTTGAAGCCTACAATTTCGTAAATTTAACAAAGATTTTAAATTAAAAACATCAATATATGATCTAGTTGAGCTTGAAAAAAGGCACTTTAAACTGTTATAATTAATTAATTTTAAAAGACGTTAAACAGTTTCGTGTATTCACAACTTTTTAAACTAATATAAAGTAAACAAATATAACAGAATAAACGGTATAGCAGGTAGGCAAATAGTGTTTCTTATATTCATTATTTTGTATTACTTAAGAATGTTATTTTACTATGCATTATTAAAATAAAAAATAAAAATGCAAATAATACATAACAAGCTACATGGTCATTGAATAACATTTGTTAAGTATTATTGCATTAGATGACGTGTTTTTTGTTGCCTAATATGAGGGGGCTGCTTTTATTGAATAATAATTATGTATGTATTTTTTGGGCAGTTTATACTCTATATTTGGGTTTGTTTGCTGGGCTGTGTATGCTACATTGATTCCTGTGTCTCTTTCTGCGGCTGGTGCCTGCAATACCATTCCTTACTGGATTAAAATATTCACGTACAGTGACAGACCAATGAACCATTGTTTCCCGAATCAGCTGTTTACTGTACACTGACCAACCAATCACAACGGTTGACTTATCAATTACCCACCTTGCAAGCGTAGGCACGCTTGCTCGTTATACTCTCGATCCCGCCTGGGCACTTATGTACTCTCTAGCCACTGCTTACCATACTTACTCTCTCCCCCATGTGTTACTCTTACTCTCTCATTTAAATATTAGTTTATTCTATTTGTTGTACATTTACATTAACATTAAAGTCAGTGCTCTGGATTGGCAATCCTCTACCAGAACGTCTCTGCTCCCGGACACCCGCGCGTCTACCGTGCTCTACAGGACTGCCACAGTGTTATGAACTATTCGTTTGCGGTCGTATTGTGCGTGAGTGAATCCGTGAAGGACATCTTCCGTCTTCACGCCTGCCTACAAGACAGCAGCCTATTTCCAACACTTACTGATCACAAACCTGGCCCTCAACAACAGCAGACTACGGTTAGGTACCTCTCATGAAAATAAAGGTAACTGTTTTATTTTATACACTTTATTTGAATATGCACTGTTCATAAACTCATTATGTGTAACCTAGTGAACTCTTGTTAAAATCAGTGTGTTCGGCGTCTTCACTGTCTAGTGTGAAGTGGTCCTTCTTAGTCGAGCCTCTAAAATATTATTTCACGGTTCTATAACCAAATTCCATTCTTTTCATGGTCCTTAGCGAGCCGGATAATAAGAACTTTAGTCCCATTGGTGAATATCAGTGCAATCTCAACTCTTATAAGCTATATACAGTGCATATTTCAAAGTGTGGTTTCAGGTTCTTTCACGATTGCAAAGTCCGTGCATATCGATTTTCCAATCCCCTCGTCCAGTCATATCAGCTGTGATCATATCAGCTGTGACGTCTGATCATATCAGCTGTGGTGCTCTGTCGACTGCATTGTTTTGTTGACAAACAAGCTTTCAGACTGTTACAGCACAGGTGAACTGATTACTGTGTTTAATGGTTACCGCTTCTCAATACTTGCTGGTTATCAGCCCTACTTGTAATACGCATTATTCTAAGCAGGTTAAATATAAACAATCTTGGTTTATTGACACTTTACCTTGAGCAGGACTTGCACCCTTATTGCAAAATTAAATGTTTATTTTGTCAACACTATATTCTAGTCCTCAGCTTAAAAAGAAAAAAAGGCTACTTACTGCTCACAATTGTTTATTATAATTTCTATTTGAACATTGCTCACGCATATGTATGCATGGTTTATGGTTACTGTCACAACACCTACCATACTTACCACTGACAGTTTACATGTAGTACGTGCGCATAATGTTTTCCAGAGCCTCTGCTACATTATAGCTGAATTTAGCTCAACAATAACCTTAATTGTTGTTTATTATTTAATAAAAACTTGTCTTGTTTACGTTTTTTCCATAATAACAGTGTATTTTATTTTCTCAAAACAAAACTATATTATAGGCCTATACGAGCCTACTCTACTTATTGCATTATTATTGAGTTTTTTACCTCAAAAAACTAAACAATTGGTACCTGAAGATGAAATCAATGATTTCGAAATGTACATAGTTAACAAAAATAAAAGTTTACAAAAAGTGTTAAAAGGTTTATTTTATATTGTAATCATAAATATTTTTGAATTGTGTTTCATTGTATTATATTGTTTTTAGATACTTCTTATTTCTTGCGGAAAATACTTCAGAGGAAAATAATTTAGTTTCTATTTTTTATCACTGTCTCAATTCAAGAGGACAATATTTGTTTACTTTTCACCTTTGAAGTTTTACTCAAATTCATTAATTTTCTACAAACACTTTCAACATGGCGATGTCTCTTAAAGTGGCCAATGCAAAGCGAGAACACCTCTTTTCTCAGATACAAAGTATCTATGATTTAACTAAGAAGACTTCCGATCCAAATATACTTCAGCAGTTGCTTGTCAGAGCTAAATCTATTCAGAGACTTAGACAGGAATTTTCAGCAATATTAGACTTGTGCCACGAGTTGGAATTAAAAAGTGGATGCCGACTATACACCTAACTATTCCGCATTAGCGAGCGTGGACGAGTTAGTTTGATTACGTTTCTGCTAACGTGCTTATGATTGAGACCAAGAGACAAGCTAAAGCTAATAAAAGCGAAACTATTCCGCCTGCCTCCCCTCAAGTCAACGTCCGGCTACCGAAATTGGAATTAAAAACTTTTGACGGAGCTGCCCTTGGACTTCTGTACGTTCATCAACGTTTATGAACAAGCCGTACACAACAATGCGCACTTAAGCGATGTAATGAAATTTCAATATCTCTTGAGCGTGCTTTCAGGCGAACCACCACTCTCTCTGATAAAAGTCGCTAAATATAACTGAGCAAAATTATGCAATCGCTTATCAGCTGCTGAAGGATCGCTACCATAATACTAGGCGTCTACTCACACTACATTTAAATCAAATACTAGACCTTCCTGTCATCTCCAGCACATCTGTGAATAAGAATATCCGTGCTTTCCTTAATCTTTTTCACGAACATACGCAATCACTTAAAGCGTTAAACAATGACATCACTAGTAACAACCCACTTCTCTCAGCCTTGTTATTACGCAAGATTGATAATCGGATGGTCACTACGCCTAGAACAGTTTCGAAAAAAGGAAGAGCTTCATACTTTGCCCTCGGTTGAACAAATAATTGAGTTTCTCAACCTGGAATGCAGCCACATTGAGGACAGTAGTCTACATGACAATATTTGTGGACCCCAAGAACGCTTCAAGTTCTTATTTTGGGTCAAAACCCAGATTTGATAAACCCAAACCGTCTCTTAAAAACGTGAGCTTGTTAGCGGCTTCCTCTCCACCCTCCTCGGCCTATAAACAAGGCCCATCATGTTTTTATTGCCATCAGAGCGGTCATAAAATTTATGGCTGTCCCAGCTTCGGCCAAAAGACACCTCAAGAACGGCACGGGATTATTAAACAAGCACAACCGCTGTTCTTCTTGTTTGGGGACGCACAGATTAAGTGAATGTCAGTCTAAATTCACGTGTCGAACATGTCGTGGTCGTCCATCATACCTTGCTACACTTCACTGATCGGCCAACACGGTCCAGTGTTAGTACATCGGACCGCGTTCGTCCCGTTGTGGAGAACGGCCGTGACGGCGGCCGGCCTGCACAGAGCAGTGCAACACCTACACCTGCTGTCCGCCCCTCGCCTGCGACCACAGCGCTCTCACCTCCTAGCCCGGCCGAACACACCACACTACACGCTCATGGCACACTGCATCAAGACCTCGCCCCTAGTACCACGGTTCTTCTGGGTACTTCTCTTGTCAAGCTCACCGCCTCTAACGGACAAGCTATGTCTTTCGTGCCTTAATTGATTCAGGAAGCATGCAAAATTTTTATTAGCGAGAAAGCCTCCCAACTGTTGGGTACACAGCGCCGTCCGGCCACTATTAATGTCGCCGGCCTTTCTCAAACCTCTGCTCACACACGCGGATTTTTTAACTCTGGGCGTGGAAACTCTTGCTGGCCACCCAGTTGCCGCCCCGCACTCCGTTCCACATATTGCCACAAATCACTGTAGATCTCTCCCACGAGTGCAAATATCTCAGGAGGTCATGAATAAGGTTTAAAAATATTACACTGGCTGATCCAACCTTCCACCTCCCTGGTGGCATTGACGTGCTTATTGGTGGAGCGCTATTTCCACATATTCTTACTCACGAGACCTACTCTCTTGGTCTCAATTTACCTCACGCCCTGGGCACCTGTTTTGGTTTCGTGCTGATGGGGACGGCTCCCAGCACACCACTGACGCAGTCTGTCTCTACTATGGCTGTCTCTCTTCTCTCGACTGCTGAGGTGGACCTCCACGCCTCTCTGCAGCGTTTCTGGACACAAGAGGAACTGCCTGCCTCCCAGTAAAAGGTCTGCAGAGGAAACTCAATGCGATGAATATTTTTCTACCACGCACTCCAGGGACCGTGAGGGTCGATATATGGTCCGCCTCCCTTTCAAGGACACCAGTAACTCATCTGGGAAGTTCCAAAGTTCATGCTGAAAGTAGACTCTATTCACTCGAGCGTAAGCTCCACGCTCCCACTAATGTGGAGTATTATAATTTATATTCTGATTTTTATACATGAATATCTCTCTCTAAGGCCATATGCAGGGCTGCCCTACTCTGACTTAAGCACTCCCCACTACTTTCTGCCACACCACGGTGTTTTTAAGGCACAAAGTAGCACCACCAAACTACGCGTCGTTTTTGACGCCAGTGCCAAAACCAGTTCCGGACTCTCTCTCAACGACACTCTGTTGACCGGACCTAAACTGCAAAATAATATTTGTGACATTCTTCTGCGCTTCCGCCTTCAGAACGTAGTGTTCTCTTGTGACATCAGACAGATGTACCGCCAAATCAAGGTGCATCCTGACGATCAACATTTCCAGCTGATCTTATGGCGTGATCACCCCACCGACTTGATGACCACGTTCAAGCTCACGACAGTTACCTACGGCCTGAACTGTTTCACCCTACTTGGCCATCAAAACGCTACATCAATTGGCAGAAGACGAAGGTCACCGCTACCCCCATGCTGCTGAGATTCTCAAGCACCAGAGCTACGTCGACGACCTGATCTGCGGAGCTGAGACTGAAGACCTCGCCGCTGAACTTCAAGATCAACTCATCAAACTCCTTCGCTCGGTGGCTTTGAGCTCCGGAAGTGGGTCTCGAACTCTCCGAGACTTCTGCAACACCTTCCTGAAGATCATCGGGAAATCCCAGTTTTTCTGCAACCCTCTCAGGAGCCTCATTTCTCTATTTTGGGCCTTAAATGGACCCCTCTGACTGACACGTTTTACGTTTAATTTTAATTTTTCTTGTGAAAACCCCACTAAGCGTAAAGTGTTAAGTCTCATTTCTCAAGTCTATGACCCCTGTGGTTTTTTGGCGCCTTGTATAATGCTCGCAAAAAATATCATGCAACTCGTATGGATTTCTGGCATAGATTGGGATGATTCGCTCCCTCCAGAAATATACCAAAAATGCACGCCTTTTTATTTGAACTTAAGCACGTTGCTACTATTACAATTCCTCGTGCTATCCCCCTACTCTGCTGCTACTCACTGGGACTTGCACGGTTTCTCTGACGCCCTCAGAACTAGGCTATGCTGCTGTAAGTCTACATCCGCTCTACCCTCCAATGACACGGTGCACGTAAGCCAAGTTATGGCTAAAACTCGCGTCGCTCCTCTCAAAAGAGTGACGCTGCCCCGACTGGAGCTATGCGCGCAGCTCATCTCCTGGCCCAACTTGTGAAATATTGTGTTACTCAATTAGCTCCCACCCACAAGTTTGGTTCTATTGTCTGCTGGTGCGACTCTACTGTGACCCCCCGCGTGGATCAAAACATCTTCTTATCGCCTCAAAAACCTATGTGGCTAATCGTGTGGCGCAAACTCAAGAGCTTGTGGCTGTGGAGTGCTGGCGCTACATACCCAGTGCTTCCAATCCTGCTGACTGCGCCTCCCGTGGGATCCTTCCCTCTCAATTGGTGGATCATCCCCTTTGGTGGCATGGACCCGACTGGTTGCGTCTCCCCTCCTCGCCTGGCCAGATACTGATTCCAGCCTGGACTCGGTCTCTCTGGAGGAGCTAGGGGAGCTGAAGCATTCCACTCCTGTCATTGCCTTGGCCCACAGCACCGCCTACGTGGGACCTCCTCATCCAGTACTCTTCCTGGAGGAAATTGCTGCACGTGATGGCCTACGTCTTGCGTTTTATCCACAACTGTCGTTCACCCAAACCGCCACTTCGGACCTCTCTCCAAGACAGAACGGGACTCCGCCCAGCTGCGAATTTTTCAAGACCGTGCAAGAGGAAGCTTTCACTGAAGATCTGGCTCTACTGCGGGACCGAAAGACGTGTTCTACCAGACTTCAACGCCTCGCCCCATTCCAGGGTCCGGATGGACTTCTCCGCGTCGGGCGGCAAACTGCGCCACGCTGACCTCTCCGCCGAACGTGTCTTACCCGTGCATCCTGCCCAAGAAGCACCCTGTTGTGGACCTCCTCATTGACCATGTCCATGTCAAATATCTCCAGACTCTTCAGCAGCGCCTCAAGTGGAGCACTCCTTCCCGCAACCTCCAACCTAGAGACCTCGTCCTGGTGCATCAGGATATTCCCGCTCTCTCTTGGCCCCTTGCACGGGTCACTGATGTCACTCCAGGACAAGATGGTACAGTTCGAGTGGTAGGCCTACATCTCAAGACCTCAAGTGGAACTCTCACTCGTCCAGCGGTGAAGGTGTTTCTCTTACCTCACCTCTACATTTAATTAACTGTCTCTCTACCACCGCCTATAACCTTAGTAATTTGAGCCTATGTTGCTCTTTCTCTCATTGAATCCCAAGGTGATTCAAGGCGGCCGGTATGTTAAGTATTATTGCATTAGATGACTTGTTTTTTGTTGCCTAATATGAGGGGCTGCTTTTTATTGAATAATAATTATGTATGTATTTTTTTGGGCAGTTTATACTCTATATTTGGGTTTGTTTGCTGGGCTGTGTATGCTACATTGATCCTGTGTCCCTCTTTCTGCGGCCTGTGCCTGCAATACCATTCCTTACTGATTAAAATATTCACGTACAGTGACAGACCAATGAACCATTGTTTCCCGAATCAGCTGTTTACTGTACACTGACCAACCAATCACAACGGTTGACTTTATCAATTACCCACCTTGCAAGCGTAGGCACGCTTTGCTCGTTATACTCTCGATCCCGCCTGGTGCACTTATGTACTCTCTAGCCACTGCTTACCATACTTACTCTCTCCCCCATGTGTTACTCTCTCATTTAAATATTAGTTTTATTCTATTTGTTGTACATTTACATTAACATTAAAGTCAGTGCTCTGGATTGGCAATCTCTACCAGAACGTCTCTGCTCCCGGACACCCGCGTCTACCGTGCTCTACAGGAACTGGCCACAGTGTTATGAACTATTCGTTTGCGGTCGTATTGTGCGTGAGTGAATCCGTGAAGGAACATCTTCCGTCTTCACGCCTGCCTACAAGACAGCAGCCTATTTCCAACACTTACTGATCACAACCTGGCCCTCAACAACAGCAGACTACGGTTAGGTACCTCTCATGAAAATAAAGGTAACTGTTTATTTTATACACTTTATTTGAATATGCACTGTTCATAAACTCATTATGTGTAACCTAGTGAACTCTTGTTAAAATCAGTGTGTTCGGCGTCTTCAACTGCCTAGTGTGAAGTGGTCCCTTCTTAGTCGAGCCTCTAAAATATTATTTCACGGTTCTATAACCAAATTCCATTCTTTTCAACATTATTTATAATTAGTTTTAGAATATATTAGTTACAGTATGAAAACGTATTGTTACTGATTTTGTTGTATCACTAAACGATGTCAAATGTCCGGAAAAATCCTGTTTCCTTCAAGAAAACATAATTACCCATTAAATGCACTTAGTTTATGTGTAATCAGGGTTATAGTAGTCAAAGATTTAAGAGCCAAGTAATTCGATTTTCTATAAAAACACAACCTGAATTTTCGTGAATCGGCAGGGTGTGGAAAGAGTTAGAAATATTGACCATTATTTTCCCAGATAATATTTTTTCGGTTATGCGATATATTATATGAAAAATATAACATATAATAGTTTTTAGGCCTTCTATTTGTATTAATTCATTTGAAACCATTAAATTCTGTTCTGTATAGGTACTTATCGTCTGAAATAACCATTTCAGCTTTGAAGATTCTAACCCTTGTGGTAATCCACTTTTTTGAGTACAATATAATAGCTGCACTTAAGACTACAAATTGGGAACTATAATTACAAAATATAAGACAAATAAGCCTATACTTGGGATCTGCTGTAGGCGGGTTTCAGTCATCATCCACGCCTATGGGTTTATTCATTATGGATCTTCAAGCTCAGTATAGTTTCGGTATGCAAAAATCGAAGGAATGATAACAGTAAGTAAAAATAATTGAAGAAAATGAACTGTTTTTGAAAGAGGGGGATTGTTGCGTGTTGTAGAGTTAGTGTTTAGGAATGACTGATGAGTGACTTAGCTATAGTGTCTTACAAAATCAGTGCTGCACAACATAAACACAAGGTTGTAAAGCACTTTATTTATTAATGATAAAACCTACTGTACTATGGCTTAATAAAGTACCAAGAGCTAATAAACCAATAAAACCCAATCAAACATATATTTGCAAAGGAATTGTAAGAGCTTAGACAAGTAAGCTTAACAAATACTTGCATTTAGGACAGAGATTCATTTTAATTTTATCCAAAAAATAATTACAGTTTTCAAACAATTGAGAATTATTGCTGTATGCCTAGCACTACTTTCAGACCAATAAATATAATATTTCGAGATGAAAATATAATCAAGTAATATTTTTTGTATATAATAAAATATACATTTACTAAAAAAGGAAAACGAAAACATTGTTTAACATGAAGATGATGTTGTATTACTTTCTCTAATGAATTCTTGATATCCCACTACATCTCTTGAATTCCTTTGTTGCTAGCAATATTCAAAGTTTAAACAATATTTGACTCGAGAAGTTTGCCAGTTTGGAAACTTCCCTCTTCATCTACAAAATTGGAAATTTGTTTCTAGGTGTAAAAAGTGTTTGCTCGAAACTTGTGTTTTTCTATCAATGTCCGAGAAATTTATATGTAACAGAGACACAAGAAACATTTGACATATAGAGTTATTAATTATTTAATTATTTAGAACTATAAATTATTTATAATTATTTTATTAATTATTTAGAATATTTCCCTATTGTTATAGGATTTTATATAATATAAAAGTAATTAAGTTTTTTTCGTCTTTACTTCAAAGTAGTATTTCAAATATTTTAAACAGATAAATCATCCAAGTTCATATAAATAAATGCCTTATTATACTGTTTTAAATATTGTCATCTTATAGTGATTTATGCATTATTACATTTCAACACTTACTATGGCTCATACTAATCATAAACGCACAATAAATCATAGAATAATATTAACACCACACCAGACAGAGCACATACACTTTTAGTTACATATCTGTAATTATTTGAATAGTAGATTTTCTATGTACAAATTTATTGCAATGGTGGCCTGTTGTAACGAACCGAATAAAACAAATTGGGTTGGAAACATATTTGTTTTGGTGGTCTCTAAAATTTATTATTGTATGTGCTAATATGTTACCGAATTGGCTGAAAGTGAGCAAAGCTTATCGCCCTACCCACGATATCTCGAAAACTAACAGACAGATAGACTTTAAATTTTGCACAAAGCTTATATATAGTTCTATATATGTCTATATAAAAAACAAAGAAGTTCAATGATGGTCCATGTCAAGAGATTTTGGGAAAGCATTAGCGAATATTCTAAAATTGGTTTTATATACCATGATGGCGGCGAGTAATTAGTAGAATAATAAATTTGTAAACAAACTGAGAACAACCATATTGCGACATATGAACACATTTAGCATAATTGCCTCCATATGTCCTAATATTTTAATGGATTGCTTTGTAGACTTGTATAATTGTTATGAAACCCAGCTTAATGAACACAATGTGAATATGTCATGTCAATATATAACAATTATGATTAATATACGGTATATTTAGAAAAGTGTTATGTAAAATGTAAATAAAACAATCATGATTTGCCTCGTCATGCATAATTTACTTCTATAATTAATTTATAGTAAATATTTAGTTTTTAATTACGAATTTTATTGCTACAATTAATGGGAATAATTTTATTTAGGCCAATTAATAAGTGTTTTAAAGTACATCATTAAATTTACGTTAGAAAATTTTTAAGTAAATGTGTCAGATATTACGTTACTAAACTTGGACGAATTAACTTGTATGTTATAATGTAAATTTTAATTGAATTACTAGGTACTTTAACGAGTCGATATACATTTAGGTTTGTATATCTCTTGAAACGCTGAGTTTAAGATTTTATAATAAAACATGTTTTATGTTTATTTTAACTTACGTTTAAGAATTGATATTTACTGCCACAATTAATTGCTATAACAAGGCGCTGTACAGTAACTGAATTGAACTAATGAATTGAACGTACAGTTCTGTAACTTTACTAAACAGTAGAGCCGTTCTATAAATCAAAACTTCGTACAGTTTACTGTACTTGCGTAGAATTAATAGCTAGCGATCGTTCTAGCGGTCATTGAAAGTGATAAATTGAGCTCGAATCTGTAACTAATTGCAATTTCCTAATAGTCTAGGACTGGACGAGCCTGTTGGAACCTGTTGATTGCATCATAATACCTCCTGTATGATGATCTGGATTTTACACCCTCCAGAGAGATGTCTGCCCTGGTGGACCATGTTGGTGTGCGGCTTGGAGTTGGTGGTTGGATGCGACGTCAATTCGCCAATGAGGAGTGGGGGCAGCACCACTAATGTTTGGGCTGATGTCCATTTGACAAACCCTCTAGGATTGTTATACCTGCTAGGGACGATTGGTCGGATGGAAGCAGAGCTATGATGTTGTACAGACTGCTCTATAGAAAAAAGTGGCATAGGAGCTGTAATTATGTGGCTGAGACTATGTAGTGAGCTGGTGGTCCCTATGGGTCCTTATCCTACAGCCTTTCAGGCAGAATTCGCAGCCATTATGGAGTTTGTTCGTGAGAATGTTCATCTGCGATATTTATTATTAAGACGATCAATATTTTCACAGATAATCAAAGAGCACTGATGGCGCTGGACTCTTGTGTGTTCAATTCTAAACTTGTCTGGGATTGCTATCTAGTAGTTTCTTCCCTTGCCAGAATCAACAATGGGACTGTTTGTTGGGTTTCTGGTCATGAGAGGATCCCTGGAAGGAAACAACTGATACCCTTGTCAACACGGGCTCAGCGTCTAAAATGATGGGTTTTCAACAGTTCCGTCGCATTTCTAGGTATGAATCCTTTGGGACTGTCTCGAAATGGGTTCGGGCTGAACATGTGAGAAGGTAGAGGCTGCATCCGGGTATGAGAATGAACAGAATGGTACTACAGTCGCCTTCCTCACTAAGTAGATCGGTGTCTTCTAGGGTTATAAGTCTGGTTATGGGACATGGTCACTTGAAGAAGCATCTTCACAGAGTCGGCATCCTTTGGAAGGATCCGCTCTGTAGAATATGGAATGTACAGGAGGAAACTGCTGAACACCTGTCTAATGTTTTTTGTATTTGGAAAATATTTGGTAATTATATCTAGCGTTCCCTAATAAAGTATGCGTATTCATTTTACAGACGTTGTAAGATGACATAAAAACATTAGACAGTGCTTACGTTCAATGCCAATTTATGTCCAATTTTAAAGGGAAGTAAAGACTATTAAAAAAAAAATGGTTCTAATTTGGACTGGAGTGCAAGTTTTATAATCCGGTGATTTGTGACCCATCGGCGAGTCGGAAGACAATAAGTGAACAACTTTAATTTTAATTGTGGTCTTATTATTAGCGTGACTGCTGGATTTTTAAATATCTGTGTACAGGTCTTTACATGATTGGAAATTAAATGTTTGGTTGAGTTAATTATATTTTATTCCCCTGCAAACTAAATGACATTAATCACATAAAATTAAGGTGTAAATAAGAACAATGACATTCTAAATTCTTAGAGAGTTGTGGATTCCTTCTATTGCAACTTAAAACTAGGATTTTTATTTATAAATATATGATTATTCACCTTAACACTCCTTGTTTTAACGTTATGAGACCGGTTTTGATTTACATAATTCAATTTCAACTACTGGGGTGCACAGCCTTAAAATTATTGACGAATTGTAATTCACAAATATTTGAAACATATTTAAGTATAATATTTAGTAATGATCAATAACCCATATCACTGTAACCTAATCACTGATATAGATACAAGTAAGTCTAAGTAGAACATGCAGTTATTCCACCAGGGGTTACTAAAAAAACTCAAGAATTTAAAAAGCTTCTCACTCAATAAGCGAATTTCGAAGGATTCTTAAAATATACGGTTGTGAAAATATAAATGATGCCTACATTTGGTTCTGGAGAGAGTTGTATTTCTTGCGATATCATTACCGAAAGAAATACAACTAGTATTCGGCGTTATTCATATCATATGAATCGTTATATGAATAAGGCGTTATTCATATAACGCCTTCGTTAATCTTATCGTGGTTTTCATTCAGCACTAAGACACTAATGTGTAGAGTTTGCCTACTTGTCGCGCAATATAAATGGGATTACTGATTGATGACCTGTATTATAATGTAACAAACCCTATGATCTCACAGGCCATGAGGTCAATTTCGTTCAGGTTCATAAGACTCTTTCATTACTGCACGTCCTGGTTCCGTAAAAACAACAACAACGTACATCAAACTAAACTTTCAGTTTCCGTCTTATGATATGTTCCAGCCTCCGTAAGTTTCATGATTTTGGGTCTTCTCAGGCCCCAAGAGCTCTCAACCTCTAAGAATTCCAGGTCTCTGATAGGGCCCTGCCTCTGATATTTCTCGGCCTCAGGTAACTCTAAATTTCTAGAACCTCACAGCTAGTGGCAGATCCCGGCCTCTAAAATCTTCCCGCCTCTGGTAGTTCCTTCTGCAAAAGTGTAATACGAACAAGCTTGGTCATAACAAAGCACTAAACAATACGGCCTTATAATTGTATTGTAGTATAGTATACTAATAATACACACACATATATATGGTTTTTGAATCTATTCAATACTATACACTGTGGAATATAAGGGGAAAAAAATAACATTAATTCCAAAACTATTTACCACGGTTTATTTTAAGTTGATATAGATTGGACACCACATATATGCATATAAAACGCACATTAAGGTACACATAATACTAAAAATTTACATTTCATTACATACGACATAGTTTAAGTAACTAAAAATAAATAGAGAACTATATATATCTTGTTCTTTGAAGTAAACAATTCAGCGATTTTAAAGTTAATTAAATATTCCTTTTGAGGATTGTAAGAACTAGTACAAACGGAAATTACAAGTTACTGCTAAATTAAACTTCAATTACTGTGAGACTCCAACTTTCCTCGTAATAATCTACATTATTGATCTCCAGTTGCATTCATGTCGTGGTTGTGGCTTTTGTTTGTTTGAAAGCTTTGTCAGAGTTCGGGTGAATAATTAATTTCGATTTTACTAGTTTCGCTACTACATTAATCAATACATCTAACATTTCCTGTTGCACCATAGTTTTGAATCTATTTTAAAATAACTAATGAAAATGGGTAACGGAGGTAATATGTACTTAAAAGAGAACGTTTGTACGATCAATAAATCTTCTACTGTTATACAATCTTTCTCTTTTAATATTTATATCGTTTAAACCACGTTTAAAGTTATCATGTTTAAAAAGTACCATGGTCCTCAGTTAGAAGTTGTGAATTTCTTATGAACAAAAGACCTATAAATAAGAGTAGCTAACGCGGTATATTATTAATTCATATGTACGTTTGTAAAATCTAATTAAATGTTTACAACACCATTTATAACTGAAAACTAAAAAAAGGTACGATTTCGTACGTACGGTACTTTCATGGAATCACGAAAATACATATATTGAATCGTACTTTATTTATTATTATACTTAATTCAAAGTGAATACTTAAATATGTACAAAAGCATGAAAGCTGAGTCGTATAAATCAGTAAAATCTATCTCAGCCATTCAATTTTCTGCCGTCAACTCAGATGATGGAGGGTCTTGCACTGGGAGATTAGTGTCATCTGAAGCCTTCCCATGTTCTCAATCCCTGCAAACATAACTGTGTCATACTAAATGTCGATGTGCTCAGTATAATAGCTATCATATTTTATGATTTTTGACGGTACTGTTAAATGTGTTGTTCATTTTTTCTATAAACTTAAGCTTACAAATTCCTTTCTGTTAAACGACTGTAAGTTCATATAACGAAATTCAATGTGAAAGTTATACTCAAACGCAGTAAAAACATTCTGTTTATTAACGCAATTTGTAAAGGTATCAAGTTGCTCTCCAAGATAGTTTTATAATAAAAAAATATTGTGTCACAAAAAAAGTTATAAATGGTTTTACTCTTTATAAAACGTGATTTTAGGACAAGAATATGAGGAAATTCCCTAATTGCACTTACTTCCTGCATCTTCCAGTAAAACCGAGCAGAGGATGTCTTTCTCCCTGATGTTTAAAAAACTTTAACGTCAAAAGAGCCCACCTACACCGAAATTCATCCTTCACAGTCACTAGTCCTCCTAAACCTATATTCACTAGCCTATTACCCCATATGGACAGCTCGCTCTATCCCAATATCTTGACATTTCTTAATGTTCCGCTTCTGGGCATCAATTAGGTTGTCCAGATTTCAGTGACACTTCGGTTTCTAGTGTAGATTCTATTAGCAGAACTGAACTCTCCTGAAGATTTATGAAAAACTAGCAGTAACTCGTGGGCACGTTATTTCCCATTGAATAACAGACACGTATGTCCTTTTAAAATAGCATAATAAACACTCCCGAAAGCAAGTGATGGTCTCTGGAGAATATTCCAATCTCGTGATGAATTTTAATGATCGATGTTTATGAGCCCTGAAGTCGGAGAATAAAACAGTTTTTACGAGTACCAATGAAGAACAAAAATTTTCCAACAACATTCCATAATGTTTGAATCCATAACTGAAAACATTTCAATTACAGGTAAATTATTTCAAGCCTTTGTAGTGACATAATATAATAAAGAAATCCTAAAATAATTTTTAACCGGAAGTAGATATGTATTAGGTAGGCGTTTAGATCTATATCAACCTCAATGGTCAAGACATACATAAATTAAAAAATGCGATATCTTATCTACTGTCTTAGGTTTTGCACGTGTATGAATATTTCTGGTACAAATGAATTATATTGTTGCAACGAAAAGAAATATACGTACTAGGCATGAAAACGTCAGTCACAAACCCCTACTGGTTTAAGTCATTTTTGGGGCCGTAGAAATGTTAATGCCACGATTAAGATCATATAAGAACGTATGTATAAGAAGCTTGCTTTGGTCAAAATTCATTTACTTGGGCCCGTTGTAGTCTACTTTCAGTATAAAGTGTTTCTGGAGCCATAAAAGCGTAATCAAGAAAGTATTTACTTAAGTACATTTAAGAGGACGATTTTAGTCAAAAGCGTCTATTTACAGCCCTAGTCTACTTCAGGTATAAGGGACTATCGGTAGCGTGTTACTGTTTCGATATAAAAATGTAAAAAAACGAATATATAGATTTCTAGGGATTAGACCACTATTTAAACATTTATGAATGATCGTTCTTCACAAAGTCTTATGTTGTAGTAGGCTGTTTTATTGTAAACTTCATCATTTCAGGACATCGGGAAGTTCGAAAAAGAAATATATGGTTGTTTTAATAGTAAATCCATTTCATTCCTAATACATGGTTGATTTTCATGACAAATCTTTAATTTGTTTGTTGAGCTTAAGGTTTGTGACAGTCAGTTTTTATCTTTCTATGGTAGTTGAAGACACTACATAGACCTTCTAGGTGTTGCAGCTACATTACAACCCCTATGACAGTTTTTTATTCATGAAAATGTTATTGCTTTCTATTTAAACCCTTAGGCATACTTTCTGAGATATAAGTAAGTTGGAGAGTTAGTGATGAGTTATTGAGCGAGTGAGGGATTTGCCTTTTCGTATATAGAGATTAGTTCGTTTTCATTTTAACTCACACTTGTTTTATAACATATTATGAAGTAAGAATAATGTTGTTTTGTAAAAACTGCATATTTTTCATTGAGAGAAACAATATTTTATTTAATAAAGAATATTGGTCTATCTATTCATTTCCATCTATCTCATTATCAGGTCTGGAAGATTTTGAAAGTTATTTTTAGAGGAGGAACAGAATCTACTTCACTAAGAAATATTTTCATTTAACCTTGAGATAAGAAACCTTATAGGATAAGCTATTAATATAATACATTATGAGATTTTCAGTTTTATATATATATATATATATATAACAATTTAATATCTTTATCTGCCGATAGTCGTATACTTATCATACAAGATGTCATAAACAAAACGAGAATTTAATTTAGCAAAAGCATCCCAGTAGCTTAAAAACTTCTAGGGTAGATTTAGTTAAACCGAAAACCTCATATTTCAATAATTTTCATTGTTGTTTATAATTCAATCAGTAAAATTTTAAAGACATGAAACTTAAACTCAAGTGCTTAAAGCACGTTTATAATATATACTTATTTAAGAAATTTTGTGCTATTCGCTTCAATGCTTCTTTATATATTCGTGTAATGGATGTAGAAATTTATTAAGAAAAGGAGTGCTTGAGACTCTCAGTATTAAACAGTAAGCTTGATACTTTTTGCTTTAAAGATATCACAATATTATTTGCCATGTGGAATGTTGTAATGGCATTTCCTTCGGTATCGCTATATTTAAGCATTACATAACTACCACAGTTGATGTGAGTTACGATATAATATTTTCATTATTAATATTTCACAATTTAGCATTTCCTAGAATCCCAATTTTAAACATTTTAAATAAATAAAAAGTCCCGGAGCTGACAATGACCATCACTCACAATAGTTCTCCTGTCCTCGTTATCGCTGTCTCAAACTGAAATTATTATCTTTTATCAAGTACCAAACTACTCAAATATTATCATTTGTTAATTTAAATACGTAAAACTTAAAAAAAGAATAAACAGATGTAGAGATAAGGCCAGCTACTTGTTGTGGAATTGTATTTTTCACGCCTTATCGGACCATTGATTCGGAAGGATTATTTCCAAAACAAAAATATATGAATGTGACAGATGAAAACTACACTGACCAATAGAAATAATAATTGCATTCTGTGATGAAATGGGTTTTATGTTATGTATGGAAGTGAAAGAAATTGTTTTGGCAAAACGAGTTAAACTTGACGGCGTTGTTTCCTGCTGTCAGGTATTGTGATTCAGCTTGTCCAGTTATTTTGCAAACAGCATTGGGTTTGATTTTTGCAGTATATTTGGTTTTTATCATATAATACTTGCAAATAGAACCATTATAAAATGATTATTGTTTCTGCCCTTTTGTGTGTTAATGTTTTAAAGGCTGTCTACTATTTATAAAGTTAAACGAGATCAAACTGAATTTCTACTAAGTGGTTTTCCACTACAAAATGTTTTTAAAAAGATATGTGGCCACCAGCAAAACTGTTCAAATATTGTAAAACGATGAAAAATTGATTAATACATAAAATAAAAAAAAGAACGATTAGTTTGTAACAAAATTGTTATTAGAACTCCGAAACTCATAGTTGCTTTATAGCTGTATAATTATGATTAAAGACTAATGCTCCAGATGCATTTAGGGATTTCAAAACAACTATTAAAATCTTGGTAAATATTTAGTCTAAAAATCATATAAATTTTTATAGATTTATATTTTTATTAAAACTCAGAACATAAACCTTATAGTGATTTATTAGAAACTGTTTTGATCTCTAATTTCAGCGTTGTGAGATACATCCTGGAATAGTTTGTTTCCATCAAAATCTGGACAGAACCAGTTTTGCTCTCCGACGATAGACACTAATAAAAAATAAAATATATGATATTTTATAAAAGTTATTAAGGAGCTATGTACTAGTTACTAATTAATAAATGCAGAAAATCAATTATATGCGTTGTGCTTTCCTGTAAAGATACCACGTGGCCTAATACGAACCCCGTAAATCCACATATAAAAAAACAGTAGCAGTCGTGGGACTGCCGATAGAAGTGAAAAACGGAACTATTAAGTTGAGAGTAATTAAAACTATATGCAAAAATTATACAGATGTACTGCTACTATAACGTATTGTTGACGTGACTCACAAAAATTATACTTATCCAAAAAGCGTCAACGCGCACATAATACAGTCAGAAATAGTCGATGTATTAGTGAAAGTTTTATAATAAACATCGGTGAATTCTGAGACCAGCGATAGTGAAGAGGATAGTGACGCCAGTGATGTGGAGGAACTCGCCGCTCCATTGTAAAATTTTTTTTTATTATTTATAAGGGCATAAAACACGGAGGTTATCAATGCCCGTTATGGTTAACGGACACCTACACTTTAAAATATGGTGTCACGTTATCAGTACAAAGAATAGACAACGGATCGCTGTGTCAAAGAAATTATCACATTAAGGACAATAAGAAAAACAACAGCAGTGAACAGAGGACTAATACTAAATAACAAAAATAGCCGAGAGGCTGTAAAGGGGCCCAATAATTAAAATATGTCAGATAAATTAATAACAATATAAATATAACACAACAATCTAATGCTAAAACCAGGTAAGTTAGTGAAGGTAAGGTTGTAAAGGGACCCACCCTCACTAATAACAAATAACAAATAACAATAACAAATAAATAGAAGGACAAAGTATATAACTTAACAGGTACTCGCTCAGATCAAATCTTTGAGATAAGACTCGTTCTTCTTAAGAATTCAAAAAGTTTTACAATGACTGACTCATCATCCCCCAACAGATCGAATATACTTGCTGGGAGCTGACAAGATCGTCTTTGCATTGTATAATCACGGCATTCGACCAAAATATGCTCGAAACTCAGAGCCACTCCACAAAACGCACACTCCGGGGGCCATTGTAAAAAAAAGTACTGTAGGTATTAAAGAATATTATTTTAATGCATAAAAAAGTTCAATGCAATCATTATACTTGTTGTAATTGCTCAATATTAATAGTTAGTTAAAACATAGAATACAAGTGAGTTAACACCGTTGTAAATTAATACAGTTATTGCTACGGATAAAGTATATAATTGCAATAACAATTAAACCCACAATAATTTTAAGACTAATAAATTAGTTAAATTAACTTGGTTCTTTCGTAAAGGTATTTTTATTGCACAATAAACTAATTTATTGAGTTAATACGGTATCAGTGAGCCAATGCGCCAACTACAGTTCCGGCAGAAACGTTCACTCATCACTTCATACGCTACTACAGGCTCTAAACTAAACTTCCAATAAAAAAAATGATAAATTACAACAAAAAAAATATTCATCTATTTTCACACAAACTTTCTCGCTGACAAATTTTTGGTCTGACCAAAAAATAAAAAAAATCCTCGCTTACTACTTTTTTTCTTGTCATTGTAAACTCTATGTAAAATGTAAACAATAATCAAAATTATTTCGAAATTTTTTTAATATTTAAAAATGTAACCAATAGATTTTCAATATTAAGAGCTTTAATTTGACGCATCTTACAGAATTGTACGACATTGGCTTCACTTTTAAATCGCGAGAGGAAGCCGTAGAGGTCACTGATTTTCGCAGTCTGTTTTCATACTCCGCCGGGACAGTTTTAACATAGCGAGACTGACTTTTTCATGCAGGTTAGTAGTCCGCGGCCAAGTCTACGGTTAAAATTTTAAAGGCAAATTAGAAAAAAACCAGTACAGTTATAAAAAACTTACTAGGACACCAATTAAATGAAAAATTACATTACAATTCCAACGGTACTTGTTTCATTGAATTCCGTCAATCCAAGTAAACACAACCACGTTAAAGGTAGGCTTGCACAAGCCTGGAACAACAACCAGTTTGTCTTTTGATAGGGATCAGCTGTTTTTACATAGAGTATTATCATTAGCATGTCGGTGACGCGAACCGAGGATTTTACCTCTACCAAAACGCTCAACGCGCCTAAAGAAGTTTTCACTTCAAAAACTTATAATACATAGTAAAGTTATTGAAATTAAGATTCCAAAGACAAATGCCAAATGTATGGGTTTCATTAGTATTTCAAAAGTATTCATTAGGAGGATAATATTAAAGTTAACTGCATATTATAAACATAACTTTTAATATAATCGTTAATATTGATACAAAATTAAAACTATTTTGTAACTTTACAGTTTGGTGACTCAATTTGATGTGACAGCCTATGTTAAAATATAGCTGATGTCAGAAAGTATGCAAACGCAACGCATTACTTGTTTAGTTTTTTTTAAACCATGCTGTGTGTTATTGGTTGGTTAATTGGCATTGAAGTCGTGTTACTTTCTGATAAAAACATCATATACTACAGCATACTGTTACACATACAATGGGAGGATTTCGCTTGTTACAGCTCAGATATCCGTTTTAATCAGTGGAAGCCGAGCCTTTGTCTGGAAACCAAGATAATAAAACATTCAAATGGCCACATTCCCCATTTGTATACGGCATTGTCTCTGTTGATATGCAGTAACAGAAGAGTATCGCATCATGTGATGTATATCATAACGTCAAAATATATCTGCATTCTGTTTCTGAATATTTTCGTATTTGATGTTATGCAATGAAAAGTAATTGTTTCACGTTAGATGTGTTTAATAGTGTTATTGATCTATGTTACATGCCACTTGAAAAGTAGTAGATCATATAAATAATGGAATGAAATTGTGTTATTAGATTATACCAAAATATAGTATAGTACTGTAAAAAGATCACAACCAAACATCTCCAATTTTCTAAACGAGGCTGATGTAAATACCAACCTCCGGTACATGTGTTGTTATCCGTTAAACAAATTGACCTGTCTCAGTCACGGGGCCACATTCATGTGAGCTGTATTAATTTTGAGTCATATACTAAGCTTAATAAATTAACTGCACAATACTTAGTTAATTTATTATTTATGTGTAACACTAAGATTTATTGCGTTAAGGATTATTTTATTACATTGAACAATTATTCTAAATTTAATGAAACTGTAATTGGTGGAAATATTAGTAAATTTTTCAAGATTTATATGTCCTTAAATGTCGAAGAATTGGGTATTAAATGTTACTATCTTAAACCAGTATACAAGTAATTAACATTACAAACTACAGCCAGCCTTAAGTACTTAAAATAAATCTAACCGTCGCTTCATTCTTCAATAGTTGATCACATGATCCAACATGGCTTAAGTAATTGACAGAGTATTACTATTATAAAAGTCTGTAACTTAAATTAAAACTCTCATCTTTATTTATAAGAGTATAAACAGATATTAATAAAATAAATAGAGAAGGCAAAATTAATATTTTCTCTCGGACCTTCCATGCAGTTCCTCCTCACCCTCTAATCGCAAATAAATCTAACCGTCGGTCGTCGCATAATTTTTAAGTGATGATCAAATAATCCAACACTGCTTAAAAGATTAACAGAGTTGTAATATTATAAGTCCTTCGCTATAATTAATATATTCACCGTTATTTCTAAGAGTATTAACTGATACCAAATAAATAAACAGAGAAGGTAAAGTTAATATTTTCTCTCGGACAAAACCCTCCATGCAGCTCTCACTCACCCTCTAATCGCAAATAAAGCTAGTTGAACAGCTCTCTTTTATATCATACAAACTCGTTTTATTGAAGTAATGACGCAACCCCTCAAATCACACGATAATATGACATTAGAGATCGAAGTAGCTGTAATGGATATTTTTACATAAATCTACAGATTTTTCATAGATTCGCTATTCATTTTAATTTTACCTCAACCAGTTCGAAATATAATTAATTCAATATTGGTCGTTAATACCTCCTTTTCTCATATTTATCATACAACATTCTTTCTTAAAAAAAAAAAAAAAAACGTTTGATCATGACCATCTTAAGAGATTCAATGTTTAATAGTTCAGAAGAAAAAGACAAAATGCATATTTTATTGGTAATAATAAAACCTTTTTCACTTTCCGAATTTAGAGTCCAGTTACTCTAAAGTGAATTAAGACAGGTGTTACATTAATCGGGTTTTGGTTCCGTTATTATTTTAATTATCAGTGTCATTTTCTTGAAAATAACACACACACACACACACACACACACATATATAATATCTAAAAACAATATTTTCGCAAAAGCTTTAACATAAATTACATTGTTTATAGTCAAAACTCTGGAAAATGTATTAACCAAGCTTAACGGTTAAGTATAAGAATTCGAATTCTATGTATATATAACAATATGTATATAACTTCAGAGAATTACATATTTACTATCTTGATAATTTATATGTGAGTGAATTTCTTTAGTGGAATATAATTAAATATTTAAATAGAAATATTTTATAGATAATAATAATATTTAATAGAAAATTAAATATTTATAGTCAAAAATTACTCATTAACACTAAATTATTGTTTATGAATAAATATATGAGTGATTCCGTTCAGTCATATATTATTATGTACAAACTTTAAATATTTCTTTCTTTCTCTTTAATGGTTTTTCAGTGGGTTTCTTGAAATATACCCCCAAATATTATTTTAAATTCTTAAAATTTCTCATCGAAAGTTTGAACCCATTTTATATATTTTTCATATTATCAAAAAATCGTAGGTACCAAGTATCTTAAAGTGTGCTACTCAATTATACTATGCGTAAAACAATTGTATAACGCTGTAAGAAACATACAAGCTGCTTTAAGAGACATTTGTCAAATAAATATTGGTCAGTAAGTCATTTACCATGGAAACGTTTGAGTTAAAATAAATTGAATTTACCTTAGCTGAAATAACTACGAAATGAGTTATAAAAGGTACAAATAATTTTATTCCGTAACGTAACTTTGTTATTGTAAGGTGGGTAAACAATATCAATGGTCGTTGCTTACTTTATTATGCTATGCCAAAGAATATAAGTTTATAAGAGGTAAGTAAAAAGAACATAATTTATTTATTCGGTATAATTAAGTTATGTATTCTGTTTCATTAAAATATGATTTTTTGTATTTGTTTTATTTAAAAATGAAAATAATAATAATTTGTAATACCTATCCTTTCGAATCACATATCGATAGAGTTCTTCCTCGGACCAAGATAAATTTATATACACATTTTCACGCCTATCGCAAGAGTTATCGCACAGGGAAGCAGGCGTAAACACTGACACATAGAGTGTCATATCCACTGATCCCATAATAAGTAGAGTTCTTTCGTGGACCAAGAGGAACCTATGATACCTAAGTCTATAGGACCTGTTCATCGCATGTTAACGCACAGACAGATGAACGGTCGACAACGAAACGATACGATCTAAATAAGGACTTGCCGCGTCCCGAATAATGTTAAACATTTTTGAAGACGTTTGTTTCAATGGAAAATGAATAAGTATTATCAGGTTTTGATAAATGGATAAAACTATGAGTTATACACGAACTAATCATTATATGACTAAGAAGAACAGTAAGCAATGCTAAAACTCATTAAATGTATCTATGAAAGTATGTTCCTAAGCAACTTCTATAACATTTAGCAACAGTATAGTGCTATATGAACTGAAGCTAGACTTAAAAATTCACCTTAAATTAACCCTTCCTATTATAGCAACGTGTTTCAAACTGTCGAAATACATTTTAAATATATTATTGGCACATAAATAACTCCAAACGTTAATGGAAGAATATCGAGCAAACAAATGAAATCTTTATTCATGAATGATTATTAGGACTAATTTGAGCTACAACAATATTATAATTTATAATAATAATTTAATCCGTAGTTATTACTTCATCACCTGATTTACTTTTTTAAAATGTTAAAATGTCAGTGATAATTTATGAACGTACCGCACTGCAAAGCTTTATACCATTACCTTCAGCCATTTTATTTTGAGCCAGGTTGCAAAGTAATCAACCTCACGTTTGTTTTGCGACTTGACGCAGGTAAGAATACATAATTCATTCTGAATTCTTTAACATTCGTTCTAGAAATTAACATAAGAAATGTCTACCTGAAATAAGATACAAAGCTTTTAATAATATCTATACAGTTTGTACTCTTCTTAGACAGTGGTTATTAATTACAATGTTAACAACTACATCCAAATCCAAATTAATCATTATCCAATAGCTCGTGGAGTAAAATACATTTTATATTTTTACTTTTTTTTGTATTTAAAATTATTTAAATAAAAAATGGATATTATCACCTTAACCCCTTGGTACTCATTAAAACTAATACTTTCTCCGAAGATACTGTTTGATCTTAATTTAAGCACTATGCATATGCTGTTACAAACAAAGGTCAAAATAATTTGCCATGTATTGTAATTATAAATATCGCTTATTCTTATCATAAATCCTATTATATATACAGCCGCATGTGTAACTCACTCACGTATACAAATTCTAACGTACTTCTAGAAGTGCTGGAAAGTTGAAATTTGGCACGTAGGTACCTTTTGCCGTATAACCAACAGGAAAAGTCTGAAAACCCGGAATTTTTATGTTTAAACCCCTCAAAAAAATTCGCAAAGAAAACGCGCATTCCTTTACCCTTGCAGGCCTTTTTTGTAAGCCCGATAGCGGGCAAACCGTTGGAGCTAGCTCTGATCTGACGAATAATCGTTAGTCAGGAATGAAGTGAACTACAAAAAAGGTCCAGTGACTTTTTGCTCTATCTTCTATGGTTAAGTAACAAACGCTCGAATATTTGACATTCCAGAGATTTTTTCGCTAAAATAATGTTTCGAGCCCGATAGCGTCCGAAAAGTTGGTCGTAGCTCAAATCTGATTGACCCATCAAATTAGCAAATTGCGCGATCTACAGAAAAGATCCAGTAATTTTTTGCTCTACCTCCAGTGGTTTTGGCCGAAAAAACGTGATTATGTGCTATTTTTTTTGTAATTTTTACCTGGAAATTTAGATTTTGGTGTTCATAGCGGTTGTGAAACTATTGGTCGGAAGTCAACATAAAGCAAAAGGGTGGATTTAGGAAATGAAGTTATCTACATAAAAGGTCCAGTAAATTTTTACTCTAACTCCATTGGTTTGGCCACAAAACGCGATTAAGTGAAAATATTTGGAAATTTTAGCCTAAAACTTTACATTCCATGCTTGATAGAGGCTAAACGGTTCGTCGTAGCCCGAAAACACGTATTTTAATAATTTTTAGTAAATGACGTGTTCTAAAAAAAAAGTTCAGTAACTTTTTGCCCTATCCTAAGTGGTCTGGCCAAAAAAACCTGTTTAAAATGGAAATATTTTATAATTTTTACGTGAGAATATTGTTTCTGGAGGCGGAAGCAGCCGAACCATTGGTCATAACTTAAATTCCTAAATGTTCAATAACTAGACAATCTAGAGATATAAAACAAAGGTTAGGTAGCTTTTTGTCGTGTATCCTTACGTAAGCCCTATAATCTCTCTAATGGAAAATCTTGGTCGTAATTAGCAATATCAGTGTAAATATGATGCGACTCTATAGTCCGTTCTAGTTCCAGATTTAACTTGTGTCACTACGTTAACGAGTGACTACAACACCACATCGTCCAATTGGGCTGAGCGTTAGCGAAGCGTCAATAATAGATAGGGACAGAGTACTTTTTAATTAATTTAATGAAATAGTGATTCATTGTCAACACTCTGATATTAAATGATAATTTCCTACCCCAAGATCAACGTTTTATTTTGATAAAAATTACTGTACACATATTCTCGTAGCCACAGACACACCATTTCCCAGTACTTATAAACCCACCCTCATAACATAAAACCCCCTCTCGGGAATTTCCTAGTAGATGAATTCCTGATTAAGTTTAAACCCTCGATCAACTTAATAATCTATTTAATACAAAGTTATGCGATCTACAAAAAAGGTCTAGTGACTTTTGCCTTATCTCCATCGGTTTGGCTAATAAATGTTAATATTTTGTATGGTTTAATTTTTTTTAGTGGAGTCGATAGCGGTTGAACCCGATTGTGCTAGCTTAAAATCTCAAAACATTTTATAAATTGATAGTATCTACAAAAAAAGTTTCAGTAGCTTTTTTGGTGTATATCTTTCCGTAAGCTTGTTATACGCTCTCAATGGCAAAATATTTTTTGTGAATTGGCAATTTTAGGGATTTTTTATTTTTTCCGACTAAAAAATTGTGCAATTCACAACAGTTACAGAATTTAGTTTGTATTACCAAGTAAACGACTGACTATTATACGTCTATTAGACAGATTGCGAATTGACTGAGCGTTAGCTAAGGTCAATAGTAATTTGGGACAGAGTGAATTTTGTTTATGCTCACAAACAAAAACACCCTCCAAAAGAGGCCCACGTGTGTCCTTAACCCCCCGGTAACATTACCCCCCTGGAATGCCCTGGTGTGACCAGATAATATCCTAAGTAAATTTAACCCCCGGTAACATTAAACAACCCCCCCTCCGTAGTTTCCATGCATGGACTAAATAAACCCCTGAGCATATTAAACCCCTAAACAACTTGAAAATACTGACTTAGGGTGGGTTTTTTATAATATTTACATTAAGTAACTCACAAAAGCTGACCAGTGCAGACTTTTCTTGCAAGCTCTGTGCCGGCTAAAGGTCTTATATTAAATTCAACGGCAGAATGGAAACACAAAATTAAATTGTGTTTCCAGTCAATGAAAGGCCCAGTCAATTTGTGTTGTAACTCCTACGGTTAAGCCACAAAAACGCCCTCAAAACTCTGGTTAAAATTAAACACTCAAATTACCACTTCCTGATGAACCTTAATCTCGGACAATTTTTTATCTCTCCGATTCTCTTGTCTCCTAAATTTGCTAACAAGTCACTTAATTTTTTCGCCGAAATCCATTGTTTATTTTTATCTACCACACGCAATTTGGCTGAGCGTTGGAGAGGAGAAGCATTATCACCCGTACGATTCTCCGATTCAGATGCAGCAGGGAACATGAAACCTCATATGCGAATTTAACCAATCACCAAATCTATCTAATCCCCGAATTTCTAAGCATTCACTTTGGGGGCTTGGGGGCGTAATATTCACGTGAAATTTTAGACTCCGAGCTCCATAGCGGCCCAAAACCGTTGATCGTAGCCCAAAATACATGTAGTACTGGAATTATAAAATCACGTGATCTACAAAAATACTTCAGTTACTTTATTGCCCTATCGTCAATGGTTTGGCTGCAAAACTCGTTTATATTTAAATATTTAGTAATTTTTTTACATGAGATTTCTGTTTTCTGGACTAGACAATGACTAGATCTACAAAAATAGGTAAATCACTTTTTTTTTCGTATATACTTGCATAAGCGCGCATAAATGCTCTCGCGTCAAACGTAGATAGGGACAGAGTGAATTTTAATTATGTTCACAGACAACAACACCCCTCTACAAGAGGCCCACGTGTGTCCATTAACCCCCGGTAACATTAACTCCCCACCCGGCATTTTCTAGTATGGCCAGATAATCCTCTTGAGTAAATTAAACCCCCTGATGTCTTAACCCCCGGTAAACATTAACCTCCCCCCAGGGAATTTCCTGGCATGACTAGATAAACTCCTGAGCAAAATTAAACTCCCTAAACAAGGTTAAAAAATACTAACTTAGTGTATGTTTTTTATTATATTTACACTCAACAATTCACACTAGCTGCGCAGTGCAAATTTTCTCCCAAGCTATTTCTCTGATTTAATCTTACACTTTTCACCTAGCAGGCTTTTCTTTGAATGCCCGATAGCGGGCGAACCGTTAGAGCTAGCTCAAATCTGAGGGAAAATCGTTAGTCAAGAATGAAGTGAACTACAAAAAACGCCTAACGGCATTTCTCTGTATTTTTTTATTGGTTTGGCCGCAAAACGCGATTATGTGTAAAATTTGTGTGTAATTTTTACTTAAAATCTATCTTCCGGGCCTTATGGCGGGTAAACAGTTTGTTGTAGCTCAAAAAAAATATTTTATTATTACGATATAGGAAATTAGTTTATGTACAAAACAATGTCTAGTGACATTTGCTCTATCCTCAATGGTTTGACGGAAAAACCCCGTTTAAAAAGTATTAATTTTTTAAGTTTAAGTGAGAATTTGTTTTTGGGCTCCATTGCAGCCAAAAATTTAACTTTAGCCCAATATTAAACATTTGATTTTAATACAAAATAATGCTTTCAACAAAAAAATGTGCAGTGACTTTTTTCTCTATCTCCTTTCGTTTGGATGATAAATGGTATTATTTTGTAATCTTGACGTGACATTTTGGTTTCTGGAGTCGAAAACTAGCAGTCAAACTACTGAATCTAGCTTAAATATAAAAACATTTCTAAATATACACTGATAAGATCTAGAAGAAAGGCCAAGTATCTTTTTGTCTGTCCCCATCGGTTTGGTCAAAAAACGTGATTAAGTGCAAAATTTTGTGAAATTTTCAAGTAAAATTTAGACTCAGAGCTCTGAGACAAAACTTATACATTTTTCACCCTTGCAGGCTTTCCTTTGAAGCCCGATAGCGGGCGAACCGTTAGAGCTAGCTCGAATCTGAGGATATAAATCGTTAGTCAGGAATGAAGTGAACTACAAAAAAGGTCCAATGACTTTTTTCTATATCTTTATGTATTAACCCTCGGTAACATTTACCCCCCCGACCCGAAATTTCCTGGTATGACCAAATAATCTTCTGAGTAAATTAAATCCCCTGATGTCGTAATCCTACAGGGCGGTTAATGTTATTTAGCCTGTTGTATTGGCTAAACCGAAAACTCGGAAGCTAAAATCCAAGTCAGAATCGATAAAATTAAATTTCCGACAAGAAAGGTCAAGGTCACTTTTTCTCGTATCTCTAATGGTTAAGGTACAAAAAACGCCCTCAAATTCCGAAGTTTGGTTGAGTCCGGAATGAATGAATAAAATAAGTCTACTTTAAACTTCTAGATCCCTAATCTAATGCTCGAACTTAAACCTGTCTCGGAATTCCGCTTATCCCCGCACTTAGCACGCAACTCCCCCAATTAGGGGCCTGGGGGCGTAGCCCCCAGCGAGCCGAAGGCGAGTTCTTAGGTATAACTCTAGAATTACACTTTGAGAGAATTCCTGAATTTTCTTTAAAGATCATCAGATCGTTGGTATTTTACTGTACCCAGATATCAACTTGCCAAATGTGAACTGTTTGTGAAGAAACGTTTATCGTTAAATATGTTCCCTTTAATATACATCAATTTGTAGGCCTTCCAACGTTGAAATCTTTACATTACTACTTCAACCTTAATTCACCTGATACAGAAAACTGTTTTAATACACGCAACTATATAGTTCTATAAAAAATAAAACTGAAACATAGATTTAATGTTATGATTTAATGCGAGATACTCTGAATTCATTGCCAATGTCCTTTTGGATTAAATTCACAGTTGATTAGATATTCTTACCTTGGTCAGAATCATAACAATATTTTACAATCTTACGTTTGTTTTGGGACTTGACGGAGGTAAGAATACATAATTCATTCTGAATTCTTTAACATTCATTCTGGAAATTAACATAAGAAATGTCTACCTGAAATAAGATACAAAGCTTTTAATAATATCTATACAGATTGTAATCTTCTTATACAGTTGTTATTAATTACAATGTTAACAACAACTTTTTATATTTTGTTTCTAAATACTTCATTATACTCTTATCTCATAATGTACTGACTAATTAATTTTAATATAACATTTGGAAATATACTAGAAAACCAGAAATGTTTTGACACCACTTAAATTTGGTACTTACAAGAGAAATGTGTGATATTTGTCCCTGTAACTCACGTTTTAAATAATGAAATGTCAATTTTAATGTATTGATATTGATTAAACGTTATTAAAAATTCACATGGCACGGAGAAAAGTGCCCTCTTCAACCTCCTGATGAAATGTTATGATAAATGTAAAGTAAAAGTAAATAACTTTCAAATTATTAATATATTAATGAAATGTAACATTAAGTGTACTATTTCCAGTTTTAATAGTTTGTTATAATATATATTTAAATCTAAACTTAAACCAATTGTTACACTTGGATATAGTACATGCAACATACATGCAGTAAGCTGTGTTAGTATATTGCATAAGCCTTTAGATCTCTATAACGCTAAACACACCATCCGATCGTGAGTAGCAACATTTATTATGTAGAAACTATTACTAAATAACCTAGACACAAATCAGTCTCGGATGACAAAATAAATATTATATAATCCAATTAAAACCTTTGTGAGTAGAAGAGAGTAAGGTTTACAAGTTAAGAGAGGTTAAAAATGTATAGATAGATTGCCAGACTCAACGCAGTTGTCTCCATCTGCTACACAGCACTCACTGTACAACAATACCACCGTACGAACGGATTGTTGTAGGATCAACACGCTGTCGGTGCACTTGAGAGTAATAGACTATTTTAGTAGAGTAACTTGGAATTTAACACGAACATGATACAAGGAGGACAAAACCAACTCTATGATAAACTATAACTTAGTTCATAATTTAGAGAAAGGGACACCGTGTGCTCGTCCCAATACGAGTGACTATACACACGAGATAACTCTAACGCGACTAGAACAAAGTGGGAGAAGGGACTCTACGGCTACCAACACCGATCCTATTCTGTCTTAAAGGGGTACGTTCTATTGCTTTGACCAATAAGACAATAGGCGATTACTTGATCATGCTACCATCTTCTAACTGTATGCAAATCAAGTGTGCAAATATGAGCTCCAATTAAGGTCATTAAGATGTATACATAAAACTACATATGTAAACAAATATTAAACTTACAGTACAATTATATTTATATTATAGAGGAACAAAGCTACAAATGTTTTACATACTGGTTCTGCAAAATATCTTGTAGTCATTAAAAAAAAGTAACTAAAGACAATACATAGCAACCATGACATGCAAAATAGTGTTCACATGTGCTGTTCAAAACTAAGCAAAAAACTGACTGAAGCATTATTAGAATACAATAATTTACATTATATAAATGATGTTCTGCTCAATGCCTCTAATGATACTCTGTATTGATCGATATCGATAGTTAGGATCCGAAAGACAATACGCACTGTGTAAGTACACAACCTGGTTTTCCTTGAAACCAATAGAGAAATTTACCATAAGAAAGAAATAAATCGTCAGCCACGCTAGCTTTGGTGGAGGTGGAATGGTAGGGTATCGAAGGAGTTGTCCCCCTCTACAACACGCACTGAGGTGTCTACAGCAACCTTAAGCTTCCTTTCAATGTTCATATTTATTACTCTTTGCATACAAATCGTGTGAAACTGTTTCCAAAATCAAACAAATATGTATTTTATAGTTAGCTTTTGAACATAATTCTTCACAAAGTTTTCTGTTGGCATTTAGGCTATTTGTACTTAATACACATCTGCTGGTTATAAACGGGTTACTATTTCAATTTTGGAATTTTATCAGTCTTAAATAAAAACAATTAGAATGTGATATTTCCTTTGGCTACATTTATAATCGAACGAAATATTTGCTTTTGTTGTACTGACAATTACACAAGCTTATTATATCTATAATATATATATATAATTATATTGGTATATGAAAGGAATATGATTATTATTTATAAGGACTTCTAGTAAAGAATTTTTACAAGTATCATAGTTAAAAAGAGGTGTAAATTTGAGCAAATCGGTAAAAGGTTAAAATTATAAATACAAATTTAGGTAATAATAGATTTCATTAAATTTGATGTTTAAATGCGTGACTTAAACATTATGTTTTCTAAAATTTAATAATATAATGAGACAAGGATAAAATGTTTAAATTAAACAGTAATTTACCTTTAAGAGGAATCAAGAGATTAGTTTCGAAATATTGAATGAAAGAAGACTTACGAGTCCCACACAAACAAGGAAGCTGCTACGGTTTCCTTTTTAATGCGATTATTTAATGTAGCTGAAGTAGTCATCAATTTATTCCGTACCTTAATAATTTAAAAAATACTTTCTATTTAAAACTATTTCTTATATTTATCTTTTCGTCTTTAACAACATAAACAAGGTCTAGAAAGCTCAATTTACAAACTATAATCTACGATACAATTCTGGAGATTGTAGATTGTGAACTATCTATTATCACGTTAATAATGCATAATTCTTTCGAATATTAGTAAAACTTAATCTTTATCTAAAGTGAAAATTTATTACTTATTTAAATGTACTAATAAATTCAAACAATTAAAAAAATACGAAACGTATTTTGACAAAACATAATACATATCTTAAATATATCGAGTCGTTTGTATTGTTAAGTAGGTTTAATATATGAAAAATAACTATGAAAACCTGTATGTAAAATGTTTAATTAAGCATATAGCAATTAGTAGTAAATCAAGATAAAGTGAATAATTCTTTTGTCTCACTTGTTATAGACTCATATTCTGCAAATTGAAACTACCTACTCTTCGGCATAACGTCATACAGTAGACAAACTACCCTTAATCATATCTAATTACATTACAATGCAAATATATAGTTTCTTATTACAGTGATATGTAGCTTTGCTTTACCCATTTTTTAGTTATTTTATCTAGTTTAATTTTAATGTCAAATCAAAAATATCCGTGGTCAATGATTGGGTGACAGACTTATGTTACTATGCAAGGTAGCAAGTATGTTTGGAAAGCCATTTAAAAATCTTGTTTATGTTTAGAAAAATTTAATAACGCGTTTTTTATCATAACGTGAAAAACGGTGGTCTATTACAGTAATATTTTAGGGTTACCCATAATCAGGCTCAACGAAGAAACTACTGAAGAGAACTATATGAAACTTTTACAGTTTTTAAATAATTGATGATTGAAAATCATTATATATTCTATTGATAAGATAATATAATTTAATTACGTGGTATTGAATATAGTAATATTTAATTTTATTGAATTATATTTCATGAAAGATATTGACTAGGTTATATATTACAGTAAATCACTAAACAAACCTTTTCACTCACTGAAGTTAAATACAAAACATAAAACTCGAATTCTTATATTCAGTCGTTGTTCCTTAAGCTTGGTTAAATTCCAAATTTATATGTTTATAATTTATTTTAGAACGTTAAGAGTAATTATTTTTTAAAAGATTGTCTTTAGAGAAGATATATGTATATATATATTAAAGTGAAATCAATGACTCTGGTATTTGTAAGCAATGTATCAGCGTGTATATACGAAACAGAACCAGGTTAAACCCACTTTCGCTTCTCAATGCATGCACACATCTACTGAACAGTGATTGATCATCTACGAACTAAAATTTTATTTCTAAAATCTAAAAAACATTGTTCATTCCGTGTGGTCGCACCTTTATAATAAACAACTCTCTCCCTTTCTCTGCTCTATCGAAGTATTCATAAGACCAACATTACTGGAGAAAACGTCCGCATAAAACTGAGCTAACATCCCTTAACGCCACAAAAATGCCATGCCCACAGTAAATAGTAGCAAAGTGCCTCATCTTTTATCTTTATGGAGCTCTAAAGTGTGTTCTCAGCACTAAACCATTTACTTGAACTGGTGAACTCTGACTGTACAAGTAGACACTCATCTTTATCCCCAGGCTGTACCTGGAGCTGTATCTCTGTTGCGTGTAACATTTCTGCTATTTTATTGGACCATAAAATGTAAGTAAATAAGAGGTAATTGAATTGAAGCTAATTGAAAATTTGACAGCCGTGCTTCAAGGAAATCAACACATTTTATTGACGATACATTTTACGTTGTATGATAAATTTGTGCCAACATAATGAAACGCCTATGTATCATTCCTCCAATGCTCTATTGTGTAGACAGTCTATGGTTGTTACAAGAAATAACTAATTAAATGAGGTAAATGTTTGAAGAGACAAATGGTTATGAAAATTGAGATATAATTATAATTGCACATGATTAGTGAAATTTATTTTATACAATATTTTCCAACAGATCCTAAAAATTAATTACAAAAATAATTAAAAACATGACTAAAATATAATTATTCCATGAACTAAAATATAATGGTTTGGTTCAGAGGAATTTATCGTTTAAATGTCAAACGGCTTCTAATTACGAATAAGAATTTTATATTTTTACGTTAATCAATATTTACACCACAAAGAGCAATGCATAACTACTTGAAGATAAAACCTTTTGTAAATTATGAAATATTATAAATAAAAATGACTCGCAAAATCCGTTACTAAGCGGTAATCTCGAGAACGAATCTACCAATTTGGCTAATAATTTTTGTAAATGAAACCCGGAGAAGGTTTATAAGCTAAGAAAGATAAAAAATTTACTTAAAATCTGTTCAAATTTGGGAAGAAATAGAAGATTTTATGTTTTATAATCCAAATTTACAGCTGTTGACACATTTAGTAGAAACTTTCTAACATATTAATTGTACATTACTTGATCAGCAGTGCAATGCCGATAGAAAACACAAATTTGGTAAGTCAATTTTGCTTCAGACTACCACAGTGACTAATTTAAAACATTGAATCCTTTGTAATATTATATAAACGCTGTTATATAACCAACCTTAATGACCAAAACTATCCTGATGAGGAAACGCTATCTACAGTACTTCCGGTATAAAGGAGAAATTCGTATTAAATTCATGCATCTTTCAAAAATAATCGTTTATGAGTTATTGCGTTGTGTTGTATTGTTGATTTTAGGACTGTAGTTTGGGAAATAATGGATTGTTCAGGCATGTTAGAATTGTTTCCCTATATTTCCTTAAGCCACTGCATACCACAATGTCAAGGAAGCCCACTAGTTTGGAGTACCGCACGTCAAAACATACACAGTTTTGTTCATTAAGGTTGCTTATATAACAGCATTTATATAATATTACAAAGCATTCGACGTTTTAATTTGTCACTGAGGTAATATAAAGTAAAATTTAGATACTAATTTTGTCCTTTGTTTGAAGGTTATTTTTATCGATGGAAGGATTGTGAAGGCAAAGGATTTTTTCCGGACATTTTCCATCGTTCAGTGAAACATGAAATCAGCAACACCTGGATATATGACAGTAACACTGCTCATATTTTTCCCTCGATATAGAGTTTTTGACAGCTAATTATTGAAATATTAGGTTTTAATTAGATCAATTTGAAACCAAACATTATTTAAACGAATAAAAGTTCCACCTATTTAAGTATAAATAACGAACTTTGTTGATACGTGAAATGGATGATTAATGCAAATCCTCTGCTTTATTCCATGTTTGCATTGTAACATGTTAATCTCTTAGAAATAATGTAGTGTTTACAAATAAATAAATGTAACATTATCAGCCAATCAAATGGATAATGTATTCTAGAAACAAACATACTGTTTTAGTAGTTTACACTGTTCCTTTCCAGTATTATTTTTCTATATACAGATTTGCTCTTCGTAATAATTGTTTTTAAAACACTGATAGTTTTACTAGATTAAAAATTTTTTAAAGGCAATTACAACGTCATAAAACATAATGATTGTATAAAAGTATAGTTATTTCCTTAATTTGAATGCAATTACATAGCTTGCGGTCTCAAAAAATACAAAAGAATTATACATTTGAGTTAGTTTTGATGTAAGTATACGAATAAGTCCTATTTTATTCAAGAGTTACCGTTATTAATAATTATAATAACATTGGTACTTTTTATTTATGTGCTATACTCCAATGAGCAGATTGATTGATGATGATATAATGATGAAGCAGTATTAATGATACTATACTCTAACTTGCTGACCAAAACTTGGGTATGGTTCAGAAAACAGATAAACTAAATTATGTTACAACCATACTCTTCCTGCTTCTAAAATAACGTGTACTATGTCTTACCATGGATGAAAATACCATATTTATAATATTTTGTTATAATATTATAAGCAGACATAGTTCATTAAATGAAAGTCGTCTTATCCACCAAACTCAAATTGATAAGTCTATTTATCATTAGGTAAATTGTAGTAATTTTATTTATCTTAAAGAAATTTGATTCTTGAGTTAAATTGCGGGATGAAAACCTATAGCACCATCAAGATGAAAGGCCTGTGAATGGTTAAACTAAAATACTATTCTATCCGCTACATCGTCTAACTATCAT
This sequence comes from Homalodisca vitripennis, assembly GCF_021130785.1. Taxonomy (NCBI): domain Eukaryota; kingdom Metazoa; phylum Arthropoda; class Insecta; order Hemiptera; family Cicadellidae; genus Homalodisca; species Homalodisca vitripennis. The sequence continues at coordinate 107,005,306 of NC_060209.1, forward strand.
TCAACCCAAAGTATCCATAAGATTCTCCATACTACTGCAGACATTGCCAATAGTGAGTCAACATAATTTACTATCACAAAAATACCCATACCAACAGTAAATAGTGGAGAAGTGTTTTATGTTTATGGGCCTCTAAACTGTGTTCTCGACATTAAACCATTTACAGGTGGTGAAATCTGACTGCAGAATCGGGGAGCCTTGATGTTCATCTCCAGACTGTATCTGAAGCTGTTCTATATCTCCAATTCGTATAGTAACATAAAGTGTAAATTACAGTTTAAAGATTAAATGAAAATAAGCAATGACGTGATTGGCGGTGATATCCTATATAACATGTAGGTTATTAACAATGTATCAATGTTATATTACTATATAAACTTTATTAACGAATCATACTCTTTCTTAAAATGTAACATTATCTAGATTATTTTTGGATTTAAATATATTTATATTGTTCCAAACATAATTTAAAATGTAATTATTTATAGATGTTCTCATAAAAAAATTTATATTTATATGCATATTTTCTGTACGAGTATTTTATCAGATACGATAGGTTATCTTATGTATTTAATTTGACTATATACCAATAAAGATATAAAAATTGGTATATTTTATCCCTTAAATCTAGCCCAGCCATCAATCTTGATGTCTAGTCAAATTAATATCGCGATGCAAACTATTTTCTTAGAACCTATTCTCCATTACAAGCAAGTTTAATTTACATAGTATTTATATCTTTACAAAGAATATACCTTGCATTTATACTGACGTGTGAAAGAAATAGTATACGGTGGTAACCAGTTCTGCGCGGCGGTTTTAGATAGCTTTGTTAGAGGGTGTTCCTGCCGCGTCAACATAACTTTATTGGGCACTAATTGTACCGTTAGTAGGACTTGCCAATCCCCGTAACTTCAGTAAGAACTTAAAGTTTCTGCCCAATACTGACATAAATCCATCATCTTAAATTATAAACAGGGATCTTTTCATAACCTCAAGCGTCTCATGAACCAAAATAAGGTGTTGTGTCTGTCTCCTGTTAGTAGCAAAATCTACTATTACGATCTTCAACGTGATTACTAAATAAATTATACCTGTGTTTTTCATCAAATGACTGTGTCCAATAATGACATAAATTATCTGCTACAAAAAGACTCTATACAAGCTTCATCAGCCAAATCGTGATCATAGTAATGATGTCTTGAACGAATTTCTTACAAGCCCAAAGGAACTCTGTCAACGAAGATAGTGCTTGCCTAAGAACTACATTTTTTAAATAGATCTGGTAAGTCTTCTTTGCCATCAAATCCGGTATAATCAGGAGCTAAACTAAGAAGTAATAAACCACGACTAGTTGACTAGAATAAAGTCATAATGCTTTAATCAACGTAATTCCCAGTCAGTCTTATATTAGCGCAAAATAAATTAGCATTTTAAGCCTGAAATTCTGTGCTGTGATCTTTGAGGGTTTCGCTAAGAAGTGTTCTGAGAGGTGAACCGTACATTCCATAACCATATTTATCCTCAATTAAGGAGTTATCAGTATAAAAAACAAGATTGCCTTAGTCTAGATTCATTCCCTCCTTCCTACTTCAATACTACCGGGTTCTGAGAAAGGACTCTCAGAAAGACCCTAGCAAGTCCATCATATCTGATGTCATGACCAGAACAGAGACATATATTTCTTAAGCAATGTTTCCATAACCCGTACCGATCTAGCTTACTCTAAATTGGTACGCAATTCTCACTCGTTAGTTAGATATACTTTTCAGCTATGACGTGTAAATCTAATTGTAGAAGTCCTAGAATAACCTCAAGAGGGGATGTTATGTTGTTCCTGTACGCTTCCGTTATTAGCAAGCAGCCTTTGTAAGCAGATACATTTTACTTTGAAGTGCGTTGTATTAAATTTGCCTATAATCTTAGTTAGCCAATTATGATTTGGTGTCATATTATCACACAATATTTCTAAAAGATTATATACGTTTGTATATCCCGGTTGGTATAAACAAAGCGTTTATACGTCATTAGTGGTTTAATATTTCATAATTAAGTAAGCCACTAAAATGCTTATTCCCTAGTTAGCTTACGCCCAGAATCAGAGTAAGTGTCTAGATATTTGACTGAGTCAGAGACACTAGCTGAGTGACTCCCAGGCTCAGTTGGGAAAGAGGCCAAATGTTATATTATTATGGCGACGAAAAGAAAAATACTATTGTTTTAGTAGAATTGTGAAATTATAACCTTCCGTTAGACACTACTCATGGGTACAAGGAAGATAATCATGAAGCCAGTACTTGTATCAAGCCACTCTGTTGAGACTATTCACCTGGACTGTCTTCATGACACGTCTTTAATTTTTGATTAACATACTATTCTGAGAGGTTTGATAATATGTTTTCAGACATCGCTTGCCTTGCAATATCTATATAGTATTCTGACATTTACTCTGTCAATCCACCATGAAGTTGGCCCGACGTTTCCTTAACAGCAAATTCCTTTAGACAATTATGATTGGAACTACGTTAAGGTGCAGTTTGATCTAAATGTTAGGATGTCCAGTACATAATATAAATGGATGGAAGGATATTCATAATTATTATTTATGATGTTTGCGGATATTCAGAAGGCTGCTAGAATGTTTAGAGCGACAAATAATTTTACCTGTTCATAGAATATTAAAATATAAGAGGTAAAAAGGTCATTTAAAACTGGATACATAAATAAGACTACTTAAAATAATTTGCTATTTTTTTATGAATCACAAATAAAATAATACTAACAACCAATTACATAGTAATGTGGAGCAATAATATTGGAACCAAGCTTCGTCATCTCGTACAATAAACGTTTGTTTCTATATTGCATTATTGATTCTACTGGGTGAGGATGTTACGGGTTATTTATTTGTAATTATTTCATTATTACACTGCAAAATAGGTTCAAACGGATTAAAATAGGTTCAAACCACAGTAAACATGAAATAAAACAGAGGTTTCATTTTAATCATTCATTTCACTTATAAATTAAAACCGTTATTTACAGTTGAACAGGTGGGTTTTGTACTCATATAGATAATGTTTGGTTTCTATTGGTTGAATTAAAAACATTATTTCAATAATGTATTGTTAGAAATTCGACGTCCATAATGAAATATGAGTGGGCAACGTTAAATAAATGGTGTTTAAAGTGTTTTAAAACCGAAAAGATCAGATGTGGGATAAAATGTTTGTACCTTTTACGTAGTAGTACATGGCACTGGTAGTTTTATTCTAGCCATTCTTGATTTACAAAGTTTCCAACCTACCTCTCACTTTGTATACACCTGTGATTGGCAAAAAACCATATTTGCTACAGAAGAGTGGGTGTAAAAAAGGACGATAAAATATGAAATTATCGTCGAGAAACGTCACTAGGAGCGTAATTTGATTGTATCAGAGCTTACAGTTCCTGTTGAACTATTGGTTCAAATTAAATATAGACGTTTTTTATATTACGTCTAATTTATTTAGTAAAAGCACGACTATGGCTCCCTGAGAACATGAGTTATAGTTTGAAGCATGATTACAACTTATGTGTAGGGATTCTGTGGTTACAATTTCTAAACTTAAATGAGTAATAATCTTGAGCAACCAGCGCTCTTCTTACCTCTTAATAGTAATCATATTGTGTAATAAAAGTAAACATAGATGGTTTATTAAATCAACAAGTTGGGCTCTTTGAAAATTATACTTAATCTTCACATAGATTACATAAATAAAACTAATAATTTACATAGTATAATTCCAAGTTATTATACCTTTTATTTTTTCAAATTAAACCACTGAAGAAGGAAATTATTATTATAATTACATACGTCTAACTGTTATTACAAAATAAACAATTATATTCTTAGTTGAGTGTTTGACAAATGCAGTTTTAATGTCAAATGGCCCGACGAGTAAAAAGTTTAATTATTGGTTTTTGAAATTTTTAAATGTATATATTCCAATCTAAGGATTCATTGGAGGGCCATTTTAACTGGTTTCGTTTTTAATACCTGCTATAGTGTGAATAAATGCATGCAGAGCGGCAGGTATTAACTTGTAGGCACTATTTTAGGAATTTATTCCAATTACGCTATTCATTCTGAGACTAGAGAGAAGTTTTAACTGCAAAGAAGTTGCTGAGCGTTGTTACATAATAAATATGTTACCAAAACTAAAAGATAGATGAGATCATCAACATTAATGATTCCTGGAGCAATCAGAAACAAATCTTGACCGAAACGTCTTGGGAGCTCGTTAGAATTGTCTTCTTCAGTTAATTTAGGACGCTCTCGAGACAGCTTAAGTTGTCGTTATTTTTCACTCAAGTAACCCCGCTAAAGCCTACATCTCAAAAATTAGTCCTTGAGAAACAATTTTGATAAGTGATCTTGGATTACGTTAATTTGGGTGAATCCTGTCATTAATCTAATTGCTATATCCTTAACATTTATAGATTGTAGGTTTTAGTGATCCACGAGAAAGCAAATTTCAGGACATTAATATTAAACAGCGAAGTAAATTATTAGCTAGTAAGGTGGAGACTCTTAAATTACTAAACAGTCAGTAATGATTTTGTAAATATATATAAAATTATTTGTATTGTTTAAATTATTAGACACAGTTAAAAATATTATTTAACACTTTATGTAAACAATAAATTAATATTGAAACAATTATTAAGCAGTCTCACATTTACATTGGCCTTCATTATGAAGTATTATAGCCTGACTAAAACAAAATATTTTAATCAACAGTTATTTAGATGACATAACTTTATGGTAAGTTTAAAGGCAGGTGTTATTAACAACACCATCAAGCTGAATGCTCTTTATGAAGTTTAGAAAATTGTATAAAATATTATGATAATGTATTATGGAGGGAAGGGTTGATTCAATCTGAATGTCGAGTTTAGCTATATTCCATTTCTTTGCATATGGGATCTGACGCTGTAACTAACAAAGAGGTTCAAAATGTTGGATTTACTTCGTTCCAACACCATATACACCTAGACTACAAAATATTGTGTCTAAATGATACCCTAAGTGATTTATTATTTCACTTTTTCGATATTTCGTTTCAAGATGACCGGTTCCAAACTTTTGAAAAAGAATGCTTTATATATGAGTTATGACGCATTATAGCGCAAAACAATAAAAGTGTTTTAGCATTCTCAGTTAATTTACAATAATAATTGGTTTTACTTGTTTTTTTATATACTGTTAGATTTCCAGTTAGCGGGCGTATAAATTTTAATTAGTATTCAACATTACAGGAATAATTGTGAACATTAAGTACTGTAGTTCGTAATAGAGTTAGAATAAACATGTCTGTATATAGCTTGGACGAGTTCGTTAGCCATCATTTACTAATATGGCAGCCAGTTCAAGATGACAGCTAAACTCAACATCGATCAAAAATTGATCCAAATTGATACATTTGTTCATGTATTATGTAATTATAAACAACTGTTATTCTTCATGTTTTTTATAGATCTTAAGGCTTCAAAATTGAACTCTTTAAAAGTTATAGAAGTATCCAAGTAAATCGTTATTGGGGAATATGTTTAAAAATATAATTTCCAATAAATTGTAACTAACTCAAGTGCATGTTTCTACAAGGAAATTTGTATGCTTATGACAATTTGTGTCGTGTACGGTTTTAGATTATAAAGTTTCTAAATGTTTGAAAGTGTTACAATTATATTCAGTGCCAAAATTGAGAGTTACAATCTTACCAGTATTGAGTTTAAACGTTTAAACTAATTACGCATCTTCAGTTTGACATTTAGAAATGAAAGCTACCGTTCTTCCGAGCCCTAATGACTGTTAAATGTTCAATCCTCCTGTTAATACGTAATATAATAACTGTTGCCAACTCAAAAACCCTAATAGTCTTAAAAAAGTAACTAACTGCACATTTTTGCTCTAAAATGCAATCAGATCCCTTCTTTTTCATTGTAAACATTGTATGTAAAAAAAAAACATTATATTTTTTACGTAATAATTGAGTTTTTTGCCAAAGTTTAGGTCAAATCGTTTTAGTTATACTTGTATTGACATAAATCATCACTTTGCTAATACTCAATTCAGGTTATTTAATTTCGTTATTGTTTGGTACAAAGTTGCAATACAATTATATGATGAGAATATTTTACGATGAATTTGGTAATTTTATACCAGCATATAAAGTCTAGAATTACAGTATATTTGAATTTGATCAAGCTTTTATATTGTATTTTTCTTTACATTTTCAGTTAGCTCTAAATATGAGGCACTCTCGCCTATTTAACTTCAAACCCAGAAATAACACCATGTTGGGACCGTTTTTGAATTGGATCTAGAGGGTACTTCCTAAGGCTCCAGGTACCTTTCACTGCACACTGTTCTATCTGGATGAGTGATAGCTATACTGCATTATATTTTCTCTGCTTTCTTGATTTTAACCAATTTACACACTTATAAATACTTATTCCACCTGTTAGACTTATTCTGCTCTCATCTTTCGTGTTTCCCATACCGATGCTCAAACCAAAATGTATATTTTGTTCCACTCATCTTAGATAACACTATTTTTTTTAACCATTCTTTTGTTACAACACATTTAAAACAAGGTTCCTGATGATGGTGATACTTATAAAACAGAATATTCGTTTCCACAAATATTAGGAACATTTAATTTCATTATTCCCCATAATTAAACAACAATTCTCCAAATAGAGGTATGTTATTTGAATATGTGTTCAGTGCAACCTTTTTATAACTGTATTAAATTTAAACAGAGTGATTAGGAATTGATTATCTAAATGTCATTGGTCTATTTCATCAAGACCTTTCATTCAAAGGTCCTATTTAAAATTTGTGGGTTAAAATATTTTAAGAATATTTTATAATTCATAAAAGCCTTCTCAGGTCATGTTACGAAATATTCTAAAAGGAATTTGAAAAAAAAAAACTGAGTCGTTCAAAAGTGAAGGGGGAATATGTTGCCTCGAACGTTTTAACACATTGCATTATAAAAAGTGTAGTTTATTAACTTCATTATTTATTGACTTACTAATTTCTCATGTGTACAGATCTAATATGAGTACATAACGCCAGAAGAATTAATTAATTATTTTATGACATTTTAAGATCATGAATATGTGACTGAACAATCAAACATTTATTTTCGCAAAGAACAGTAGACAGAAGGAATGCAGAAATATTGATGAGGATAAGGCTCAAGGAGGAAACAGTGCTCTGTAGTATCTCCAGCCGATCCTGAATAATGTAACAACTGTCCATACCTTCCTCATCTCTTGCACTGATATAGCATTTGCCTTGTATTCTCTCTGGAATAGCCTTCTATTATATCATTGTCAACATTAGCAATTCGTAGATACACAACGTTTGATTTTCATTTGGCAAGGACTCAGTTCTTTTCCTGATATTAGGAGTACTGAGGTTGGTTTGCAATTATTCTGTCAAACAAAGGTATTAAGTCCTAGAGAACTTGACTAGTTCTAAGGGTATACGTAAAAAGATGCTTTTCAACCGTATGTACTTGTTAAGTTACCCAAATATGTATTAAAAATAATAGTAGACTAATAATTTTCATATACATACAAAACAGCAGGGGATTTAATAATTTTTAATTGAGATTGGAAAACAATTAACGCCTAATTTAACTATATTTATTACAGATAAACATTAAAATCACAAGTTTAATTCCAATATAATATGAAGTAGTTTATAGATGATAATTTTCTTGATACATAAAATATATTTTAAGTGTTCTTCAGAGAGATGTGCTATATTCTTTCATTTATCCCAGATATTTTGATCTTAAAACTAAAACTTTTCACTTGCCATCTGTTTTTTTGTCTAAAATACGTACGTGAGTGATGACAAACTATATTTCTGGGCGTTGTAATCAACTTCAGATCTATATAGTAGTGTGAAAAATCCCAACTGCCTATAGTAGATTTTTACAGTCTAACTTTGGTCCAAGAGCTGTCAAACTCTTACTTTAGCAATGAAAAGTCCAAACACAAGGTTGTATTTCACTATTCAATTCATTACAAAGGTAATTGCTACAATACACATGCTTAGTCTTTTCTGCTAATGCACCACCTGATGTGTACCGTTTATACACACATCATATAGAAAAATATATGCTATAACAGATTTTATTGAACTAATTAGGGTATTAAATTTTTGGTGTTTAGTACAAAGCGTGTTGGAACTGATCATTAAAACTGCTGCGGTATTATATTGAAATTAAGGGCTTCACTCCGTCGTACACCCGAGCTTGATCCAATGATAACATTATGGGATTTCTGACTTTGGTTTTAATGATCTACTGGAAATTAGGGGTTTACTTCCTACACGATAAGTGTCTCAAAACGTATAACACCAAGATGTTTAGAGGATGTTACAACAAATTCTAAACATGATGTTTTCAACAGACAGTCAATAATGAAAAAGTGAGCCAAAAAGTTTTAAAATTGCTTTTAAAGGACTTCTCTTTACATTATATTTCACTATATTCTGCAGCTGTCCTTTGTTATATATTTTAGATACATAAAAATACTCTGTAGTGTATCCAGTAGCCTGCTACTACATAAAAGATTGAAAGCCTTGCACTGTGAATGGATCATAGTGAGTGGATATACATTGGAAATATGAATACTGAGTTCAACTTCAGTTCACCTTCCTTTTATTGTTGCGTCTGGTATCTGACTCTGTCTCAGACTTGATTCTGATTTGAATCTAGAGACATATTTCGTCTGAAAGAAAGTCGGCGACGAAGAAGCTCAAAATGAACCTTTACATGGTTTCCACATCAGAAATACATATAAATAAGTGACGTACAGTCTCATTGTCTCATAAGGTGCACAATTGAGTGCCTTACGATGTTACTGACACGATCTATAAGCACAGCACGGTGGAACAACCGAATTTCTACATATAACGTAGCTTTGGTAGATGCTGAAATAAAAGTAAGGCAAACATGAGCTAAACTCAATATTCAAATTGAATAAACACTTCCACAGGTCCCTGGAAATCCTTGAAACCAATGTATATTTAGATAAAAAGCTTAAAGCTTAACTTAGCACGTAGAGTTTCGTAGAAAAAGTGTCAAAGGAGGAGAAAAGTTATTACAAGAATATACTTCCCTAGTTAAATTTCATTTCTCTTTAATATTCGTAGATTATTTGAGAATAAATAAGTCACTTTTTAGAGAATATTATTTAATTGAGAAATACAGAAACAACGCAACAAAACAATAATCTGTAGAGACAATGCCAATATCTTGCGCACATCAACACAATGCATGTGTGATACCTTTCAGTAAGACTTTCAGGTAATTAGCTTATCTCTTTACATATTATCTAATTTTTGTAGTGTGAATAATTTTGTAAGAGGTGTCTTTTTCTAGGTGGGGGGTTATAACTACAATGTAAGGCTTTATTTGTCCATAACTTTTACTAAGAATGTCTTAGTGAAGTTGTTTTCGTGTCATTGTGAATATACCTTTAAAATAAAATGTCACAAGATAAGGGTTGCAATTTGAAAATTTATCTAGGCGCTATGAAAGGGGAAGGGAACTCTTTGTCCTGCAAAAATTCTTGTTGTACATTGGTATCTTAATCCGTTTGTAATATATCTTGAAATATATACAACAACAACAAACTCAACTGTGGTGCCCAAATACAGACTGGAAGTAAAGTATAATAGCCAAAGTAAATGATTTATTACCGCAGTAGGCTTCTCAGATATGTGTATGTATATATTTTCTTGATTGGGGTGTCAGTGCTAAATCAAGCTTGCCGTGGGAAAAAGTAATTATTCGAATCGGAAGTTTTCATAAACGCCTAAACTCTAAAATGAGAGACATTCGTGATTTTTAGCGTAACATCTAGATATATTAATTCTGAAAATTGAAATAATATGTACGCGACATATGCCTAAAATTGTTTTAAAACTGCTCAGCTCATCCATTCTTTCGTTCACAAGACTTCCGTTTCCTAATTTATTACACCATAAATAAGTTAACTGAAAAGGTAAGAACTTGGACTTTAGGATTCCTCCACACTGGTCTAAAATAATACTGAAATTGTTGGAGCTATTTAATCAAATATCATAGAATGGAGTAATTTAACAAGATACTTAACTTATAAAACCTGAATTAATCTCTGACTTTAAGCTCCAAAACTAACCCTGAGTTAACCCATCTTTAACATTGTACTGCTAGTCATTCTTATATATTGCTTTAAAATATCAAAACATTACACCAAATAACAAAAATGTGTGCTGATTCTGTCGCTAATAAATTGTGAAGTGACAGTTTAGCTATTGCAAGGCGTATCTTAATAAAAAAAAAACACATGATGTTGCACCTGTTAGATGACAGTGGAATTCAGTATGAACGCCGATGAACGACACATCGTTTGCCATAATCTCACAAACATTGCATGTTCTGAGTAGTCGCAACCCTCCCCCGTTCTCTGCCCCATTCTAAGTATTCATAAGGCCAAAATTATTCGAGAAATTGTCTTCTTAAAACTGAGGTAAGATTCCTTACCTTAACAAAAATGGCCATGGCCACAGTAAGTAGCAGCAAAGTGCCTCGTGTTTTATCTTTGTGGATCTCTAAAGTGTGTTCTCCGCACTAAACCATTTACTTGAACCGGTGAACTCTGACTGTACAAGTAAACACTTATCTATATCCCCAGGCTGTTGTTAGAGTTCTCTCACTGTTGTGTGCAATATTTCTCCGATTTTTATTGCACCATAAAATGTGAATAATATCATTGACAGACGTGCTACACGAGAATCAACTTGTTTTAGTGATGATAAAATGTTACCCTGTAAATCAAATAGGCTTCAACGAGAACGAATTGCCTACTGCACGTATCACTAATTAAATGCTAATATCGCCTGCTATATCGGTTGATTAAAATCTAACTTAACAGGACTTTAAATATTAAAGTAGATAAAATTCCAAATAAATTTAGCTGAATGTTTTTGAATTTAATCAATGGAAATTTTTGAGATATTTCCCAACCGATCCTAATCTTTGAGCTGTCAACAGTGTCAAATAAGTTTTAGTATCTAATAGACCTGAATAAAAGTATCATGTTTTCCTCTTCTGTAACCTACTACTACAGGAAAAAAACCAAAATAGAAGAGATGATATATTTGAGTTTTAATGGAAAGCAAATAAACTCATGTTTCACTATAGTTAACATTTTCATCTCTTGTTAATAATTCCTAAAGTTACGAAACATCATGAGAAAATCATTTAATATTGTGTGACATCAGGCGTTTCAAGATGATGTAATAAATAAGTTCAAGAATCTATGTTTAACATATTGTTTTGAAGCTGTGGACGTATTGTAATCGGATAGGAGATTATTGTGCTTATTAGAATAAATTTGGTTTTTCGATCTAATAATAATAATAATAATAATAATAATAATAATATATATATATATATATATATATATATATATATATATGTATATATATATTAATAAATAAACATTGAAAATGCAGAAACGTCTACAGTATTATTCTTTATTTGTTTGTTATTGACGATGGAAGGTTTGACAGGATAATAGGATTTCGTACATTTGCCATCGTTATGGTTACAAAATATATAATGCACGTTTTGAGGACTGGAATTTACCCTCTTCGTCAGGTGGGGAAAGCATTAGTACATGCATAATTCGAGAAAAAAGAAGAAAAAAGGGATACAAATGGTTCAAACATACCAAAAGCTGCTTGGAGTCTAGTCACAATTATCAAGGTGTTCTGCGGTCAGATAGACAGACAGACAATCACACAAAAAAGAAGTTAAGCTACAAGTTGAGCACAACATAGTACTCATTATTGAAGAAATAAAATTAATGCAACATTTAATATGAATTCGTTCACGACATATCTTTCTACATGATACTATCAATTCTTTGTGTTTTTTCATAAAATTAGATTTTAAATCAGTGTTCCAATAATAAAATAGTACAAAAGTCTCTATAAAATGATGTATGTTTTGAGATAGTTTTTTATTCTGCTTTTTTCGTTGCCATCATGATTACTCGTTGTCAGCCAAATCCCATGGAGTTATATAAAAAATTCATTGAACTAATGCTCCCCATACAAAATTGAAACTTTACGCAAAATTTTAAGTTTACATGTCAGTTCACTTTCGAAATTTCGAGTCGAAAGACAGATATGCAGACGGATATACAGTGTTGTATAAATGAAATTATTCCAGCCCCACAAGTAATAGGCTTCGCTAAAGCTCAGCCAATTAATTTTGTCCACCTTCCCCACATTTAAAACTTAAAATTAATTTAATTACGAAATATTAGTTTAAACAAAAGCTTAAGTAATAACAATTTAGTAGTACGCCACACTGCGTGTCGCATAACAGGCTTCGATGCTAATTATCAATTTTCTAATACAATTCAAAATATTAATTACATTTTCGTTTATTAAACTGGTTTTAATATTAGCGCGTGAATAAAAAGTCTACATATCAAGTCACCATAATATAAAGTTGTAGACAGTAATTAGGCTAGATTTGTTCATACGTCACATGTTAAAATCTCATTTGAGTGTATTTTGTTTGTTTACACATTTATTTATTTTTTTGATGCCATCATGTTACCCGTAAAACCAAATTTAATAATGTTCTCTAACGCTCAGCCAAAATCCGTGGAGTGAACATGCACCATCTTCGAAATATGTTCTTCATATACAGTTGAATCTTCATGCACAATTTGAACTCTATATGTCACTTCGTTTTCGAGATATCGTGCGGACAGACAGACAATGTCAAATTTCATTTCTGTCTCTCTCTATATGTCATACAAAGAGACAGAAATGACATTTTCCACCCCTAGAGCTTAAGCTAAGCCAATTATTGTAGTAATCAGATTATATAATATTAGTGTACCTATCAGCGTTACATGTAATTACAAATGAAGAGTCATTAGTTAAGGGCTAAGAAGTTAAACATCTTACTCAGTATCACATTTGCCTTTTGTAAAAACTACAGGAGCGAAATACAGACGTTTATTTTCTGCATCAGACTTATTTTATACTTACTTTTATATTGTACTGTACTACATATTACATAAATAATATAATTTTTATCGGGATATAGACATATTATATTAGGAAATATCCGTGTTCGCCTATTTATGTTATTATTAATGTAATGTATGTTTAATGTTTAATGTTATATATATAAATAAATATAATAATTAAAGCTTGAATTTTACAATTTTACTCTGTATTTTCTCTCCTTTTTATAAGCTCCTACATTTCAAGTGATATTTAACATATAACCTTCCACACTAAACGTACTTAGACTAAATAAACGATATTTATACTAAAATAAAAAAAAATCTTCGAATTAACTGGATTTTAATTAAATACGCAGTAAAAGGATTGCGACACAGAAGGCAGATACATTATGACGTCATTGATACGTGACTATATACAAATGACCAATGTAATCATTTCAAGGTTTTATTAGCTTGGCTTGCAGACAAAGGTTTGCACTAATTAAAACGGATATCACAGCTGTAACAAACGAAACCCTCCCATTGTAGGTGTTACAGTATGCCGTAGAATATGCTTTTGCTTGTTATCACAACAATACAACTCCAACACTAATTAACTAATAAAATACTCACATTGTGGTTAGAAACAACACGTATATGTTATAAAATTGTGTTAACGTATATCACTAGTCAGTCTCAATTATTACATTGAATGGTTGAAAATCAACCTGTGAAACCAATGCGTACAGTCACAAAATACAATGTAGTTTTTTATAATATTATGCTACGCTGAAAGATATACATACTTCTAATGTACAAAAAAGATGTTAAAATTATTTTTTCACTTACACCTTTAACAAGGAATTCAGCTGTGTTAAAAAAATTAATCCAAATTCTAAGTTTCACATACTTGAAATATCAAAGTTGTTGAACGTGCATAATGCTATGGCATTTAACTATGAAATGAGATTCAATAACTCAGCAATGTAGAGTAGATGAATTGTTTGTGGATTGAACATATTCATAAGGTTTTAAATTTTTACTAAGGATTAGATAAAATATCGTATTTAATAACAATTCACAAAGACTAAAGATACAAGAGTATTTCAATACAAGGAAGAGGCAAATTAAAGAACACTTATCACTGAAGAGACTTATATATAAAAGAATATTTCCCATCACAAAATTTAAAAACTATAGTAACACAACGTTTTTTTTTGTTTGCCATCTATCATCCTTTTCAGGTTTTTCATGCTATAAGATAATGTTAAGAAAGCGAAAGTAAGTAATGTAATCAATATATCACTAAGAACACAACAAAGTTAAATATAAACAAGAAATATATTCGTAAGAAACCGCAAACATAACTAAGAGCCGCACATTAGAATAATCACACATGATAAAAAATAAAACATTACAGATGAAAATCATGGTATTTACGAGTGTATAGACTACGCATATTACAGGTCAAACTCAATTCTTCTAATGTTGAATAATAAATAGCTCTATAATAAGTCTTACATTATTTTTTGTCCTTTTATTGTATGATTGGAAGGGGTCTCTAGATTACGGACATTTGCTATCATTAATTGTTAAATTTATACTAACACGACGTTTAGTGGACTGGAATATATAATTTTTTCAAGTGTTACATACAATAAAATAGTGTAATAATAAATAAACAAATCAATATATGGATGAGAACAAAACAAAGTTAAAGTTCTAAACCAAAAACTGCACCCTGGACAACATCAGAAGAATCACAAACGATAAAATATGAAACAACACAGATGGCAGTCAGGGTGATGACGATCCATTCCAACGTATAGTTACATACCTGCGAGCAAATGACAGGATATCGTGGTAAATGAGTTACTTTTTAGCCGTTATAAACCTAAATTCTGTTGTGCACTTCTCATGTGTTTCAGTAGGAAATCTGTATTCTTTTATGTTTTTTGTTTTCAATTCTCCTGTGTTAGATTCAGGTAAGTTTAAGATTTAAAAAAAATGTTGTTGTTAAATGTTTCACCACCATATTGATAAGCTTATTACCTGCATGCTGATATCCTTATATTTTAAAACTTTACATCTTTAAAAAACAATAAATTCCAGTACATGAAACTTAGTATTTATATTAATGAAATATTAACTTATCTGTAATGTTGCCATGCCATCAAGTCTTATATAGTATCCAGATTCACATTGTTCGTTACGTGTATTATTAATCAGATCCTGTAAATACACGAGTCAAAATCTATGTAACCTAAGAATACATATGTGGCTATACTCACATTTCCTATTATCTCCTTCACTGCGACACTGCTCATGTACCGAATTTAAAACAGCTGGAATGTTATTAACGTTCGTCCACCGCAAACAATTTGTAGAAGCACCAGACACATCAGAGGGAATCCTCTTCGAAAAAAATAACTCGAAGAGCATAAATCACACCAAATTATAGTCATCAGAATATTTTCCTAAATTATATTAGAGTTTATTTATTTACTTTGAGCAGAACAAAGCAATTTTACAAAACACAACAATAGAAATGAATAAAAGGAAGAAAATTCACACATATTGCTAACATAAACATTAAGATGTAATGAAAGTTTGTAAAAATGAGATTACACTTGGTTCAGTATCTACTGAGATTACCGTATCTAACTTTAAAGGCCTGTGGGACGATTTCATGAAATCTGAGTGACAACCGTTTAAGTGTCCACTATGGGGTAATTGAATTGTTTATAAACTGTATTGGTTTTGGGTTTTGTTGTTTTTGTACTGCTGTAGTTACTATTGTATAATTAAAGGTCAACGTAGCGGATCCTTTAAATAAGAAAGTTAAACAGTTTATTTGATGTTTATAACATGAATATCTTTACAAACTTTAATAGAATTTGGTTAAATAAGTCCTAAATTTCTGTTGTGGTTACTGAAAAGTTGAAGACAAATAGTATGCGGCTCTGAAACTACGATTATGGTAAAGAAACAATTTGTATCGAAGTTCTTGGATTCTTTGGCTAAGTATTCAGTTTTCCCTTTTGTTTGACGTAAAGAAGTGCACGTAAAAAAAATATGTATCTCTTTTCTTTTCCTATACATGATGTGGCAATTTAAAAAGAAATATATTTTCCTATGTTGCTATAAATCCAAATCTTATAAAATAGTCAAATTTCTACTAGAGAACTGTTAATGAAATGGAGCTAAGAGAGGCATTAACGTTTCGCAGACAAAACTACAGGAACAATATAGGTTTCAGGAGAGATTTTTGTTTTGCATGCAGTCTATAATAAAAACCAATAATACTGCAATAAACTCAATACTCTACAATAAGTTTGGAAAACAACCGGACAAACTAAATCAAAACACCGGTCGGTAGGAAACAATGTACGCCGGTAGTAAACCTCATTTTCCGGCCACCGCGTCAAGTTTAACTCGTTTTGCCAAAATCGATTCCTTTCATTTCCACACATAACAGCAAAACCATTTCACCACAGTATTCAATAACTGTATTCCGTTTGTCAGTGCAGTTTTTATTTATTATATATGAATGTTTATTTTTTGCATATATAAATATTTTGCATGCTCATGTGTATTAGTTATTAGTTATCGCATTATCAATTTTATAACTAAGAATACGTACTTGGCAGCTGTTAGGGAGAGTAATAATTGTGAAATACACCAAATTTAGTAGTAGTAAATACACCAGAGTTTAGTAGTAGGTCAATTGAGATATCAGTCTTCTTTAAACAATTTACACGGCAAACTGAAAAAAATATTCATTGTTATACACTCTACATTTATAAACATGAATTGTAAATACGATGCTAAGCACTAATATTGAGAACGGTTGGACCGATCTGGCTAGTTATTGAAAAAAATATATATTCAGTGAATGCCGCAGAAAGTTTATATGAATTGAAATATAGGAAACGTTTCCCATAATAATTTGAAATTCGGAAAAATAATTATAGTAATTATAATTTATAATTAATTGTGACTAACTAGCTGTTAACACTTTTAGCTGAATGTTATCAAATTCGATGAAACATTTTCTTACATTTAAATTTGAGAAAATGTTAAGTATACAGTGCTTGGTCAGTAGTGTAATACAGAAAGCAAAGACAAAAAAACTATTTAACTTTTACTCTATATTGCATCATAGTGATGAATGTTAAACATAAAATGGATTGGAAATACTATTTAAAACAGGTTGAAGACCCTCATTAATGAATAAAGAAGTGAATGTTAGCACATAACATACTCGAAACGGTTTGGTATCCTTAACTTTGTGATTTATACAGCGGCTTAAGGGTAAATAGAGGAATGAAGATTAACATGGTTTAACAAGCCTTTTCTTCCCAGACTGTAGTTCTAGAAACATCAAGACTTCTTTAATGCAAAACCTATTATAAAAGATTATTTTGATATGTTGCATGAACTTAAATAGGAATTCCACAAATACTGGAAGTCGATGCTTTGTAACCGTAGTAGGGTACTCAGTCGTATGTAGTATCTCGGAGGAATAAGTCAAACTAAAAAGTGATACCATAAATTAATTAGACTGGAAGTAAATTTTAATATGACTGGAAAAAAATCTTAGACCGAATGTCGACACATTCTGACCGGAGAAGGACTCCAAGATATTGTTTTATTTATTACACTATACATTAATACTTTAGACCGGCAGTGATTTTCTGTCACACACACACACACACACACACACACACACACACACACACACACACACACACACACACACACACACACACACAACACACACACACACACACACACACACACACACACACACACACACACACACACACACACACACACACACACACACACACACACACACACACACACACACACACACACACACACACACACACACACACACACACACACACACACACACACACACACACACACACACACACACACACACACACACACACACACACACACACACACACACACACACACACACACACACACACACACACACACACACACACACACACACACACACACACACACACACACACACACACACACAATAAAGATAAAGATAATGATAAGAAACTCAAAGGGCCTATGCATTAAGTGCAATGTAAGGGATATTGGAATCACTGACCATTGTGCTCTGGATATTAGTGTATCTGGTGTACAGAGCAGAAATCACTCCCCTAGGCTTGTTGAGGTAGTGGATTATAATATACTAAAAAGACAATTAATGTTAGCTGATTGGGGAAATGTATATAATACTGTAGATGTAAATAAATGTGTAAATATTTTTTATGAAATTTATAATAGTTTCATAAACACACACACACACACACACACACACACACACACACACACACACACACACACACACACACACACACACACACACACACACACATATACATATGTATGTATGTATTTTCTACATCGGTACAATAAGGCAAACTAAACAATGGGATTGAAAATACTTTTTATCGAAAGTGGAATACAGGAATGTAAGTATACTATTTTTGACTAAGGTAGGTTTCCGAGAACTATATATTTTCTTGATCAGAACAACAAGACAAACTCAACTGTGGTGGTGGAAATAGAATTCATTCGAACAAGAAATGCTGATGTATAAGAAAAAACCTAATGCGATGGTCAATCTTAACTTAACCTCTGATCCTCATTACTATGAACAAGGAAACAATAAAATGTATTCTACCTGATGTATGCCTACTTAAAATATCTATCACATTACATTTAAACTAATCTTGCTAAGTAGGCTACGGACTTCGATTTCGGAAATTACATGTGACAGCTCAGCATAAAATACAAACAATGTACTTTGTATAACAAGAAAATTACTGTAAAAATAATCTTTTGTACTAATTACAACAGAAAAGAACATGCAAACATTTTTACTTACACAACCGTTTGAAAAAAAATATTCAAACACTTTTATACGTTAGAAATCTAATTTGAGTAATTTACGTTCTTATAAAAGCTCTTTTGATGTTAAACTTTTTATTATAAAATAATCTCAAAAATGTTAAATATATTTTAACGTTAATTGGTAAAGAAAATATACAGTATTCTATAATGTGGGTTGGAATAATCCTATAAGAGGATTTTGTTTTATGAACTTTCAATGGAAAATAATTGTATGGAAATCATATAAATATCGTCTATGTTATTAAAATCCTGATATAAATATAAAAATAAAAAGAATACAAACGTTAATACTGTAATGTATTTAAAAATCGTAAAATTCAATGTTTTATAATAATAAAAATAAAATAAGCTTAAAAACTGTTAAATATATTTTAACGTTAATCGGTAAAGAAAATATGCAGTATTCTATAATGTGGGTTCGAATAAGCCTATCTAATCTAAATATGTCATTGATATTTAGTATTGAAACATGACCCAGTTGTTTGCAGCGATTGAGAAGATGGAAAGGTTTCAGATGACGCTAATCTCCCATAGCATTTATTCAAGGCCCTCCATTATCTGAAGCTAGCAGCAGAAAATAGAATGGCTGAGACGGAATTTACTTATTTATACAGTGCAGCTCTGCCGTTTTTGTGCATATTTAACTATGCAGTTTGAAATATTGGAATATTGGTATTAGATTACGTTTCAAGCTAGTGATTTACTTCGTAATTTCTTGAAGGCAGGTTGTGTTGTGGGTTTTGTCGTGTTGTTCAGATTGAGGTTATACTCCGCATTAATTAATAATATTAAAAACAGGCTTTCTTTATTGCTAAATTTTTGTCCTTCACAAATTTTGACTACGTTAAGTGTTCAATATTGTAACAATTCTGCTTTTCTGATACTTTTAAGCTGAAGCAAAACAGTACAAAGTACAAAATATAATACAATAAAGATTTCAAAGTAATACCAGTGTATTACATTGTATTGAACATTTTTCTGTTAAGAGAAGCTTACATAAATAAATATTGACAATTTTATATTTAACGTACAAAATAAATATTTCATTACTTATACTTTTTACATATTAGTTAATTTGTTGTTGTCAACATTTTACAGTGCTTTGAAGCAGGTTTATTTTATTTTAAAGTTTTAAATGCATCCTCATTTCTAGCACATAATGTTTTGTATGGTGCTCTATAATTATGAACACATATGCATACGTACAGAGGTGATTTTGAGTAACGTCTAGTAGTAGATATGTTATTTTGTCGAAAAATGTGTCAACTTTACTAGGCTCATATATCAGGGGTAATGCCAATGAACCTTGACCCCTCTAATTCCTGCCCATTATACTTCTTATACTAGATATTCCTGCTTTGGATTATAGCCTATAATCAAGTTTAACTTTATTAAAATCTATGTACCATAATACAGATTATGCTAGGTGTATCAATTATACCTGATATAACAGACAATGTAATATATATTTCCCAGGCAGTGTAGTACGTCTATAAAATGATTTAGAACCAAATACGAGAAAGTTTTGAAAAACAAAGAAAATCCATAACCTGTGACAAAATTTTAAGAAATGACTTGAACAATATTGGAGATTATTATGTGAAACTTTCACAGTACGGGTAGTTTGATATAGTAAGTATTAATTTTAGTTTTTTACTCGTTTTTGGTATCATTAGTACAATATTTTTCAAGTTGATAGACGGTTTTCCTTCATACAGCAACACGGTTCTTGGATTCCCAGTTAATTTAAATGTCTTATATGTTAAATATGATATAAATTCGAGCCACAGTCTTTAATAGTATCGTGTTACTTTTTTATGCAAATTATTGAATATGCTGTCCTAGAATGAACTTTAAAAGTTGTGCTAAAATATAATGTAAACTATGATTGAAAACACATTATGTAAATTAAAAAGACATTTTAACTCACTGGCTACAAGATTCATGTAGATTTTCATTGCCTCTAAATTGAAACTTGAAATGAACCACATGGTTACGAATCAATAGAGATTTAACTTGGACCAAGAGTAACCTATATACTAAGGTAAAAGTGTCTAAGACGTTTCTATCAAGAGTTGTCACATAGGCGTATAGACAGACATACAGACGGACAAAAGCGACATGAATTTATGAAGGCCCTGTTGGACCCTTATTAATGTCTGATACCTGCATCAACTGCTAAATGCTAAAGTAGCGCAGACAAAATCATAAAATTATAATTCATTAATAATGTAGAAAATAAAACAACGTGTTTTGAGTTACAATAAATAGGGAACGCAGCTCAGTAAGTATTTTAAACTTTACTTGTATTTATTTTACTTAATTTAGGTGTTGGCAATTAAGGTATAAAAGATTCCGTTACAGGAATGAGAAACGTGCCATCACTTAACTTAGAAGTAAATGTGAAATAAATTTCAAGAAACAACAAGATCAGATGATGAAAAGTACAGGATTACCGTCAAGCGACCAGATCGTAATAATTGCAAGTAGCCTGACTGGCCGTAACGTTACATTATCTTAGCTCTTGTAGTTAGCTCCTAAACTGCCGAGTTACTAAATTAAGATTCAGATATTTTACAATAATGTTTAGATTTTAAATTAATCTTTATTTTTTTTAAACGGATTATTATTATTTAAATGAAAATTAGTTATCTTTACTTTTTTTAACGGAAAAGGAAGGAGTATTTTTAATCAATAAATAGATAATACTGTACTTTGGTGTCATACTTCAACCCTTATGGAGTAAGTCTGCATGTTATTATTTTGGATGTAGACGAGCAATAACAAAAATAACTATCAGACATCTCATACTGGTTTTAAATGATGTTTAATTGATTGAGCTTTAGCGAAACCTAACACTTGAGGGCTGGTAAACATCATTTCTCTCTGTCCACACGATGTCTTGAAAATAAACTGACACATACAGTACACTTGAAAGTTTGTTGACAATTTGTTTCTTCATAAGATTCACTCAGTTCAATGATGGTGATGGTCACTTCATGGGCTTTGAGTAAGTGTTAGTGAATATTTTAGTGACATTTTTCTTTTGGGTAACCACGATGGAAGCTAAAAAATAGCAGAATCAATAAATTTTTAAACAAACTGAGTACTATCATATCAAGATTAATCACGTAAAAGTTTTATTTATAGAGCAAAAATTAAAAAACATATAGTGGAATGTTAGTTAAAAACATTGATTTCACCACATTTTTGCGTTGTATCCTACGTAGCTCACCGGATCATTTATTATTTAAACAATGCTATGAAACCTACTTAATGAAAAAAAAAAATATGAATGTGTCATCCAGTAAATATGTCATGAATTTTAATTTCTACATAGATAAGAATTAAATTCTATACAATTATCTGTCAGTTTATGTGTCAGTAGGACATCCCGATAGTGAAATGAGCTATAGTAAAAGTATATAGATTTGAAGTTTTGCGAAGCGTATTTCGGGACACGTGGTGTAGCGTACTCCTACCTGGTTTCAATAAGAATGAATGTGTGATCGCATCATGTAATACATTCGTGTTTTCCCCAGGAAGGTTCACTTCTGACTGGTTTATACCTTCCAGTTGAACCCTGGATACAGCAAAAACCGCTTTGTCACTTAAATCTGGGCAACCTTGTAGATGTCCGGGAGCGGCACATCACTAACTGCAAAAGTCAAGGTTCTTGCCAGCCTAGACATAAGGGTATGCGAGCTTTGACTGGAGTGGCTGGTTCAGAGCTGGCTTCTCCTTTTTCCTAGGGGACGTGACTTGAGATTAGCCCTAAACCTTTCCTTATGAATCTCGATATGAGACTGCCCCTAGTCCCAACCTTTACTCATCCAAAATATCCTATCACTCCGCAAGCGTTGTATTTTGCGTGGATAGAACCACGCAAATCACGCAAAATGGTTTATCTTGTTTCAGCGAATAATTTCAAGATACTTAATTTAAACATTAGAAGTTTATAGGACTAGGTGCAATTTTATAAGCTTCTTGTCCTAAGAGAAAAATAATACATTCGAGTTGATACATATGTTGGTAAGTTACACAAAATCATTACCATTTATCGGTAAAGACGCCTAAATAAAAGTTGCAATGAAACACGCAATTATGTAATTTTCACAAGTTATCATTGTAGTAAATCTTTAGTAAGTCATCTACCTAGAAAGTAATTTAGGCTGCATTAAAAAAGTAATTCTAAATCTGTATTAAATCACACCTAATAGGCTATTTGTAAATCGTAACTAATTAAGGGCACATGTCCAATTTATCACTTCAAACGATCGCTAGCATTATCAGTAGCTATTAATTTTGTGACTAAGCAAACTCTACTTGGTTTTGATTTGTGGAGGGTCCTATTATTTGGTGAAATGAGATAAAGTGACTTTCACATAATTATATGTTCAACTAACTATTAGTATGAAGTGTCTTTAATGTAATCCAGCAATATACCTTCCAAATGTACATTTTTAATCAATGTTTATTTATTAGTTAAGAATATATTAAAATTTATCAATATAACTCGAATTCATTGTCCGAAGATGTGTTTTTATACTAAGAACCTAAATGTTCTTTAAGTTGATGCTTCACAAAATTGCAACGGATTTATAAAAATAAAAATTACTTTTAAATATAGTTATTTTTTTCTTACTAGTATTTTTATGGGGTTTTCTATACAAGAATTAAATGAAGATTTGCGTGGTTGAAGGTGAAGTTAGGTCTAGAAAGTCCTTCCTTATACTTAACCTTAATGAAATTTGTAATATTAAAGAATAATATTATAAATAATACATTGTCATACATAATACATACACATTAGTTTCACTTCGTCGCTTTTTGGGTAGGGATGGATTGATTGTTTCCACCAATCAGAGCTTGTTTTACACCTGGGATGGCTTAGCTGAGTAACGTCAAACATTGAAACGTATACAGTGCTGCCAAACGCAAGCGTGTTTATTACTCAATGTATGTCAAACACTAGTGACACCTTTGTATTTTAAAACTGGCATGTAGTTATATTTGATTCCTTGAAGAGAGATACTAGACCTAGTGGAAAGTTTAATTTTCTTATTATTTATTTTAAAAAGTAGGTGGTTGAAGGAGGTTAAATAGTACTAAATACAGATGGATAGCAGATAAAAGAAACGAAAAATATATTTTGTATTAAACGAAACCGTAAAACTTGATGCTTTTTTCAAGCCCAATGTTCAGGTCGGAGAACCTTCTACTTCCTTAAATATTGCTGCCGGCGTCAATTCTTCAAGATTCGACGAGAGAGTGTATGATGTAGTGGAGACAAAACAAGATGACGTTTCTTACCTAAGTAATGCACAAAAAAATGCTTTGGATCTTCCAATCCTGTTTGAACTAATAATTCAAAACCTAGTAATGATGTAGTGCATTGGAAAATAAACAAATGGACAAGAGTATACTTTGTATAAAATGGAGATATAGTTATCTGGGTCTATTGAGTGTATTCTCCTACTCAGGGGTTGATGTTTTATGATCCGTGCAAACTATTTTCCAGCTCTTCTAGTCAGTTCATAGATGGAGGGTTCAGGGACTGGAAACATGGTTCACAGCGTATAAAAGAACATGAATTCAACCGCTCATCTCAACAGCTTATTGACCTTCAAACAGACAGCTGCTGAAATCGGGACGATTAATAAGCAACTTATTTCTCTAGTTAAGGAAGAGATCAGCTATTGGAGGGCAGTTCTGCATAGGGTCTTTTGCATTATAAAACAACTGGCATGAAGATGCTTACTTTTAGGGGAGATGATGAAGTGTTAAATCGCCAAATAATGGAAACTTTATGATGAGCCTGGAACTTATAGCAAAAGTTGATCAGTTTTTAAAATCACACATTCATAAATACGGAACTCGGGTCAAGGAAGGTCATCGTACCTTTCCTCAACAGTGTGTAAAGAATAATTGAATTGACGGGTAACAGTATTATTGACACAATCTTTAATGAACTCAAGATCTCAATCAAAATATTTTTCAGTCATTTTTGATTCCACCCCTGATGCTACCCCTAATGACCAGTTATCATTCATTTTATGGTATGTGAATGAAAATGGACTTTCCTGAACATATCAAGGACATAAAGGTGCGCAGTTAGCTGAATAAGTAATTGAATATTTAAATATGTGTGGTCTAGATATTCAGAATTGCCGTGTCCAGTCATTTGAAAACTCCTCAAATATATCGGGAATTAATTCAGGTCTACAAGCGAGACTGAAAGAAGTCAACCCTTTGATGTTTTAGGTGCCTTTTTAAGCACATCCTTTGAATTTGGTTGGATCTAGTGCAGCAGCATGCTGTCACTTATCTAGGCAGTTCTTTATTTATTACAAGCACTTTATACATTTTTTCTTCCTCTTCTCGCAGGTGGAATATACTTGAGCCATATTTTAAACCACAAGATAAAAACCTATGTCTTAAATCACTGAGAATTACTAGATGGTTGGCTAAAAAAGACGCCTAAACCGAAATTTGAACCTATTAAAACGGCATTGAAAATCATCCTTTACAGCGAAGAAGAGAGTGCGAGTGCGATTAACAAAAGACAAAACGAAGGAATTTTGAATCAGCTCTTCACAAAAGAAACTACATTTATGGCTACCTTGTGTGGAGGTTCTTTACACGACTTGAATGCTGTAAGTAAAAAGGTTCGATCCCTAAAAATGAATGTGAACATAGCAGTAACTCTGTACAGCTCGTTTATCGAATTTATCAGTGAGTTAAGAGAAACCTTTAATATCTTGAAGACTAAAGGGGAGAATAAAATAGGGTCAATACAAGAAAATGGTGAACCTCAGGAAAATATGTCGTAGATCGGCTGACTAGATTGTGGAGAAGAATGAAGTTTTCTGACGAGAGTGATTCTTCTGATTCTGAAAAAGAAAAAGAGATCACTGAAATAACGTAGATGATAAACTTAAAGAAAGGTATAAACTAATAATTGAAAAACTTCTGTCTTATTTACAGAAGAGAATTGCTATTTATATTGAATTTATCAACAGATTATCATTTTTGTCAAACCTCTACCACTTAATTTCCACTGAAATTATATCTGCTGCAACGTCTTTTCATGAATTATACTCAACGGACATTGAAGCTAATTTTTATGTTGAATTTATTCATTTGAAAGTTCTGTTGTGCAAAAAAACCAATACAAAAGAAATGTCGCTGTCAAAGTTGAACAGATATATTTAGTCAAAGAACCTCATGGATTTATACCCAAATGTAAGTGCAGGTCTAAAAAATGTTTTTTTGTACACCAGCCAGCAACTGTGAAGAAGAACTGTCTAAGATCAACTGTCGGCCAGGAAATTATTATCCATATAATTATTTATCCATAGTAAAACACTTGATGTGTAACCTTGACTTTAATGATGTCGTTGATACATTAAATTATTTTAAAGCAAGCGTCAAAACATCTGAAAACTTAAGTTTGAACTTTTTGAAAAGTTTCACTGTGAATTAATAATGGTAGCTGTCGATAAACAATTTTATCATTGAATAGTCTTTTATTTCTTTATTCCCTGATGTTTTCAAATATTCTAACCTAGCCTAACCTAACCTAACCCTGATTTAGGTTAAGATTCAATAGAGGCATTGCTTTTTTGTTTGTGTTTATAGGCTATATGGTTTTAAATTGAGTGAAAACATATTCATTTCTGAATGGGGGCGGCGAAATGCTTTGGGCCCCTGGGCGGAAGATTCGTAAATCCGACCCGGATTGTGTCTACCCGAAGATTAATGTGTATGTTCGCATGTATGTTATTCAATCATGTAAAAATTACAATACCAATTGTATTGAATTTTTGTTTAGGAAATTTTAGGGTCCCTTGTTGAAAATATAGGCCTATTCCTATATAAAAAATCCCACTGGTATTGAAAAATCCCTTTTGCGTTTAATGAACAGATAGTAAATGTATGAAAACATTATACAATTACATAAGCTTATACATTGAATAAGCTTAAAAGTAAAAAAATCCTCATTTAAACCTACAATTTAACTATTGGTAAACACCAAGGTTATCTAAATAAAAAAAGTTAAAGAAAAATGCACTTTTTACTGTAAATTTAAAAAATATTTAGTAAGTAATGCTTGATCATGTGCAAGTATAAAAGACAAAGTTACTTGGCTACAGATTTATTATTATAAGTCACGTCTTGTTGTTTTTTCACTGAAGTAGGCCTTTTAGAAACACACAAATAAGGTAGAAGAAATAACTTTTGACCGGCAAAACTGCAATGGCCATATATTCTTCATTAAGTCATCAAAGCAAAATAAACTTCCGATCTAAAATCACGCAAAGCCCATTATTTATTACGCCATGAGTGAGATAACTTAAAAGCTAAGAACTTAGTTTTTGAGACCCTCCACGCTGGCATAAAATAGTTTGTTACTGAAATCGTTTTAACGAAATACTGAAGAGAAATTGCTGTTATTTCACTGCATTTATAAAAACTATTTCACTCTCCAATTTGTGGGCTATAAAACACTGCTTTTAAACTTAAATCTAAAATTCATCAGTCATTAGAATCTTTTTCATTGATTATCACCTAATTCATGAGTGTTTAGAATTTAACTGAAATGGAATAGCCAAACGATGTCCTTGTTTTGAGTAGAAAATTACGTTTGAAGATGCGGGTAACTGCTAGTAAGTTTATAAACTAATAAAGCGTCTATTAAAATCATGTATTGAAATAGGGGTTTTTATATATTAAAAGAACATTTTAATGCGTGATGTTTTGTATTCTGTAGTATAATGCAAAGACAATCGGCTGACGTTCAGTAACTTTCATTAGTAGATGTGTTAGTGTAGTTGAGAACATTTAAATTTTACTAGGTTCATCAAGGACACTTGACTATAATAGTCTACTAGCTGTGGTTACTAGTGATACGGAGGCTGTCCCAGCCAACACATAAGCGGTAACATGTTGGCAAAGAGCTATCTATGCTTATCCAAGTAAGTACTGCAATTTATTACTTTCACTCTCGTGAACTTATATGTATGTGATTTACCTAAATGTACGATTTAAAACATTTATTTCTCAATCCTTAAGGGTGGTGTCTCTTCCTTGGACGTAATTGTGTTGTGTAACGGATGAATTTATCACGGAAAAAAAGGTTTCTTTAATGTTGTTTGGATGTTTTCATACCATAAAACTTCAAGGAAACTATATAAATATTAAGAATAGTTAAATTAATATTAGATTTAATTTTCTATAATGCATAGTTTTTATCATAATAAAATATGACACGAAAATATAAATACTGCATTTCGCTTTTAAATAAATTACTTGGTTTGTCCCTTAATAAAGTATTAATTGAAAAAAAAATCAAAATATTCTCTTTCAATAAAAGAAACGGTCATACTTCAGGCGTTAATTTACTTTGCCACGAATAAAACTGAGATCTATTTGCAAAACAGCGTATGAAAGCTATTGCTATTCTCTTTAAAACATAGTCGTAGCCTATATTGCATTTCTTGCACAATATCGTTTTACCTTACTTTATTATTGAATATGGTTTTGGAGTAAAGTATTCCTCTTCCAAGTACTGTTTAGAGTGATTTCCACAGATTGAGGACAGAGCTGGTGGTACCATATTTGTATTTTCAGATCAGTCTTATAGTATGCAACAGCGTTCCTTATATAATCCTTACATATGGAATCTGTTCTTTTTATAATCTTTG
Source organism: Homalodisca vitripennis (assembly GCF_021130785.1). Lineage (NCBI taxonomy): Eukaryota > Metazoa > Arthropoda > Insecta > Hemiptera > Cicadellidae > Homalodisca > Homalodisca vitripennis. The sequence continues at coordinate 107,034,048 of NC_060209.1, forward strand.
GGCACTAGAAATCTGCCTATAGCAGTTACCTGCGTAAGGAAATTACCAGGATAATTTTGCATTTTCTCCGATTATGACTACTATTACCTAAAAACGACATCAACCTAACACTTATATACAGTATGTAAAGTAAAACCCCTATTTATGAGAAATGCTTGTTGCCTATTATAATAACGAACTGAAAATACAAAGATTATACTTCCGGGTCTTTTTAAAACAGTTGATATTGCTCTGAAAAATGATCAAATGACAGTAGGTTTCTTTAAAAACACCACCAGTGATAACTACAAGGTGTTGGAGATTTTTTGGAGATTTGCTCTTATTTTCAAGGAAAATAAAACATGTAATAACGTAGGTCAAAAATCCTTAGTTAATCATGTATTTGTGTAAATGGCTTTTCAAGTTATAATTTTAATTTTAGAAACCAATATTAATAAAATTGAATATAATAATAATTGTTTTTTGAGACTTAAATAAAGTAGGAAAACTAATAACAATTATCATAAAAAATTTAAAGATGGTGGACTGCTAAAATGTTTAAAACTTAATAACATAAAAATAATTAGAATATGAAACTTGTTTACATATTTTTATAGTGTTATTAACCATTGCATTGGATGTTTTGCACGAGCTTGGGACAACTTTAGAAAATGGCATATTTTTTTAGCGGCTGGCTCTCTGTCCATATTTAAATGAGTGAGTGGATGAATGTTGTTTATTCTAAATTGTAGAAAAATACTTATTTTCTTGTTTAATATTAAATAACTTAACAAATAGGAAAAATACATATACGTTCTGTTAAATGTTAATACTTGTAATCTTAAATCAAGTGGTATTAACGTAGTATTAAAATATTTACATGTATTACAATATTAAGATGATGTCAGAAATCAGCTTAATAGATAAGGCTGACATAGATAGGGCATATAATAACTAGGGCAAGATTATAAATAGGGCTATAAGAAAACAATGAACATGGAACATCAACATAGGAAATGAAAAAATAAACAAACTAAAGTGGGGACAAATGCTTTATTTCTCTGCTTTAATAATTTGGATTTATACTGGAATCATCAATATTTGAAAAATTTTTCGGTAATTAGCTTTGTGTTGATTATTTAGCTTTGGGAAGTAATAATTTAAAGTGGCTCCCAGAGGTTATGTAATTAATAGTATTTTTATAATTTAATAATACCTTGATAATTTTATGTCTGAAGAATTTGATAAACTATATCTAAACTATTTATTAATAGTATATAGTTGTTATCAACTAACCTTTCTAGCAAAACTGTAAGATATATTTAGAAGGATGATAATATTCCACCAATCGTATTTCAGGAATAAGGAACGTGATTAAGTTTACTTAAATTAAGAGGCAAACATGCATTTTAGCAAAAAGCCGGAAAATACAGGGAAATCAATATTAAATTACAAGGAAAGTCTATGAAAAACCTTATATCTCGGTGTATTTTATTCCCTCGTCATGAATCTTAGGCAATTATAGCGCTCAGAATAAACATAATACATTTATATTTATTCAGTTTTCCCTGTTACGTGATGCGGAAAAGAGCTTAATAAATGTATAACATTTGAAAAATTATTTTCAAGTATTTCTCTTACTGTCAGAAAATGTTATCCGTCCACAGCAAGTATTTTAAAAGTTACTCCGAACATGAAGTCATAAACCAATTTATAACGCGACCTATGTATTGCGCAGTTGTGCTTTAAACATCGTTTAAACATATCAATAAAAACTAAACAAAACGGGACACTCATCTGAATTGTAATTGGCAATTAGTAAGTCATCGACAACCAAGCAACCAGTGAGGAAACTTTAACCACTCCATTCGTTCAATAAATGATTAGCAATTTGTAGAATTTTAGTTAAACATATTCATGAAGTGTAAATTATTTGTTTGTCAAAAAGAACAAACATTATAGAGATTAAGATATTTTTGATTAGACATTTCATTATCCATTATATTTTAATAAGAAAATTAATAAACAAATAAATTTCTGTAAATAATTTAGAATTGTGTGTTTCATTACCACCTCAGTTGTCCCCAACACTAAAAAGGTTTTCAATTTTTAATAGAAGGTTCTTGTTAAGTAGATATCAAGAATTAGGTAAGTAAGGAATATGCAAATACTAGTTGAAGATTAGAATATTATAAAGTCCTCTGTATAATCCGCATCTTCAGCGCTATTCAAGGTGTACAAGAACACATGATTGAGATTGAACTTGTGAGAAGGTGAAAGCTGCATCCGGGGCTAAGGATTAGGAGGGGGTGTTTTGTAGTAACCTTCCCTAAGGTGGTGTCTTCTCAAGTATGATTACGGGAAATTTGAACATAAGAACACAGTCGGTATTTCTCGGGAGCAACCACTCTGCAGAATGAGTGATAAGCAGAAGGAAAATGCTGACACCTGCTCTTTGAATGCCCTGCAATAGTATGGGACAACTATGACATCTTTAGTAGTATGCAAAAGGGTGGCTGATTTCCGTAGGAGGATTCGGCGATTTTGTAGAAGTTCTGTCACTCTCTGGGTGTCTGCATGAGCGCAAAACAGAATACAGCTTACAACACATTTAATTTTCTTACTTCTAAATATCGGATGTCCTTACATTCATCCAATAATTATTATGATTTATGAAACTCTCAAATACCATTATCAATTAAGATAAGGTGCAACCAGTTAACGGACGATGCAGTAGAATAAACAATTATTTGCGCTCTAGTCACTGCGTGTATGGGTCTGTAGTGTCTAGTTCAGTGACAGGTGAGCTCTATTAAACTCATAGTGCGAATATCTCGAGCAAGTTCTCGCTGTAAATTATTGAGGTTTCCTTTCAATTTTGGTTATTGGATAACTTGGATATTCCAGATCCCTGACGCCTAATTAAACAAAGGTAAGTATGTCAGTGTGTGTGTGTGTGTGTGTGTGTGTGTTTGTGTATTCCTGTGCATTAATTAAAAAAAACCATCAATACAACATCATTTACCACCTCGACCATTGAAAACAATTACTATACTATCTAGCTTCAGTTTTAACTATGGATAATAAGAATATATAACAACGAGTATATAACAACCAATAAACTATATAATTATAGTCCAACAATACTCATTACTTATAACTTACATTACTTAGTCTATTTTAGTATTTCCGTAATTTGTATTTACAAACACTCACCCACTCGCGCACACACAAACACACATATTTATACATACTTCATTAATTCATAATACTTATTTAATATATAATACATATTGTATAGCTTAATATTTCTTTATTGCTATCAATAGTAATTAATAATAAATTTAAGAAAATTAATGCAAGGTATATTCTTATAAATATGTTAAATTATAAGAACAGTAACATAATAAATACTAACAACAACTCAGTAACAGATCAAACTAAAGGTAAATTACAGAATGTATACGGAATAAGCAGTAATGCAATAATTAAAACATAAATGACTCATTTCAACATACAGGTAGTTTAACCGAAGACAATATTTATATTTATAATTTATATCAAGGTAATTTATGTTTATCTCAATACTTAATTCTAAAATATCTATATTATAACATTCAAAAAGCCAGTGTTTCATTGTAAAGACGATTAGTTTTATATTATGTAATTGTTTAGTTTACAAAGGCAAACCATTTAAAACTTTGGGCCTGTATAGAGAAAACAATGTCTAAATGATTCTTTATTGATCTTGGTTACTCTAAATATACTATGGGTTACATTTGTAGTATCACACCATATGAACGTGTTTCATCGTTTCCACTTTTTACATGATAACCGAGTAGCTAAATCAAAACCCATGTACAACACAAGAGAAAATAATATAATACATGCTTATAAGAACAAAAATCTGTAATTTCTATAGGTCCTGAATCTTAATTATATGGATAAAGTCATGATGCCTAAAACGAAGTAATGAGAAATTTCGTTCTTAACATTGAAAATCAATAATTACTGAATATTTTAAATTCAAATTCCACGAATAAAAATTATTAATTAGTTTTTATTGTATACGTTTTTTTTTTTTTTTTCAAGAAGACATACTATCGGAACATCGTAAATCCAAATATCAAAAATATAACTCCAACAATGTTTGGAGTGTATTAGGTATAAACTTGTTGAGAGGATAAGAAAACAAAAGTATGATGAACAAACTGTTTACACCTGGAAACGAAATTCCAATTTTGCAGATGAAGAGAGAAGTTTCTAAATTGGTAAACTTTTGCCGAGTCAAATATGTTTCTTCCTTTGAACATTTTTCGCAACAAAGGATTTGTAAAGATATATTCGATATCAGAAATTCATTAGACGGAAAACAGAGTAATATAATATCAATGATACAGTAAGAAATATTTCGAAATTTTATTTTCTTTACGTTTATATTTGATGAATTCAGAATAGTATTTAAAATAGTGTTTCATATGAATATAACATCTTCCTAATAATACCTGACATAGTGCAATGATTCATAAATGTTTGTGGACTGCGGGTATGTTTTTAAAATCGAAACGTTATTTAGCATGCAATGTTCAGTAAAATGATCATATGATGAATATTTAATAAAAAATCCAAAAGTATACATTGTTATCCAAACATGCCAAGATGGTTTGAGAACCCTTTAACGGTTCGATAAAAAAATTAAATTAAAATGCAAGACGCAAAATCGCTTTTTATGCCAGTAATATCAACTCCTCTCCTCATTGCGTGACGTATCGGTGGAACATTTTTAAGGTGGACCTTATCATAACTTTAGAGCTCTTGAAGAATGAAATATAAATTATATTTGAAAATTTGAATGAATATAGCAGCTATTATATTTTTAGTTCTTTGCATACGAAAACTTAATATTAAGAACATGGTCTTCAGAAATTAGCCTAGGAAGAAGACATCTAAAAATTATATACCGGTACCCGAAATGAAGTTTATCATATAAATAAATATTTTCATATATTTCAAGTTATGTCATGAACTTGTATTTTCATGGAAAATAAAAAATGGAAAAATATACGAAAATAACATATTTTTTGACCTAATTCATAAAAGCGTATTTTCCTTCCAAGAAATCCTAAGGTTGCAGCTTGAAGAACAATGCTATAAAAATGACGTACTTGCTATCTTAGTATGGGTAACAAGATTAACATAGTTACCTTTAGTAAATAAGTAAGACCTTAATTATGGGGCAAACTTAAATTAGGTTATGTTGAGACTTACCTACTGAAGCCAATTCCTACATAGAGTAAAGTATTTGACGTAGGAATGGTTTGTCACGACATTTTTTCTTATTAAAAAACCTTATTCGTCTTCTATTATATTCAATTAGGTTTTAAAAATTATTTTCACGGAATAGTGAAAATATAGTGTATATATTATTTCGTTAGATACGGAGGAAACTAATTCCATCAAGGAAATTATAAATATAGCCTAATGTAGTTTAAAATAAGAGAAGTGATAAGTGATTAACTATTTCAAAGTAAAATGACCCTTTTATATCGGTTTTTTCATTTCTCATTTCATTTCATTTATTTCCAACGGCAGAACCACATTACATAGAGAAGAGTGAAATATAACAGTAACATAACAGTATTAATTCTAACAACACGTTAACATTGAAAGAGTGTAATAACAAAAATAACAATAATACTTAAAGATAACTTGGCGATAACAGTAATAAATATATGATAACAGTGACAGTACATACAATAACAGATAAATAATGCAGATTACAATACAAATAATAGAATATTAACGATAACAATTGATAAATAATTTAGGTTATAGATTTTCAAACGTGTGTGTATGTGTGCGTGTGCGTGCGTGCGTGCATGCGTGCGTGCGTGCGTGCGTGCGTGCGTGCATGTGTGTGTGTGTGTGTGTGTGTGTGTGTGTGTTTGTTGTAATTAAGAGGTTTCAGTGTGTTGCAGGTTGATAAATGTCTTGAGATTCCGTTTGAAGGTTAGGAATGAGGAAGCGAAGAAATCCATGTGGTTAGGAAGAAGGTTTCCATGAAGCTGAATTCTCCGCATCGTAAGTTAACCTGAATTGAGAGTGAAATTGGTTATTAACATAATTCACAGTAAAACACGACTCTACTGTTAAGAAACGAACAACAAATCAAATTATTTTGTGAGCACTGTTGCGGCAAAACCCATAAAAGTGTGTGCCCTCTTCTTTTCCAGGTTTTATTATGATCTAATAAAGCAAGCGAGAGATTGCGCCACATAACGGGTCGGATCATCCATGTGGAACAGCTGCGAGTTCAATATTGTGCCTTGCAAGTGCGCCTTCACAGTTTCCTCGTTTTATGCTTATTTTCTCAACTGGGATTGTATTACTATTTTGAAAAGAAAATTAACAATTTAGCTAATCTATTATTTAAAAATATTCTCAAATGGATTATGACTTGAAATGAAAGTTTATCCTATAATTGTATTTATTTAGGGGTTCTAAATTGAATATTGTGTTACATTTTCTTATCCACTCGTCATATTTAAAATGATAAAACGATATTGATTAAATTTATTGATGTTTAAGTAATTCAATTGATCAAATACTCTGCAGAATAAACTCAAGGTCTAACATCACCTTTTCATATCCTCACCTGGACAGTTTATGATATTGGTAGAACATTTTACATACAATTATAGGGACGTTAAAATAATAATGTAATAAAAATTGATATTATAAAAGTGGTATTACTTCATTCTAAAACGATGAAATACAAAATTTTTCATGAATATATAAACTCAGTAATGTTGGGGTTAATAAAACACTATTTTTGAATCAGTGGTACTCTGCACCTGCTACAAAATTCCAGTTTACGGTCGTGCGACTATTGGTCGTTTATTGCAAAGATTCGCTGTGGGTACTTTAGACATGATGCTACAATTCCAGTGTACGTCCGTGTAACCATTGGTCGTCTACTACGAAGCTTCGGTGAAGATATAACGAATTAAAGAGTTATTTAGTGTTAGTTGACATTTATCTACATTTTAAATTCAATTGAGGAAAATACTTTACAACGAACGATTATGGTATGATTGATCGTCGATTTTAAAGTTGATTGAGAGTAACTCTTTGTTAAATACAGGTATTAGGGCTACTGATTTATTTTGATGGAAGTTTGCAGTACCTCACTTTAGCTATTTTAAGTTTTGAATTCACTCGGTTGTTTAGATAAAAAGAATTATACGATGTTTAAAAATCTCACTGCCTGGTTTATTTGTATAAAAATATAGTGAAATATTAGAACTTTTACGTAGTAAAACTGACAAGATAATGATATTATCACCAAGTAATATCTATAAATTAAACGATTCAATATAGTTTAAATATAGCGCATCATAGATAACTTTCACCAGGAATATCACACAGGTCATTGAGGGGATATTTCCTGAACGCCGTGATGATGAAACATCGTCGATGTAAAGCAATGAATGAGAACATGCATTATCCCTTCCCTGAACCAAGTCCTGCTGCACAAAACTAAATAGTTCAGACCTTCCAAAAATGGTCCGAAATTTAGTAAGCTGGGCTGGTATGCATCTTCTAATTGTGAGATTTTGGATCTCTTTGCATCCTATCTATTTTTATTTCATGACAATAATATTTTGTGGCCAGTTTAACTTAAAAATACCCTTTGTTCTCTAACCAGTTTAGCAAAAAACTATTAGCTTATGCTCCTATTGACTTATAGCTATTTTTATATAATCAGTACTAGCGGACCCGGCGCGCTTCGCTGCGCATTTCAATAAGTTTCCCGCGGCTTCGCACGCAATTTCCCGTTGAAAACAGTACACTATATTCACTTATTCATTTTCTATCACATTCTAAACATTGCTGAGATAATTGATAGTCGTTCCTTCGTGAGCTTCTTGGGCGCATTATGAAGGTATGTACCACATTCCTGATACTTCTGTCAAAAAAAAAAACAACTAAGGTTGATTTTATAACATTCTTTATATTTGTAGCCAACGTAAGATAGTAATTATGATATCTGCATTGCTCTTCTGATCAAGCACGAGCATGGTTTATATTAAATAAATATTGCAGTTAAAGGTGAATTTTTACGTCAAATTTGAATTGTATTATCTGGATAGTAAAGTCTATGTTTAACAGTGATTGCAGAAACAGTTTAAACAAAATTTGTCGTTTCTCTTAAGCTTACTCTATGCTTTAAAACTATAAGTGTAGTAATTAAATTATATATAAATATATTTTTTTGTCGCATTATATATGTTTACAAAGAACAGCTGATTAAAAATTTGAAAAGACTCTTTCACCTAATAACATATGTTTGCTGCAATGCATTTCTTACGGGTATTTCTGTAACCAGTGGGGCGGAATCCTGAATCGGGAAAGGGATAAAAAGTATCCTATAACCTTCTACAGATCAAGACGAACAAATTTAAAAAAAAATTAGGCGAATCCGTCCAGCCGTTTGTGAGTGATGCTGTTACACACGAACAGTTTCATTTTTATATATATATATAGATGTAATGGACGTAACACAACTAAATATCAAATTGAATAACGTACTATAGTGCAGAGCCCGTTCGTTCATTCATTTTCTCTGCCATATAGTTTGTTCTGAATTGATATTGAATATATAAACCTATAACGTAGAAAAATAATCGGGTAAAGGTCAGAAAGGCTACATACTGTTACTAAAATAAGAGTTGATGACATAAATTTGGCAAATTAAACATTTATAAAGAATAATTTAATTCAGTTTAAATAAAAACTGTATGTTAACCATTTTTGATAATTTATGGGGATTATTACTGGTTGAAGAGTGTGTCCGGCTCAACCTATGATTACAAATACGAGATTACAAATACAGTCCTCGTATCTGAATGGTTAGAGAGATTAAGAGAGGACTATGATAAACAAGTGGAGTTCAAAAGCTCAGAGTTTGAGCTATATCTTTTTTATAGGATTTAATGGGGATAGAATAAATTGAGTTAGTAAGATTTCAAACTAATGTTCGTTAACTGAGCATACATGTTCAATTGTTCAACAGTAATTATATACCTAAACTGTTTTTAGTCTGTTTTACGAACTTTCGAAATTTACATTGAATATTTCAATGCTAACCACAAACCAATGTAAGTAAACTGTACTATCTAGCTACATCAATATCTTGCACCACATCAAGTCATGTAATGTCATATAAACATTTCAATGTCTCGTAAAACATAAGCATAATCTTGTAACGGTCACAGTAAATAGGAAGATCGTGCTTTAATACAGGATGGGTGAACAAGGAATAATATAGCTAGTCATGCGTGTACATGTATAAAATAACGCACTATAGCTATTGATATACTGTCATATATACCTTTTACTACCTCGCCCGGACATAGCAGACTAATATAGCGGTTACATTAAGGAGGAAGAGCCTACATTAGCAATGACATGGTTAATATTGTCCTTAAGTTAGTGCTCAGATTGCTCTATACGACAAGTTATAAAAGGTCTGAAAGTTGAATACGGGATATATAATAGCTCAGTATATCATTATAATAAAAATTAAAATAGTCGAAGTTTTTAAATTATTTGAAAACGTAGCAAAGGTAATGACTACAACACTAAAGACTAATTGCCATAGTAAATAGTAAGTGAGCCGCGCTGCAATCGTTTATATCAACAGGTATATCAATGTTTTATTAAACTATTGTGTTTATTTGTCATTTATTATGGTTGTTTGTGACATGTTAAATTTTATTTCTCCTGAAGTTGTCTTCTGGTTAGTAAAAAATTAAATATGATAAAAAATCTGATGATGGTACACATACATCGAAAAATGCCCTGAGCAAATGTATTTTAATTGGGCTGAACACATCACGATGACGGTACGTAAGTAGTTTAATCTTACATAAATAATAAGTTACTAGTGGACCTGTTATTACTTACTAGCAATAAAGAAGATAGAACACTTTATTCTTTTAGTGTAAAGCTCTTCGTTCTTTTTAGGATGTAGGAGAAACCTTTACGGATGACAAACGAACAGTGCAGCTGTTGTGCCGTGTACTACATTTCTTGTTAAATATAAATGGTACAAACATGCGAACTATAAGCTCCAAAAACATTGAGTATGCCATTATTAATGAATTTTAATCTCATTACACACTAAAACTCTATACGGTCGTGTTGTGTAATGACATTTAGTGAAGGTCTGCACTAGACGGTGAGGAATTAGTCTTAAGCAATAAGGCGTCACAGGTTTTTGACCTTTAACAGGAGATGTCTAGGATTCTGCCGTTAGTGTAGAAACATCCTTTAATATCAATGAAGTCCCTTATGATTATTAAATTTCCTTTGTCCTTTGTTCTTCCTTAGTGCACGAATCTTTACTTCTCATTGTATCTAATTGGGGTGTCACATGTATTCTTAACGTGTTACAAGTACGTGCGTGCGCGTGTATGTGTGTTTGTGTAGTTATGACAACCATAACTCTATCAAAAAACAATTATAGGGATTTTATAACAGTCTTTAAATTTGTAACGAAAGTAAGATAGTAATTCACATGTAGTAATTCAATACAATCTTATAATGTTTTACGTGATTGAGTAACACACACACACACACACACACACACACACACACACACACACACACACACACACACACACACACACACACACACACACACACACACACACACACACACACACACACACACACACACACACACACAAACACACACACACACACACACACACACACACACACACACACACAAAGACGCACACAAAGTCACAGATGAAAACAGAGACAGACACAATTGTATTTTTATACAAAAGGGCATTATTTTTTATGCTTTCGAAACAGCAACATTGTCCTTAGCAATCCTTAGGAAAATGACGGTCATTGTTAGAAAAAAATTAGTATATACCAGAAACATATTGAGTTTCATCCTCCTTATATTTTCTGTAAAAGAGATGATTGCCCTGGTGTAAAATTTTGTTTCTTTTTCCACTTGGTACAAGAATATGTAACGTTTCATATCACTATCATCTTATTGTTGCCTAATTCTATCACAAAGAATGTTTTAAAATCTATTAATCACGTGATTACTAACTTTAAACTTGTCATATAATATATTATCCAACCAAACTTGGTGTCCCTAATGTTGTTGACTTGCATAAGAAATAAAATGCTCCATTTTACCAAATAAAGGCAACCCACGCGCTTTGTATACCTGTTCAATCGAACCAAGTGTTTGTCTGAAACAGTCTTTATTCATAAGTTGTTGACTAGAGTTTAATTATGAACAGTAGGAACCGTTTCAATGTTTTGTTGTCAAAACCTATATCTCGGGAAAAGCCGTCAAATCAAAACTCAGAACAAGGCAAAGCAAATTCGACTCAGATAGTCCCCTTATTTCACAGTTCCATACTTATAGTAACAGCGATCCTCCTGTCATGTCGTGAGTTAACAAATTTGTAAATTGAATTTTTATGACGAAATTTTAGCTACAACGTCAGAACTGATCAGTACTGCCTTAACCTGTCTATACTTTCTCTTCATCAAACCCAACACAACTTTTTGGGCCTTATTATCAACTTTAATAATTTCCTAGCGCATTAGATTATAATGCGCTAATAGTAACCAACGGTTTCTTTATATGCTTGACTAATTTGATTCTATAATACTATTTAAAAACCCAATATTTATTTACATTTTCAGAAAATTTGTGTTGCACGTTGTGCTACATCGGTTTGTTAGGCGTTATAATCAAACAATTTTAAATTTATAGATACCTGTAATATTATCAACCTAAAAAAGGTTTTTAAACCTTTTTCATAAGTCTAACAATGAAATATTTGAAAATCAATGGGAACTCTTTGTCTCATCACCAGTTTTAAACGTTCCTAAGGATCCAATTACTTCAGACCGACAAGTTTGATATGCTGAAAGCATTCATTCTGAGAATCAAAGTTCGCACTCTGCTTTTGTTTCACGAAGTCTTCGAGCGTGTAATTTATCGGTCGAGTTTAATTGAACTATTTAAATGTCAGAAAGTTCCTACAATTAAATTGTTAAATCATAAAGTTTCGTCCATTTAATATCAAAGATAGTGTAAAGATATTTTTAAAGTGAAGGATAAAAATATTGTTTTTACAAGTGAAATTATGCTGTTGGCGTACTGAATAATGTTTAAATAATTTTGAAGTATTACCTCATTGATACTGAGATATACATTTTATCACTTTATATATTTGCACGTTGTTGCCTTTTGTTTGCTAGCAATGCGAAACATCGAACAGTCAATGTGTTGATACTTTGTGAATACAAAAAAAAAAATGAAATATGGTGTTTGAAAAATGACCCCGATGGGATTCTGTGAGGTGATTGAGTTTAGTACCCATGTGTTTTTTTTTTCATAAAGAAAAGCTAGATGCCACTCTCTGCAACCCTTAACCAATCTATTGTATGGAAAATAGAAAATCTTACTCTGACAATCCTACAAAAATAAAATAGATTTTTCTATTTTTGGAAAAAATTACCATCCCATCTACGTAGTTGTGGGTATTTAACAACAGTCTAGACAAAACACTTGGAATTTTACTATAAGAAAGAGTGCACTTGCAATTAATTGTAAACTATGGATGTTTCCTGTAATAGGATGAGTGAACACACTAAAACATCAAAGTACTAATACACTTAAAATACTAAACAATAGACACTTATACAATTATTTTTATGTTCAAACTGTTGTTAACAAATTATGAATAACCACAAATAACATCAAACAAATAATTAATATAATTTAGTAAGAAATTGTCAATTTACATGGTGGCCACAGTAAACCAAATTCTATTCTTTCATTTTTTCATTTAATTTTAATAATATATGGAGGTACAATAATTTTAAGGCGAAAGGCAAGTTATTAAGATTAAATGTTCAGAATGCCAATTACTCGTATACCCATAACATTACTGAAAGTTATGAAAAACAACATGACAAAATTTCTTTTGAGCAGTAATGCTCCATGAACGTGTAGGATAATCATTTCTGAGTTCAAAATTTGAAAAATTTAGTTAAAAATAGTTATTTCATAAAACTATTTAAAGTCACCATCCCGTATAGCTGCCTAGGGACTGTTGGGGAACAGTTAAGAACAGTGTTATAATTTGAAATATTCTGTAGCATCCCTGGAGTAAGTAACATATATTGAGAGAAAACGGTGTATATGCACTTTAAGTAATACTACTGTTTAAAAAGCAATTATTCGCAACCAACCCTTACGTAGTTAGTGATACAGATTCACCTCAATTCTTTATCACTGCTCAAGGCAGATCATATCTTGTTTCCAAAATGAAAGCCATCTGGAAACAGAACTTAGACAGTGTACTAGCACATTTCAGGTAAATGACCAAAACTTTGTCCCTCAACATTCCTGGGTCAAGTAAAAGTTAGTATAAGAAAACACTAACTTAGTTTAGGTTTAAAATTTAGTTTATAATGATGCCGCATACATGCATTTGTAGACTTCCAAAACATACATAAAATTCTGAACCTTAAAAGAAGCAATGAGTTAGGCCATACAATTTATTAGTTATTTTATAAAATGTAATAGAAATCATCACATCTTGTAACAGTTTAGTGTGTTTATGCCTTAAAAAGTATTATACCTACCTATAAAAGAGAGACTACTTGGAATCAGACCTTAAACAGCGATACATTTCCTAGCGTCTGTAAGGTAAGTGAAGAACATTGGTAGAAACTAAAATCCTTACATTATATCCTAATTAGCTGTTTCAGGATCGAATACATTTAGTTTCCAAACGTAGGACATCCGGAAATATATCACTAAATTATAAATGGCCATAATGTCTCTGGTGAAAGAAACGGGAATTTAAAAAATCTTAATACAAAAAAGGATATCATTCCGATATATAATAAAATTTGAAATGTTTTGTATCATGCCTGGGATGTTACAAAAACTATCTATAGGCTACAGTTTATCTATAAAGCTTAAAGCATTTCTCAGAAGGTGTTTGCGGTTACGTTGTTCTGTGCAGTGACATAATTGGAACTCGCTCTAATCACTCTCTCGACCTTCAGGTACATGCTTAGATGTGTTATGGCTGCTATGGATTACTTTTTAATGCTTAAAAATATTCATTGAGCATTTTTAGATCCAGAGGTAAGAATAGATTCCAATACTCAAAACAGTTTTCAATTTTAGTAACATTAACAATGGTACATTTCAAAGAAGTCTTAAAAAATATTTATTAATTATTTATAATCATGTTTGAAATTAATATGACAATTAGCTGTGATCAATATACCAGGATCATAGCTAGGCGTTCATAATAATGTATGTTACAGTCAGTTAAAATATCATGAAGAATAAGCTTTACGGATAAATTTCACAGTGGTTTGGCCTTGAAGACAAAATGTATCTTTGAATCCAAACTTGGAACTAATTAAAACTAGCAAACAACATCGTTCGGACTAAAACTTTGCCTTTGACAACTTTGCAAGTAGTTATGAAACTCGATACAGAAGTTTTACCTTTATACTGTGGCTTTTTATAACCAAGAAATTGGGACTAAGTTTATATTATGATTGAAGTAGAAACATTTATTTTTAGAAAAACGGTTCAACGATTCTAATTTGTTGTTTAAAAAATAAGTTAGCAATTATGAGTTCAAAAAGCTTTCTGAAAACCAACTTCCGAATAAATAAATGTTAGGAAATGATACTGTTTACCTGAATTATACAATATAATTATTATGAATACTATGATATTACTCATACAGAATATTCATCAAAATATTCGTGAGATAAATTAGGAATAATTAATCTCAAATTATGAAACAAAGTTGTACCTTTGTTGCTGTTAGAATTCAGGCATTACATTATCAGAACAGTACTCGTTTGAACAACTAATTTATCAAAAGAAAGAAAGAGAATAGAAGGTATTTAGAAATGTAGCCCAGATAAGCTGAAGAAGACAAAAATACCTCCAGCTGATCCTGAATAATGTAACAACTATTGATACCCTCCATAGCTTCTATACCAACCCGAGCTCTGTCTTGTGTTACTCTACGTGCTCGACCTTCAGGTCATCCTGCATAATGTAACAACTATCGATACACTCCATAGCTCTTACACCAACCCGAGTTCTGTCTTGTGTTACTCTACGTGCTCGACCTTCAGGTCATCCTGCATAATGTAACAACTATCGATACACTCCATAGCTATTACACTAACCCGAGTTCTGTCTTGTGTTACTCTACGTGCTCGACCTTCAGGTCATCCTGCATAATGTAACAACTATCGATACCCTCCATAGCTCCTACACCAACCCGGGTTCTGTCTTGTGTTACTCTACGTGCTCGACCTTCAGGTCATCCTGTATAATGTAACAACTATCGATACCCTCCATAGCTCCTACACCAACCCGAGCTCTGTCTTGTGTTACTCTACGTGCTCGACCTTCAGGTCATCCTGCATAATGTAACAACTATCGATACACTCCACAGCTCTTACACCAACCCGAGTTCTGTCTTGTGTTACTCTACGTGCTCGACCTTCAGGTCATCCTGCATAATGTAACAACTATCGATACACTCCATAGCTCTTACACCAACCCGAGTTCTGTCTTGTGTTACTCTACGTGCTCGACCTTCAGGTCATCCTGTATAATGTAACAACTATCGATACACTCCATAGCTCTTACACCAACCCGAGTTCTGTCTTGTGTTACTCTACGTGCTCGACCTTCAGGTGATCCTGCATAATGTAACCAATATCGATACCCTCCATAGCTCCTACACCAACCCGAGTTCTGTCTCTGGGCTCAACTCCACTCTCAAATCTGCAGTAAATCTTGCAATAAACAATTTGCCCTAACTCACTGTCATGATATTAAAAGCGCATGTTCTGAGCTGTAGGTCTAACATGGTGAGATAGTTAGTTCATGAGTTACATGCAGGCAACGTAATGTGATACTTCATTAGAAACCTGTAAGTAGATTCTAAAGGCGAAACATTATTTAGTCCTTTGTAACAAGCGGAACTGTATGTCAGAGTTTGTTTACTTTCTTGGTTCACGTAGGGTAAATGATGGTCATTTAGTAAAATTTTTGGGGATGAGATTAACTCACCTCAGTAAAGCCGAAATAAATATATTAAGATTTATTTGTGTTGGTATTTTTCTACGCTGGTACCTGTGAACCGGATAACTTAGGTAATAGTCCTTACTGTCAATATATTAGCAGCTCACAGCTAAGTATTAAATAGAGTATCTCAATACCAGGTATGGATCAGATCTTGATTTTCTAAATCGTTGGGTTGAAATCACAGATATCCCATTAAAAGTGTAACGTATTTAAACCTTCAGTTATTTGCCAAATATATTTCACCCCATGCATAACTGTATATTAATTCATTCAAGCAGTAGCCACGCTCGACGTTGCTTGAGCTGGTTATCTTGCGATAAACGTTGTACCCGCTATATTGCGCCATTGGCCATACGTCCTTCAGTTATTTTTATTAAATTTCAGAATATGTAATTTGTTTTGAAAATATTGATAATTTTTTGTATATGAACATGTCAATTTATTTTTAAATTTCTGTGAGGTAACACGCATCAAATGTTTTATAGACCAGAATATTCGATATATGAATAAACCGTATTGGAGAAATAGTAGCTCGAAGTGCCAATATGTACTTGATAAATTTAAATGTACTATAAAGGATTCCATTTTTACTAAACATTGACTACACTTAAATAACTAAAGGAAGTACAAACATGCACACCTGATCATTGAAGCAATTAACTCCCAGTGAGTAAACCAGTTACGTTATGAGGCAACAGAACGTGACTGACAGCAGAGGACAACGGCTGATCATTTCTTACTAATAACTTCAAGTCAGTGTGAAAATGTTAGTGTTTCCTTGCGATCTCACTTTCCATAAGGGCGCTAAAATATAGCACTGGAAACCGTACGCCCTATATAGAAGGGCTGGTGGCTAATTGGTGATGTCAGTGTGATATTAAATCAAAGTGATGAAAAAAGTAACCATGTGAGCCAATAAAATGGGGAAAGGCGTGCTTGATGTAAATAATGTGTCTAGTGACAATATAGATTCTAATAATGATGTTTGTGTCGTGCTTGATTGTGATAGCTGTAGTGACCATACGTACGGAAATTCTTCATCCTCATCTCATGTTGTTGCCCCATCCATTAAACCTTGGTGTTACCTGTATTCACTCTAAGCAATCCACCTCTGTAAAAGATGTAGCTTCTATATACTTAATTAATAGCTTAATTTTTTTTATTTTTACATATTTAAAAAAAGTTTAAATTATAGATATTTTCTTGGTTAATTCAACTATAATCTGTTTGACAGAACACAAACACATGAAATTAGATTAGCCTTTCTTGTTGGATTTTATTTTGTAAACTTTTTCCAGTATAAGCCACATCAGAAGAAGCACTACAGACTTTTTGCGTAGTACATTTAGATCAAGAGACGTTCATATTAGTAAATTCTATCTAGAGCTTAACTTTGAAGCATCTGCCACCTATATAGATGAGTTAAAACTATTATTGTTTCACTTTATCACTCACATAGTGAAAACCCTTATCTCTAAGTATTCTTGACAGTTTTCTCTACTCTGTCACAAAGCACTAGTCTTATTATAATAATATACTAGGAAGATATTTTAATATAAATTTTTATGTAACATAAAACTATAAAATTCTTTAAAAGTTATGAACAAAACATGTATATTCCTTAAATGAATACCCCACAAGAGGCAAAACAATACCTTGATTATGTTTTCATGCATAAAAAACTGATCAAATTTATTTTGCAAAAATGTTTTAGCTTTCCTACTCATGATGACGTATTGGTTAAACTAAGTTTAACTGACAGGTTACATATTGTTGTATGTTTATCTTAATATTAAATACATTGTATAATAATGAAATTTTTCTACGAAAAATTATTTTAGTGTCTCAACATTCACAAAATTCACATACTACAAGTAAAAAAAGGTTTTTTATGTCTGTTAAACCGCAAAGTTCCTCGTATCCTTATAATACATATAAAACAATTCTTTTTGGTTCAAAAGGTCTGATAGATATACTCGCATGAATTGTGTATTGTTAGTACATTGTTCAGAATCTCGAGCACGCATTACCTAGAGTCTGGAGAGAAGAATGACGGCAATTTATTTATAAACTTTATTAATATAAATTACCTCATTCTGTAAAACTTAGAATATCAATACAATTTCACATATAGCTGAAGCCATCAGTTGATAGGATAATCATGGACACTTGATAGGATAATATTTGGGGTCTTGTACGTTGAGTATATCAGGAATTGGAAGATTTAATCATTTAATTAACCCAATTTCTCACTCGTCATGATGATTTCTGGATGTTTGGAAATTTTGAATAGACTTACTATGTCTTGGAGCAAGCACCTACCACGACATCTTCTACTATTTATTAAGATAAAAGTGGTAAACTTTCCATTTTCCTTTGTCTCTGTCTTGGATAATTGTGTCTGCATATGTACACGAGATGCTGTAAATCAAGAAATTATGTGAAAAATAACTGTGCAGGCTGATGTTACTGTACAAATAACAGCCTACTGAGGACGTTGTAGTAAATTTTCTGTGTTCGATTTGTGTCCACTCACCTGTGCTGTACTTAGAGTGCTGATGGTACATTAATACTTGGCTCAGTGGACAAAAATTTAATATTTTTACCATAACAGTGATTGAAATTGCCGTAATACTTGGATACGAACCAATATGTTGTAATATTTTTATATGCGCTTCCTTTAATTGATGTTTAACTTCCCTTTTATTTCCTGGAGGGTTCAATTCTGGCTGGTTTATACATTCCAGTTGAACCCACACTGGACACACTAGACACCGATGTCTGACTTAAATCTAGGTAACTTAAATCTCGTCCAGGAGCTGTACATCACTAACCACAAATGTCGAGATTCTGGGGTGCAAGGGTAGTTTTATATATGTAGTATACTGCTAGAGATGACTGTTTGAGAGTTGGTGCGATTCGTTCCCTAAAAATCAAAGGTTCTTGCTACCCTAGACGTAAGGGTGCCACTCCTTCCATGGGAACATGACTTAAGATTAGTACCCTAAATCCTTTCTTATGGATCTTGATAGAAGACGGCCTCTACCCCAAAACCAACCCATCCAGTATATTCGGTCGCTTAGGAAGTAGGGCAAAATTCCTTAAGGAGCTAAGTGAAATTTGCGAAGTCTCTTCTCCTAATAGAACAAAAAATCTTATTTCTTTACTAAAATTTTCGTAAACACTTTTCCAGTCTAAACAATACAAAAATACGTCATTGTTATGGCTAAAGAAAGTCTGAGAAGAATCCGTTTTGTAATGAATTTTCAAATTGTTTATTTAATTACACTGAACAATTTCCTTTAGATGTTTCTAAGTTAAAATAGCAATAAAACATGGCCTTAAGATACACAATTAATTATACAATTTCTAGAGCAATTAATAACTGTCAGAAGCTACAACCAATTTAATCTTGTCTGGAGCTGGAATTAATAAGAAAACTTTGCGACCAACTTGTCAATACGACTGGATCCCACACAACCCGCGGTTTCTTTGAGGACTTAGAACTTGGATATCAATACTTCAATGTCATATCTTACTGAAGTAATGAATTGATAGGACGAAAAAGTTTTAACACAGAATGTTCTATTTATAAAAAACTTGTGTTACGAAGAGTTTGCAGAATATATATGTAAACTTAATAAAAGTTGTTAATTGGAGACCCTGTAACAATGATTGATGGAGGGTCAGACTTCACTGAGATTAACTTCGTGCTCTGTGTTCATTTATAAATGACATCTTAACTCTATTATACAAACTACTTCAAAGATAGACTTGTCGTTGGCTTTTGTTTATTAGCTTGACTCGTATGTCAGTCACCGGTTTAAATTCACTGTAATTATAGTTTATGCCTTTGTTCTGCCTTCTGGGGCTGTTAGCTTACCTATAGGTATATTATTTCATCGGCAAGCAGAATATCTGTATTCCCGATATCCTACCCAATACTGGGCCACATCTTGAGGCTGAATATGTCTACTTCTTTATATTTGGGGTTTATATATAGTAGGTACAAAATATTTGTTATGCATGCCATTTATAGACAGTTAAAATACTTAAGAGTTAGAATACTATGACAACGGTATAAAAATTTGCAAAATAAACTTTACATACGATTGTAAAAATTAAAACTATTTTTATCCGTATATTATATTAAACAGAACAAATTGTTTAGATAATATTTTATTGGTTCTTGTATTTATTCCGCAAATAAAATACTATTTATTCATTAAATATTTTGTTTATCAAATCTTTTGAAATAAACACAACATAAATAATCTTTGATAATTAAATGGCATTCGTCTGTACATGAAAAATATATTTAGTAATAAAATAAGGGTTCTGTTCCAATGGAAGGAATGAAGATTAAACAAAGTGTTACTTTAGTTCAGACATTTTTATCGCAATATTCATATATTAACCCAAAGTAGGAGTACGCCACACCACGTAGATACAATTTCAAGTCAATAGCTCATTTCTTTAGACTGCATGTGCTAATATGTCATATATTAAAATGTCATATTATTATACTGAGTTGGTTTATTTGTTTATCTATTCTTCTACTTATAGTTCCCTTCATGGTTACCAATAAAACCTATTTAATATGTTTAATATTTAGTACTAACTACCAGCCAAATCCCATGGAATGACGGCATGTTATCGAATTCAATGTTGTTTATGTAATAATTAATTTTCTTGCAGGATTTCAAGCCATAGCTGAGTTTTATTCTCCAAATATCGTAACAAAACAGATATGAAGTTTTTCCAGCCCTTAGAGTGAAAGGCTTTGCCGAGGATTAGCCAATAAACGTAACTAAAACTGGAGAAATGGGTAGATTTTCTACCAAGTATGATAATAAATCTTACTAAAGCTGAAGAAAGGAATACATGACAGCTTTATATAAAAAACTGGTATGTTCTACGGCTGTACGATATGAATCTGTAACTTATAATTAACAAAACAAAGCGACAAGTTATGAGAGACTCAGAGGAGGAACTCAGTATGCCGTTGTGTCGGTAACAGCGCCATCTGCATAGCTCCCACCCGAAGTTGTGTATTGTTAGCTGAGTAACTGCAATTAGGGGTTGTGTTAGTTGGCTGTAGGATCTAGTTAATAATGTTAACTAAAACAAAAATTTGTTCCTAACTCTTCGGATTGTTGCTAACAATATTCAGCTGTTTAGAATATTCAGATTATTTTAATTCTTGACTACACTGATGGGGATGGAAATGTCTAGTGTGATTGTAAAAATGATCAAAGGTCTGGTAAAGTAAGGTCTATGAACGTTTAAGTAATGTAAAAGGATATTGATTTATTTCAATAAAAAAGATTTATTGCCTTCAACTGAATCATATGTATATTTATTTTTTATAAACATGAAATAAATGCAATATTTACAAAGAAAATCTTCAGAGTATTTGATTGATTCACTATTATTTGTTTGAAGACTGTTTTAAATGACATAAAGTATGCGGTGTGTAAATATTTGAGTCTAGTTTTAGTTTAGGGATTTAAATATTATGTTCAGCACGTTTCTCCTAAATTAATTTTTACACTACATAACATTTTAATAATAGTTGTATTAATCTTATAAGATAATACAAATCATTTATCTTCTGAAACCCCTTTGAATATTTCTCGAAAGCTCGTAGGTTAACTTGTTATGGATTACAATTGTTACAATTACAGTAAGTTTTTAAAACACAGTTATTGCTTCCAGCAAATAGTAATTACATACAAGAACCGCTTGACTTAGCGGTTTGGATTTGATATTGAAATTTGCGTTAATTTTAGACTTTAGAAGTTTGATAATGTGTGAAACGTGCAGTTAAGCTTAAAGGTAAAAGAATATTAATCGTCTAAAACACCTAGGTATTAAATAGCTATCTAGGGCACTAAATAATAAATACTCAAGTATTCTTTGCGTACATCGAATATCGATGTCTTAATTACAAATGCCTTGTAAATAAAGATATTAGGAGTAATTCCTCGTCGATATTTTGCATTTTGAAGCATATTAACTACCGTAAGATGGAATATATTTTTTATGTGGAGATTGTTCGACATTTTCACTAAATAAGTAATGTTTAAGAACATTGATCTTATCATTATTAGGTCTCGTGATGTATCTGTTGATGGCCCGTTCTGATTCAAGTTACACTAGATATGAAGATTTTGAAGAGATCGAGTTCATCTCTACAGAATTTAGCGATGATCAACACGCTGACCTTGCTATGTAATGACAGTACAATATTCTACCCTGTGGACTATAGCTTGCTGTTGTGGTGGGTCAAACGGAACGAGATGGGTGCGAAGATGGATGTTACTCTTAATAAGTTGCAGTCACAGTCATTTCGGGTAGCTCAAGGCACCAGGTAAAATTACAGATTACACCTTAGATTGATGCTGTAGAGGAGTGAAATCGAGAACGCTAGGTGTAAATTAAAATGATTTCAGTTCTATTTTATTAGGTTATCATATATAAGATATATATTTTTAAATTTTAGCTAATACGCAACCAATAGCTAATATTCACTAATTTTTTGATAAAAATCATATAATAGCTCTTCCCACACATCCAAAAGAAGTAGGTAAATTTGCGACAACTTCCATATTACTAATTACTCTTATGAGATGTCCATGTACTCAGTTGCCTCAAAACTATTTGAGATAAACAAATGTTGATAATATAAAGTTTAGGAAATTGTATAAGAAATCTAGGTTTTTAATTATAATTTCTCTAACTTCAACGTTTTTTTTTTTAAAATTTTACCAACCGGCATAGCTTATCAAAAAGGCATACTTGCTGGCCCATACATTTTGTACCAAGTTTATACTTCAGCATTCCTAGCTCTAGATGATAGAAAAATAAAGAAAAAAATAAAACTTTTGCAGATAGCTTTTATTCTCCATCTTCATTAGTAGCGGAGTTAAAACTTAGACAAAATTTTATGAAAAATATTTATACAAAGTTTAAATTGCTTGGGTTTAAATTTTTTATATATATTTAAATATATGCATATAATTTTGAGTAGGGTGATTTTAGCCCTGAGGGCTCTTTTTAGTGCAGAAATCTTTTGTAAATTCCATTGTGAAGAAAATTGCAATACATTTAGTTTACATAATCGAACTAAAATTTAATAATACTAATTTATAGGATTTAAATATCCAAACACAAATACACGTAAGATAATTTAATACCTATTTGATCAATGTACACAATGTACTTGATGCGCATTTGTCGTATACGAGTTGGGAATTTATCACTATTCTAGTCTAACAAATAACAAACTCTCCTTAAAGTATACGGTAATAGGTATCTTCAAAAATGTTTAGTAAACAATATTATTCGTTACACATTTAACTTAAATAAAATAACAACATATTAAAAGTAGTGGTTAAATGATTGAATATTATATAAAAAATGCAAATTAACTTTATTGATTAAAAAGTCAATGGAAAGTTTTAAAATTATTATTTTTGGTAATCTTATAAGTGATTGATCATTTAATCGAGAAATAAACACCAGTAACCGAATGATTTATTGTTTTGTATGAATGTTGTTATTAATATTCTATAATGCTAGGCAATCAATAACTGTCAGAAGCTGCAAACTCGCAGAGCTGACCTATATACGAAATTACTTAGAAAACTTTACACTACGATTGAATCTCGTGGTTTCTTTGAAAACTTTCCATGATTACGGAACGGGGATAAATTTCTATTTAAGTTATCATGAAAATTGTGGAAGATCGTGATTGCAAAATCATTTTCTAGTAATTTTCATTTATATCCAGTAACAATAATATTTAATTCTTTGTTTAATAACTTTTTCTGACGGTCAGATAATCTTAGAATAATGAGTTTGAATTATTCATTGTACATTTTCATAAAAAGATTCTTCAATAGGCTTCTTATTGTTCTTCGGAAACAATTATCTCTGGGTTATAAATAGTGAAGTTTATGTTGGGTTTGTAACCAATTTATTTTTTTGAGATCGCCACTGTTCCATTAGTTCCGTACCAAACGCTACTTCTTATTGAGTTTTGGAAACAAAGCTAAAACGGAAATCTGTAATATAAATAGGTTTCAATATAAAAGAAGAAAATAAAAACCCTATTTTATTATTTTATTTCATATTAACAAAATGGCGTCTGTTGAAATTTTAAAATTTAAATCAAAAAAAATCGGTATAGTTATAAATAAATTAATAGATAGAAAATATTGGAGGCATCTCATTATAATTCTAACGATACTTTTTCCAACGAAACCCGCCAACGCATAAGCGAGAATGACCACTTTAAAAATACCCTTGCAGAAGCTAGAAGCGCAAAACGTGTCACAGTAAAGAGGTATCAGTTTTTTGTTGTTCCTGACTTCGGCAAGCGTATCTTTTAACTGGTTGTGCTCGCTTATGCGTTGACGTATTTCGTTGAAACAAAGTACCTTAGGAGTTTTTATGAAAAAAAATTAACATTAATAGAATGGAATGTGAGCATAGATCAAGATCAAGATAAACATCGTTTAAACTGTAATGTAAGATGTACACCAAGTAAAGTCCAAAGCCCCACATACAAAGTATAACTTTCTATTGTAATAACTGAAAACAGATTTTTCACTTTACCATTCATCTCTGTTATACAACCTCTTTATAATTATGTACATCTTAAGCTATGGTTACGTAATATCTTTTGCCGAACTCCTTATAGACTATCCTGCATTTGTTGTAACGAGTCACTAACTACCTTAAAAACTATTAAAGTCCAGTATTTATTTAGTAAGCTAAACTTTCACAACATTTGCTAAGACAAGAATATTAAACCATCTCAAACAGGACCAAATTGAGAAAGTTTAAAATTTCAAACTAACGTAATTTTTTAAGGAGTGAACCTATTGAGGTGGGTAATGCGGCATTGTACTCTACCTAATAACGACCTTTAACTTGATGTACTACTCGACCTATGCTCCCATTTAAGATTTCTTTCTAACTCTTTGTGGACCATCCATTAAAAAATGATAGTTCAAATAATAGTAGGCTTATAGGTGCAGTAATGATGTAACCAGTTTTATTGCTTTATCTGAAATCGTTCAGGAGTTATCAAGCCCGTGCGGGTCTTTTTTACACCTATCTAGTTAGTTAATGAAATGGATTTTAAACTTTATGGACATGGCATCTCAGTTCGGTGTTACAAATAAATTACAGAAAGTAGACAAGTTTATCTCTTGTAGGTTAAGGATAGGTTATATTTGGCAGTTTCTACATAGCTAGAATACTCGTTATGTGCTAGCATAGATGCTTAATAAATTATTAGTGCTAGTTTAAATTAGGTTTTCGTGAGGAAGTGCTATCGCATACTCAAAATATGTAATTATTTGGTTATTTTAATTGTTAACTGCGTTTTTAAAAGTTAAGAACCTTTAATGTGGGATTTAAAAATTAAGTATGAATATTCTTTTGCTGAAATGTAAAATTTAATTTATAATATATTCAATTATGTTTTTAAACATTATAAGAGGTTATATACACATTAAAATTCCTTTTGAATTAAGTAATTTTTCAATATTTAACATTTTGCATTAATAAAATATATTTATGTTTTAGAAAGAACAATAGAAGTGTACTCATAATACCTAAGTTTTTACACCAAAAATTATTCTCTAAAAGTCTACAGGTCAAATTCTCCATTTAAAATACATAAAAGTATCACGCAAACATAAAAAATGTAAGATACCAGTGAGGTTGATAACTCATAATTAAATGACTAACCAGATAACCAAGCAAGGGTTATCATCAGCACTATCTTGGACTGCTCTTAGTCTACTGAAGTTGTGTAGTCTAATGTAGCAGTGGCAACTGGAGTTAGTGGTTGTGTAGTTGGTTACTGTAAGTTAGCTGAGTAAAATTAATCCAGAAATTTGTAGTATACTTAGAACCACTCGAGATTGTTCATACAGATCTTAAACTGTGTGTTGGCTGACAATAAATTGTAATGAATATCATTATAGAATATGATTTATAATCTTATTTATTTATGAAATCAAAAATTATTGAATAAAAAGTATCAGGACGGAATTATTATTACGCACTTGTTTAGAAAATGGTTACCGTTTTCCAACGCACTTAGATTTATATACCAGTTATTGGTTTATAAAACATGTTCATTATCTTTTTCATACATTTTAAGATTATGAGGCACTAAGACCTCTAAAAATTAATATTTTCGGCTAGTTTACTTAAATATTACGCGTAACAAAAAAAAAGAGTGGGAAATCTTTGTTTTATATATATATATATATATAATTTCAATAAACATTGAATCACAAAAAGTAATTGCTCCGCCGGGAGTCGAACCCGGATCTCTCACTTGCCGGGTGAATGTGCTACCATTACACCACAGAGCGCTTACTTTTTCCGATTCAATTATTTTGTATTTGGCCGTATCTGTCACACACACACACACACACACACACACACACACACACACACACACACACACACACACACACACAAACACACACACACATATATATATATATATATATATACATATATGACAATACTTAGTTAAAGGTATATTTAACGTCCCCATTTTATACGCAACGCAACGTTTAATCTTAATCTTTGTATATACGTAATTAAATAATTACATTATTTAATAACAATACGGTATATATAATTAATAAAAGCAGGTAACTTTTTTTTACTAAGAGTAGAAACGTATCCAGCTTTTTGTCAAACGTTAAGACACCAATCCAGAAGAAAGATGAGGACTTGAATAGTAATATTTCTTAAAGCAGGTAGAAGAAAATCTTGGTCGAACCATCTTGGGATTACATTAACTTAGTTTTCTCCAGTAAATTTAAGACGGTCTCGAGACAGCCTTACTCTCATTAGTTTTCACTCAATTGACCTATGGTTAAGATTTCTCTCGTGAATCTATTTGCAGACTAAAAACGCATTTCAGATAAAGTTTATTTCAACAAATTTGTGCTAGATACTCATTTATAGTTCTATATTAAAACCAGGGCAAAAATTAGAGAAGTTTCAACTTCCAAATTTTAAAACGAAATGTTTTCATCGAAAACATTTAAAAATAACATTAAATGATAACGTGTTAGTAACGTGTGACATTCTTACTTTTATTATCGTTCTTGTTTGGTGATTTTTTGTGCTTAGTGTTTCTTACAATAAATAAAACATAGCTAAGGGTTTCCAATACAAAAATTATCATTTATCAACAATGCAGCAAGAATTACCACGTAACGGCACAAAATGATTTTAGATTTTACTCTCTAATAGTACATAGAACAACTGGACTATGTTGTATTTTTAATAGTCAAAATAACAACCATTAAACATTTACAAAAAAACATGTGGCGCGCGCGCGCGCACACACACACACACACACACACACACAGAGAGAGAGCCACACACGCATGTAAATATATATATATATATATATATATATATATATATAGGTATATACTTATATTATATATATATATATATATACAGGTATATACTTATATTATATATATATATATATTATAAATATATATTTTATTTATAAGTATATATATACTTCCCAGCGGAGCAAGTACTTTTTGCGATTCAATGTTTATTGAAATTAAATAAGGCTATTGCTAATTATACCAATTTAATGTAAATATTTATATATATATATATATATATATATATATATATATATATATATATATGCATTATATGATTTTTATTTATTATTATATTATTTATGTAAATTGAATAAAATAATAAAATATTTTTTATTTTATTTATATAATATTTAAATATGGGGATATCGTTTTATTTTGTATACATGTATTTTAAAAGTAACCTATATGTAAAATTTATAAAATCAGTATAATTCATTCACTGTGGCGGTTACATAGATTCCAATACTGATGAACGGGCGATATGGGTCTGTATTGGTAATGATGTTTAAAATATATACTAATGGCTTGTGTTTATTGTCACAGTACTTCACGTTTGTATCTATTCTTTATTATCAACCGATGAGACACAAATCTATGTGAGCGCTGAAAAACCTCCCTTACTCTACTCTTAGTAAGTTAAACAAATCCCAAGTCCATTGGAATGAAAATTTTTAATGTTAATTTATTCTTTCAATAATAACCCACTTACGTAAAGTCGTTTTATTGTTAGAGATCTTACAATTAGTCGCTATTTAAGTGGAATGGAATATTGCGCCATCAGAGAGCGAGGACGAGTTGCGATAGGAGGTAAACTTTGACAATAAGTTTGCTACATTTTACCAGAATAGTGTTCTCAGACTGTACTAACTTCTCCGGCCTTATTTATTGAGCCAGTAGCTTTATTACCTCTTCAGTTCGCTGTCTCCAGCGACTGCTTTACACAATAGTTTTAGATGTGAAACTAATAGTTGTCTAAGTGTCTTGAAAGCGTCCAATATTGATTTAATTTAGTAAAAGTTCACTACAGGTATTTCTGTTAATTTTACCCACCCTAAAAGCAAATAATTAAGTAATTTAAGAGTATTTATCTTAAACATTTTATGTCGCCAATAAAGTATTTCAATCTAAAATTAGTTTATAAAAAAATATCAATCATATCAATAAAAATGGTTATTTAAATAATCTCTAGAAAAATTAAACGGTACACAAAATCCTTGAGAATTCACTGGTTATAATTCCTTAGATAAGCTTCAATTTGAACTAGTGAATTGAATTTTAGTAGGTCATATCTACTTTACAACATCTCTTAGGGAATTTGAAAACCCTTGTTCCTCATATTAGCTTTAACTTGTAGATTTGAAATACCAAAGAATAAGCTGATTCAGGTCATGAAGAGGTTATCCTGATCTGGATATGAGGCTGATGATATTGATCAATTGCACGTGGTACATAAAGCAAATTTTAATGGGAGATTGCCTACTGCACTCTATTTGTGTTAACAACATTCTACGGTATATATTATCATTGCACTTATTCTCGCATTCCTAAGATCTAAACAGACATTGGCATGAATATTCTACAAAAAAATGAGAAGTTCAAATTATTGGAAACAATAGAACTAAAGGCAATGATACCCATTAGTACAAAAAGCTTCTATTCTAATATTCTGTATGCTTTATTTTTGGATGAATTCCGATGAAATCTTTTATAACATTTAAATTGAATAAATTTTGACCAAAGATAGTACATGTGGCACTTTTCAGTTCCTGGAGACGGAAGTCTAGGGTAAAATTTCTTCAATACAATCCTGGACATTCTAGTGAGCATACCCTTTCAGACAAGGAGGGTTATCAGTTTATAAACAAGAGCTACGCTGTTCAACATCAATGTACTGACTCGAATCGAATTTGGCATAATCCATAGGAGACAACGGAGAATAATTCTAGAACCTACTCGGAGGTCTAAAACTCAAAACCAAAGTCATATTTGCTTAAAAATCGTATAGGGCCTAGGTATTTAAGTATTGATAAAAACATTTATATGCAATATTCCTTCAAACGTATATGTATTCTATAACACAGGTTATTTAGTGTGTTTTGAGACAATGCACGAAGTTAACGGATAGTAAATTTCTTTGATTCTCATAATTGCTTGAGTTTACTTATTGTTTGTATTAAATTACTAATTAAAAATAAAAATAATAATTGAATAAATTATTTATAACGAAACTAATGGGTTTTTTAAATTTTTATAGCAATATAACACATGCATTGCATCAATCAAATAATACAAGTTTCTAAACAATCCTAACTTACTTAAATAAGATAATGGAAGTATACGTGGAGCTCAATATATATATTAAGTTTGTATAAATGGCAATAGTCTTATTTAATTTCAATAAACATTGAATCGCAAAAAGTATATATATATACTTTTTTACGATTGTATGTATACATACATACAGATATATATATATATAGTATGTATGGCTACAATATATATATATATATATATATATATATATATATATATATATATTTGTAGTTTTTTCATAGATTATGTATGGCAAATTTGAATTACACTCGTAATATCTACCTCATTTTATGTATGTATATATATTTTATATATAGGATATATTATATATATATATATTGAGGTAGATATTACGAGTGTAATTCAAGTTTGGCCTAAATAATCAATCAAAACACTATAACAAAATAATACAAAATGATTATGGATACACTCGAGATGTTTGAGGAGGAAACCACTTTAATTAGTTTATTTAACGTGGAATGGCACTCAATAAAACCTTTACTATTTAGTTTTTATTTGGAATAAATTTGTCATTAAAATGTTGTATTCATATCTGACTATTCATATACACATTTGTAAAATCTTATTTTTTTAGTTATTACAGTTTGAACATTTTATATGGCCACTATTTTGAAACCTGATATGACATTTTCCTAAAACTTTTAATCAGTAAAGGTTTTAAATAAACTATACTTTTTACTTTGAAATTCATAGCAAATTTTGAAAAACAAATTTAAAAATTATACCGTTATTCAAATTTAAATATATAATTTTTCCTCATTGGTACAAACAGGCACTTACACTGTAAACTAAAGAAGACAGGACTATACTTTAATTCACTAGTATTACTTATTTTGACCTGACGTATACAATGTGGTTTGATTAATTAATCTAAGGAGATTCTGTGGATTATGTTCCGCAATAGATATTTTAAATGGTTGTATACATGGTATTTGGGAATTTTTAAATACTACCAAGGTGGATTACTGTTTTGAGAATGTTGAGAATGAGGTAATAAGGAATATTAATTATTGACTTCTGCCATATTTTAGGTTCTTTC
The DNA here is from genome assembly GCF_021130785.1 of Homalodisca vitripennis. NCBI lineage: Eukaryota > Metazoa > Arthropoda > Insecta > Hemiptera > Cicadellidae > Homalodisca > Homalodisca vitripennis. Next base: position 107,065,045 of record NC_060209.1, read on the forward strand.
AATTATCAAAACTTAGTTTTGTTTAATTTTAAAATAAGTGTAAAAAGCTTACATTATCCGAAGTAATAAAATGACCACGTTCATTGCGATAATGTTTGCTTCTTATATTCTTAATTTGGGATTATACATTAATAATATAAATGCACATGTAAATCCGGAATGCAGTAAGTAATCAATAAAATTGACAGATAGTTGTATAAGTACACTCAAGTGGTATTATTTCAATATTGTATTAAAGAACTTTGATTATTTTTGCAAATAAGTTTATAACTGGAAACCATCTCAAACGAAGCTCAAATTATTGGAAACACTATTTTGAAATTAATACATAATTACAATGCGTATTATTTACTTTTATTAAAAATCTCATTGTAAACTCCATGGAAAAATAATTTAATTACAATATCTTTTGTCTTCATGTTAGTTTATGAGCTTAAATTATCTCAAGTAAACGCACCAGAATGAAAACTAATTATATTTTAAGCTGTCTCGAGAGTTTCCTAAATGAACTGGAGAATGCTAAATTATAATGAGTAACATTTTCAGAACGGGGTGGCTAAGATTAGCTTCTCATTAATTTAATGAATTAGAACTTAAAAGATCAAGCATTGCTCTGAGTTCCACAGCCTTGTGTTTCTTTTACACTATCGACTCTCCCTCGTTATTCCAAAATCGCTTGGTAATGATTATGACAAATACTAAATTCATATAAAATAGATTTTACTTTAATGAAACCCCAGTAAATGTTTTCATGCATTTTCTGTTTGCAAAATATTTCCCGCCGTTATAATGTTTATTTAAATAATATATTTTAGAAAAGGTCCTGGGTTTGTGTTAGTTGTGGATAAACTATTAATCCAAAATAGCAGTTACATTTTTTTAAAGTTTAGATATCTTGGAAACAAAAAACCTTTGCTGAGGTCAAGTTTTGTTCTTTTCCCATTAGTAATTAGTTAGCCCAAATAGTTAATAATTAGTTAATCCACCTCTTCTTGAAACATTACACGACTTATGGGACACCCTGTATAATGGGTTTACAAGAGCTTAAATAGACATAGAGACTGTGTTAATATCTGAGGAGAACACTATTGATGTAGTTGTTAACACTAATTAATTATCATATTTCATATAAAATGCTTAGTTCTTGTTCTATTAACCTCTATGTTTAGAAATTTTCTTTTATTACATCAGCAATTTTGAACTAAAGGTAGGGAAATATTTTCAACATATTAGTGACGGGTTATAGGATACAAAAAACCTGACGATGAAATCTTTGGTTTTATAAGGCCTCATTCAAAAATAAACAGTATTGGAAAAATGATGTTTCAATAACTACTACTTTTTCATTTTTCCATTTCCTCCATTAAAATCATAAAGGGCTTAACATTAAAAGCTCGTGTTGATAAATTAAAATAAAAAGTAATTATTAATATGTTTTGAAATGAAATAATATTTTATTTGATAATAATAATTAGTTATAACATTACTAATACGAATTGATATGAAATGGTTATAACTTAACGAACAATTTTGGATTATTTGATAGTTCAATAGATTATTTATCCAACATTATCTAAATCACTGTTTAATTACTGAACAGTTTATAATGCAATACTCGAAGATTTATTTTAATTGTTTTAATTATTATAAATACATACATACATAATTGTTGTAGTGTTTATAAAAGAGGTTTAACATCAATTCTGCAATTTATTTCTATAAAATTATTTACTAATCCCCATTCTATGCTATTCATAGAGCCGATAACTACACTTACTACACATAACTACACTAATCACACTTTTGATAACAAGTTCTTGTATGAAGTCCACTTAATAAAGCGATGTTCAAATAATCTATTTTTACCCAATGACGGTGGCTTCCCAAACCACGTGGCACACCAACTCTGCCAAAAATCTAAATATGGATACAGTCTTAGCAAAGACACGGCGCGGTGTGGCGTATCTTTTATTAATGACGAAACGAGATATCCGAGCTGGAGTGGAAATCCTACGGGGATCGTTTTGATAAACTTAGCAATAGAACGAGTTTGCTAAATTGTGTTTGGGCGATTGTAAATCCAAAAGCAGATTACCAGTACATTTTAATTAAAGAAGTGTGAATATAGTTAGTACTGTTCTTAGAATTCTATAAAAACAATCCCATGCTTTAGGTTTATATAATTATTTTAAATTCATGTTTGCTTGAAATTAAAATGGTATAATAGTACAAATTGAATAAGTACTTTTACGTAAATGTATAAAAATGGAGTAAAATTCTTTTAGCCGAGTAAATAAACAAATCGGATACGTTAGTTACAGTTGAAAAACAATTTTTGTTTTGTATTTAGGCATTTTAAACAAAAATATGGTTTTTGGGTAACCATGAACACTCAACTGAACTGTTGCTCACGATTAATTTAGTCATGTAACTACGGACACGAAAAAACTGCAAATCTTAACAAAGTTGCATTTTACCATAACATTTATTGGAATCTCTTGAATGTTAGTGATAGTAAATCATGTATATACTCGTATTTATGTTGTTTTACTGTAAACAGTGAAAATATCTATTTTTAAATGTACAGTGCTTACAGACCTGTGGTAAAGCAAAAAGAAATATTATTTTTATTTAGTTTAGATGATTATTTTGAGTATATAGATGTGTTAAAAATCTAGATTTTATAACGTAATTTTATGGTTTTCCTGAAAATGATAATTATAAAAATCTAAAATCTTCAGGATGCTGAAATGATATACAATTAAATTTTACTTGAACATGTTTACATGAACTTACTTAATATCACAAGGAACATGCGTGATAATTTAATGATGATTAAAAGCACAAGAATAAGTCCTATTTAAAATGTTTAGGTAAGATGCTTGAATGTATAATAAATCAACATTATTATTCAAACTTAATAGTTACAATTTAAATATCTATTTTTATTTAAGTTTTCATTGAAATTTGATATTCATTCACAAAAACACGCACACATATACAAAACTAACGAAATAACATATTATTGAGAAGGAAAGTAGTTGTAACAAATGACGGGCTTGCGTATACTTTTTTCTTTTTTTAAACACATACAGTAGAAAAAGATCAAAATAATCAACAATTGTTAATAACGAACTTTAGGAAGGATTTTTTTTTATTTACCTTTACTTCGTTCTTAATTGGCCATTTGATTGCTGACGAAAAACAATTGGTATATTTTGAACGTAATAAAATATGAATTATTATTATGCCTCTTGATGTATAATCGCTATGTGTTCTAGTGAACTAAGTAAAAGAAGTTTACAGGAATAAATCAGTTTAAATACTATAGTGCTTCAACCAGGAAACGTTTAGTAAATCAAATTTCAGGTTTTTTACGTGATTAAATACTACGAGAAAGAGAAAGTAAATCGTACGGGTGACTTTATTACAAAAGCAGCTAAACATGCAATAGAAAACACTAATAAATGAACAACAAATGAGAAGTGTACAATAATATCTGTGAATTATTTTGTGTAAAATGTTGTTTATTTAAACAAATAGCTACCCTAATTAATCTATAAACAATCGTTACGAATAATAGACAATCTTGCAGATTAGTTACTAAATTAGGATATCTTGGTTACACATGTCTGTATCCTTGTAATTTAACTAAATTCATGTTGGAAAATAGTTCACCTTGAATTAAACTTTTTATTTGAAAAATTTGGAAGTTGAAAGCTGAAACATGTCAACGGTATGTTTACAACACTACAGCATATGTATTTTAGAATGAATGATTTTTATCACGATGAATAATTTTTTAAGTAAAGTTCCAATGACAAATATAACAAATAAATGAATATATAAACTATTATAAGAGAGTACTTTTAAATAAAGACATGACTTGGATTCCTCAAATAAAAATAATCATAGCTGTGTTATTGTTTAGGGAAAATATCAAAAATATGGTTTTTTAAGATAAATTTAACTATAAAAATATTATTCTATCAATAATACAATAAAATTCTTAATTAATTTAGTAATTAGTACTACACTGGCTTAACAGGAGTTAACATGTAAGAGTATTTACGTTATTTAGGATAAAGTAACATTTGAAATTTGTATCTGATTGCACAAATGAACGTTAGTTTGTGCAAACAAAGGTATACAGAAGGTATCCATGAACATATAGGTGAGGATAAGGCTCAAGGAGAAAACAATACTCTGTAGTATCTCCAGGTGATCCTGCATAATGTAACAACCCTCGATACCCTGATCCTCTCTTGCACTGATCAAGTATCTCCCTTGTATTCTGCACGGAACAGCCTTCTATTAAATAAATGGCATCAAGATTTAAATATTTGATTACCTTTTCCTTCCAGAATTACCCAATAGCGTATTGCTCAGGGATAATACTCGTATATTATTTTCATTCGGAAAAGACCTGGTTCTATTCTTGATGTTAGCTAGTTAGGTGAGATTGATTTTGTATTCCTCACAAAGTTATGCATTCCAATATTGTCATATAGGATCCCACCAGTCCTACATGACTGAAAGTGTATGTTTAAAGAAGTTGTTTTTTAACAGTTGAGTAACTTAACCAACCCTATATTAAATTAGCACTAATTTTCATATACACACGAAACATGAGCAAGATTTGAAAGTTATGAAAACCTAATATAGCTATAATTATCAGAGATAATCATTAAAATCATAATGTTTGATTTACACAAAATAGTGTATCGATTATAATTCTCTACACCTTCATACGAACAGACTTACGGATTTGTAACACAACAATCTCATATTCGCACTATTGCTATTTCTCAAGTTTAAATCACTTATCTAATTGCTTTGTTTCCAGAACTGGGTCTTAAGCTTAAATGCAATTTAAGCCTAATAATTTGAGACATTTCACTTGTTAGAAGCTAAATTACATCAATAAATGAGTTGAGAAATTAAGTTTAATGCTCAGTATGAAACACTTTCTTCTCTGATGCAACCCTGTTCTTGAATTACTTTTTTGACTAGGTGCAGGAGTCTCTAACCCTTTTCGCTAGAGTAATAAAGAATGTTTAAAAGGTAAGATGACCATTTTTATTTATTCTCACTCCTTTTATTCTTACTTTATATAAATAACGTCACTTCAATTATAACACATTCAAATGTTCATCTGTACGCCGACGATTTGCAAATATACGTTTACCACTGTTTACCAAACAAACTAGCCACTTTTGTGTCACTACTCAACTTGGATATAGAAACCATTAAATTTTTGGCAACACAACAAGGACTGAAACTAAATTAAAACAAAACGTAAGCAATGATAATCGGTAACTCGAGAGTGATAAACCGAATTAATCTTTATACCGCACCAAAACTTAAACTGAACAGTTGCGAACTGAATTACCAAAACGAACTGAAAAATCTCGAACTTACTATGAACACAAATCTTAAATGGACTGACAAAGTTACGATAACGTGCAGAAGAATTTTGCTGGCATCCACAGTTTGAAGCGGTGTGCCTTGTACCTGTCATTTAGTGTTAAGTTGATGCTCATTAATACTCTTACACTACCACACTTTGAATTTGACTCCAGCGTGTTTAGAACTATTGTATTAAATTTATTTTTAATCTCAGACGTCATGAGCATATTACACAATATTTTCAGCAATTGTCACTCATGAAACTTTATTAACTACGTAAATTCCATATACCTTTAATTCTACATTTAATCATCAAAACCAAATATCCTGTTTATCTGTCCGATCATTTCAAATTTATCTGTGATATTTCTGAACGACCTACAAGAAGGGGAGCCTAATTACTATTAATTCCAATCCATCGATCATAAATTTGTAATACGTCCTTCACTGTTGAAGCTTGTCGTCTTTGGAACGCTCTCCCCGACGATATTAGATGTATTGAGGACCGTGCACGCTTCGGGGCCGGGGTTTATTGGCCTGCTGCTGGGGGGCATGTGGGGGTGACGGGTGGTGCTGCTTGATGCTGCCATTGAGCGTCGTAAGGTGTGTTAGAGTGAGTGAATGTTCTTCACTTTGTTTTTTTTCTTGTTTATATATATATATATATTGTAAAGAAATATTGTAATATGTATGTATATATATGGTATATATATATATGTATATATATATATGTATATATATATATGTGTATATATATATATAAAATTTTGTATTTTAAGTATTGAATTCATTTTAATATGCTGATTTTACTTTAAGCTCATTTAATTTTGTGTAGGTTAAGTGATTTTCGTTATTTTATATTTAAATTATAATTTTACGATTTACCGAAATTGTATCAAACTATTGTAAATTGTATATAATTTACAATTGTAATGAGATTGAGTGTTAGAGAGGGCTTAATAGCCTTAGCCCCGCCTCTTTAATAAAGCAATTTTTCATTTCATTTCATGACCATGAACTTTCACATAAAGATTTATAGAAAGACAATAAGGTTAGAAAACATTAAAAGTATGTCAAAATGAGAGAGAAAGACTTGTGTAATTTAAGTTGGCACATAAGGTGATGTGTTAAAGTAAAAAAATGAACCCTCCTTTTCCCACACATTGAAGCCTCTCTCATATGTAATTCTTCCTTTTCTTTTCTCCTGGATAGCTACGTATCCCTCCATTGTCATGTATAGTGACAATAACCTTAATTTGCATTGCGAATGCTTACTTCATCCTACTTTCTGCAAACTCTACTGTCAGTAAGTTGTGGGCGGATCTGATAAATTGGTTATTGGGTAATAAATTCTGTTAATACTTTTCTCGATATTCTTTGTTAATTCTTTGTTTGTTTATTCTTTGTTATTCCTCAATACTGGAACTTTGTATTGAGATCTAGTATAACTAATATTTATTATTTAACAGCGTATCTACACTAGATAATGTGCTCAAATATTTTGTGCGTAAATTTATTTTCTAAACAGAAAGGGAGACTTTATATATTTCTTGAACTTCTTATATTGAATATACTCATGTTAGTCGTTTCTTGGAGAAATATAGGTATTAAAAACATGACTTTTTTCTTTCATGATCATTTATCTTCAAATACATAAATTGGAAGCAACAAACGCCCAAATATTGGTAAAGCCCTTGGTAATTTAAGTAATCGCTATAATTGTATTAGATTTTATGCAGTAAAATTGTATACTAACTGTGGAATATGATTTTATATAAGTTTAGCAGTTGAAAAATTTAGAGCCATTTTACGAAAAACCACCATTATAAACGTATTAATATAGAAATTCAAGTTTGGTTAAATTGCTTTTATATTGCAACCTGAAAGAAGTATCTCAAAACGTTAAATAAACCTTGATACAATACACAAAATGTGGTTATTGCAGCCACAGTGTACATCTGTAGCTTTAAAAGAGTAACATGAGTGTCTTACTAATATTTCTAAAATTGAAAGTAACAACTTGATTAAATGTTATGGATTTAGCACACCTCATGGGGATTAGACACAGTTTTCATCTTTAAATCACATTCTTTAAATTTCATCGGACACATTTGATATTGGTTTTTGATATTGAAATACTATGTGACCATGACCAACAGCCACTGCTGATTAGGGGTTTTACAAAGGATACTGTCTGATTCTTCTTGTACCACAGCCACCCAGTGTACTTAGGGAATTTCATTCTGTCATGTTAGAACTCCTGAAATACTGATTAAAAAAATAATTACAGTTACTCTACAAAGATCTTAATGACGAGTCTCAATGTAAGGACTGATCGAATCGCCTCCTAGAGAGCGATTGAAAGCTGAAATTGATGGTTCGACAGCCGAGAGTAACTTTTACAAATCAATAGAGGATGTTTCTCAGAAACATTAATTAATTAATTCAATCCCCGTAAGTATTGTGTAGGTGTAGTAGGTGGGTATCTAAAGAGTTAAAAATGTAGTGCAAACATGTAGTGTTGATAAATTTAAAAACAAACTGAGCTAAATTGATGTTTATGGTAATAGAGTAGCTCTGAACAGTAGATTCTGAAGTACTTTTTCAAATTATTATTCATGTTGATTATTAGTAAAATTACTTTTTTTAATTAACTCTCTCAGTAGGTATAGTCTAGTTTTTAAGATGTGTGGGTATATTTTGCTCATTTAATTAGCATAGTAGTAGTAGTAGTAAGTTGTATTAACAAGTGCTTCCTTATATTTATCGCTTGGAGTGACAGAAAACGAGGTATACTGGAGCAATAGTACATACCAATCCAGGAATAAACTAGAGTCCCCAGATGCCGCAATCAGTGCAGGTCAACTCTCGGCATGGCCGCTATGGTTTTACGTACCCTCTGCATTCCTGCGGTTTTATTGGGTTCTCTCATTAACAAAATTTATCTTGATCTCCATTTGAGTAGTAAATATGTACTGAAAAACTAAAGCTCTTTACTCTCCTTTAACAAAATGTCTACTGTGTATTAAGTTTCAAAAATCTAAACTTCCGGTTATTCCTTACTTTTAAATAATATAGCTTTACTGATTGATGCTAAATATTTTTAACTGTACATCGAATGGTTTTCGAGATAATTTTTGGTGTATAAACCTACTTGGGCATACACACAAACACATGAACTTTTCAAACTGTCCCAATTTATTCATAATATTCCCGATTAGTTAAGTTTACTAAAAGGTAAAATATTCCTACTTTGTAGGCTTCCCGCATCGCTGCATAGTTGATCACAAGTCGGTATTCGATTCAGTTATCTGTAAAACTGCTATATTACATTATATGCTCTTGCTTCCAAATCCTTGCTCGCTATACTATCCTATTTAATTGTTTCAGTCTAGGAGTAATATCAATATTAATATACCTAATAAGTATCGAATCTCTCATCAGTGAAAAACAGCAACTATATTAACTGGATTTTTTATGTTATAAAAACTGCATTTATTGTCTGGTGTATTGGTTTGTGATTCCCTTTTGTATAGTCACGGTCAAACCGCGCTACATATACATTTTCACAATTCATTGTTTACTAAGAAAAGGTAAAGAACAAACCTCTAAAGGTAAAAAGGTAAACAAACTAATTAGTATGAATTCGTCATTGCTGCCATCTACAACAAAACTTGGGTAATACTACTTGTCATTGATATTTGTATCGCTCACACTACAGACTAGACAGTTGGTATTTAGTCATGCAAATACAAAATAATGATAAAATGCGTAGGAAATTAGGTCCTGTAACTCGATCGGCTACTAAACATATCTTTACAGTAAATAACATTACTTTTAATTACCATACAGAGTGTTTTTGATGGTATTTTTGAATAAAAATACGCCTAATTTTATTCTCATATTAAAGTAATATGCATGCCAATTTCAACTATACCTGCGGATTGTGTTTTATGGATGAAGTTTGAAAAAATTAAAACATCCACAAATCTTGACAAACTTTGACATTTATAATATATAATATTTTATATATACACACATTTACAGGATCAGATTATGGTGGTTTTGAATAATGAGAACCATAATAGGAGAAAATACTAAAATCTCATAAATTCCCTTAGAAATATGCTTGAATTAAATCGATTTCCATGAAATTTGCTTAAAATTTACCGAGGTATATTAATAATATTTTTGTAATTATCTTTTACATTTTCAATAAAAATCAATTTTAAGATTTGATTTCTTTCTACTCATTCTTCTTCTATTATTATAGTTAATATTCACTACGTTTTACAAAAAGCAGAGCTAATTTAATTGAACTGAAGTCATAATGAATGAAGTAACAAAACTATTGGCAGTAATCATATTACTAACAGTATTCATAAATGTTTTATAACATATTACGATTTTTATTTTACACTTACGATTAAAACAAATGTGTTTTATACACAGTCCACAAACAAATTCTACTTATATTTTAACCTTGTTAAGATATTTATAATTTTATATTAAATCCTTTATAATATTGTAAGCCACAATTCACATATGAAATGTTTGTTTATAGTACTTACATACATAAAGTGTTACGTCGTTCCCCTCAGTTTTTTATTAATTTAATAGTATAATTACGAAAGAATGAGTCTTCACATAAGAAGGTATTATAACGTGTTAAATGATAATAATAAGCTGTTATGTAAATAATATTTGACAATTTAATTTAAAAATCAATGAGCAAATATTCATAATAATGGAAAGTTTCATAAACCACGTGTTCAATAAGATTATCTCGAATTGACAAGTTGGTCTCTAAGTTTCTAATTAATTTCAACTCCAGATAAACTTCGTGCTTGCCGCTTCCAATGATTATCAGTATTCCAATAGCAATTTCATAGCACAATGGAATTCAACAAAATCGACAAAGAAATAGTTTTAAGCCCATAATTAAATTTATGATTGGTTTTAAGAGTTGTTTACTGAATTAATTAATTGAGCGTTGAGATTCATGTATTAAAGGCAATAATAAGGCAACGATATCACTTAAAAGAGATAGCTGATGAAGCCTTAAAATAATGAAAGAAGTAAAGCAGTAAAGCTCTTTCTCCATGGAACGTTTGGATTAGTTTATCTTTGATGTTGCATATTTAAACATATTTTTCAACAAGATTAATTGACAAGTTTTATTTAAGTTGGTAGATAAATCAGACAGCTTTTGTTGGAACAGTCTTATTTTGTAACTTAATGTTTAAATTAATACAGATTTGGAGTAAAATATGTGCTCGGAAACGTTGTCAGCATGTGCCATATTTTACAGTAGACAATCACTACTCCATCTGTCAGTACTTCAACATAAAGCTACTCTGAGGAATATTAGCGTTACCTACTTCCAGTCTGTTCTCTCTTGCTAAATTCTGTTTTCTCTAGAAATATTGCTTTACGAAATGAAGTCATCACAGTTACTCTTTATTTATGTACATAAACTCATTGTAGTTATAAAAACATAATTATAAAATCATTACAAACACTGTAATATGAGTTTGTTTTAAACTCAGTGCAATAATACAAATTTTATTTTAAGAATAAATCTTGTAAAACACCTCAAAAAAATAATAGTGGCAATAAAATATGAAAGTAATTATTCACTTAATAAAGTGAAAGTTGTTCAAAGCCATTACCAAAAAATGTTAGATGCGACGAAAAATTTATGAAAACATATACTTAAGAAAATTAATCCTTTAGTTATCTGTCGGATACACTTTTACCTATCACTACTACTATTGCTATTATGAACTCCTTGCACTTACATACACTTACATACTTGTGTAATGTATAATGTTCTGCAACATATAGAAACTGAAACGAGGTTTTTTTACATTCCATAACTCAGATCTTTATATAAAAATGAGAAGCCAAACCCATTTTAGCCTTGCTCTGCTTGTTCATGAGGAGCGCATTGGCCTGTGTAGGAATCTTACAAAAAAAGAAAAGGGGTAACTTAGTACAGTACAAGGCCTAATTAATCGATAGATAACCAGTGCAACGGTTACATACAGTATTTGAACCTGCCTTATCTCTAACATAGACCAACGGTCCAATGCCCTAGACAGTTCGGCCACAGGCTCTCCCATGTGCGAATGCGGTAGATGAACCACACTTGCACTATATATGTAGCTAACATGAACATTTAATGTCGTATTTGCTACTAAATAGTAAATAGCTATATACTGTGTATAAGGATATTGTTTAATTTGAAATATGATATACTGCTTAAAACTTCATATCTAAAAGTAATCGGCTGATTCATTACAGATCGATTGGAAAACATTCATAACTTCATAACGTTTTAACATAATTTTAGGCTTAATGTGTAAAAATTTCTATTTGAAAACATATGAAACGTGCAGATAAGCTCTAAAGTAAAAGATTATTAGTTTTAGAAAGCAACCCGGTAAATCAAATAGCTACTTAGGTTTAGTACGTAACTAAATTATACCTCATTATATGTTCTTCAAGTAAATTCAATACTCCTTTAATTATTAATTTAAATGTATTAATTCCCAAGGGTTTTGTTAATTCGATTTAAATTTAACTTAAGAAACTGGTAACATATCAGAAGTTGCAACATGTTACTTTTTACGATGGGATAAATAAAGACAATGTTTTTTATTTTGGTAGAAAACAAATCTTAGTTTAAATAACGAGTTGTAGACTTTGCTTCCATTACCTACGACCCCCCCCCCCCACAGGCAGCATCTTCCTGAATATTCGGAAAAAATTGCTTTCAACTTTTGGCAACACTAAAATGTAACCATAATGTTACCACACAGATATTATGATTCGTATGAAATTAGGAAGATTGCAATTTTATGAATATATCACTATTTTAAACATAAAGAATGTGTGTAATCGTGTGAATACCAGTTATAACAGCTGACCTGTCAATACACAGCGCAACCATCTCTGATCCCTTTAATATGTAGAGTACGGAAGTGGACTCTCCGCTTTGTTGTACGGGAATAGTATGTTAAACATGGGAATATATATATATATATATATATATATATATATACTATAAACATGTATGTACACCTATGGAGTTTTAATATCAATACGAAACCTTAACGCATGATTATTACCCACATGTTTGAACTATTGTATGTTATAACATAATAACCTGAGAGAGTTAAGTAAGACTAAAAAGTATTGTTTCTAAGTCATAACAACAAATCACACATTCTTTGTGTTAAACGTTAATTGAAACATGTAGTAAGTAGTAAGGAGTTACTATTCAAATATAACTTGTTCCAGCGTGAATTTGAGAAAACCAAGTACACTAAGTACTCAAAGTTCTTTCTTGTACTCCTGTAGCTTTTCTGTCATTCACTTTTGTCAGAAAAAACCATGCAAATCGATCTTCGTCAAACTGGCTTCAGGAATTGAATTTCGACCCTTCCACAATATCGAGATCAAACTTTATCCTGAGCCATCTTGTAAGGGTGAGTTTGAGCAAGAACAGACTATTGAGTAATCCTGAATAGATAAACGTGAGTCATGATTTGAACCAAGATATCATTTATTTTATATAAGGCTTTCCCAGAGAGAATACAAGACAGATGCCAGTACTGAGGTGGGTATCGAGAGGTTTTACATTATGCACGACCAGCTAGAGCTACTACAGAGCATTGTTGCCTCCTTGAGGATTATCCTCATCTATATTCCTGGATACCTTCTGTCAGTATTTCTGTGCACGAATGAACATTTATTTTTTGCAATTAGATATTCAAGAATTTAAAATTTCTATTCAGAAATACAGTTATTACTTTCAAATTATTTTGTTAATGCTACGTCTGAGTATTAAAAAAAATAAGAAGAAAATTGAAAATTGTATTTCTTTAACGATATAAAACGAATTTATTACTTTAATAATTAACATACCATACTTAATTGATATTTTTTATGGAAAGGAAAAATGCCTATTAATTAATGCCTATTATTAATGTGAAGAATCTGCATAATATGTATCTTAGAAAGAACAATATTTTAAAAAGTTTCTATATATTCTTTTACATGTATTGCTTGGCCATTAAGACAAACACATTATTACTATTGTCTAGAATACAATTCTGGTAAGGTTACGCATCTAAATTTCGGATTTGCCACAATCAGGGTATATTTCGAGCTCTACTATTTGTTAACAATAATTTGGATATTGTGACGTGTACTTTTCTGTTTTACCTGAGCAATTGTTATGTAGAACTGATCACTCTACATAACGAAATTTTACATCCAAATGAAGAAGCGCGCATTCATTGTTGCTGCAATAACAGAACGGTCACTGATTAGACGCCAATCAGCTGTTCAAATAAAGGAGTTAGGCTAAGGTGAGCCATTACCATGCCATTGATATTTTGTCGCTTGCGTATGTCAGTTAGTAAAATTTCAGTATAATAATTTTGTCTTTACAGAATTAAATATCTACGGTAAACTAAGCCTTGGGCCTCGTAGTAAGATTGTCAAGTCCTGTCGATAAACGTAGGAAATTAATACGTTATCTGTAATAAATTAATACTAATCTAGTCTTTTAATAGTTCACGGAGATAAATAGTTGTAAATACGTGTTCATAGTGTCAAATACTGTAACCACAAATTGTTTCTGTAAATTGTACATAATTAGGCCGAGATATTATCTCGTAACAATTGCATCGTCTCTCATAAATTTCCTTACTAAACTTGTTAACTGTTCTATAAATAATTGAATCGGTAACTTTATGTCCTAATGTTTGTATATTATTTAGTTTTACTCAGAATAATGTAAAGGCAGTTGTCATGAAATTTATACCTACCATTGCCGTGAAAGTGCATACATTAATACATTATGTTAATACTTCAATACACTTTACTATAATTATTGTAATTAATTAGTTTAAGTAAGAACAAACGTAATTAATTTTTTCTGTGTCAGAATAATTATGCTTTGTGTTTAAGACCAATATTGTATATCATTGTAATTGGCAGATTCTGCGCTTTTTAATGTACTTATGTTTATACATTAAACGTTTCTTTACATTTTACTGGCCGCTGTAAGCTAAATACGAGTATGTTAGACACACCAACAATAGTGACAGATGTTGCTGTTTTAGTCAGCTGGTTTCTTTTAAGTTAAGTTTGACATTGTTTTCATGATTGATTATAAGTAGTTTTTAGTTATTTCAATGAGCCGCAGAAAATGAATAAAACTGACTTTATGAAATTAAAGTTTCAATATTGGACTGCACGGACGATACAATCGACGGCTCGTGTGTGTGTTTTGGGTCCGCCCAGTTGGTGAGTAGACTTTACACTACTTATTTCATCGTGCTCCCCTGGGAGGTCGGACTAACTCCGTCAATGTCATTGTGGAGCCTCTACCTATCGGACTAGGCCTGAATAACTGCATCAGGGTGGATCCAGTTCCGAACTTTGACAAATGGGACTCAACTTTAATTTAATGTCTAGCCATTATGTATTCATGTGAATTATTGTTTTGTAATTTTGTAGTTCAGGAATAGGGTCATCATGATTTTGGCCACTGTAATTTTGTATTAGTAATCGGAGCGCTCCTACCGTAATAATTTTTCGTATTTTTATTTCAATTGGCCAACGAGTTAAGTTTAAGTTAAGTTAAATATATATTTATTTAGTTTAAGACCTTAGCACTGTGAGAGAAATAGGCAATACAGAATGAAATATGTGAAATATTGGTTTTAATTTCTAATTGCCTGATATTTAATTTAAGTACCTAAGGCTTAGTGTCGTAAACCTAATAGTTCTTGCGTGCATTGTAGTGGTCTCGATTGAGCATACCTGAGGGCAGGAAACTGTTCCTTGTTGGAGACCTGCGACTATCACACCCCATCAACAAGGTGGCGCCCTTATTACCGAGCAAACCGTAACCATCTGGGTATCCGTCAATCTTAGTAGTCCTCTGTCACTGCGCAAGAACTTGGTTGTCCTGGCGCTCTACCAATACTCACGCCCTTCTCCACTGAGCGAGGCCGACAATATTGCTAACCCGCGAGGAGGGGTGGCAATATGTACCAAGGATACATCTGTGAATAAATTATCCTACTTTAGTTGTAAAAGTACAAATTTCATATTCCTAAACCCAACTAATTTCAAACAAGTTCAAATTTCCAGGATGTGTATTTATAATTTAATGTATGTATATATACATATATTTGTTGAACCACTACAATTTTTAAACTTATTTATTTCTATAAACTTGTTTTAAACTATATTAATAAGGCCGCATCTAAATTATACATAAAGGAGATCATATTAAGGTATATGTGATGAAAACCAATATTTTTCAATTTTTTTTCGTCGGCTTACAAATAGCCAAACAAAAGTGAACAGGAGGTCAACAAAACAATTCGCTACTTAGATTCACGCCAGTAATATAGTAGTGTTGTACAATGTTACAACTCAAACCCAACACCTAAGTCACTATATTCCCAACGTCTCTGTCCCCTCTATGCTGGGTTTTTTTGAGATAGGATCGTAAACAATTTTTTTTTTATCCACGTTGAGAACTTTTAAAGGGTTGCCTTCAGAGTTGATCTGTTCACGATGCCGCTGTTATGCTGGCAAGATGTTTTTTAGGAGACAGCTTGCGTATAGCCAATACTTTTAGAGTTATACATACTAATAATATTATAAATGTAAAAGTACTTTTGTTTGTTTTGCTTTCATATATAAGCTATTCAACCGATTGTACTTAAGTTTCAAATGGACATTCTAAGGCTCCATTGGATGAATATAAGCTTAATATTATTTCTAAAATCCTTCCAGGCTACACTCCCTGGTCTCTAAAGCAGTTAAAAATTCTACCTTGGTCTCTAAAAGTTGCGAAATATTAATTGAAAAATCCTGTTTAATATCAACTGGTCTGTGTAAATATGGTATTATGACAATACGACCATATTTTTCATTAATTTACTCACTATTTCCAATTCGTTTATAGAGTGAAAACATAATAAAAGTGACCACGCTTCTTATTTCAACAATGTAAACCAACTAATTTATTATGTATTTTACTCCGTGAACCAAATTGTGAACATGTACATGTCTGTTATTGAATTTTGTTTCCTTAGATATTGTGGGACGGCATATTTATAGTAGCTGAAGTAACAACAAACGGAGGGACTGGGCATTATAATGATCCAAATACCATTCACTCCTTTAATACAATTATAGGAAAGAAGCGAGTGCAGTGAGTCGCTGATTATAGCAAGTAGAATCATAATGCTATACACGAAACAATAAATGCAGCTTTTATGACAAAACTCGTCGATGAGACATTGTTTACATTTCTCACTGATGAGATATACGATACTGCTTAAATATGTAATTACTGATATATATCCTAAACTGGACCGAGGAAATATTATGAAATAGCGAACATGGATTGGAAAACAACAACATGTACTTTACTGTATGATGTATCATATGGATGACAACGTATGGATGACAACTGACATAATGTAAGTATTACTAATATTGATTTTAGTTTCTAATTTCCAATAACACTATCTATATCCGTCAAATAAACAGCACTGTTTGAATCCAACCTCATCACAAAATTATATGTAGGTCTATATATTGTTTCTCGGGAAAAAAGCAAATTCCTATTTTGATTTGGTAATTTAACAAATTTTAATTTGAAGTGCAAAATCTGAAATATGAATTACTCACAACCTTTCTTAACCTCTGATCCTCTTAACCATGTACACTCAACAATGGCTACCTGATGCATGATATTAGCTAATTCCTCTTAAAAAATATTATAAACCCTATCGTATTACACCACAAGTGCTTTTACTTAGAAAGCTATGAACTTCGAGTTTGGAGTTCCTCTAAACTGATCTAAAAAAGTGTATGTTACTGAGATAGTGAGAGCTTATCAATCAAGCACACGGAATGTTGCATAAAGGTTGTGGGCCGAAGCCGCGTGTATGTTCTGGTAATTGTATAAAAATTATTATCCTACACAACATAATATTTATTACATAAAATGCAAACAATAGCTTGTTACAAATTAACTATGAAATTAATCTGCTTTATTCATAGAACCGAAAAGGCATTCTTATTTTAGAACTTTATAATAGTAAAAATAATATTCAAACACTTCTGGAAATACAAAATCAATGTTTTATATGTTTAATAATATAGGCAATTGTAAATAACAATGATTTATAAAACAATAGATAAATATTTTGTTAAACCATCAAATGCATCCTAAAACTCCTCAGTTATTAACACTATTGATTATGAATTTTTGTATTCTAATTTATCAATTAAATATTATTATATAATAATTAATGGAGATTCAATTATAAAATATTCACAAATATTTACCCGGATTTATGTAATTTTAGACTTTCATAAAAATAATATATTTTATTTTGCAAATGAGTTTAACATATATTACATGTATTTTATACGTTTACTTTAAGAGATGGAGGCTCGGTTAGAGTGGAAAATAACGCCATTTAAGCTGCCTCAGGAGCTTACACTACATAAACTGAAGAAGGCAATTTTGAACGGTTCTCAAAACGTTTCTCCTAAGATTTGTTTCTGATAGGAATTATTAATGTCGATGTTGCCATAAACCTTCTCCTTTTATTTGTTAGCTTTCTATCTAAAAAAAAAAAAAAAAAAAAAAACAATCGGTGATGTAGGCTATTGCAAGCACAGTCCTGCGTGCTTCAATAAATGTAGTTATTTTCCACAAAAGCAGAGTCAGGACTTTTTAAATCTCATCAGGGCGAGAGTAGAATCCGATGAGTTTTAAATATTGGTATTATATTATGCAGTAAATTAATCAATTTTACGGATCATAATGTAGTAAATTAACAGATTATTCTAACCAGTATTCTGCCATATATTTTAGACTTTTTGCAAGGATTGTTTGACGTAACAAGTATTTTAATGCGTTAAAGTCAAGATAGGTACTAATAGCAGAGTATGAATGGATTTTGTAAATTTTGTCAGCTCCTAAATTGGAGGTTAAGTAAACTAACCTGAAAAACTCCATAACCAAGGAAAGTCTTCAGAAGCAGGGATAGATCCAGACGATGCGGTATTTAGGACATTTACGTTAATAAAAATAAGAGTAAATTGATGGTTCAGCTAGAACACAAATCATTGTAAAACACTACTAGATTAGAAGACCTTTTCGTAATTTTCTTTAATATATATAATGTTGTATGTTATTATGGTTTATATTTCCCTTTTTGTCTCCTTTAAGAATCTTTCTTTGACGTCAACTTTTGATATTTCAGATCATAAGCTTACATAACGGATTGTGTTAACGTTTCGTTAAAGCTGTTATTCTACTTTGAAAGCATGTGGAACACATAAACATGCTTTACCGAATAAACAGGATATCAATTCAAACAGCAAGAAAAATATTTATCATATCTATCTTCTATGATTTGCATAAGATAAATTAAATCTAAGTTTATCCCGGTTTCCGTAATCATGAACCCGGTTTTGAAAGAAACCACGAGATTGAATCTTATTGCAAAGTTTGGTCACCAAGTAATTTCATATCTAGATCAGCTTGGCGAGTTTTCAGCTTCTGACATTTATTGAGTGCTAAGAGATTGTAGGATAGTAATAAGAAGAATGTATGTAAGTCAATGATAATACGATTATGTTAGTGTTAATTTCTGTTATAAAGTGATCAACCATTATAAACCATTATAAAAGTTGCCAAATATAACAATAATTTTTAATCTGAACAACATTTAAACGTGCGTTTAATGAATTATATTAAAGCTTATTTTAGTTTTGAATATAATTAGTCTATTTAGATAAATAGACGATCATCTGTCTTAAACACTGCTGTATAACGTATAATCCTTAAACACAGGATATAACAGCAAGTTAAACCCTAAGTTCCGGAATAGAAAAGTAGATTCCTAGCTCAGTTCAGACTCGCGTTAGTGTAAGAAACATAAATGACAGCAAATTCAGCACCGATGATTAGCGAAGGAACATGCATTAAATTTTACAATCACGGAATCAAAAGGAAACAAAATAAAGAACACAGTAGATGGTTTAGGATGACTGTCCTTTCCGCTAAGCACTCCCAAAAACAATAAAGCCTAGCTTAAGCACGAAAGAATGGTGTTGACGTACATCAAGTGACCAACTCGGCCTCGAAACTAATGATAAATTAAATAAAAGTAAACGTGAACACCACTTCAATCGAAATCGCACTTAGCTCAATTTTAGGTTGAAAGTAAGAAACGCTGGTGCCAACGTACGCCAAGCCACCTATTGGCATAGAAAAGAAACGGTAACTAAATAAAAATAAATATGAACACTAGTTCCCATACACGATTCCTAGCTCGACTTCAATTTCAACAGAAATTTTTTCATAACATAATGAAATACAAAAATAATAAAAGGAGACATCCAGAAAAAACGTGTAAGTTTTTCCAAAAATAGAAAAACTGTAATAGGTATTGCTTAAAACCGTTAATTATGCATTTTTGTTCTAACCTGGATTATTATTTGTTTAATAACTTTTATTCAAAGTAGTATAGAAGAACTATAATAGAAATATATATATATATATATATAATAGAAATATATATAATAGAAATATATATATAATAGAAAAAAAAAAATATATATATATATATATATATATATGGACTGCATATACCACTAAGTTTAACATCCATGTAGGTTTAACTGAATTTGTTACTCATGTATAGTTATTTGTGTTAGTGTTATTAATTATATACTTCTACACTACTTTGTATAAAAGTTATTACATATATATATATATATATATATATACATTATTACATATACATACATAGGCATATTGTAGTAGTTAGTCAGTGATTATGACGGTGGTTATGAGATGGGTTCTTGATTGGTTGTTACTGAATGTACTGTAGAAGTAGGCTAGATGTTATTGGAATAATTTGGTTGCTGTTAGTTTTTAGTTTAGTTATATGTAAGTCGGTCTGTGGTGAGGTGGACGGCCGATACTATCATTGAGCTCGGGATATCAATTTATTGATTAGAAATTCTGTACCGGATGTGTCAAATGCTGTGATGGTGGCCGCTTATTATACTACAAATGTAAGCTTTATTGATATATTTGGTTAAGGGTGCTCACTCAACTAGATAAGTGGTTAGTGTACTCTGTGTGATCTCTCAAGCGGGCAGTACCACAACTGAATCTCAGGGTATCAAATTGTCGGCAGGAATTATCTTAACTATCGCATAATGTAGTGGTGATCGCTTATTATACTGCATGAGTTGGCTGCTTTCCTATTGCTGGTTGAAAGTGTCTACCTTACCAGGTTATGATTTGGTGTAGGCAGTGTTGTCTTTGTTTTTATTTAGTTATCTTTAATTTATTTAGGTTTTATATTGGTTTCATATGAAATTGATTTACACAAGTTTGAATTTTCTCTTTTCTGTATTAGAAATATATAGTATTGTTGTGAGGGCCGTTTACTATACTGCAGATGTAAGATTCATAGATATTACTAGTTACGGTATCACTAAACCAAATTATCGGTTAGGGTACACCATGTGAACTTTCAAATGGCCAACACCACAATCGAATCTAAGGGTATTAAATTATAGGTTATAAATAACTAAAGTACTGAGTATTGTGGTGATGACTGTTTGTTGTACTGCAGGTGTTGGCTACATTGCTGTTTGAAGATATTAATTCTACCAAGTGGTTTTTTGGTGTAAGCAGTGTAGCCCTTGTTTCTGTTAAATTCTCCTCAATGTATTTTAATGTAATATTGGATATTTCAGTTGTTAAATTGTTTGACATTGCCAATTGAGTGACAAGCCATTACTGTATTATGATTATCAATAATAATGCTAGGCTTATATAAAATAGCTACTTATCTGTAGTTATTTATTTGTAAGGTTCTTAAGTTATTAACTGATCCTGTTAAACAGAGAATAGGAATATTCCTGGAATTATGTCTATTGAAATTAGTTATAGTTCTTTGTGTAGCCATCAGGTTTGTGAAATGATATGATAAGCATAACATAACTAAATATGCCATCGTCCTTTTGAAGCTCCCACGACAAAAAAAACCTTTTTGGATGCTCGGACTTAAAAAATGGTAGCCCATGTACTTAAATAATGTCTCTGGATTTTGGACTTGCCGGATATAAAATCACCGGCAGTATTACTGCTGGGCTTGACCTTCAGGATAGAGAATGGTACGGGTTCATAGTTGCAATAACTAATTAATGAGATGTGTTAGGAATCAGTTAATAACTTACATTAACTTCAAATGTTTTTCAAACATTGAGGTAATCAAAAATTTAAGTAAAATCAATCTGTTCAAAATTTACAATTTTTGGAGCAATTCTACTATAAATCTAAGATAATGAGATTAGGAACGGATCACGTTGTTCGCACTTATTATTAATTGTTTTAAATAGTCTTTAAAGCCTGGTTAGTTATTAAAAATAGCCTATATGAACACCAACACAAGGAGACACAAACACTAGGAGACACAAACACAAAGTAACACAAACACTTAAAGAAAGTAAATCAGGTTTCAGGGTAGGATTAAATAAATGCATCACTAGCTACTTTATTTACGATTGAAAACAATCACTTTTTATTTTGAATTGTTCTAAGTTACTCGTGCTAATGCACTGCAAGTTTAACTTTTAGGTTATGTTCATATTCCCATAACCTTCACAAACCAAGGTTGGATCGGAACGGAACAGTCTGTAAGTGTAACCACCGTACGCTGTAGTTTTGCGATTAACAGCTGGTACAATACAGTTTATTGTAATCCGGAGATACCAGTGGGGGGAGTAAGTTAGAAAATTCATCCCCTTCCATGAATACTGCATATGGTATACCCTCACGTGATTCTTAAATCAAATCATTTTAAGTATGATAAAGGTAAGCTATGATAATTAATCTAGAACTGTAATATAACATTGCTATGGTTTGCAGGTAATGTGCCGCTGGTCTTTAGATTAATTTGATTGGAGGCAGCAGTATATATGGATAAATAAGTAGCCACTTTTTGATCACTGTCATGGATTTGCCCACTTGTGCCACTAGTAAACTCAATAGATTTTACTTTTCTAGCAATTTTGTTATATTATAATTTTATTAGTTTTTCCACCAGTATATCACAAAAAGGTTCTAACTTAGCGGGGCCAAACACATGTATGATTGGGTGAATAAATAAATTCAATTCTATTCTAATTCTATTCTACATACATTATATATATATATAAATATATATATATATAAAAAAATATATATATATATATATTTATTTATTATGTCTTCTGTATATATAGAAGCCATAATAATAATATCACTAACAAATTCACATTCATTTACATAGAGTACTCGTATAGGAGCCATTCGTTAAACTGAGGATGCACTGTTGAATTTGGATAGAATAAAAAAGAGCCGAACACAATTACTGTAAACTGGAATGGTCACAGCACTTGCGCTCTAGCGTGAAATTGGGGCTTCACTCTGAGAGCCGGGTTTGATTCAAGTGATAACATTGTGCCCTTCCTGGCTTTGGTTTTCATGATTTCCTGAAGTTGCTGGTTTAATATTACTGGTTCATCCTCGAGAAGTTAATTAAAAATATTAAAATGTCATGATGCTGATTTAGAAAACACTAACAAGTTTACAACTGTATGATCAACAAATAACATCAAGTTAAAATTTTGCTCTACTGGGATTAGTTTACAACCATAACTCACAGCTTTATTTAATATTGTATATATATATATATATATATCACACACACACACATATATATATATATATATATATATATATACACACATACACTATGCTAGTTTCCTAACACCTTACATGATTTATCCATTACAAATAAGTTTTATCATTATATAGTTCAAGTACATAATTTAGCCTTTAGCCTAAGCATTGATGCAATGTGCGGTGTTGTTTCCATATTATTAAAGTGCCATACAAATGTCTTTTTTGAACTAAAAAACTATATTGAGATTTAACAACTCAACGTCTTATGCAGTACACAACTATTTTGTTAATTAATTAATAGAAAATATAATTACTAAATTGTCTCTTTTTTATTCATAAGGAGTATTTGTCAAAATCTGTGTATTTGCCGAAAAAAACAATAATTTTGAGTTAAACATATACAATTTAGCTTTAGAATATAGTGTTAATTTTGAATACTTAACTTGGCATTGTATTAACTGACGTCCGTAAACATTTTACTTCGTATGTAAAACACTTTTAAAACTTTGTAAACGAATATGTATCATAATGGAAGTATTCCTTGCGTTTGAAAAAATGGATGAGATTAATAATATTTATTGTTTCTTGATTTTATATTTTATCAATTTTGTTGTAGTTTAATTGTTTGGTTTAAAATTTGTTACATGTGTTTCTCCTCAACATGGTGTACCGTACCATATTCAAAGCGAATTTGAGCAAGGCAAAGTATAGGCTTTTTATGAAAGCGTTGCTATATATACACTATATAATATACGTATATTCCATTCTTTAACGTGTTTATAATATTAATAAATTTATTTTATAACAGGTTACGTAGAAATTGATTGAGGTAAATATTAATCTCTGAACAAGTTTTATACGATAAGAAATATAAATTATTAGGCTTTTTGTCTAATTCAGTCAGGTTTTCAGTGAGAGACAAGAACTTACTGTTAAAAATTTAATTGTTAATTGTTTAAACAAATGGGTAAATAAAACAAAAATTTCGGAAAATCTTTTGTCAGTAAGAGGTCCTTTACCCGCAGGTTAGTGAGGCGGTAGAAGGCATCCAGCGAGACGGTGCAGTTGTTCATGTGCAGTTCCTGGAGTGTACTCTCCACAGGCTTGAACGTGTTCATAGACAATCGGATTTGCTGTAATGTTAAATGTGTATTTTTAACTTAAAATCAATGAAAACAACTTTATAAAAAGGAAATTTTACTCCGGTTGGTTTAGGTTAAGTTGGAGCATAGGGTTTAAGGTGGATTAAGGACTACCTAGGATAGAAGGGAGTAGGAATGTAAGGGCTATCAGGATACTAGTCCAATGACATTTGAGGCAGTGTTGCCATATCGATGCTGATCACCAGCTGATCCCGTTATGGCCTGGATATGGGCACATACTGGCTCTGCTTGATGTATATGAATGTAAACTAGATGAGTGAAATCAAATGTACATTTATTTGTTTACGGTAACAGCTGATAATGTTTGTTTATTGCAACATATTTTGAGAGAGACCAATAATTTTCACTACAAGTAAAACTGGCAACAGTGTTAGGCGCAGGGTGTAGATGAGGGTTCTGATGAACCAGTCAAGACATGCTGTTGGTATGTAGATTAAATGGTGTCGTTATATATGTTCATCTGACGTCCTAGAAATACTCGTATGTTTCGGTGAGGTCTATATGTTTTAACAGCCGTGTTATGGCGAGTGGTCACATTTCCCCACCACGCTAGGTACACACGTGCTTGCCGCGTGACCAGGGCGTAGGACCTTGGCGCGTTAGGAGATTTTTTACGTGGCTCCTTCCTCAGTAGGCCTATTCACGTGTGTAAAGAGCCCCAACCATCGCTCTTTACGGTGGTAGCCATTCCATGACAAATCTGCTACCTCCCAACATATTTTTTTTGTACCCCCCGACGAGAGGACTTCTCAACTCAATGCCAAAGCCCTCTCTCAGTGAGAGTAATTTTTTATTGTTTTTTTTAATCCATTGCAAGTTCATCAGGTCACTATACTCGGAGAAGTCTTTCAATTCACTCTACTAAAAAACGTAAAAAGGGTCTTTGTACTTATTTTGATTCCTCCTCCGTGTACATATTCAAAGCAAACACAAAGTGATCCTCAACTCAATGCAGGACCTCTCTCTGTCTCTTTACTAATAATACAAGGAGATATACTAAATGCCTATTACTGAAGAAACTGCTCAGGTAGTTTTACTATAGTTGCTGTCACAATTAAAGGCCCTATCAATGTTTCCACATTAACGAATGTCTTCTCAAGCGCATCATCAAACACGTAAGAGGTTAATTTAGATGCTGCCATGAAAGGTATAATCCCTTCTTTGGCTATACCTTGATGTTTAATTGTAATTCCAAAGTGATCAGTAGGTGAGGCTCCATCTTTTATATGATCGACAATGTACTCTGAAAATGCTAGGGGCCAATCTATTGAGTCAATGGGAGAGGTCAGTATAAACGTTAGTTCTTCACGTGTGGTACGAAACCTCTCACTTCTGTTAACCGTATTTCTAGATTCAAGCTTAAGGAAGGTTGCCATGTTAACGCTCTGAGTGCTCATTTGCGAATGAACATGAGACGAGTCAACTACAAATTTATAAATAAAACTGTTGGTATCCACCTGTAAGCCTGTGTAGTGCATGTGAGTGTTTGAGAGGCATAATTATTTAAAGCTCCTAGACATTCTGATTTTGCGGTGAAATTACAGAGTGAATAGTGTTTGATGGATATGTCAGCGTGTATGTATTGAAGTGGACCTGAGATCACACATAAGAGCATATTTAAGTGACGTAGAAAAATCGGTATAGTAAAATGTTTGTGATAATTGACTTTATCCATACACTGGAAGGTATTTATGTTATTAAAAACAATAAACAAATATAAAATGCTAACATTCGGGAAAATAACTATGTAATGACGTATCTAACAGTTTGCTGCATCAGAGGGCTTAAGAAGAGAGAAATCAGCGTTTATCGGCTCCGTCATCAGTACACATTCAATGTGGTCACTATATTACACAATCACGGTCCCAGGACTTACAGAGTTTAGGCTTGCCTTAGAGACCTCATTCATGCTGAGCCGTTCGGAGCATAGACTTGTTCATCTCCATGCCCAAGTCCACGCATCCTACTGAGTTCCCACATTCGCTCCTTCGAATCAGTCTCACCCTCCACACTGTCCAAGGGTCAACCTCTCCCGGGCTTACGGGTTTTAAGCCGGCCGTGAAAGAGGTCGAGCTGCTCCAGGACTTACAAATTTTACGCCGGCCTTAGAAGCAGACGCTCCTTCGACGCGAGGGTGATCAAACATTAAACATTCACACTTACGTGACATTTGAAGGTAAAGATGACGGGGGCAGATATACACTCAAAACACTTGTATTTTGCACTTTCGGCCAACCACCCAAAGAAGGGTCTGGAGTGCAAAATTATATGTAATGGTTGCAATAATACAGTACAATATCTAGTATTTAAAAATTTCTTTTGTACGTAATTGAAATACCTGTATAATAAAATAATCTCAAATTTTTACTCATGGTCAGCTCTCATCACATAATTCAATAGTAGTACACATCTGAAGGAAGCGTTACAACGAACGTTCGGCCACAACCAACGGATGTGGTGGGTTATAATTACATTTATTTTCTCTCTATGTATGTCTCAGGATTTGTAATGGAATTTTTAACGTTGTGATTGGTGAATATGTAGTTTTTTTAAACATGTTAGAATATTAATTTTTGTTTCTTAAATCCAAACGGTACAGTATCGTAGGGTCCTTCGAGTCTCCTTTTGGGTCCTGTAATTTTAAAAGACTTCGTTTCTTTGACTGTAACAATGTCTTTGTCCTTGGTTCGTCTTATTCTGTTCTCTTCGATGTCCACTGAGTCAAATGAATTACTCAGAACTAATGCTTTCAATGTTTCGAAATTTAATTTTTCACTAGTTTTTAAATTTAGAGTAAGGCCTTTTATTTTACAAACTTCAACTAGTGCGTTTTTATTTGTTGACCAGACAAGATAGGCGTAGGTCTTGGGGCCTCCGGAAACAAATTCTACTATGTATGACCCTGGACCATAGTCAGCCAACTCGTCGGTCATTTCGCCCAAGTAGTCCCCTGTGGGGACCTTGTGCATACTCTCCCTGTGTACGTAAAGGACACTGTCTGTATCATAGTAAAGAACTTGCCTCCCTAACTTTTCTAAGTGTTCATACAATTTTAATCGAGCATGTGACGTTGTAAATGCTGCAACCACAACATTCACTGTCCTTAGGGCCTCTGCGGCTTCTTCAATATGCTGCCAGTTGACAATTAGTACAGTATCGTTAATAATTTGAGTAGTATTTACATCTATTTTAGGGTTGGACAGCAACTGAAAGTATTCAAAAGGGTCTCTTATGATTGATGTTTTTGTCTGATTTTCCCTTTGACCAAATTTACCCCAGAAAGAATTTAACATCAATTTAGCAAGGGAGCGAAGACCTCCGTTCTTTTCAATTTTGAAAGGGTCAAGTCTGACACCTTCGTGTTCATAATAATTTTGAACGTACTTAGCCTTGTCCTCTTCAGTGAGACACCAAGAGGGGTAGCCCGGTGCCTCCTGTTTAATCTTGAGAAATTTGTTAATAAAATCCGTAAAAAGACCACCGTCTTCGTAAGTAATAATTTTATAATCCCAAAGCTCGTACATTTCTAAAATTTTGTATCCTTTTTCTACAGCCTTGCGTATTTCCTGCATTGTCCATGTCCCTGTCAATGCTCTTTCTTCGATGTTATGGTTACGGTCTGTGTTTAGCATTTCTAGACCACATGTACGGCATAAAACAAACATTAATTTATTGTTCATGCGTGCTGGAAGGACGGGGTGGTACAAATTTAGTGGAGGCAATACTTTACATTTCATGAGACCTTCGGCCTCCATGCCTCTTTCTCTACACTCCTTGTCCCCTACATATATTTTTGGATGGGATAAAACGTAAGGAGAAAACTTATTGACAAACGGGTACAAGGAGCAAACGTCTACATACTGAATTGTTTTCCCCGTCCCCGCACTTGTGATAAGATTTTGCATTGCCTGTCCTTCCCCCGAAGAAGGCATCTCTGGGATTGAGTGGGAGTGTGCTTAGAATGGGGAGAAAATTTAGATAATCCAATTGTTGTTCTTTCTTTAAATGATTGAATTTACACTCCCACATTTCAATTACTTCATAGTCAGATGCTCGGAGACGAGCCATTTTAGCTTTGGTTCTCTCGAACCTTAAGTGCAGGGAGTCGGAAGGGTCCTCTTTGAGTGGTTCTTCTCT
This sequence comes from Homalodisca vitripennis, assembly GCF_021130785.1. Taxonomy (NCBI): domain Eukaryota; kingdom Metazoa; phylum Arthropoda; class Insecta; order Hemiptera; family Cicadellidae; genus Homalodisca; species Homalodisca vitripennis. Next base: position 107,093,560 of record NC_060209.1, read on the forward strand.
ATTAAATGGAAAACATTTTGGGCACCCATGGAAATAACAGCCCTGAAATTCATAGATTCGTTCTCCGTCAAAACCGTCTACTTTTAATCCCTCAATTTTAACTTCTCTGTCCCTCCCCGCATGCTGAATGCGGACACTACGCTGTTCTTCCTCCCAGCTCAGCCATTGTAAAGCAATAGGCGATTGGTTATCAACCATACGGTATCCGTTTTTAGGAACCAGGCCAATAGTGTTGGGTTTTAAGAAATTCCGTCTAAACACCAGATTACAGGCGCTGGCAATGGTGACGGCTTCCATGAACGGATCTACATTACATTCTTTCAAAAACATGTTTCTAAACTTAATACACGCTTGCGCCAGTATCTCCACATCGGAGATACAGTACTCGACCAACTCTTTTTGAAAGTCAAAAACTACATTTTGGTTAATTTGGTCGTTGTGCCAATTTTCAAAATCTTTGTAAGTCTTTTCAAACATTGATTCAGGGCAATACTACTCCTTGGGTGGTATGGGGCCTACATAATTTTGGTTTGCCAAAGTGTTGAAAAGATGAGGGAAGTAACCCTTCTTCTTCTCCGGGGGGAGATCAAAGGCTTTGGGTAGTGCAGAGAGGGCCATGGGGAAATAATTTAGCGAATCGATAAATCTGACGTTATCCAGTTCCATAAGAATGACTTTAGTGCCACGCATAATTAGCTCTGGAGTGAATTTTGTTTGTTCGAGAACGTACTTTAACAGAAATTGAAAATCAAAACCCTGACCATTATGAGCCATTACACATATATTTCTGAATTTTTTTCTCTCCTCCATTACGTAATTCATAAATTGATTCACAGGATCACTATCAAAGATCTTTGTTCGGTGTTTGCACATTTCACAAGATTTACCATTAATACATTTCCAACAAAATTGTTGAGAAACACAAAGGTTAACTTTATGAACTCTAGATTGTTCCGTTAAAATTTCATCTTGACGGGTCTCTAAATCAAAGAAAATGAAAAGAAAGTCTTTGGTTTTTGGGTTGTTTGTGTCGAACCGCATGTAACATTGATGGTTTGGGGGCATGAAATCGTTACAGATTTTGCAAAAGACTTCACCGCATACATGTTTAGTTTTACGACTGTTCAAAAACACAAGTCTTTGGCACTGTAAGCATTTTTTTACCGACTTACAACGTTCACTCTTATGAGCCGCAAAACAGTTCTGATTTTTCATGGTCATGTTACAGTCAGGGCACAAAATTCCCCAATGCTCCTCTTTACACGGTGGAGATAGGGTCTGACACGCAGGACAGATATTTGAACACCTGTGTAAACCTTTGTGGTCGTAAGGGACATGGCATGCTTGGCAGAAAAAATGGCATGAAAAGGCTGCAGTGAGGGATGTGATTACATTATAATGGCCTTCGTGATACAACAAGTAAATTTTGTACAAAGCATCATCGTTACTACCTGAAAAATACACATCTCGACCCTTATTATCGTAATTATAAACTGTAATATTGTACTTTTTGAGGTGGTCTTGAAATTTTGAAAGTTCGGGGATCCCAGCTCCCTGTTCAGAATTTGGACCCCGGCTTTAGTCATCAGTTTTTGGGCTCTAAAAGTTTGTCGCTTACCCATGTCCTGCCTTATTGCTTTGAACTGAGGATCTTTTTTGGCATAGGCTTTTGCTACCACTATAGCTCGGGGCAGACACAGACTATCACTATTCTTAATAACTACGATACCTTTACGTGCTTTACATTCTTCTTCAAAGTTATTATACAAACCTGGTCTTACCCTACCACTACCTACTGGAATATTGGTGCGGGTGCACTTAACTCTAAATGTGTCCATGGACTTAATCGAATCCGTATTACTTTGGATAAGTTTTCCAAATATATCCCAAATTATATCCCCGTGAACTTGATTTGCAGGTCTATAAGCGATATATCCGGAATCTTTGGTCCTGAAATTCAGAGAATCTAAAGTGAAGCCTAGGTAGTCATATTCGGTAGTACCGGCTTTCGCCTTTTCGACAATACTCCCAAAACCCTTTTTAATCCAATCAAGTTCGGACACTCCTTTGGGTACTGGGTTAAACTTGAAAACTGTTTCTGACCCATATGTTTCAAGTAACTAAACCTTCTACAGTAGGTTTAGCTCTAAAATAATACAGCAAGCAGCTTTGATACAAGCTTTTGGAATGGGTGTTGACTGTTCAACGTCACGTCTAAGAATGACAAGAAGACCACGTCACGCACTTAAGTAAGTGTAGGAGTTGCGCATGCGCAGTAAACTGTTTTACAGTGCACTGTGGTATGATGTAATAACCGAAATAAATTACACAAAACTTGATTATAAATACGACACACAAATAAATGAATGAAATCTATGTTGGATTTGTCACTACGATACAAACACAGTAACACAACGAATTAACTTGTTCACTTTCAGAGAAACACAATAACACTGTATTAGATTTAATAACAAAGAAGCAATAGTATAAACACTTTAAGAACACACACAGTGTAAAGGAGTTTAATGTCTGTGATCGCTAAATAAAGCACAAGCACTTAATAAACTGAAAATTTAATAAAACTCCTATAAGCTAATTTACTTTTATAAAATTAATATGATAGTAAAAGAGCAGTTAATAAATATAAAACACACTAACACCGCTGACTCACTGTAAGAAAGCGTCACTGTAGCATTAAAAATACAACCACTCAATAACACTAAAATAACACTGAGCAGAGCACTCAACACACGTCCTGCCTCTTTGACGTCCACTGAAAAACTGACGAGAGAGAAGAATGTTGCCGCTTTTATAGGGAGCCGACCAATGGGAGCTCTGGGACACTAATTTAGACCAATCAGGGACGCGCTTATTCCGACCAATGAGGTCTCTTAAAATTGCGGTTGCAGCTGTACCGTTACTCGTCTGGGTTTTTACAGGTAACCGCAAACCTCAATCATTGCGTCCGGTATGATTAACTAAATTCAAAGTATACGAAGCGTGACACGTTTTTGAAAATAGACTATAAATAAGTTAAAGCTCTTTACATCACACTCGGGAGAAAAATTAAAACTTATTACACACCGAATGCAGTACCTATGTATTATTCCGGCTGTATTCAGGATGGCAGATATCCCGTGCTGTACTGAAGGTATTATAATAGTTATTAGTTTTAATATTGTTGTAGAAAATGAATTATCAGAGTCCGAGGATGCAGGTAACCGCAAACTGTCGGTCACGAGCAGTGTCTTGATCCGGTGCAATGAGTAAGTCACTGTGGTCGAGATTTCATAAAGTGCTAGCATAGATTATAATATAAACATTAGTATATCGCTGTATAATATTGATTTTATGTAAACTCGGGGTCTCGAGACGATTGGACTAATACCTCTGTATGCGTCTCTTTATAAATAAATTAAAGTAAGGGAACAGCTAGGAAACCGGAGTGAGGTATGATGGGTCTTTAGATGTCCAAGTATAAGCGACAGATATAATTACACACGGTAAAGCTTAAATTGCATGGGATGGTACTCCGTATTAAGCTACGCTCGCTTGATATTATGAAAATGAGAGCCTGTCCGTTAGAAAGTGATGGTGGATTTAACGTGAATAAAAAGTTGGAGTGCCGTAAAGGGAGGCGTGGATTAAGTGAAAACAAAATACTTGATTAATATGGAAACTAAATGTCCAAGCAGTAGCTGAAATAAATGTATGGTGCTTTGTTAATAACGAAATACGGTTCTTTTAATTGCCGGTTACGTCTGCTTGAGAGTGGGGTCCCGAGGTGAAGTGATAGACATCCAAGTGAAAGGTAACAGAAATTAGGGTTCCGTGATGGGCTGCGTGGAATAAGAGTATATGAAGTACTTCGTAGACATTAGATGTCCAGGTATTGAAACATATGCACGGGCACTGATCGGCAAATAGTAGTCGCTCAGAATGTATGCCTCGTGTTATAAGCTGTTAGCTTGAGACTAGGACCTCGGGATGAGAACATCCTGTTGGGAAAGTACTCGGTAAATATTAGCATTACACGTTCAGGTAATGTATGAATATTTGTCAGTAAAATGAGAGTGCCGTGTTAGGCCCCGTTTTTTTTAATGGGGATCTCGGGAGGAATATGTTGAACCTCCCCACAAAGGTAAGGCTAACTAATATTGTGCGATGTGTTCGGTAAATACTCGTATATGGAGATTAATACGGTAAAGGTGTTAACTAAATGTGTGGGAACCAGTACAGGGTATTAATGGTGGGAAGACAATTTTCGAATGTGACGCTACGCGTAGTAAACACTTTAGAGTGTGGAGTCGTGGAGTATGTGTAAGGGCTAAGAGACGTGGTGAACGACATATATGGATGCCTGTTGGACTTTGTGGATACTAGTCGGTAATGTGTAGGTGGTCTAAAATTGGGTATGGGTGATACCCCTGGGTACTACGGGAGGTAGTTGGAAAGTGTTGTTGTCCCGTCAGTGTGAGAGTGAGGGCCTGAAGACGCTTGGGTACACAAGAGAGGTTGCAGGCTTTAGGCGTATACACACGTAAAGGTCGGGGAGTGAGAAATCATAGTATGTGCAATATCCGTGGATAAGAGCCGAGGTATGAGAGGTAATAGGAAGTGTGAAGCCTCTACAGGATCAGTTAGAAATGCAGATGTAGGTCTTAGCATGGCCAGGACACGGAGATTGTAGTCCTATTCGATACATTGATCGGTAAAATGTAGATGATCAAAATCTGGGTATAGGCGTTACGCCTGACTAGGAGTGCAAAGTGTGGGGCCTCGGTAGGGTGCGGATGAGGGCCGAAGACGCTTGGGTACACGAGAGAGGTGGGAGGCTGTAGGCGTATACACACGTAAAGGTCGGGGAGTGAAAAATCATAGTATGTGCAATATCCGTGGTTAAAAGCCGAGGTATGAGAGGTAATAGGAAAGTGTGAAGCCTCTGCAGGATCCGTTGCCCAAAAAAGGATGTAGGTCTTAGCATGTCCAAGAGACGGACGGTTGTAGTCCTATGTGGTACATTGGACTGTAAAATGTAGACGATCAAAATCTGGGTATAGGCGTTACGCCTGACTAGGAGTGGAAAGTATGGGGCCACGGCAGGGTGCGGATGAGGGCCGAAGACGCTTGGGTACACGAGAGAGAGAGATGTGGCAGGCTGTAGACGTATACACACGTAAAGGTCGGGGAGTTAGAAATTATAGTATGTGCAATATCCGTGGTTAAGAGCCGAGGTATGAGAGGTAATAGGATAGTGTGAGGTTTCTGTAGCGACCATTAGAAATACAGGTGCAGGTCTTAGCAAGTCCAGGAGACGGGCGATTGCAGGCCTATGTAGTACATTGGACTGTAAAACGGTCAAAATCCGGGTATGAGCGATACGCTCGGCTAGGAGTACTGGAGGCAATCAAAAAGTGTAGGGTCTCGGCAGGGTGAAAGCACACGTTTAAAAGTTCATCATTCATCCGATAAAAGGTAGGCGGTCAGAGTACCGATTTGGGTATAAGTTGGAACCCTGTGAGGGACTGTTCAGGTGTAGGTCTGCAAGAGACGGGGGTATAGATGGGCGGCTAGGTCCTGGAGTGGAGTGTTATAAATAACAGTGTGGGCAATATATGTGGTTAAGAGCCATAAGTATTGGAGGCAATCGAAATGTTTGGGCAGGGGCCGTTAGAAATGTGGGTGTGGTTTTTCATGCGCTCCGGTACTCGAAAAGATGGGTGACGGAATATGTCGTGCATGGCCGGTAAAGGTTAGGCGGTCAAAAACCGGGTATGGGCGTTACGTCTGGCTCGGAGTATGGGAGGTAGTAGGACAGTGTCGGACTCCGGTAGGAGCCATCAGATACGCGGGTGCGAGTGTTAAGACTCTCAGGTACTCAAAAAGGTGAGTGTCAATAGACGTCGACACGGAACCTGTGGACGGGTGGTTAAGCAGTACAGAAAGTCAGAGATAAAGAGGTGTGTGATAAACAGGAAGTCTAGGTTGAGATAAGTCGTCGGAAAACAGGAAGTCTGTGGTTAGGAAACACCGAAACGTATCTCCCATAAGAGACAATGTTAAAATAACTCCATAAGAGCCCATGTTAAAATAACTCCATAAGAGCCCATGTTACGGCCAAAGGGGCGCTAGGTCTACTGTGAATGCATTTACTCAAATGTGGCGTGTAATTTTAGTTAGATGTAACTGACAACTGCATCAGTAACTGTAAATATTTAATTCACACTTTTATTATACGTGATTTCTTTCCAAAAAAGTATTTTAAAATAAACCGTATATTAAACTTTAGGCCATTGTTTTCCTACTTTCCGAAAGCAATGTTTTCTTGACAGTATCGCCTCCAATGCAGAAGAATTGGTTTATTGCCTGTGAAAGCAGGAATTGGACGAACTTGGGACTATCAAAACTTTGCAAGAACGTTGAAGACATTTGCACTTCACAAGGGTTTTAACTTCTTTCAAACTTTCTCCTTTGCTGATTTGAACGCTTCCAACTAACTGAAGCTTCTCGGATGCCAACATAATACGTTTCTTCTTCTGCTTTCCCTTCTGTTATATAAATTATATAGGGGCTGGCAATTAAATTAAAAGCTCTGAAGTTGATTTTTTAAATTTCTGATCTATAGATACGTTCTACGGATTCAAATCTCGTACCTTTCAATGCAGATTTCACCTTAGTGAAAAGATAAAAGTCGTATGGTGCTAGGTCTGGCGAGTAAGGTGGATGTTCTAACACTGGGATGCTGTACTTGGTCAGGAACCGCTTGACTGATAACGCGGAATGAGCTGGCGCATTGTCTTGGTGCAAAATCCATGATTTGTCCTTCCATATTTCGGGTCGTTTTTTTCTTACTCTTTCACGTAGTTTATTAAGTACCTCAAGATAGTAATGTTGATTAATTGTTTGACCTTCAGGAACCCAGTGAAGGTAAACAATCCCACGAATGTCGAAAAAAAAAACAATCATCACTGCTTTAAATTTTGACTTGCTCATTCTTGCTTTTTTTGGCTCTCGGTGAAGTTGAGGTCTTCCAATGCATGGATTGGCGCTTCGTTTCCGGATCATAAGTAAAAAAACCACGATTCATCACATGTTATTATTCTTTCCAATAAATTTGGGTCAATTTCAATGGCATTCAAAGTGTCAGTACAAACATTTTTACGAGCTGCTTGTTAATCAATCGTAAGAATTTTTGGTACCATTTTTGCACACACTTTTAGCATATTCAAATTGTCATGTAAAATTTGCCGTACACATTCTTTATCAATGCCTACAGATTCAGCAACTGCACGAATGCTTAATCGTCGGTCAGACCGAATCAAATTAGCAAATTTTTCGACATTGTATTCCGTTTTTGATGTTGAAGGACGACCTGGCCGCCAATCATCTTCCACGTCTTGTCGACCATCTTGAAAACGCTTAAACCATTCAAAAGCACGAGACCGCGATAAAAATTCACTGACATACACTTTTAGTAAATTATAGGTTTCGGTAGCGGTTTTTCCAAGTTTAACGTGAAATTTAATAACAATTCGTTGCTATATTATTACGCTAACCATTTTTCCGGCAAAACAAAATAACAACACTTACATAAATGAAGGTTATGACACAACGATGTTGTTTACAGAAACGAGACTAACTGCATTCTGAAGAGGAAGTCTCAAACTACACAGCTGTTGGTTGGCGCATGCGCACTCGTTCCACTGCAGCGTTATTTAATAGCCATACCTCGTATATTACTGCTTACCTAATACATGCTTGTGGTCATAAGCACAAGCATCAGTTAGTACATCTATCAGTCAACTTAGTATTACTTGATTGGATTTAATAGTTAAATACCATGTACAAATGGGCTTTGCTTACTAAAAGAATTTTTATATTAGGAGTTCCTCTCCTTTATGTTATTAACTTAATGTTAAATTTAGTAAACAAAGTCAAATTTCTTACATTTTATTGAACTATTATATCCAATAAAGTGTAGTAAGTTGATGTACTAACTGATTGGCGGATATTTAATTGAATAGTTTATGAGAATAACCCCCTGAGCCACACGTGCGTGTTTTAGTAATCAGCTATTTAAAAATAAACAAAAATACCCTCATGAGATTAACATAGGAAGCTATAAACCCGGTAGTACAAAGGCCTGTACTATGATGTGTTTCTAATCTATAGAAGGCACATGCAGAGTGTAAGAGCTTTCGATCGATCCCAAATATTTGTATAAAATAGTGTTAGATACCTGCATTCATCAAAAAGAAATTCTTTTAATAATAAGGTTCTCGATAAATTTGAAAAACATTTTATTTAAACTCTCTTATCAGTATATAGGAGAGTATACAATAAATGGTCATAAGCTATTGATATGAATTCATCAAAGATCTTATTTCTTATTTATTCTCGTGTTACGAGTTAGTTTTATACTAAACTAGAGCCCCAGCCCGGTTTCGCACGGAAGGATACATTTTAATTTATTTAATCCTTCTATATTTAATCATTCACGATCTTTGATTAGTATATTGTCATAAAACATCAAAATAATATTGTGTACTAATCTGGCTTGTAATAAAAATGCGCCTTATTAATCAAATGATATTATAAAATTAGATAAATTATAAACATTATTTTATTATATCGTTAGACTGTTATTACTAATTATAAATTCAAAATATTTATACACGGTATTTACAGCATTTAATTCATTTAATAACACAAACTTAATACGTCATTTTGGAAGTTACCCGTGAATGGACAACATATATTTATCCGTATTAAAAACAATTAATGCTTAAATCTAGTCCTGCAACATTGAAATTTTGACCCTTTGATGTATTATTGGTTATTCAGAAAGGTAATTTCACAGGAAAATTCAGCTTATTAAATTGGAAAGGTAAGTAGGGATTAAAGGAATCCGAGGAATCAAAACAACTTCTCTAGTTCAACATCCAATCAGTATTTACCAGTATTCGTGTACCATTGCATAATCTAGGGGAGTAAGGTTACGTAGTAAAACGACGGGACACCCTACTTTCAACACTAATTTATTCGGAGGTAAGCAAAAGTGATGAAAAGAATTCAAGAATTCTGTAGGATAATAAATACCTCATCAAGATATAGCACAGTGTGTACAGAGTAGTATGTCCCTATATATGAATACATATTTTAAAGAATTTAATTATTTACTTTGCCTAAAATTCCGTAGTAAATTCATTGTTTTGTTATAAGTAGTAGGATTAATCACTATTACCAATTAAACCGCTCAGAAAATATAAATCTTCCCATATTATAAATTCTTTTTTATGTATTGTATAGGATTAAAATATTGATGTACCATACCTAGGAACCTGCTATAGTTTATAACGAAGCCGACAGTGAAACCGGTATCAAAATCCGTTGAGTACCTTAGAAAAAAGCGATGCACAACACAAAAAGCGACTTTCATGTATACTACGTATTGAGCCAGAAAATTACAGTTGGGATAAATAATTCTACAAAGGTTATCTTACAGGATCTCGACTCTTAGGTGATAAATGAAATAATATGAACTAATTGCATTAATGTATGCAATTCAATACAGTTTGAAACAATGATCCCCATATATTATAATAGTAGACAATATAGAATATTATAATTCTTCAACAAGTATTTTAATGCAGAGTCGATATTGATAAAACAAAATAAACTTGAGGTAACTGAAGCAGGGAATATTGTTTTTTTTATGGTGGCGCTTGTTCCCGCCGCCACGTGATGTGATTTAGTTTGTCCGGTCCGGTAGCGTGTAGCTTTCATTACATTATTACATCGAAAAGTACCATTGAAATGATGTTGTTATGAATATACGTTAATGGATACGTTATGTTAAATATTTATATTACCTTGCTAATCAGATTTTAGCCGGAATGAACATATTGAATCTATTTTAATAATCACAAAAGTATAATTTAATACTACCTTTCTCTATAAGTAACATATTACAACTATTCGCTATAAGTTATGGAGTCGAACTATTTATAAATCAGTTTTAAAAGGCCTAAACATGGTTCAAATGATCCAACTACGATATATTAGTCTTACAATCTGCAGTGAATGTATTACATTACTACATTAATCACGAGTAATGTTTAAATAATTAAACGAATCCAAAAGGAATCATTGCATTTTTCTTTTTATGTTAAATTAATCATATTATATTTTTTAATATTACTATTTTATAAAATTAATAATATTGAAATGATTACTTTTTGAGTCACAATAATATTTAATTGATTTCTCTGGAAGAGCAGTTGATGCAGGTAAAAATACCAACATTTATTATTGGATAGAGTTTGCCACTTATACAAATTTAATGAAGAGGAAAGATTAAGAAAATAAATTAAACATACACAATAACCGCTTGCAGTCCAGACAGGAAAAAAATGAACTCAGACCTTGTCACAGCACAAAATGTAAGTAACGAGCACATTGTCACGTGACACTAGCACAGTTGAAGAGGATGGATTTCAATTCTGAAAACGTAGTGTTGTAAGTTGTGTTATATAAAACGATGGAAAATATCCGAATTCTTATTATATTTTTAAACCAACCATCGTCAATTACAAATTTAAAGAAATAAAAGATATTCTAATATTACGAGTAGTTGTAATTATTTAATAATTTATGTTCTCTTTACGGAATGTCCAAGGAATATAATATGTTCCCTAGAGATGTCCTCCAGGACAAGTCAAAATAACACTCATATATTGTATTAATAACATAATTGTATTTTTATAAAATGTGTGTACGATATGAATATAATGTTACATGTTAAACTAACATTATAATTCAATATTTTAGAACGTAAATCTGTGTAATATTTAAACCATACTATACAGGTTTGCATTCTTGTAATACAAAAAATTACAGTGAATATTTTTAAATTGATTGAATAAACAAATAAACTGATATAATGGAAAGACCCGACGGAATGTAACGAAAGAGTTGTCGCACATACGGACAGACATAAGGATTGAATTTTTATGAATTTTCATCTGATACTTTGACTCCACAGTTAATATATATCTTAATTGGACCCAAAGAAACCTATTTACCAAGCTTGGAGTTCACGGCCCTGTCTATCAAGAGATATCACTCGGATGGACAAGCAAACGGAGTGTCAGATAACCGCACTATACGATGTTACGTGGCCCCGTCTATAAAGAGGTATCACTCGGACTGACAAGCAGACAGAGTGTCAGATAACCGCACTATACGATGTTACGTGGCCCCGTCTATAAAGAGGTATCACTCGGATAGACAAGCAGACATAGTGTAAGATAACCGCACTATGCGATGTTACGTGGCCCCATCTATCAAGAGGTATCACTCGGATGGACAAGCAAACAGAGTGTCAGATAACCGCACTATTCGATGTTACGTGGCCCCGTCTATCAAGAGGTATCACTCGGACTGACAAGCAGACAGAGTGTCAGATAACCGCACTATGCGATGTTATGTGGCCCCATCTATCAAGAGGTATCACTCGGATAGACAAGCAGACAGATTGTCAGATAACCGCACTATGCGATGTTACGTGGCCCCGTCTATCAAGAGGTATCACTCGGACGGACAAGCAGACAGGCTGTCAGATAACCGCACTATGCGATGTTATGTGGCCCCGTCTATCAAGAGGTATCACTCGGACTGACAAGCAGACAGAGTGTCAGATAACCGCACTATGCGATGTTATGTGGCCCCATCTATCAAGAGGTATCACTCGGATAGACAAGCAGACAGATTGTCAGATAACCGCACTATGCGATGTTACGTGGCCCGGTCTATCAAGAGGTATCACTCGGACGGACAAGCAGACAGATTGTCAGATAACCGCACTATGCGATGTTACGTGGCCCCATCTATCAAGAGGTATCACTCGGATAGACAAGCAGACAGATTGTCAGATAACCGCACTATGCGATGTTACGTGGCCCCGTCTATCAAGAGGTATCACTCGGACGGACAAGCAGACAGGCTGTCAGATAACCGCACTATGCGATGTTATGTGGCCCCGTCTATCAAGAGGTATCACTCGGACTGACAAGCAGACAGAGTGTCAGATAACCGCACTATGCGATGTTATGTGGCCCCATCTATCAAGAGGTATCACTCGGATAGACAAGCAGACAGATTGTCAGATAACCGCACTATGCGATGTTACGTGGCCCGGTCTATCAAGAGGTATCACTCGGACGGACAAGCAGACAGGCTGTCAGATAACCGCACTATGCGATATTACGTGGCCCCGTCTATCAAGAGGTATCACTCGGATAGACAAGCAGACAGATTGTCAGATAACCGCACTATGCGATGTTACGTGGCCCCATCTATCAAGAGGTATCACTCGGATAGACAAGCAGACAGATTGTCAGATAACCGCACTATGCGATGTTACGTGGCCCCGTCTATCAAGAGGTATCACTCGGACGGACAAGCAGACAGGCTGTCAGATAACCGCACTATGCGATGTTACTTGGCCCTGTGGGATCAATTGTTTGTACAATCATGTGTTTGTATGTATATATATATATATATATATATATATATATACATATATATATATATATATATATATATATATATATATATATATATATATATATATATATATATATACATATTGTTTTTAATATCCGTTCATAATACTACTAATAAACATTTAAGGATTGTTATTATTCGAGAAGTTGTATTCGAGTATTCTCTAGTCATGCAGTTAATGATTATTGCTTCATTTAATATTAACCGATTTCAATTAAATAGATGTTTACTATTAATAAAACAGAATTAGTTAAAACATGAATGAAGTTTATTCATAGTTTTGAAACAAACAAATAGTGATTGTAAAAACTAATACAAACAACCATGCACAATATAAAATATTTATTTATTACATACTTTATGTGGATTTTGAGATTTTTTCTTAGTTTACGGAAAAAGTAACCTTCTTAAAATTCTATTATAAACTGAAAAGAAGTTAAATCGATTAAGGGAAACACATCATAATGTTTCTGGTTTGATTAATAAAATTCTCGTCCAAAATATACCCACCAAATATTTATTGATCATATAAGTAAATCAAAACATACTATCTAAAAACTTGAAAATAAGCTTGTTTTAATTAAAGTAATTGTTTATAAAGATTTCACTGATTTTTAATATCACAATACCACTATTAACTATACTGTCTGTCTATATACTAGTGTATTTAACAATGACAAAGTAAATATTTATGAATACAATTTCAATTGAACTTATCAAGTAAAATTCTGGAGCTCAACTCACTTGCTGCATTGCTGCGACTCCTGGTATGGCTATTTGTGTTTCGAGAACGTTCAAATTACTTACTAGCCAAGTAAAGAAGGATCACAGTGCCCAACCACCGCTCGTGTAAGGAGGTCCGTGATGGGCCACATCAAAGGAATTGACCTAACTCACTGAGCATTCCCCCTCTTTCTCTGTCTGTCTGTCTATCTCTCTCCCTCTCAATATTTACTTGGATTTCGGGTATTGGATATCTGATTAGCCATAAATTAAATATAATTGGTAATAATGATGACTGTCGAAAGTTAGTTAGCTATACTCAGGCAGTTATTTTAATAGACATAGTTCAGAGTACTGTCACAGAGTAGTGTTATAGTACTGTTGTTAGTCTATTGACAGCATGAGCTTTAATAAAGTGTATTTTTAGCTTGTAACTGTGCAGTGAAGGTTTATTGCAGAAAAGATCTACTGGATTACTATTTTACATCAGTGCATTCTAATTTAGTGTGTTGATGTAGGCAAGAAACATGTCTGCGAGCATAAAAGGAAGCGGCTTGTTCATAAAACTGAGATATAGACTGTCAATAGAATTCACTGTGCTACTGCTATGGTACACACTTGGGTTTAAGAAGACTAGACAGTGTCAACAGCTTCACGAAGTTGTTGTATAATTAAGAGCAACAATTCTGTATTCATTGCTACGAGTCTAGCCTTGATTAGCCTTACTTACTTCCGTCAATCTCCTTTAGGCTGAGACAGTAAGTTATAATTTAAAGTAAAAACACTACATCTTTCTCTACTCTGTAGTTTTATATATTTTTCTAAAATGTTTCAATTTTCATTATTTATACTCCGTAAAACTGTGCTGTGAGGTATCTGTAGTACTTAGCATTTATTAAAAAATACTCTTCACATTTTCAATGAGACAGTGTAGCAGGTATTATTTTAAAATAACCAGGCCAAGCAGCATCTAGCGTAGCGAAAAATAGCTGTATAATTGGTTGAATTTTCTGAAATAATCATCTGGAATGTATCAGTTATACTCGAATTAAAAGTCATCACATTTCGTAAATAGATTAGATTAAAGTTTCAAGATAAATAAAACATAGCACTATTTTTATCAAATCTGGCTCTGATTTATAACTGTGCATTTAGTTACCGGAAAAGCACTTTGCCAAACAACAGGGTTTGGTTTCATAAATCAAAACAGTTTGCTCAACCCCAAGGTTAATAGCCACTGATCGTTCTGGCTCCCCTCGTTATAACGGTGATAAATTAAACTTTTGCTCTTTCACCCTGAATCGCTGTTAGTCAAGAGTCTTTTGTTTATTTGGCCATTTCATTGTTTAAGTGGAGTCGGTAAAATTGATTTAAAAACTGGAATAACTAGCAAAAATATCCTTTTAAGGTTGATCTGAATTAGTGAAAATTATATTTATAGGAAACAAAGTAATTCCTCCCAATGATATCTCTTTAAATGAAAAAAGCAAAGTAATAAAAAGTCATGTTTTTAATACTGAATATCTGTAGTATTAAAACAACTTTTTTTGTACGTTGAGTTTGAGTAATATGTTTGCAACTATGAGTTTTTATTCCTATTCGGTATCAATCGGAAGCTCTTACACTTTTTTAATAAATCCCACTACAGGGCTCTTCTCTTCTGGCTTCCAAAGGTGCAATATTTAAGTTTATTAAAACAGCTGGTTATTAACAAACGCATGTTATGCTGGGCGGATATTCCCAATGGACTAACCAACAATATCAGCTGATCGCTTATAAAGTCCATTGAAACCGCACATCGCCGCTCGCACACCCACAGCAGACCAACAGGGAAGCGCGTGCCCATGGTGGCGAACGGGATGCCGGATCAAAACTAAACTAGGTAAAAAAAAAAAGAACACCGTGGTCAGTATACTCAGGTTCATTTACTAAGACAATAACATGGGCCTATCCAGTCAATATAAATATGTATATATATACTATAAAAAAAAATTAAAAAGTGCCCACAGTAGTATACCTCAAACAATTCTTGTCAGGTGCACCTGCATACCAAAAATTAGAAACGCCATAATTTGAAACAAGAAATGCCAATTCCACCCGGTATCCTTCGGCTAAGGGCGGGCTCCTAATGAAATCCAAGAAATAATTAAATAATATCTAAAACTAACTTAAAATTAAATAACAAAATATAAACTATATAAATGGCAACAATAACAATATCACAGGGTATCACAGATGTTGACTGGTAGGTATGTCCATCATGGTGGCCGTCCTTCAGCAGAGCGCAAAGGCGAAGGTTCTCTGCGACCACGCATGATGGAGAGATGACAGGGAGAAAACAATTCATCCCTTGGACCTCATCAGTGAGGGGCCGTAAACCTAGCCGCACATGTTAGAAGGAAACAGCTCAGCAAAATTCCAAAACACCTTAATTAAACAAAAATATTAAAACTGGAGCTACTTCTAACCAGTACACCACGGCTCAGAGTCTCTACCACTCTACCGGAAAGGCCAAACGCCTTCAAAAGGTCAGTCGCCTCTGCAGCCAATAAACCACACACACACTATATAAAACACACATGAGCCGGGGGAGATATAGGTAAATTGAACCGGCTCAGACTCCCCCCCCAAAAGGAGAAACTCCCCTCTGTTAAATTTCTTCAAAAAGAAAAAATCGAACGAAATGCCTCTCCCCCCCAATGATTGAAGAATTATAAACCGGAAACCCTTAAGTCCTGCAGAAGGAAAAACCAAGAAAATCCAGTTTGGAGGCAAGAAAACCCTCCAAGAGTAGCGTGGGTACAAAGAAGAACACAGGAACCTTGATCAGGAAGAAGGAGCAGAGGTGATCAGGCCTCTAGACCTAAAACCCTCCACACAGACTAAAGAGAAATCACGGATGACTCCGGCAAGGCTTCAGATGGGATATGTGTCGCCTTCCTGAATATCTTCCCGGACTGAGGATCTCCCAGTCGGGCAGTCACCGGAGTCAGAAACTTCAAGATGCGGTGGGGGACCAGTCCACCTGTAGCAAAGTTTTAGCAGCTCTTTATCCACAGCCGAACTGACTGGGTGAGCCTTGCAGTAAACTAGATCCCCCACCTGGAAGGGATTGGCAATACGACCTCGGTTGTAACTTCCTCCTTACTAACTCCCTAGCCCGAATTGAGATTCCGCCTGGCTGCCTCCCAAGTGGCTTTCACATTGGGAGTACCAGGAGGTGGCAGAAGATCGCTAATTTTCCAAAGGTTCGCCAAAGGGTTGTTTGGCGGAAAGCCAAATAATAACTCGAAAGGTACCGCCTTGTGACTTTCATGCTGGGGCCGTATTAAAGGCAAATTGGATCCAAGGTAGTTGTTGATCCCAGGTGGTCTGATTTTCCGCATGAAAGGCAATGAGAGCAGATCGAAGATTGCGATTAAACCGTTCGGCGTGAGAAGGCTGAGGATAGAAAGGGGAAGTAGTCACATGGCGGATTCCGTGCCCAAAGCACATTCTTTTAAAGATATTGGAGACAAACTGTGAACCATTATCGGAAACTAAGGTGGCGGGGATTCCAAAGTGTTGAAAGAAATGGTTACGAAGTGCTTGCACCGTGAGCTGCGCGGTAAGCACTCCGCAATGGGAACAACCAAACAAACTTGGAGAAGGCATCCACACAAACAAGTAGGAACTTATTTCCGGACTTGCTACGCGGGAGAGGCCCAACATAGTCAATGAAAACCTTCTCCAAAGGTTTTTCCGCCACCTCAGATGACAAAAGACCCAACTTGGTATTTTGAGCGGGTTTGCTTAGCGAGCACAGTTCACAAGAACGTACTCGAGCTGCAATATCCCGGTCCATACCTTTCCAGATGAACTGATCCCTAATCTTCGCGATGGTCTTATGAATTCCTAGATGTCCGCCCACAGGAGAAGAATGAAAATACTGAAAGACCATCGGTACAAGAAAGCTTGAGCAGCACTAACTTAGGTTTTCTCCGCTGCTTGTCACGGCAGCATAGAGCACCTCGGTACAGAAAATAAGGAGGGTGGGCACCTCCGTTTTTTAAGCTCATTGATGATAGCAGTCAGCTCGGGATCCTTAAGTTGGTGTGGAACAATGTCCGAAAATGCCAGAGGAAAGTCTAGGAGCACGCCACAACATGGCGGCTCTGATAAATTCTGGTGGTCGTTGGGTAAGTGATACATGCGTGACAGAGTGTCCGCTATGATATTTTGAGTGCCTCGCACGTGCTGCACTGTGAACTTAAGGGCAGAAATTTGGACTACCCAGCGACCAATCTTCCCGAGCTGACGGGGGTGGGCAAGGAGCCAAGAAAGTGCCTGGTTGTCGGTTTCCAACAAAAATTCTTTATGTTCTAGGTAACGCCTGAACTTGTTAATCCCAAACACGACAGCCAAACATTCCAGCTCATAAACAGAACAACTCTTCTTCTCACAAGGGGTTAACGTGCGTGAAGCATAAGCTATGGGCTGCCGGATACCATCTACTTCTTGCGATAAAAACAGCAGCAACGGCTAAGGAGGAAGCATCAGTTTGCAAGACGAACTTACGACTGAAATCAGGCATAGCCAAGACTGGAAGGCTGCATCACTGCCTCTTTCAGCTGCTCAAAAGCAGTCTGTTGCGCTTCACCCACACTCAAACTTGGCACCCTTTTTCCTAAGAGAGTTCAGAGGGGCCGCCACTTCAGCAACATTGGGGATGAAACGACGATAAAAATTTATCAATTCCCACAAAACGGGCAATCCCCTTGGCATCCTTAGGAGGAGGAAACTCCCTGATTGCCTGGGTTCTCTCTGGATCAATACAAACACCTCGAGAAGAGACAAGATGACCCAGAAAAAGATATTTCAGGCTGAGCAAAACTCACCTTTTCAGGATTGACGGTAAGGCCAGACTCTCGCAGCCTAGTTAGAACTTCCTCTAGATGAGTCAAGTGCTCCTCATAACTCTCACTGTACACAAGCAGGGTCATCCAGATAGTTGAACACGAACTTAAATTTGACATCATGAAAGATAGAATCCAGGAGTCTGGTGAGTGTTTGGGCCCCCACAGCCAAGCCCATAGGCACTCGGGTGAACTGGTACAAATTCCAAGGCACACAAAAAGCAGTGAGAGGTCGAGACTCGTGTTTTAGTGGAATCTGATGGTATGCCTGGTTAAGATCAAAAATGGAGAAATACTTGGCCTTACCAAACCCAGTCGAAAGCAGAATGCAAATCGGGGAGAGGCACGGAGTCAATTTCTATCTGAGCATTGAGCTTTCGATAATCCAGGACCAATCTGGACTTCCCATTAGGTTTCGGCACTAGAAACGCTGGACTGGAAAAATTTGAGCAAGACGGCTCGATCACCCCACTCTTAAGTAAATCATCAATCATATTTCTCAGAATCTCCATCTTGGGCGGAGCAAGCTTATATGGATGGGAACGTACAGGACGGGTGTCTGTAAGACGAATCTCGTATTCCAAGAGATTGGTCGTACCCAGTTTGTCAGTAAGGACTTCAGGAAAACTGGAACAAATCTGCCTTATGTCCTCAGCCTCTTTCGGCGTAAGATGTCCTAGTTGGTCAGGAGGAGTAAAGCTCTTATCTCTTCCATCTCTAAGGCAGCAGTCCCACGAGACTCGACATCAGAAAAGGGAACGAGCACCCGCCTGGCGAAAGCAAAGAAAACATGACTGGAGGCCAAATCCAAAATCATGCCAGTTTTTCCGATAAAATCTGCTCCCAAGATGAAAGGAAAAGTCAGGTCCTTAGCCACCAAAAAGCTCCAATCCCAAGAGAAATAATTAATTTTGATGTGAATCTGGGCACTACAGATAATAGGTAAAGGTGTGCGTGAAGCAGTCCAGCAGATAAGTGAACTAGGCTCAACCTGCCGTATTAGCCCAGAGGATTTTAGATCTTCAAAAAAACGACAAAGAAATCAGGCTGCGTGCTGGACCCAGAATCAACCAGGGCCTTCTGCACCACTTTCCCCACAAGCACATCCAGTTGTGGGCAGGTTGAGCGGGCAGCCCTTACTCCCTGCGCAGCCAGAGCAGCAACCTCCCCTCTCGAGCCAACGATGATAACTGTCCCCAAGTCTATTTCTTTCTGTTTTTCTTTTCTGTTCTGTATTAAACCAGCTACCCTTTTTACCATCAAAATTAGGTACATATTTGCCCTCAAAATTACCTTTAACGGCACGAGTCGGGCTTACTCGTCCGCAAGCTTACTAGTTTTTTTTATTAAGTGGACAAAACGGTCTAATATGTCCCACTTGCTTGCAGCCATAACAGGTAGGAGGCTGCACTACGGGAAGGAGCAGCTGCTGGCTCAGACTGCACCGGAGCATGGACCCGGCCCCGGAGGCAAGTGAGGAAGATGCCTCGACATGGCCTCCCTTTGATCATCCGCATCCTGAACCCCTCTAGAGATGATGGAGAGGCGGTCCAAATCCGCAAAAGATGCGGGACGGCTACAAAAAATCAAACGGGAGCGTTCTTCAGGTTTAATGCCCTCCAAAATAAGGCTCACCAACTCCGTTTCGCTCAAGCTCAAGCGCAACACCCGGGCTACATCCCGTATCTCCCCGACAAAATGGCTCAACGTCTCGTCTGGTGCCTGAGGACGGTAAACGCGTTCCACCCGCAAGCGCTCCCTAACCCGAGCAGGTACAAAGAAACTCCAAGATCTCGGCGTGGAAACTGGTCAAAGGTGGCACCCTCTCTTAAGGCAGTCTAGAAGGCGATCAAAAAGGGGCCTTAAGGAAAACTGCGCTAAAATCTGCATAAGCATGGCATCTGTCATACCAGGAAATTCTCTCAGCTTAAAAACTTCCAGAAGAGAAATGGATAAGTAAATTAGTGTCAAGTCCATCAACTCTGGGGAAGTGTTGTAACACACTCCCCAAAGGATGAGGCAGTTTGCCAAAGCTAGAAAAGGAAGGCACAACTATAGATGAAGCCTCACCAGCCGCTTCAGGAGGGCCACTACCCATCGGAGACATAGTAACTCTGGGAGGCTCGAAAGAAAGAGCCGGTGGATGGTTAGCAAAAGTAATGGTAGTGGGAACCTCCGTTGGAGTGGACAGCGGTAAAATAGTACCCCCTTCTCCTTCACCGAGCGCACCTCACTCAAACCATCTAGGGCTTGTTTTAATTTATTACTGGCCGAAAAAGCCCAACTTTTAATATCAGAGTCTAAACTAGGAGCCGACATAAGTAAAACTATTCTGTCACGCCAATGTAAAAGCTGAGATGCCAATCTAGCCTTTGCTGACCCGGACATGGGAAGTGACTCAAAATTAATATCGTCTTCTAAATTCCTCCATTCGGGTTTTACAAAACTCAAATTCTGTGTTAATTTGGAACTCTGCATTCCAGCTGCGGTCCAACGCTATACAAGCCCGTAATTGAGCTCTTAATGCCCTCACATCTCCCTCGGGCTTCTGTCCTCTCGCCAGGACCTCAAAAACCAACTCGGGCTTGCGTAGATGTTCAGGCACCAGGGAAAAAGCCATACCAAACAATTAAGGACAAATAAATAAACAATAAACAACAAAGCGTACGCAAAAATTACTTAGTAACCTAAGTGGACTCAACTCACAAAAGGCTTACACTGACGAGGTCCCAAGTGAAGAACTCAATACCTGCCACCTAATAGGATACCCTGCAAATATACACTAACCACAACCTACAAACACAGAAGCAATAAATATAACAAAACAACACATGATAGGGGAGAAGTAGAGTACAGTTAGATAAATTTAGCGGTTAAGCAATTTAGAGTCCCTTGCTCCCTGCAAAGGGTAAGTCTGCAGGAAGCAAGACACTAACCAATTCCACCCGGTATCCTGTGCTAGGGCGAGCTCCTAATGAAAAAAAGTTGTGTACTCTAACCTCCCCCTACCTAACACTAACCTACACCAACAAACAAAACCAGAACTGAGAGACAAGCTGAGAGAGCAGCTAACCACGCTCTGCTACCATTGAAACCGCACATCGCCGCTCGCACACCCACAGCAGACCACAGGGAAGCGCGTGCCCATGGTGGCGAACGGGATGCCGGATCAAAACTAAACTAGGTAAAAAAAAAAAGAACACCGTGGTCAGTATACTCAGGTTCATTTACTAAGACAATAACATGGGCCTATCCAGTCAATATAAATATGTATATATATACTATAAAAAAAAATTAAAAAGTGCCCACAGTAGTATACCTCAAACAATTCTTGTCAGGTGCACCTGCATACCAAAAATTAGAAACGCCATAATTTGAAACAAGAAATGCCAATTCCACCGGTATCCTTCGGCTAAGGGCGGGGCTCCTAATGAAATCCAAGAAAATAATTAAATAATATCTAAAACTAACTTAAAATTAAATAACAAAATATAAACTATATAAATGGCAACAATAACAATATCACAGGGTATCACAGATGTTGACTGGTAGGTATGTCCATCATGGTGGCCGTCCTTCAGCAGAGCGCAAAGGCGAAGGTTCCTCTGCGACCACGCATGATGGAGAGATGACAGGAGAAAACCAATTCATCCCTTGGACCCTCATCAGTGAGGGGCCGTAAACCTAGCCGCACATGTTAGAAGGAAACAGCTCAGCAAAATTCCAAAACACTTAATTAAACAAAAATATTAAAACTGGAGCTACTTCTAACCAGTACACCACGGCTCAGAGTCTCTACCACTCTACCGGAAAGGCCAAACGCCTTCAAAAGGTCAGTCGCCTCTGCAGCCAATAAACCACACACACACTATATAAAACACACATGAGCCGGGGAGATATAGGTATTGAACCGGCTCACCATTAATCAACTTAATATCACATTAAATGCTATATACAAACATACGTAATGAACGTGATGTTTAAACTCCGACTAATTGGTGATATATTTTAGTAACTGTAATGTTTTTATTTTAGTGTGTTCAGAGTAATCGAATATTTCACTCATCGACAGACATTGCTATAGGAAATATCGTGCAAACATTTATAGAAGATGCATTTAATGTATTTCAATCAAAATTAGTCGGGAAATTTAAATATGTCTGTGAAAAAATGGGCAACAAGTGCCTATTTTATAATTTTAGTTCAGTTTACTTGTAGAAATTTCCAAAGCAGACATGTAATATAGTTAAAGTGTCAGTTCTGTTTTAAAGGCCAGAAACAAACAAACGATGCTTAGAACAAACATTTACTCAGAGTTTGTTAAAATAATTCAAGCATTGTTTGTTAATAACTGAAAGCAAATGGATTGTATAATATTGTTGTGATTTAAATGGAAATGAGTAGTAAAACAACTTAAGTGAGTAGCGATTAAAAAAGCTTGAAAAAAATCAATTTTATAAAATAGAGGAAAACTTATATTTACTGGTGGCACTATAATTTAGTTGCCCGGTGTTGTAATTTAAACTGTATTGTATTCATTTAAAGTTTTATTTGAAGTTAAAAACTATCTTCTTACTGTTTAAATATAAATATATGAAATGTATGCTAATTTATTATAAAAGGAAAATACTATTATTTTACTCTAACAGGCGATGTGTGTCGTCTTTCAGCAACCACGATGTCAGTGATAGCCATTGAAAGATTATTCTCCTACTGCATTTAAGACTTAATTGAACATACTTAAAACCTTATGGAATGTCTTTTCAGAAATGTCTCGATGGTGAAGAAAACCTAGAAGAATGGAAAATAGCTCACATAAGTTCACTATACAAGAAAGGTGACAAAAAGAATTGTGCAAACTATCGTGGGCTCAGTGTTACAGCTTCAACTGGTAGACTGTATGGGCGAATACTTAGAGATAGGATAGAACAAGAAATAACTGATAAAGAAGAGCAGAATGGGTTCAGGCCAGGGAGGTCCTGTATTGACAATGTCTTCTGTCTAAAACAAATGATTGAGAAAACCTTAGCACATAATGCTGAATTACATATAGCCTTCATTGACCTGAAGAAAGCTTATGACAGCATACCTATAAAAAGATTATGGGAAGCCTTGGAGAACAGTGAAATAAATATCAATATATTTGATATTTAAATGCTGTGAAAAACATGTATGAAGGTAATATGAGTTGCGTTAAGATCAGAGGAAAATGTCTGATACTTTTTATGTGAATAAAGTTTTGAGGCAAGGATGTTGTGTGTCACCTACTCTGTTTAAAATTTATTTAAGTGCAGCATTAGAGAGGTGGTGTACGAAATGTCAACAAATGGGAGTCCTTATGGGAAGAGATCAAATTTTTACGCTTTTATTTGCTGACGATCAGGTTGTTGTTGCTGAAGATGAGGAGGATTTGGAGTACATGCTAAGGAAACTTACAGAGGAGTATGAAGGATGGGGGCTTGAAGTGAACATGGACAAGACGCAATATTTGGTTATCGGGAGAGAAGGAAGAGACCTGAACATAAATGGAAATGTAATAAAGAATGAGGACGAATATAACTATTTAGGATGTACCATAACAAGTGATGGAAGAGATGAAAAAGATATCATGAACAAAGTCACAAAGGGAAAATCTATAGTTAGTCAGTTAAATTCTATACTGTGGAATCTTAATATAAGAAAGGACATAAAGAGAAGGATTTATGAATCAATCATCGAAAGTACAGTAACGTATGGTGCAGAAGTGTGGACAATAACTCAAAAGTTGAAGAAAAGAATAGAGACAGTAGAAAATAGTTATTGGAGAAGGTGCTGTAGACTGACATTAGAAGATAGAGTTACAAACGTGGCAATAAGAGAGATAATGAATGTTCAATCATCAATTATGGACAATATAGAGAGAAAACAGTTACAATGGTATGGTCACATGAGAAGAATGAATGAAGATAGGATCCCTTGGAAAGTATGGAATTGGAGACCAACAAGGAATAGGAAAAGAGGAAGACCTAGGTTAATGTGGAAAGATGGAATAGAGAAAGCCATACAAAGAAGAAACATTGAAGAGGATGCATGGCTATGCAAGAGACAATGGCGTATTGACTGCGACAAACGGCCAGAATAGCTGTAAAAGTCGCCGTAAGTAAGTAAGTAAAACCTTATGGATTGTAAATATTGTGACTTTGATGGATATATGCTCACGCTTCCATCACATCAGTATTGGCCGTTTGGTGAAACAAATTACCATCTCAATGAAGTCGATCGGACACAAATATGTTTATTTTAATATATTTTATTATAATTGTACTTGGTTTACACATGTTACACAGCGCGACGAAGACTTTTTGGATCTAGCTGTACGATTACCGTACTTAGCAGTTAATTACAGAACCAAATTTAGTTTTAGTAAAACGTATTAAAAAAATATCATGGACATATAGATAATTCAGTAAATTACGTTATTTTTTAATCCAAAAATTAAAAATAAGTGAATAAAATTGGAATCAGATATACTTTTTCATTACTTTTGAATGCTATTTTGGCCTTTTACTATTACATATTGTCAACACATATTCGACATATAAAAAAGTGAGTATTAATAATATGAATGTAATCTAATTTTTAACTTATATTGGAAACAGTTTTGTTTGTTTGATATAGTAATTAATATGAACTCTTTAATGAAACTTCATCTGTAATAACCACGTTGATTGAGTCTATAGCATTATCATTAACATAGGAAACGTAATAAGGTTTATATAAATGTGATACAAACATATCGAGTGACAAGTATTTGATTTAAAGGTTTCAATCAAATAACAGCTAATAACAGCTATAAGTTGAGGATGGAAGCTACTGGTGGAGGGATCAGGTTAGGGCGGATGCACAATCGATTACTACGCTATAAATTCTGCTAATGTCTTCCTCAATATCTTCAATTTGAAGTTTATACCAAGACCCATCATCTCTACTTTGTGTCTATGTATAACATGAATGCGTATTTAACGTATATATGGAATACATACATATGCGTCAAAATTCAAACAGTAGGAACCTAAGGAGAATTGCAAGATTACTTATATATATTTTTTTATTTATTAAATTTAATAATCGTATAATTTTACAAGTTTACTAAAAACAACGTAAACAAATAAAATGCCTTTGTTTTGAAAGAGTTTGTCAGTTTAATACTGCTTTTCAAAGCAAATGTAAATTAAATTTACATGTAATTAATATAATAAGAACAGTACACCATAATACAAATTCCCATTTACGATTAACGTCAAGAAAGACTACTACGCAAAAAATACGTTTGCTACTACTTGGGCTGTCCTAAAGTCGGCAGATAGCTTGTGTTGCAGTAAAGGTTAAGATTAGATAAGATTAACCAACATTAAAATTAAATTTGGAATAATTTAAAGCTACTTATCGCACCAGGGGAGACCATTTTACTGCTTTAATTCAAAGCAAGAAACACCTTTCAGGACAATTTCCAGCTCCATCTGGAGTTTCTTGTAAAGGTACTGAGGTTTTCTCACTTGCTGTGTTTAATGGATCATGCAGAAGGTCATTAATTTGCATACTTGTATCACCGAGACCATTTTGGCTGCCTCCCGATAGATTGATACATGGTAAAGTCGTTTGAGGTAATACAATTACATGATTGATGAGTTCTGTATTTTTGGATCCTTCTTTCGCCCTCCTTTGAAATTATTAAATTATACTTATATAATTATTAAAATATAAATAAAATTACTGATAAAATCAGTGACTGTAAGATTTGAATCTTTGTATACATCATAAGTGAGCTACATACATAGACCTTTTATTCTAGCTAGCTATAGCTTTTTTGATGATGCTGGTGATGTTATCAGGTAGGGTAAGATCTTTGTCTAGCACAAAGCAGAGAGTTTTGATCTTGTCAAAAATCAGCAAGTACTCATCACTGAGAGTCATTCTCACGCCACTGTTACTGACAACCAAAAACATCTCTGTGATGCTGTGTACATGACGGAGCACTTGTCTACATTAAGTCTTAAAGCCATTGCTATTCCTCCAATTTTTCACTATAGTCAAGTCATTAACTCTGGTATATACAACAAGTGTAACTGACAATCGTCGGCATACTGATAAATAGTACATACTTCGGACCGCCACGCTTCATTATAAGAGGTGTAGACGTTTCACTTTCCGTTTTAGTGATCTGAACTTGGACCCTTGGGCAAGATTCCACCTAAAACATCGAATTTGTTAAGAAGCAATAGAAGTTTAAGACTTTGTAACTTAAAAACTTTTGGAAATACTATTTCCATATATTACATATTTATATTCCTATAATTTAAAGTTGTATTTGTAAAATAACGTATTAAATAATTCCTAAATCAAATAATCACAAAAAGTTATCAATTTGATACATTAACATGAAATTCCATCGTGAATTCCACAATGATTCAGACTTTGTTGGATGTAATATTTTAATTTGTATTAACTGGCCTCCATCTAGTTAATGACACGTTGTGTAGATGGTAGAACACTAGTGAAGTGATTGTATGTATTATCTGATGTGAGAAGCATCAGTAATTAATCAAATACAGGAATCCTGTGATACTCAAAGGGGTAAATTCACTGAAAGCTTTCATTCAGATTCAGACAATGGTTTTCAATGATTAAAACTCGGATGTATTGGGAAGCGATACAAGCATTATTTCCTCTTATTAAAAAAAATCTTTACTCTTCCTGTGGTAGTTAATCTAGCTAACAGTGTGATACTACATGCATAGGTATTACTTATAATAGATAAAAAAATCAATATATTTATGAAAATAGATAAGGTGTTGTTTTTTTTTTAACGTTTGGTTTGTCTTTACAGTTGAGTATTTAGTTTTACATCGCAACAAAAGTGGAGGAAAACCGAAATCAAACCCTTATGTTTATTTATATTTAAGAATAGTAGGCAATTACAAAAAAGTATTATATATATTATTAAAAATATTGCACTGCAACAATGTAAAAATGATTTGTATAAATTAAAGTTTTTTTGTTTAAAACAATTGTTTTCTTTATATGTACCTCGTGTAAAGAGGTTCTTTGATTAGAAATGTGTATCTACTGTTCTACTATGGGTATTATTGAGAAACAAAACCAAATATTCTTTATTGATAACAATAGATTTCTGATACTAAATCATACTGTAGGGTAATTGACAATTTCATGTAGGGAAGTATGTATTGCCCGGAAGAGAAAAAGCACGAGCTGGCTAAAATTTTTTCAAACTCTGGTAGCTGTCCCTAAATCTTAAAAAAATCTAATTCACGAAATAGTAATGCAAAGAAAAGCAGCCATTGTGTTGTAACAAGATTAGAAAGCATATTTAGTTTTCAATCGGTATGAAACTAATTCCTCCGGCCACCAGTGTGGGTAGGAGAATTATTGACTAAATGCGAAGAATAAAAAACATTCCTCGAGATCCTAAGAAACCGAACAATCCTACAAACAAAAATCCTGTTACACATAACGTAACTATAATAAAACGTTAGAGGGGCTGATCTCAAATTTCTAAGAGCTACCAAATATTATAAACTCTGATGATGCAGATCATTTTATATAACTTTTATATAAAACGTAGAGTTCCAATCCCAACTGGTCAGTATTCTTTTTGGGAATGAGATATTTCTTTCACTAATATCTACTTAAAACTGTTTCTTAACAAGGGTAAAATTTTGGAATAATACTTGAAATATTTCTATCATTAAAAATACATATACATACGTTTTAGATTCGGGCGCAGCTAGTATAATTTGACCATCAAGGCATTAAACTAAGATAAATAACTGTGGTTCACACATTAGAGCACATCAGATTCACATCTTAGTGAAACAAGGTATAGTGAATTACAAAGTACGAGTTAGTCATAACATTTTTTATGAATGGCATCTTAACCCTGGAAAAGACTCTAGAGGAGAAAGCAACATTCCTTCCATTCTAAATGTTCCAATGAAAATGTTACAAAATAAATAAATTAATACATTTTTCTTAGATTAGTACCTATATATGTTTAAAGGAAAATAACCGTTGCATATACTTAATTTTATATACACATTGATGTACAACCAAATATATCGCTTACTGTTGGTCGGTGATTTTTAAGTCAGAGTAGGTTTTCCAATATTCACCATTATTGTATATTACGCAAACAAAACCGTTACGTTTGTGTGCACTGGTAGTACCCCTGTCATCTTCAGGAGTCAAAATAAAATAAGAGGAAATGTTCATAACGCAATTAAAACTAACAAATAAAAATGATATGATTATTAACACGTTACATAAACAAGAAGAAATATTTAAAATATAAAATAAAATAAAAATTATATAACAAGTTGATTAGGTGACCAAATTAGGTTAGCTGCAATATACTTGAATTATACTATGTGTACAAGAGACATATTTAGAATTGTTTGTATTTTAGAATTTTGATATTTTAATAATTACTTTATTTCTTATTAATTATCTTATGTTTTCTTATCATTTCTTATTTATTTTTGTATAGATTTTTTGTTTTTTATTTTATTTTTTTCGTGGTGGTTCGGAAGTCACCTTTAAGCCGTTGGTCCCAGGTTGTGTTAGAGATTGCTTCTTAGCCCTAACTTCGCCTGGTAAAATAAGACATCTTTACTTTACTTTACTTTTACTTTATTTTACATATTTTAAAATTGTTCAGTTTAAAACTTAAAACGACATGATGTGCTTGAATGAGACAATGGTATTTTCAGTGAAACCCCTTTTGCCGGGTTATGATTATTAAAACAACTTATTTTTATATGTTTAGGCAACTTAAATACGTTTCATATATTTTCTTGTAATTCAGCAAAAATGTGTATAATCGTAGACTTTCATTTATATGAAAATTTGTATTTTTATTGATTGTAATGAGGATGTATTCACGTTGATAGTAAAACCAGTTGCCAAAAGAAAAATGTTACGTTATAAACAATAAGTGATACAAATATTTAATGTGAGATCACTTATGCAGTGATAATGTAAAGAGTCACATTCGTTCTATATAGCCATGAAATACAATCGACGTCCACTGGTACAGTCAGTTGTTGAGTCCATGGGTTTGTGTAAAGGTCGAGAACGCATTTTAGAGCTCCATAAAGACAAAACCTGAGGCACTTTGCTACTATTTACTGTGGGCAAAGCCATTTTTGTGGTTGTAAAGAATGTTAGCTCAGTTTTATGTGGACATTTTCTGAAGTAATATCGAGAATCTTATGAATACTTTGGATAGGGTAGAGAAAAGGAGATGTTGTAACGGGCTTTATTGCCCATTACATGCCTAAGATTGTAGTGCTATATTACTAGCTTCTTTAAAACTCAAAGTGTAATTTCTGGGGAAAAGTTTAGTTCAAAATAGTTCATGAATACTTTATTTATCAGTATGATTTCACAACTAAGTTACGGAAATACTGTTTAATACTTTTAAGGTTTATAAATATTATGCTATAGTGAACTACCCTTCAACATATTCTATACAAAATAATACTTAAACTACGTCACTCAGGTTTTTTTATTTAAAATTTTTTGTTATAAATTGTACTTATCATAATCGTCAACAAACACATTTAAAATAATTACAAAACGTCTCTTTGTATAATGTAGATTTATAGTTGTAATAAATCTATTTACATTTACTTAGTTATTGCAGGCTTGAAGGATACTGAACTAATCTTTGTACTATGGAGGGAAACACTGATCTTCTTTTGTTTGAGTCGGGGCTGGTAACTAGAATAATCCAGAGAAAGGTTTATGTCGTAAAATATTCTGGAACTTTTATAAAATGTAAAATGTTTAACTTCAAACTACAAATATTTTATACCTTCATTAAAACAGTTCACATAACTTCAGTGCATTAGAATTCACATATTCATACATAATTAGAAACGCACTACCTTATATAAACATTGTTATTTCGTACAAAAATATTTGATAAGTGTTTTCAAGGAAGCTTTCTATCTGGGAGAATATTATGCATAGGCTATATTTGATATCCAAAAGAGCGAATTATCAAGATTTACAAATAAGCAACATAATGGGTTCCAAAATTTTTAAAGACTTTCAAGAACAGTTATCACAAAATTAGATAAGGGGAACATTTGCTTGTGCTAATTCATAATATCTCAATATTGTTGATGTCTTCTTTGATACTTGTTTCCACTGAGTATTGTAGCGTACGTACTCTTTGACATGATGGACTTGCAATTTGCTTCGAAGCGGGATTATTCATGCATCTATCTCAGTCGTCAGGTGTGGAAGCAAACAGTTTGAACCGAAATAATAAAAAATGATGTTAAACAATTCAACCATTTTTATGTCTTTATCTTTATGTTTATCCACCGATTTTTGTCCTAAACTAACGGATTAGTTTATATATATTGAAAGATTAATATTGAAGAAATTTTAACAGTGTATGAGTAGTTTATTTGGAAACGTCATATATATACTCCAATGGGAAGGTCAGATAAATTATATTACAGAGTTAAATTTTCCTGAAATTATCACTACTTACTTCAGTAATGCTTGGATACATTTTACGTTTCGTGTTTGGTTGCGGAATATTAAATCTTATTAAAATCAGTAAAATACCGTAGAGTACAGAGATTGCGTTTTTTACCAGTAGCTTATGTGATAATTACATTAAGAAGGTTCTCTGTTTATGTACAGGTTTTAAGTGATATTCCTCCATGACTCCTTTGAAATACACATGTCAACGAGATGCAATATTTTTACTGAGATAGATATTTCAAGCAATGACCACGTGATGGGTCCTTCATGGGATGCTGAGAATTATTATACCTAACAACTGATGTCTCCCTGTAAAGAAATATTTGGAATTTATCCTAGAGCAGTTATACAGGATAGACTGCAACAATTAGGAATAATATGACAGTCTTCAATGTTGCTAGTGGTGTGTTATGCCGTTTATATTCCTGCTCCAGATAACGCATTCTTTGGGAAGGCCCGTATAACCAGTTTGTAAAACCTAGACAGATTCATATGTTGAGAACGTGTTATTTATTTCCTAAAATATGTCAAAATAAAATAATTCTAGATAATAATTTACTAAATTTTTTTATTGCACCCCAGTAGGGGAATATGTGGAAGAAAGTACTCGTATATGGAGTAGCTGTGCAGAATGAGTGCGGAAATTGCTATTTATGTAATTGACTATGACAAATCTCAGTAATGGTAGGGGAAGATTTTCACTATATGTGGCATAATGGATTTCGTGAAAATCTACTAGTGAGCATGTTTGACCAAAGGTTTAACACCAATAAGTCATAGGGTTTAATGCATAGTTGAGTAAATAGCTTACGTCTTGTACGGTTGTATTAAATTATTTTATAAAAAAAGAACTGTACTAATTTTTGGCAGCACACTATTTACGAATGATGACGACCTCGTAGAACCTGTTTGGGCAACCCAAATGAAATAAAGTTCAATATTTTTAAAACTTGAATACGGAAGAGTATTATATCAAATATCAGTATTGCAACCTTATTATTCAAAATTGTTAGAGTTAGAATTAATTGGTAACTTAAAGGTTTTGGTCATTATAAAAATGTATAAACTAATACTAATATTACATTATAACAGCTACCTAAAATGCACAATTTCAACGTAGGTGAGATACTGTACAATTTTATTTTATTTTTGTAAGTTGTAACTACAAAACCTATCTTCTCTGTACAAAAATAAACTATAACATCATACATTTAACTGGTAGACATATGTATTTACGTAAGATACTTATAGGGAGAATCAAAATAATTGTTGGGTTTCTGGTCATGAGAGCGACTTTAGAAACGAAAGAGCTTATGCCTTAGCCAACCTAACGAATATTCTAAGGTAATTTTGAATTCATTTCCTGTGTATATTACGTCATTTTTTGAAGTACAAACTTCTCTGCCTGTGTAGATTTACTTCAGTTTTTAATGTAATGGTTGTAGAAAGGCTAAACGTTAAACACCATTTTGCCTCTTCGGAGTAAAGAAAGAGAGCCGTTAAAAACATTCAGTGAAAAGAACACTTTCAGGTCCCGGGAACCCTTATATCCGAGGCTTATAGTGTTCTAATGTTACTGTCGCTGCTCCGAGTGTATTCCACAGACCTAAGCGTTTCTGGATACAAATATTTATCCCTACATGTCCACTTTCTTGAGTCCTAGTACTTAAAAATTGACATGATATTGCATTCTTTTTAGACGTAATAATATTTAAAGTACTGACGCGAATATTATTAACCACCTTCTTCGTAAAAGATACATAAGGATCAGTGTCATGCAGAGCTTATTACCGAACATTTGTAGTTAAAACAAAGATCTAGTGAAAAAAAAACACCGTTGGTCAACAGAGCTATGTATGAATACATAAATTGCGTTGTATCTTTTTAATCAGCTCAATCATTTTTCGTTTTTTAGTCAATGCTTTCTGTTGCGTTAAAATACTAAAAGGACTACGAAACGGTAATTTTCGTAACGAAATTTAGATTTCGATTCGTTTTAGTCATTATAAGAATTATAAATTATTGGTTCCATAATCTTTGAACTGTTTCATATTTCTGTCAAAGTATTAAATGCATTTAAGTACTTTTTATATGATTCAAAACTTGAAAATGCTTTCAGGTAATAAAATATTTACTACAGTAGTATGCTTATTAATATACATAAAATATAAACAATAGCGTAGCAATAAAAAGATTGCAATATTAGCCGTAAGAAGCGAAATCTTCGTGATTTATGACATTTCATTAATGGAGTTTGCTGTGTAAAAAGTGGTTATAGCCTGGCTTGTGTCTAAGAGTGTAATATATAGGTGACAGTGGGTAAATTTAGGAGCCGCACTCTAAGCCTGATATATGGCAAAACGTTGGCGTTTTCAGATACAATAGCTTTACCTTAATATTTAAATATAATCCGGCTGAAGGTATGTATTTTAAATTCATATAATATGGACGTAATTTCTATTAAGTTCTTAGAAATAATAATTCATTTGAATTATTTTCAAGCAATAGAAAAACTTTAATTTTCAGTAGTTTTATGGCCGCCATGGGGTTTATATGTTTTGAATATTAGGCAATTATCAGTTGCCAATCAGTGCATAATGGTCTAGGATGTAAAGTAAAAAAGTTACATTTTCATATGTTATCTAAAAGTTGGTTTTTAAACGCTTGAATTAAGAGTACGCCATAATCTTTTTCCATGAAATGAAGAAAATGTACATTATAAATTATTAATGTCTGGTTCTGTTTACTTGTTTCTGCGATATTTTTAGCCATGTGAGGAAGTATTTACGGACTTTTACATGCTACTGTTCTTAATGATGGCTAGATCCCAAACTCTGTAGTTTACTATCCAATTTGTAATTCCTGGCCAACGCATTGTTTTAAAGTATAATGCAATGAGTATTTGTTGAGCTCTCCATGTATTATAATGCGATATCTATTTATCTTTTATGTAATTAACATATAATATAAATTATTCCAGAATTTATTTAATTTTGGTTAGAAATAGGTAAATGTTTATATTTTAACACAAGCATTTAAATACAAGCCGAATATATTGCATGCTACAAAAACTACCTTTTCTTTCTTAAGTGGTGAATGGAAACACATCACAGTGTAGAAAATGATTTAGAATACAGAAAAGAAAATGCATCCATATTTTTATCTTAGTAGTACAGTTGGTGAGTGTTCACGATTGAATAAATCAACTGTAGCACGCTCCTGCCTCACGACGTTACCTCGGAGATTTGTTACCTTGTTTATATTTTACCGTAATAAATCGTCTCTGACATTTTAGCGATATATGAATAACTAAGATAAACAAAAATGTATCCTGCTCCAGGTAATCTGATGGTAACCAAGCGTTTCTACTGTTTTTCTTTTTTTATATTTAAACTATATGAGTGTGTGGAGCAGATATTTCCACTCTTATAGTGCCAAACTAGCGTTCAAAATGTCAGTCGTAGGTTATTGGTAGGTGAATGCAGACGTATTGTGACCTGTATTCTGTAGTTCAGTGTTAATGATTAGTGTTGTGTATAGTTTTTTATTAAGTGCAAGTTTTTATAGTTAGTGAAGTTGACAAACGACATGGTGGTTGTGATTCCTGTCTTAGGCGTGCCACAACGCTTTGGTATGATTTGTTTATTTTAACCTAGTTTGTAATTATTATGTATTAGGTTAGTTATTACCTGAAGAAGAGATCAGATTGCAGATCTCGAAATGTAGTGTTACTGATTTATTGTTTCAGTGAACGATAGCAAATTTCTGAAAAATCCTGTTTCCTTCATTAGCGTACGATTTTACAAGAAGTATAAGTGTAAGTTTAAGTGTAAAATTAATGAATCTGTGTGAGTCAAATTTTTAAAGATTTTCTACATCTTCCATGGATTACACATACTATATGGACACTTCCTATTTTTTATAGTATCTTCACCACGGAATTTGCATAATAAGAAACGTTCAGTTAGTGTGAACTGCCTATCCATGATTTAAATATCTTAAAATAAAAATAATAATAATCTTTTATAATATATTGATTATTAAAGTTAAAATAAACTATATATATATATAAATATATATAATGAACATATATATAATAATATAATGTTATATATAATAATATATATAATAATATAAATATATATATAATATAATGAACATATTGAATAATCGACTAGGTATAAGGTAATCTGAACTTTACGTAAAACTGATGATTGCAATTTGCTGCTGGTGTTCCATTAATACTGCACAGTATAGCGCTTTGATAATACATCAAGTACATCAACCGGTAAAGAACTCAACCGGTGCTTACCAATTTAATAAGGAATGCATATTTTAATGGTTCCAGAGGTAATCTCCATTGTGCTGTATGTAGTGTTTCTGGTACACTATGTCTACTAAAGGATATAACAATTACTAGTTGTGTTTAATTATTTGAGCTTATATTAGAAATGAATTTATGTACTCGGTTACTATCTGTTGTTATAAACGACTAATATAGAAAGTTTGCTAAGACCTGCCAGATTGAGAGTTACTTGAATTTTTTATTGATTCTATGCACTGAATGTAAATATAACTAAGAGTGTAGCTTTAATATATAACAAAATAATTTATATTAAATCTAGTATTAAATGTAAGTTATTAGGGGCAATATCATAGTTATCAAGATAATGTTATTTACCTGGAAAATAGAATATCCAAATTTCCACTTACACAGTTGAATAATTTCAATCACACTTTACACAACATTTAACAAAGACATAACCGACACACAGTACGCCAGCATATGTTCAAATACTTGTATGCGAAGAAAAGTTATTAAGTAAGAATGAATAAATTTGATATACATAATTTCTATAAAATAAATAAATTAGAATAGCTGTAACAGTTGTAAGAACCACATTTATATCATATTAATTCACCTCGATCCGTCTGTA
Source organism: Homalodisca vitripennis (assembly GCF_021130785.1). Taxonomy (NCBI): domain Eukaryota; kingdom Metazoa; phylum Arthropoda; class Insecta; order Hemiptera; family Cicadellidae; genus Homalodisca; species Homalodisca vitripennis. The sequence continues at coordinate 107,129,240 of NC_060209.1, forward strand.
TGTAGGCTACACGACATGACTGTTGGTTCTTGCCCAATGCACGGAAATTAATCGTTTTTGAAAACATGTTTGAATTGTACGTAATATTTGTCTACCTCTTCCGATAACCCAATATCTTTAATGGTTATTACACAAATGGATAGGAATGGGTAATAACTGATAAGACTAATGAGTTACTTAGTTGACCGAGTCTTTTGACTATTCGCCACGGTCAATACCATCGACCTATTCACCCAATTTATTTACTTTTCTTCAACTTTTCAGTTTATCTAAAAGCTTATTCAACAGAATGTTCTAAATATTTAATAGTGTTATGGGAATGATGTATTGTATTAACTTATAGTAATAATCAGACAATATTTTTTAATCACTCCAAATTAATAATTTCACTGTTGTATGTATATTATATACCAATGTTCACCACAATTAAATTAAAAATACTACGTTAAGGACCTGAAAGATAATTAAATGTAATTATGTATCTCAACTGTAGTTAAATATAGTTATATAGGTTCCCGCTGACAAGTATTGTACTTAGCGGGGCCTCAGAAATGTATAATTTCTTGAATAAACGCAATTCAATTCAATTCAATTCAATATATATATATATTTTTTTTTGTTTGCAGTTATCTTGAAGCTCCAATGTTTGCAATATAAGTATCGATTAACGAGGATTTAAAGGCGATATTTTAATTTAGAGTTCTAATAAACACTATGTCTCAAATCTATAATGATGTATATGAGTATTCATTACAGCTATACATACCTGAAAATAATCTGTTGTATTAAAATGCTGAGTTAATCTCATAAGAAATTATCAAGCGATTTACGTCTTCATATTGTACTCGTACCGTGGAATAGACTCGAGTACTTGAAATGCTCCATTAAGTGTTTAGTAACCATAAATAAAGAGATTACCAGGATAAAATACTGCCTTGCCTGTGTCGAAGTTACTTTATTAAATATTAAGTTCAAACTCATCGTGGGAGTCATTTCGATTGAAAATAACATTGTTAGATGACAATTGGATATTGATAGGACAAACGTTTACAAAAGTTTGTAATATCAATCATATATATGATAGTTAAACAAAAAACGGTCATGTTAATTTTGAAATAATTTTAAAGGCTTTCCATATTACTAGTTATAGAGGTAATATTGAACTTTTGCTGTTCCCTGTGATGAATTCAAACAAAAATAATTTTATTTAGTTCAGCATATTATTATGATCAAGAATTTTAAAAAGAATCGATTTATTTGTATTGAATACACAAATTATTTATAAATATACTTTTACAAATGGGTGCCCGTTATCACGGCCTATCACTCTGAAAGGTAGCAATATATCTCCTGTGTATACACATACAGAACGATTCGAAAAATTACATTCGTTTGTGTGCTATGTTCGTATATTTACAAGTCCGGATTTCGTACGATATAAAATTCATATATGTATTTGTTCAACCCATCTGGTTACCTTGAAAATGTGAAAACTTACTGATGTGGGTTTCATTTCGTAAATTAATAAGATTAGTACTTTAATTGGGATTTAGCTCTAAACGGTCAATTCGTTTTAGGTTGAAGCAGTTATCTTATGTTCATTTATTGTGTTGAATAACAGGTGTAGATAATGGTCTCATAGTTTTCGTAAACAACATAAAACTGATGGTTACAAATTTATAACGATTAGTAGGCCAAGGTGTATTATTTGTCTAGTTAAATGGAATTACGTTTATTAGGGACCTTTGAGGTGTCTTAAAGAAGTATACAGGATATATAGACTTTCTCTACAGACTACAACGCTGATTGGACTATTTAAAAGAGTTTATTTTGGGCTTCTTCTTCGCCGAATGTTTTTGGATCACTTCTTACAAACTTGACTCCAGATTCCAAAAGGTTATTTCCTGACAGCGTCAGATTCTAGTCGCTGCAATAAGAGGAAGGTGAACTAGATATAAGCCAAATATAATAAGAAATAAACTGTGTTTTATTAAAACAAAACAATAGCAGTTACCCATAGTTTCACACAAAATGTTCTTTTTAAATGGTACCAAACATCCATGATAGGGGACGGTCACTGGAAGACATTACAGTATAGTTTTCTGATTCATTTTCGAATAAATAGTTGGAACTTATGTTAAAGAGCAGTCTGTAACTCATCAAGTAACATTCTGGAGCTCAACTCACTTGCTGCATTGGTACGACTCCTGATACGGTTATTTGTGTTTGGAGAACGTTCTCTCTCTCTCTCTCTCTCTCTCTCTCTCTCTCTCTCTCAAGATTTACTTGGATTTCGGGTATTGGATATCTGATTAGCCATAAATTAAATATACTTGGTAGTAATGATGACTGTCGAAAGCTAGTTAGCTATACTCAGGCAGTTATTTTAATAGACATAGTTCAGAGTACTGTTGTTAGTCAATTGACAGTATGAGCTTTAATAAAGTGTATTTTTAGCTTGTAACTGTGCAGTGAAGATTTATTGCAGAAAAAGATCTACTGGATTACTATTTTACATCAGTACATTCTAATTTAGTGTGTTGATGTAGGCAAGAAACATGTCTGCGAGCATAAAAGGAAGCGGCTTGTCCATAAAACTGAGATATAGACTGTCAATAGAATTCACTGTGCTACTGCTATGGTACACACTTGTGTTTAAGAAGACTAGACAGTGTCAAGTACTATTGATTCACCGTGTGCACTGAAGTTCTATCGTAGAAAATCTGACAGCGTTCAACAGCTTCACGAAGTTGTTGTATAATTAAGAGCAACAATTCTGTATTCATTGCTACGAGTCTACCCTTGATTAGCTTTACTTACTTCCGTCAATCTCCTTTAGGCTGAGAGAGTAAGTTCTACTTTAAAGTAAAAACACTGCATCTTTCTCTACTCTGTAGTTTTATATCTTTTTCTTAAATTTTTAAATTTTCATTATTTATACTCCGTAAAACTGTGCTGTGAGGTATCTGTAGCGCTTAGCATTTCTTAAAAAATACTCTTTACACTTTCAATGGGGCAGTGTAGCAGGTATTATTTTAAGATAACCAAGCCAAGCAGCATCTAGCGTAGTTACTGCTTGGCTGGGTGACCTTGAAAGCATGAAGCGGCCTACCTGCTCGATGTTAGTGATACAGAGATCACCATTGAGCCGTTGGTTCCCAAGTTGTGTTAGAAGGGGCTTCTTAGCTCTAACTCCATCTGGTCAAATGAAACGAACCTTACTTACGAAAAATAGCTTTATAATTGGTTCAATTTTCTAAAATCCTCATCTGGAATGTATCAGTTATACTCAAATTGAAAGTCATCACATTTCCTAAATGGATTAGATTAAAGTTCCAAGATAAATAAAATATAGCACTATTTTTATCAAATCTGGATCTGATGTATGACTGTGCTTTTAGTTACCGGAGAAGCACGTTGCCAAACAACGGGGTTTGGTTTCATAAATCAAAACAGTTTGCTCAACCCCGAGGTTAATAGCCACTGATCGTTCTGGCTCCCCTCGTTATAACGGTGATAAATTAAACTTGTGCTCTTTCACCCTGAATCGTTGTTAGTCAAGAGTCTTTTGTTTATTTGGCCATTTCATTGTTTAAGTGGAGTCGGTGAAATTAATTTAAAAACTGGAATAACTAGCAAAAATATCCTTTTAAAGTTGATCTGAATTAGTGAAAATTATATTTATAGGAAACAAAATAATTCCTCCCAATGATATCTCTTTAAATGAAGAAAGCAAAGTAATAAAAAGTCATATTTTTAATACGGAATATCTGTAGTATTAAAACAACTTTTTTTGTACGTTGAGTTTGAGTAATATGTTTGCAACTATGAGTTTTTATTCCTATTCGGTATCAATCGGAAGCTCTTACACTTTTTTAATAAATCCCACTACAGGGCTCTTCTCTTCTGGCTTCCAAAGGTACAATATTTCAGTTTATTAAAACAGCTGGTTATTAAAACACGCATGTTATGCTGGGGCGGATATTCCTAATGGACTAACCAGCAATATCAGCTGATCGCTTATAACGTCCATTAATCAACTTAATATCACATTAAATGCCATATAAAATTAATATACTAAGCTTTCTTTACAAAATACGTATTAAAAAAAATCTTTAAACGTGATGTTTAAACTCCGACTAATTGGTGATAATTTTTAGTAACTGTAATGTTTTTATTTCAGTGTGTTCAGAGTAATAGAATATTTTTCAATAATCGACAGACATTGCTATAGGAAATATCGTGCAAACATTTATAAGTTACATTTAATGTATTTCAATCAAAATGAGTCGGGAAGTTTAAATATGTTTGTGAAAAAATGGACAACAAGTGCCTATTTTATAATTTTAGTTCAGTTTACTTGTAGAAATTTCTAAAGCAGACATGTAACATAGTTAAAGTGTCAGTTATGTTTTAAAGGCCAGAATCAAAAGATGCTTAGAACAAACATTTACTCAGAGTCTGTTAAAATAATTCAAGCATTATTTGTTAATAACTGAAAGCAAATGGATTGTATAATATATGTTGTGATTTAAATGAAAATGAGTAGTAGAACAACTTAAGTGAGTAGCAATTCAATAATATTCATAACGTTATTATAAAAGAGCTTGAAAAAAATCAATTTTATTAAATAGAGGAAAACTTATAGTTACTGGTGGCACTGTAATTTAGTTGCCCAGTATTGTAATTTAAACTGTATTGGATTCATTTAAAGTTTTATTTGAAGTTAAAAACTTCAAATCTTCAATCTTCTTACTGTGTAAATATAAATATTTGAAATATATGCTAATTTATTATAAAAGAAAAATACTATTATTTTATTCTAACAGGCGATGTGTGTCGTCTTTCAGCAACCACGATGTCAGTGATAGCCATTGAAAGATTATTCTCCTACTGCATTTAAGACTTAATTGAACATACTTAAAACCTTATGGATTCTAAATATTGTGACTTTGATGGAGATTATGCACGCTTTTATCACATCAGTATTGGCCGTTTGGTGAAACAAATTACCATCTCAATGAAGTCGATCGGACACAAATATGTTAATTTTAGTATATTTTATTATAATTGTACTTGATTTACACATGTTGCACAGCGCGACGAAGACTTTTTGGATCTAGCTATACGAATACCGTACTTAGCAGTTAATTACAGAACGAAATTAGTTTGAGTAAAACGTATTAAAAAAATATCACGGACATATAGATAATTCAGCAAATTACGTTATTTTTTAATCAAAAAATTAAAACTAAGTGATTAAATAAAAATGGTATCAGATATACCTTTTCATTAATTTTGAATGCTATTTTGGCCTTTTACTATTACATATTGTCAACACATATTCGACATATAAAAAATTGAGTATTAATAATATGAATGTAATCTAATTTTTAACTTATATTGGAAACAGTTTTGTTTGTTTGATATAGTAATATGAACTCTTTAATGAAACTTCATCTGATAATATCCACGTTGATTGAGTCTATAGCATTATCATTAACATAGGAAACGTAATTAGGTTTATATAAATGTGATACAAACATATCGAGTGACAAGTATTTGATTTATAGGTTTCAATGAAATAACAGCTATAAGTTGAGGATGGAAGCTACCGGTGGAGGGGTCAGGTTAGGGCGGATGCACAATCGATTACCACGCTATAAATTCTGCTAATGTCTTCCTCAATATCTTCAACTTGAAGTTTATACCAAGACCCATCATCTCTACTTTGTGTCCATGTATAACATGAATGCGTATTTAACATATATATGGAATATATACATACGCGTCAAAATTCACACAGTAGGAACCTAAGAAGAATCGCAAGATTACTTATATATTATATATATATTATATATATATATATATATATATATATATATATATAAGTATTATATATATATATATATATATATATATATTAAACACATATGTGAAAGAAACGGCCCAATACAAAATAATTGAATCGTAAAAAGTGAGGGCTCTGTGGTGTAATGGTAGCACATTCACCCGGCAAGTGAGAGATCCGGGTTCGACTCCCGGCGGAGCAAGTACTTTTTACGATTCAATGTTTATTGAAATTAAATAAGGCAATTGCCATTTATACAATTTAATGTATATATATATATATATATATATATATATTTATTTATTAGTTTTACTAATCGTATAAATTTACAAGTTTACTAAAAACAACGTAAACAAATAAAATGCCTTTGTTTTGCAAGAGTTTGTCAGTTAAAGTACTGCTTTTCAAAGCAACTGTCAATTAAATTTACATGTAATAAAAATAATAAGAACAGTAAATCATAATACAAATTCCCTTTTACGATTAACATATTAAAGACTACTACGCAAAAAAATACTTGTGATGGACGGTACTACGCTTGATATTACTCCGGTTGTCCTAAAGTCGGCAGATAACTTGTGTTGCAGTAAAGGTGTTAACATCAAGTTTAAAATTGGAATAATTTCAAGCTACTTAACGCACCAGGGGAGACCATTTCACTGCTTTGATTCAAAGCAAGAAAAACCTTTCAGGGCATTTTCCAGCTTCATCTGGAGTTTCTCGTAAAGGTACTGAGGTTTTCTCACTTGCTGTGTTTAATGGATCATACAGAAGGTCATTAATTTGCATACTTGTATCACCGAGACCATTTTGGCTGCCTCCCGATAGATTGATACATGGTAAAGTCGTTTGAGGTAATACAATTACATGATTGATGAGTTCTGTATTTTTGGATCCTTCTTTCGCCCTCCTTTGAAATTATTAAATTATACTTATATAACTATTAAAATACAAATAAAACTACTGATGAAATCAGTGATTGTAAGATTTGAATCTTTGTATTCATCACAAGTGAGCTACATACACAGACCTTTTATTCTAGCTAGAGCTTTTTTGATGATGCTGGTGATGTTTTCAGGTAGGGTAAGATCTTTATCTAGCACAAAGCAGAGAGTTTTGATCTTGTCACAAATCAGCAAGTACTCATCATCCGAGAGTCATTCTCACGCCACTGTTACTGACAACCCAAACAAGTCTGTGATGTTGTGTACATGTCGGAGCACTTGTCTACATTAAGTTTTTAAAGCCATTGCTATTTTTAGAATTTTTCACTATATCCAATGAATTAACTCTCCTTTAAACAAGTGTAACTGACAATCTTCTGAATACTGATAAATTGAACATACTTAGGGAACTGCCACGCTTCCTTATGAGAGGTGTATATGTCTCACTTTCCCATTTTAGTAGTGTGAACTCGGTCCATTAGGTAAGATTCCACCTAGAACACCGAATCTGCTCCAAAGCAATAGAAGTTTAAGAGTTTTGGAACTTTAAAAAATTATGGAAATACTATTTCTATTACATAATTTATTATATTCCTGTAATTTAAAAGTTGTCCTTGTAAAATAATTTAAACAATTCCTAAATCAAATAATCACAAAACGTTATCAATTTGATACATTAACATGAAATTCCATCGTGAATTCCATTCCAGAATGATTCAGACTTTGTTGGATGTAATATTTTAATTTGTATTAACTGGCCTCCATCTAGATAATGACACGTTGTGTAGATGGTAGAACACTAGTGAAGTGATTGTATGTATTATCTGATGTGAGAAGCATCAGTAATTAATCAAATACAGGAATCCTGTGATACTCAAAGGGGTATATTCACTGAAAGCTTTCATTCAGATTCAGACAATGGTTTTCAATGATTAAAACTCGGATGTATTGGGAAGCGATACAAGCATTATTTCCTCTTATTAAAAAAAACCTTTACTCTTCCTGTGGTAGTTAATCTAGCTAACAGTGTGATACTACATGCATAGGTATTACTTATAATAGATAAAAAATTCAATATATTTATGAAAATAGATAAGGTGTTGTTTTTTATTAACGTTTGATTTGTCTTTAAAGTTGTTTATTCTGTTTTACATCCTATAAAAATAGGCAATTACAAAAAAAAGTATTATACATATGATCCTGTTCCACTGCAACAATGTAAAAAGATTTTTATATACATTAAATTTTTTTTTATTGTTTAAAACAATCGATTTCTTTATATGTACCTCATAATCTTGTGAAGGTATGGCCAAGAGGTTCTTTAACACTTTTACCGTATCATGAAATTACAATCACTTACAGTATCATCCGGTTTCACAGACCTGAGGGAGGCTTTTTTTTGCTGTGTTTGGGGTATTCTTGTTTTTTAGTTTAGATTTGAACACAAAATATATTTACAATTATTCCCTGTTAATAACAAAACTATATTTAATATTTTTTAATTTTTATATTTGCAAACAATTATAAAATTTAATAATTTGGGGAATTTAGGATGGAAAATAATATCCTAGATTACTGGTATCGTATTAAGCTGTATTTACAAGTATCAGAAATATACATACATTTTTACCAAAGCAATTAAATCTTAAAAAAAGGCATAAGTACACACAAAAAAAGTATCCACAGATTTTAAATATTATGAACTCATGAAATGCACAACTTTCTCCTGCACTCCAATCAGATGGGTTGTCCGCATTTTGATACTGATTTGTAATTGGTTTTTCTTTCCTTAGCAGCTGGGCACTTGGATCATGTCTTCCGTTTTTTCCAGTTTGTCACTAGAAACACATTCATTCGGATTTGCAGCTTCTGTTTCTCCAACGTACTACGTGATGACGCGTTCTAATGTTCTCTTGGCAAATTTGAATTTCTAGGCGTCTTGTCATGTGATGCTTTATAAGTTTTAAGGTCAGACGTTTTATGAATTCAAAATCTTGTAATGAGTGGATTGTTACCTAAGACTCTTGTTCTTGCAGTAGGCCCGGGTAATAATCTCCTCAAAATGTTATGTTGAAGTGTTCTGCGCTGCTTGGGTGGCTCCTTTCCGCACCATACGCTACCATCTTTCCGCCAAAAAAGTCATCTTCAGATTCCTGAACCATATAATTTTCGACACTATAGTGGATGTCATCTTCATCTTCCAGTTGGGGTTATCAACAGCAAAAAATATCATCACTTTCACTTTGATTTAGTTTCGTTATCAGGACACTACATAGTTTGGATCTTCATCCGAATCGTCAACAGGTTCATCGTCACCTTCAACGTTATGTAGGAGTTGTAAAAGTCGCTCGTTAAATCTTCCATCGTTCACTCTTAAAATTTCCGAGTCACTCATGATTATAACAAGTTATAATAAAACATAAAAACTAATAATATATATATAAACACGTAATAACTATTCACACTTTAACCGTATCACCCGGTATGACAGACCGGTAGAATAGTTACAGTAACCGTATCGTCCGGTACAGTAGACCGTAGCGTTCACAAAATAACTGGACTGATTCAAGGTCAAACGCCCTAGACAAACTAAAACCAATAAAAAAACGGTTCAGGAGAGACCGGTTGACAGCTACTGAGTGTGGAGGGGGCAACCGAACACCAGTAGTGCCAATTTTCAGAAACATGAAATTCCCCTCCGGTCTCACAGACCGCTGATACGGTAAAAGTGTTTTTAATTAGAAATGAGTACCTACTGTTTTTACTAAAGGTATTATTGAGAAACGAAACCAAATATTTTTTGCTCATAACAATAGATTTCTGATACTAAATCCAACATACTGTAAGGTAATTGACAGTTTAATATAGGGAATATGTATTTCCCGAAAGAGAAAAAGCATGAGTGGGTGGCTGCCTAAAATTTTGTCAAACTCTGGTAGCTGTCACAAAATCTTAAAAAATGTTTCTAAATAATGAAATAGTAATGCAAGCTATGAAAAACAGCCATTATGTTGTAAAAAGATTAGAAAGCATATTTAGTTTTCAATCAGTATTCAACTAATTCCTCGGGCCATCAGTGTGGGTAGGATAAATTATTGACTAAATGCGAAGAATAAAAAAACATTCCTCGAGATCCTAAGAAACCGAACAATCCTACAAACATGAAATCCTGTTACACATCACGTAGCTAGAATAAGAGGGTGATCTCAAATCTCTAAGAGCTACCAAATATTATAAACTCAAACGATGCAGATCATTTTTAAACATAAATTAATTTCTATATAAACGTAGAGTTCCAATACCAGCCTGACCAGTATGAAGGCGGTCAGTCTTCTTTTTAGGGATGAGATATTTCCTTCACTAATATCTATTTTAAAACTGTTTCTTAACAAGGAGTAAAAATTTGGAATAATACTTGAAATAGTTCTATCATTAATATACATATACATAAGTTTAAGATTCGGGCGTAAATAGTATAATTTGACCATCAAGGCATTAAACTAAGATAAATAATTGTAGTTCACACATTACAGCACATCAGATTCACATTTTAGTGAAACAAGGTATAGTGACTTACAATGTACGAGTTAGTCATAACATTTTTTATGAATGGCATCTTAACTTGGAAAATACTCTAGAGGTGAAGGCAAAATTCCTTTCATTATATAAATGTTACAATGGAAATGTTACAAAATAAATTAATTTATCAATTTTTTCTTACACCAGTACCTGTATAATATATGTTTAAAAGAAAATAACCGTTGCATATACTTAATTTATATATATTGATTTATTAACCAAATATATTGCTTACTGCTGATCGGTGATTTTAAGTCAGAGTAGGATTTCCAATATTCACCATTATTGTATATTACGCAAACTAAAACCGTTACGTTTGTGTGCACTGGTAACCCCTGTCATCTTTAGGAGTCAAAATAAAATAAGAGGAAATGTTCATAACGCAATTAAAACTAACAAATAAAAATGATATGATTATTAACACGTTACATAAACAAGAAGAAATATTTAAAATAAAAAATAAAATAAAAATTATATAACAAGTTGATTAGGTGACCAAATTAGGTTAGCTGCAATATACTTGAATTATACTATGTGTACAAGAGACATATTTAGAATTGTTTGTATTTTAGAATTTTGATATTTTAAATAATTACTTTATTTCTTATTAATTATCTTATGTTTTCTTATCATTTCTTATTTATTTTTGTATATTTTTTTGTTTTTTATTTATTTATTTTTTTCGTGGTGGTTCGGAAGTCACCTTTAAGCCGTTGGTCCCAGGTTGTGTTAGAGATTGCTTCTTAGCCCTAACTTCGCCTGGTAAAATAAGACATCTTTACTTTACTTTACTTTTACTTTATTTTACATATTTTAAAATTGTTCAGTTTAAAACTTAAAACGACATGATTTGCTTGAATGAGACAATGGTATTTTCAGTGAAACCCCTTTTGCCGGGTTATGATTATTAAAACAACTTATTTTTATATGTTTAGGCAACTTAAACACGTTTCATATATTTTCTTGTAATTCAGCAAAAATGTGTATAATCGTAGACTTTCATCTATATGAAAATTTGTATTTTTATCGATTGTAATGAAGATGTGTTATTCACGTTGATATTAAAACCAGTTGCCAAAAGAAAAATGTTACGTTATAAACAATAAGTGATACAAATATTTAATGTGAGATCACTTATGCAGTGATAATGTAAAGAGTCACATTCGTTCTATATAGCCATGAAATAGAATCGACGTCCACTGGTACAGTCAGTTGTAGAGTACATCGGTTTGTGTAAAGGTCGAGAACGCATTTTAGAGCTCCATAAAGACAAAACCTGAGGCACTTTGCTACTATTTACTGTGGGCAAAGCCATTTTTTTGGTTGTAAAGAATGTTAGCTCAGTTTTATGTGGACATTTTCTGAAGTAATATCGAGAATCTTATGAATACTTTGGATAGGGTAGAGATGTAGGGTAGGAGATGTTGTAACGGGCTTTATTGCCCATTACATGCCTAACATTGTTGTGCTTTATTACTAGCTTCTTTAAAACTCAAAGTGTAATTACTGGGGAAAACTTTAGTTCAAAATAGTTCATGAATACTTTATTTATCAGAATGATTTCACAACTAAGTTACGAAAATACTTTTAATACTTTTAAGGTTTATAAATATTATGCTATAGTGAACTACCCTTCAACATATTCTATACAAAATAATACTTAAACTACGTCACTCAGGTTTTTTTATTAAAATTTTTTTGTTATAAATTGTACTTATCATAATCGTCAACAAACACATTTAAAATAATTACAAACGTCTCTTTGTATAATGTAGATTTATAGTTGTAGCAAATCTATTTACATTTACTTAGTTATTGCAGGCTTGAAGGATACTGAACTAATCTTTGTACTATGGAGGGAAACACTGATCTTCTTTTGTTTGAGTAGGGGCTGGTAACTAGAATAATCCAGAGAAATGTTTATGTCGTAAAATATTCTGGAACTTTTATAAAATGTAAAATGTTTAACTTCGAACTACAAATATTTTATACTTCATTAAAACAGTTCACATAACTTCAGTGCATTAGAATTCACATGTTCATACATAATTAGAAAGCACTACCTTATATAAACATTGTTATTTCGTAGAAAAATATTTGATAAGTGTTTTCAAGGAAGCTTTCTATCTGGGAGAATATTATGCATAGGCTATATTTGATATCCAAAAGAGCGAATTATCAAAATTTACAAATAAACAACATAATGGATTCCAAAATTTTTTAAAGGCTTTCAAGAACAGTTATCACAAAATTAGATAAGGGAGAACATTTGCTTGTACTAATTCATAATATCTCAATATTGTTGATTATGTCTACTTTGATACATGTTTCCACTGAGTATTGTAGCGTACGTGCTCTTTGACATGATGGACTTGCAATTTGCTTCGAAGCGGGATTATTCATGCATCTATATCAGTCGTCAAGTGTGGAAGCAAACAGTTTGAACCAAATTAATAAAAGATGATGTTAAACAATTCAACCATTTTTATGTCTTTATCTTTATGTTTATCCACCGATTTTTGTCCTAAACTAACGGATTAGTTTATATATATATATTGAAAGATTAATATTGAAGAAATTTTAACAGTGTATGAGTAGTTTATTTGGAAACGTCATATATAAACTCCAATGGGAAGGTCAGATAAATTATATTACAGAGTTAAATTTTCCTGAAATTATCACTACTTACTTCAGTAATGCTTGGATACATTTTACGTTTCGTGTTTGGTTGCGGAATATTAAATCTTATTAAAATCAGTAAAATACCGTAGAGTACAGAGATTGCGTTTTTACCAGTAGCTTATGTGATAATTACATTAAGAAGGTTCTCTGTTTATGTACAGGTTCTAAGTCTTATTCCTCCATGACTCCTTTGAAATACGACATGTCAACGAGATAGAATAGGTTTACTGAGATCAAGCAATGACCATGTGATAAGTCCTTTAAGGGATGCTGTGAATTATTATGCCTAACAACTGATGTCTCCCTGTAAAGAAATATTTGGAATTTATCCTAGAGCAGTTAGACAGGATAGATTGCAACAATAGGAATAATATGACAGTCTTCAATGTTGCTAGTGGTGTGTTATGCCGTTTATATTCCTGCTACAGATAACGCATTCTTTGGGAAGGCCCGTATAACCAGTTTGTAAAACCTAGACAGATTCATATGTTGAGAACGTGTTTTATTTCCTAAAATATGTCAAAATAAAATAATTCTAGATAATATTTTTCCAAATCTTTATTGATTGCACCCCATTAGGGGAATATGTGGAAGAAATTATATGGAGTAGCTGTGCAGAATGAGTGCGGAAATTGCTATTTATGACTATGACAAATCTCAGTAATGGTAGAGGACGTTTTTCACCATATGTGGCATAATGGATTTGGTGAAAATCCACTAGAGAGCACCAGGTTTAGAGAGGTTTAGCACCAATATGTAATAGGGTTCAATGCATAGTTGTGTAAATAGCCCACGTCTAGTGAGGTTGTATTAAAGTTATTTATTTTTAAAAAGCTGTACTAATTTTTGACAGCACACTATAAACCAATGATGACGACCTCGTAGAACCTGTTTGGGCAACCCAAATGAAATAAAGTTCATTATTTTTAAAACTTGAATACGGAAGAGTATTATATCAAATATCAGTATTGCAACCTTATTATTCAAAATTGTTAGAGTTAGAAATGGTAACTTAAAGGTTTTGGTCATTATACAAATGTATAAACTAATACTAATATTACATTATAACAGCTACCTAAAATGCACAATTTCAACGTAGGTGAGATACTGTACAATTTTATTTTATTTTTGTAAGTTGTAACTACAAAACCTATCTTCTCTGTACAAAAATAAACTATAACATCATACATTTAACTGGTAGACATATGTATTTACGTAAGATACTTATAGGGAGAATCAAAATAATTGTTGGGTTTCTGGTCATGAGAGCGACTTTAGAAACGAAAGAGCTTATGCCTTAGCCAACCTAACGAATATTCTAAGGTAATTTTGAATTCATATCCTGTGTATATTACGTCATTTTTTGAAGTACAAACTTCTCTGCCTGTGTAGATTTACTTCAGTTTTTAATGTAATGGTTGTAGAAAGGCTAAACGTTAAACACCATTTTGCCTCTTCAGAGTAAAGAAAGGGAGCCGTTAAAAACATTCAGTGAAAAGAACACTTTCAGGTCCCGTGAACCCTTATATCCGAGGCTTATAGTGTTCTAATGTTACTGTCGCTGCTCCGAGTGTATTCCACAGACCTAGGCGTTTCTGGATACAAATATTTATCCCTACATGTCCACTTTCTTGAGTCCTAGTACTTAAAAATTGACATGATATTGCATTCTTTTTAGACGTAATAATATTTAAAGTACTGACGCGAATATTATTAACCACCTTGTTCGTAACAGATACATAAGGATCAGTGTCATGCAGAGCTTATTACTGAAAATTTGTAGTTAAAACAAAGATCTAGTGAAAAAAAAACACCGTTGGTCAACAGAGCTATGTATGAATACATAAATTGCGTTGTATCTTTTTAATCAGCTCAATCATTTTTCGTTTTTTAGTCAATGCTTTCTGTTGCGTTAAAATACTAAAAGGACTACGAAACGGTAATTTTCGTAACGAAATTTAGATTTCGATTCGTTTTAGTCATTACAAGAATTATAAATTATTGGTTCCATAATCTTTGAACTGTTTCATATTTCTGTCAAAGTATTAAATGCATTTAAGTACTTTTTATATGATTCAAAACTTGAAAATGCTTTCAGGTAATAAAATATTTACTACAGTAGTATGCTTATTAATATACATAAAATATAAACAATAGCGTAGCAATAAAAAGATTGCAATATTAGTCGTAAGAAGCGAAATCTTCGTGATTTATGACATTTCATTAATGGAGTTTGCTGTGTAAAAAGTGGTTATAGCCTGGCTTGTGTCTAAGAGTGTAATATATAGGTGACAGTGGGTAAATTTAGGAGCCGCACTCTAAGCCTGATATATGGCAAAACGTTGGCGTTTTCAGATACAATAGCTTTACCTTAATATTTAAATATAATCCGGCTGAAGGTATGTATTTTAAATTCATATAATATGGACGTAATTTCTATTAAGTTCTTAGAAATAATAATTCATTTGAATTATTTTCAAGCAATAGAAAAACTTTAATTTTCAGTAGGTTCATGGCCGCCAAGGGGTTTATATGTTTTGAATATTAGGCAATTATCAGTTGCCAATCAGTGCATAATGGTCTAGGATGTAAAGTAAAAAAAGTTACATTTTCATATGTTATCTAAAAGTTGGTTTTTAAACGCTTGAATTAACAGTACGCCATCCGTAATCTTTTTCCATGAAATGAAGAAAATGTACATTATAAATTATTAATGTCTGGTTCTGTTTACTTGTTTCTGCGATATTTTTAGCCATGTGAGGAAGTATTTACGGACTTTTACATGCTACTGTTCTTAATGTTGGCTAGATCCCAAACTCTGTAGTTTACTATCCAATTTGTAATTCCTGGCCAACGCATTGTTTTAAAGTATAATGCAATGAGTATTTGTTGAGCTCTCCATGTATTATAATGCTATATCTATTTATCTTTTATGTAATTAACATTTAATATAAATTATTCCAGAATTTATTTAATTTTGGTTAGAAATAGGTAAATGTTTATATTTTAACACAAGCATTTAAATACAAGCCGAATATATTGCATGCTACAAAAACTACCTTTTCTTTCTTAAGTGGTGAATGGAAACACATCACAGTGTAGAAAATGATTTAGAATTCAGAAAAGAAAATTCATCCATATTTTTATTATTGTAGTACAGTTGGTGAGTGTTCACGATTGAATAAATCAACTGTAGCACGCTCCTGCCTGACGACGTTACCTCGGAGATTTGTTACCTTGTTTATATTTTACCGTAATAAATCGTCTCTGACATTTTAGCGATATATGAATAACTAAGATAAACAAAAATGTATCCTGCTCCAGGTAATCTGATGGTAACCAAGCGTTTCTACTGTTTTTCTTTTTTTATATTTAAACTATATGAGTGTGTGGAGCAGATATTTCCACTCTTATAGTGCCAAACTAGCGTTCAAAATGTCAGTCGTAGGTTATTGGTAGGTGAATGCAGATGTATTGTGACCTGTATTCTGTAGTTCAGTGTTAATGATTAGTGTTGTGTATAGTTTTTTATTAAGTGCAAGTTTTTAGAGTTAGTGAAGTTGACAAACGACATGGTGGTTGTGATTCCTGACTTAGGCGTGCCACAACGCTTTGGTATGATTTGTTTATTTTAACCTAGTTTGTAATTATTATGTATTAGGTTAGTTATTACCTGAAGAAGAAATCAGATTGCAGATCTCGAAACGTTAGTGTTACTGATTTATTGTTTCAGTGAACGATGGCAAATTTCAGGAAAAATCCTGTTTCCTTCATTAGCGTACGATTTTACAAGAAGTATAAGTGTAAGTTTAAGTGTAAATTAATGAATCTGTGTGAGTATAATTTTTAAAGATTTTCTACGTCTTCTATGGATCACACATACTATATGGGCACTTCCTATTTTTTATAGTATCTTCACCACGGAATTTGCATAATAAGAAACGTTCAGTTATTATGAACTGCCTATCCTGATTTAAATTTCTGAAAATAAAAGTAATAATAATCTTTTATAATATATTGATTATTACAGTTAAAATAAACTATATACATTTTGTTTGCAGTTATCTTGAAGCTCCAATGTTTGCAATATAAGTATCGATTAACGAGGATTTAAAGGCGATATTTTGATTTAGAGTTCTAATAAACACTATGTCTCAAATCTATAATGATGTATATGAGTATTCATTACAGCTATACATACCTGAAAATAATCTGTTGTATTAAAATGCTGAGTTAATCTCATAAGAAATTATCAAGCGAAGTACGTCTTCATATTGTACTCGTACCGTGGAATAGACTCGAGTACTTGAAATGCTCCATTAAGTGTTTAGTGCCCATAAATAAAGAGATTACCAGGATAAAATACTGCCTTGCCTGTGTCCAAGTTACTTTATTAAATATTAAGTTCAAACTTATCGTGGGAGTCATTTCGATTGAAAATAACATTGTTAGATGACAATTGGATATTGATAGGACTAACGTTTACAAAAGTTTGTAATATCAATCATATATATGTTAGTTAAACAAAAAACGGTCATGTTAATTTTGCAATAATTTTAAAGGCTTTCCATAATACAAGTAATAGAGGTAATATTGAACTTTTGCTGTTCCCTGTGATGAATCAAACAACAATAATTTCATTTAGTTCAGCATATTATTATGATCAAGAATTTTAAAAGTCGATTTATGTTTATTGATATTTATAAATATATTTTTACAATTGGGTGCACGTTATCACGGCCTATCACTCTGAAAGGTAGCAATATATCTCCTGTGTATAGAGAACGATTCGAAAAATTACATTCGTTTGTGTATTATGTTCGTATATTTACAAGTTCGGATTTCGAACGATAGAAAATGCATATATGTATATATATATATATATATATATATATATATATATATATATATATATATATATACTATTTCAAGTAGGTAAAGTTTATAAGATAATCATAAGAAATTTTCGGATTCTCAGAACTCTCCATCAGGAGTACACTGATTATTGAAAGTTACAAACAGATTTCAAACTAATAATTATTAACATAACCAAAAAAGAATTTGGACAAATAAATACCATAAACAACAAGTTTGCAATCAGCTGTATGACAAATATTTAAATGCTTACAAAGAACAAGAAATGTATATAAAGGAAGGAAAAGAGAATCACGTAATGTTCATTCCATCTGGTTACCTTGATTTGAAAATTTACTGATATGGGATTCCAACATTTCATAAATTAATAAGATTAGTACTTTAATTGGGATTTGGCTCTAAACGGTAAATTCGTTTTAGGTTGTAAGCAGTTTTTTTGTTTTTATTTATTGTGTTGAATAGCAGGTGTACTGTAGATAATGGTCTCTCATAATTTTGATAAACAACATAAAACCGATGGTTACAAATTTATAATGATTAGTAGGCCAAGGTGTATTATTTGTCTAGTTAAAGGGAATTATTTATATTTGGAAGCTTGGAGGTGTCTTAAAGAAGTATACAGGATATATAGACTTTCACTATAGACTACAACGCTGATTGTACTATTTCAAAGAGTTTATTTTGAGCTTCTTCGTCGCCGAATTCTTTTGGACCACTTCTTACAAACTTGACTCCAGATTGCAAAAGGTTATTTCCCGACAGCGTCAGATTCCAGACGCTACAATAAGAGGAAGGTGAACTAGATAGAAGCTAAAAATAATAACAAATAAACTTTGTTTTATAAAAACAAAACAATAGCAGTTACCCATGGTTTCACACAAAATGTTCTTTTTAAATGGTACCAAACACTCCATGATAGGGGACGGTCACTGGAAGATATTATAATCTCCTGATACATTTTAGAATAAATAATTGGAAGTTAAGTTTGAGAGCAGTATTTTTAGGCCCAGATGTCAGAGAGTAAATATTGTTTAAGTAAAAATGAAATAAGTTGAATTTATCTTAACATTTATATTAGTTTTTCATTAGTTTGTTCGTTAAATCCCTCTTTAACCTATGAGTTATATTCTTTTTCATGTACTTAATCAGTACCATTTGTCTCTGTAATACAAACCAGACCCACTGTCCCCTCGATGGTTTTTCGGCCATAGAAATTTCAATTTGTGTTTGCTACATTCCTTCATGATTTCATTCACAATGCGTCGATATCACTGCGCTCATTCGTTCCTTTAGATTGTAAACACAACGAGTACTTCACCCGTTCTTTGTTCCTTCTGCTACTGAAAATATGCTGTCCCACAATATCAAAGTAAACTAATTTAGAATATCTCAAATAAACTATAATTCTTACGTTTGTCACTCCTGCCATGTGTGGAAGTAAGAGAAGTAAGGTACTGCTGAAATGACTATGTACGCACACTACAAAACATGGTATTTTGTACGTGCAACAACATTGTGTAATCAATATTTCATGATAAGTTATTATATCGCAATAGAAGTACGTATATTAAGTATTATTCTGGCATCCAAGCAATATATAAGCAATAAATATACAAAAATCCCAACATACAAAATCACTCTTCACTAAACGTACTCTTTTATATATATCAAAGTATATTTTAGCAATTTATGAAGCTCCTCTTAATTCTTTATAAAAATTTTTCCTTTGCCAACCAGTCCATTCACATCCATTACAGATACAACGCACGGGATCTTTCTTCTACATCACTTATGAGGATTGCACTCTTCAGGCCACGTACTTTCCATACTTTCCTGTGACGAATCAAACAAAAATAATTTTATTTAGTTCAGCATATTATTATGATCAAGAATTTAAAAAGAGTCGATTTATGTGTATTGATATTTATAAATACACTTATACAAATGGGTGCCTGATATCACGGCCTATCTTTCTGAAAGGTAGCAATATATCTCCTGTGTATACACATACAGAATGATTCGAAAAATTACATTCTTTTGTGTGCTATGTTCGTATATTTACAAGTCCGGATTTCGTACGATAGAAAATTCATATATGTATTTGTTCAACCCATCTGGTTACCTTGAATATTTGAAAATTTATTGATGTGGGATTCATTTCATAAATTAATAAGATTAGTACTTTAATTGGGATTTGGCTCTAAACGGTAAATTCGTTTTAGGTTGAAACAGTTATCTGTAATGTTCATTTATTGTGTTGAATAATAGGTGTAAATAATGGGTCTCTCATAGTTTTCGTAAACAACATAAAACCGATGGTTACACATTTATAACGATTAAGAGGCCAAGGTGTATTATTTGTCTAGTTAAATGGAATTACTTTTATTAGGGACCTTTGAGGTGTCTTAAAGAAGTATACAGGATATATAGACTTTCTCTATAGACTACAACGATGATTGGACTATTTCAAAGAGTTTATTTTGAGCTTCTTCGTCGCCGAATTCTTTTTGGATCGCTTCTTACAAACTTGACTCCAGATTGTAAAAGGTTATTTCCTGACAGCGTCAAGGATTCCAGACGCTAGAATAAGACGAAGGTGAACTAAATATAAGATAAAATAATAACAAAAAAACTTTGTCTTACAAAAACAAAACAATAGCAGTTACCCATGGTTTCACACAAAATGTTTCTTTTTAAATGGTACCAAACCACTCCATGATAGGGGTCGGGTCACTGGAAGATAATTATAATCTCCTGATACAGTTTCGAATAAATAATTGGAAGTTACGTTTGAGAGCAGTATTTTTAGGCCCAGATGTCAGAGAGTAAATTTTGTTTAAAGCAAAAATGAAATAAGTTGAATTTATAAATTTATGAATTTATAAATAAGTTAAACTTACAGTATGAATACCTGTAAAAATATTGCACAGTATGCTCTTGCTTTTCAATCTCTGTTCAATATATTACCCAAATTTTCCCTCTTTAACCTATGAGTTATATTCTTTTTCATGTACCTAATCAGTACCGTTTGTTTCTGTAATGCAAACCAGACCCACTGTCCCTTCGATGGTTTTCGGCCATAAAAATTGCAATTTGTGTTTGCTACATTCCTTCATGATTCCATTCACAATGCGTCGATATCACTGCGCTCAATCGTTCCCTCAGATTGTAAACACACAACGAGTAGTTCATTCAGTCATATTAACAACTGTTCCTCCCGTTCTTTGTTTCTTCTGCTACTAAAAATATGCTGTCCCAAAATATCAAAGTAAACTAATTTTGAATATCTCAAATAAACTACAATTCTTACATTTTTCACTCCTCCCATGTGTAGTGGAAGTAAGGTAATACTGCTGAAATGACTATGTACGCCACACTACAAAATATGGTATTTTGTACGTGCAACAAAATTGTGTAATCAATATTTCATGATAAGTATTATATCGCAATAGAAATACGTATAAGTATTATTCTGGCATCCAAGCAATATATAAGCAATAAATATACAAAAATCCCAACATACAAAATCACTCTTCACAAACGTACTCTTTTATAATATAGTATATTTAGCAATAAGCTCTCTTAATTCAGTATATTTAGCAATTTAAGAAGCTCTCTTAATTCTTTATAAAAATTTTTCCTTTGCCAACCAGTCCATTCACATCCATTACAGATACTCGCGCGGGATCTTTCTTCTACAACACTCATGAGGATTCTACAACACTTTTTCAGGCCACGTACTTTCCATAGTGATTGAATTAACATAGCAGCTGAACAATTGTACTCGAACATTGCAAAAATGTGTACTGGATTCGTTCTAATCGTGGTATGAAGAGATTACGTAAGTATGTTTAAATAACTTCGTTACCAATAAGAAAAATGTTTCAGAAATGTGAATGATATCATTCTTTAGTAAATACATTTTAGGTAAACTTTAGTTTATCTCCTTATTCCTAAGCACATTTCAATACAACAAATACATAACAAGAGCAAAGCTCTTTTAAAGGATAACCAAATAAACCTTATTAATTACGCTTTTGATATTAATAAAGAAATTCGTCATATATTGAATTATACGAATTTTACGTCAATCAGAATACCCCTTATCGTAGATTACACTGTATTTTGTAGTCTTGGTGTGTTTGATGTCAAAACTATGTAAAATGTTCATTTCAGCTTCTCACTCACCGATTCCTTTTCTATTTTTTTCACAGGAATATGACTTTAGATTCCAGGAGTCAAGTCAGTCTCAGACTCTGCAATTAGAGGAAGGTGAACTGGAGCTAAACTCAACATTCATATTTAATCAACACTTCCTAAAATTGCTACAATACCTGTATTTGTATATTACCATATTTATTTATAATACTATGATCTTGTAACAATGTATATTTCATATAGAGATGTTTATCACATATTTAAATTAGAATATAATTTAAAAATTAAGACAAAACATAGCCTACCCTATAAATTAATATTACAAAATAAACAAATTCTCGTGAAGAGAAAACTGCAGTATCCGTATACTGTGCTATGATGTGTTGAGGGTAAGTCACGTCGGACAAAATATCCTAGGAATAAGCTTGGACTTTATTATTGAGAGTGTTCAATAGAATTGTGCAAGTGAGTGAATGCGAACACTCGTACAAAGGCAACAATTACCTCAGCTGTCGGAAAGTTTCCTTTTATAAAGTTTCTCAAAAGGGTCTTTTTCGGTACGGTAACGGATTGGAGTTTTAAGTTAGTTTGTTACACTAGCTCCTTTACTGTCTGAAAAATATGTAATTTTTACAGTCTACATTTTGGTTTTGGACTGTTTAGTACATTGTATTGAGACTCAATGGATATAAGTAACTAACGTTTATAATTTTGAGCTAGGGAGTAATATTTTGAGCATTAATATTTATTTTAAGTGATGTAAAAAACTGAGAATAATAAATAATCCATTAAATAACTTATACAGGATTAAATTTCTGTTAAAATAATAAAAAAAACTATTGGCTTACGTAGGGATTAATTAGCAAGTTAAAATGGTAAGTGAACAGTTCTACATTTTGACATAAACTTCTTGTGCGTACTTCAAAATTTAATATTGTTTAATGATAGTTGAATAGCAATAAAAAAATAACTGGGAATTGTCCCAAACGAGTTGGTATGTACACAATGAAAATGACGGTATGTACACAATATTGGTCAGAACATCACGGGATTACATACTTCAGACAGATGGTTTGAAGCAGCTTCTTGTCTATCATTATAGAGGACCCAATAGAGACTTCTTACAATGAGTGTCGATATCCGTCCGTCCGTGTGATAATTCTTGATATAAAATAGGCTTGGATATTAGTAAATACATTTCTCTTGGTACCTACACTGTCCTTTGAATCAACCGGTTAAAGGACGGCATCATGTTCACTAACTAAGTTGAATGAGTGAACATTTACTCCCTCGGCAAGTAGTGCTGTGGAAGGTGCAACAAAATAATTCGAAACAACAAGGAATGAGTTGAAACCAGGTTAACCTCTCTCGTAATGTTCTATGAGTGATCTTCGTTAATCAGTCACATAAAAATGTTTAAAAACGTTATATCTAATACGATAAATTAGGATAAAAATTATGTTAACAAGCATAATAGAAAGAATAACACTATTTAATATTAGAAGAATAAATTTAAACTTCATTTTTTTTAAGGTTGTGTTATAGTTGTTTGTTAGTTTACTTTTCAAAACTTATCAGACATATTAATACGTCCAATAAAAATAAGATGGCTTTTTAATTGTAACGAAAAATTAAAATATCTTACAGAATTTTACATTTTCGCTTTGGCTATCGGAAACTAATTTATTTTTATGACGACTATTACAATAATTTTAACTAAATTTAATTGATTGTTGATTAATTTTTTTTATAAACAAATGGCGGTAATGATAAATATTTCGTTGAAGAGGAGCACCCGCAGAAGTGTTCTCTGAAATATAATGATTGCTGCCATCTAAGAAAGGGAAGAATCGCGTTTGAAGGTGAAACTGACAAACCTAGTGCTGAGTAATAAATTCTTGTAAACCTCTCTCAATCTGGCCATGCATAATCCGTCTATAATGAAACAAATCTCTCTTACGTCAACCAAGAATGTTTACAATGGCAAGAATGTTCTACACACCAAACCTATGATATAATAGCAGAAAAAAATAAAGTATGTTGGTGAAATCACAAATATATTCCTAAATAATAAATTCTTATAAGGCTCCCCTTAATATCGCCAGTGGCAATACTTCTATAATGGATCAAATATCTCTCGCATTATATAAATGTTATTTTACAATGGTAATTTTGTGTTATACACACCAAACTTCAGATATGATACTATAAACAATAATTAAAACAAGGAATCTGCAAACCTACACTATAAATCATTCGCTATCAGTGTCACAGAAAGCTTTGACATTTATAAATGATAATACCTAATGAAATATAGGTTAAAGATTTATCATTTAATGTCTATTAGTATGTAACTACTTTTAGACCCATGCACAAATATTTCTTGCAAAAGGAGGAATTATACTAGTAGATTGATTAGTTTGAAACAATAAGGCGTTCATTAAATATTTCATACAAAATGGCATATTAATAGAAAAAGAAAGAGTAACTCAAACCAAGGAACATTTTAAGTAGAGATTGCTTTATTATTGTTACAAAAATAGATTTATCATAAAACATTTATCAATGATTCATGTAGTTTAGCAGTTATACTAAGTATATTGTGTAATTATAAAGTAAAAAACAAACCAATTATTTGAAATCATATTTATCACCGTTATGTATACAGTTTTTATCAAAAGAGAATAGTTTTATTAGTTATTAATAAATACTACGAAATCGAAAATGAATTAAATATATTAAATATTTTTTCTGACCCAGTAAAGCGAGTATAATTCAATTATATGACTCATTTTAGTGTGTGAAATTGAATATTTGTACGTAATTTTAAGGTTAATTTACCCAATCCATATAACGGTAGTTCGAAGAATCTTTATTGGTTCAGGTGTTAGTTCACATATTATCTAATATTTACACACTGTTTCATCTTGAAATTGTAATAATATATTTATAAGAATATCAATCGTTTCATTACAATCAGTAAGGAAATTGGATGTAAACTTATTCACTAGTTATAAATTTCGTCGCAAAATTTTCTTAACTTTCTAAAAAAACGACCAATAGACAACGCAATCAAATTTTAAAACTTTAGTTGTAACTTATGTGCTAGTTTAAAGGAATAATTTAAATATATCTCTCAACTATGCTTAATAAATCATAGTCATTTTTAAAAACTGCTTAACATTATAATTTTTATTTATTATTCGTCTATGTTGTGGAATATTAGAGATAAAAGTAAAAAATTGCGATAGGCTGCCACTTTAACAATTCTAAGTGCTTTATACGGGCTACTGAACTTAATATCCAAGACTTATCCAACTTAACGCAAAATTTAACGTCATCGTGGACTGGAAAAAACCTATAGACTATATATACTTCGTTTTATGTTTATTTATTTTCAGTGTACGTTTATACAGTGTACTTGAGAAAGTTTGATAAAAAGAAATATTGTACAGTAAATAATTGTGTGATCAAGTCCAGGAGGAAACCCCCTTCGACTAAATCAACCAACATATTTTCAGCTAATCTTATTAGATCAACAAAAGGATTCCTTTCATGGCATCCTTAGAAAATATTAGAATATTCTATGATTCAATGTTGTTAAAGGACAAAAACTATCTCTACTAGTGGTTTATTTCGTACATATTAAGATGAGAACTTTGGGAATTTTATATATAAAAAGGCTAATTATTAGACAGGAAGCATAAAATACAATATCAAATATATAAATACTTTAACTCTTCGTGATTACAAAGAATTCGCGGTGCTATTTGAGAAAACGTAGATCCTTATGTACGAGGAGAATTTGCACACAACTCAAAGCTTCTTACACTGGATTACATTTAGACTTGCAGACGACATGATTCTTTATTCCTGCAGCAACTGGGATCACTGTGAATATTTGCTTTGTGTCTTAAAGATTGGAATCGTTTGATGTAAACGTTGGAAACATAAATCGTGGCATCCTGTTGTACTATTTAGTAACTAACAATCAACTAGGAACTGTTTTAGACGAGCTAAATATAAATAATTACATTGTTGCTGTTCGTTATTTATGCTTAAAATATTTAACATTTTTTACACAGCTAATAAAAGCGTTTTATTCCAGTTACGTATAATAGGTGCTGCTTAATTAAGAATTGAAGTTTTCCATTTCGAAATGGAAGTAGAAATACGTTATTTATTTTTAAATAAAATTATCAATATAAAACGATGAAAGCTCGTGGGTATATTGCCACGTATTGTTGTATAATATAGCATTGTTCCTACTTCCAGTCGGTTCCCTCCTACTAAATTCTGCCTTGATTTTAGAGACATACATAGACAGATTGCTCTAAGAAATGAAGCCGTAACAGTTCTTATTTCTTTATATACATAATCTTATTTTATTGTTTAAATAATCCTGACCTATTACCTCACAAGTTCTACAATATTCTAAAACATGGTGTGTAAACTTTTAAACAACAGAAGTTTAAATTTGAAAATCCCCCTCTATAAAAATAAATAATTATTAATTTGTTACAATGAAAGTTGTTAAACCCCATTACCACAGAATGCTCAATGCCGACGCCAAATACATGAAAATGTGTACATTAAAAATTTGTCCTAAGTTGTCTGTGGGATAGACCTTGACGTGTTATTGTACTCTTCACAAGTAATGTGTAATTTAAAATGTTCTGTAACCAAACGAAAAGTCTCGAAGTTTGTTAAATAACTGTTTAACAATATTTCAGTAGAAAAAGGAGAGGCCAATTCCTTTGCCTAATCTTTTATTTCATCACTTGAACAATAAAAGATCTGTAAATAAATTGGAACTCTTGGCCTCACCATCAGTTATATTGATTTTTAAAGTTTTCTAAAGATCCAATTACTTTAGACCGACAAGTTTTACGTGCTGAAAGCATTCATTCTGAGTACCAAAGTTCGCACTCTGCTTTTGTTTCACGAGTTGTTCACGTATAGTTTATCGCTCGAGTCTTATCGTACGATTTAATTTTCAGAAAGTCCTAGCCATGAAATTGAATGTTTAATGATCAGGTGGCATTAATTTAACACTTAATGATCGTAGTTTCTAATTTAAATCATAACCAAATTAATGTAACAGTATAAATTTTAATCTGAAAAGAAATATTATTGGTATGCTAATTTATGTAACAATGTTTTGAAAATACTACCTTATTGATGATGAGATTTATACATTGGCACGTAAAGAAGGATATGAGTGCTAATTTCTTCTGTTTTGTATTGTTCTGTATGAAAATTAAGAGTAAAATTTAAGTATCATTGCTAGTATCACACTTATGTACTTTCCATTAAATTGTTATGTTATTTCCTATCATGTTTGCTATCAATGCGATCAAAAAAGAAACATAAGGTCTGTCAATAACTTTAAACACTTTGAAATACAAGAACAGTGATACAAGAAAAATTAAATTTGGGGTATGATAAAAAAGCAGACAAATCTGTCAACTATTACGTGCATACTCTCTGTTTAAATTCTGGTGAGTTGATCGAATGAAGTATCCGTGTGTCATTTACAAAACAAGTTTTAAAACAAAAATGAAAACCATTCACTCACAATATGCAACCCTTAACCGAATTATAATATAAAAAATCTCACTCTGACCGTTCCAAAAAATCTAATAGTTTTTAACTCTGTGCAAATCGGAGTGTCCAATCTAAAGAATTGTAGGTATTCTAAAATGGCCTAGACAGACAACTCAGAATCAAACTGATAACCAGTAATCATACCAAAACCTGAAATCATACCAAGGTAATTATACCTTGTATGTATATTTTTGGGTATTCATTAGTGTTATATATACTACAATATTACTGATGCAAACATTCTTAAACCAATTAATAAATGTAAATTGAGAGGAATTTATCTTTAATTTTGAGAAGAAACTTTATACATATATATGTTTGTAATATTCCAGTATTCTATTCTTAAAACACTAATGAGTAGTGTTCTTTATATGTTGTTCATATGATGAACAACATATAAAGAACGAACACCAGAAGGTATGTGTATATGTATCAGAAATATAGACCAGATAAGCTGAAGAAAAGAATCCACTGTAGTACCTCCAACAAATGTAACAACTATCGATACCCTCCATAGCTCTTACACCAACTCGAATTGTCTTTTGCCACTCTCTGGGCTCAATTCCACTCTAAACATATCCAGTTAATCTATCTATAAAAAATTTGCCCTAAATCACTCTCAAGAAAATAAAAAACCTATGTTCAGAGCTATAGGTCAAACCGAGTTAGGTAGTTCATGAGTTGCATTCAGGTAACGTATGAAGAAGGTGTTACGTCATTGCAAATCTGTAGGTTTAAAGACGAAATATTTCTTAATCCTTCGTAACACGCCGAACTATATGTCATGATAGTCTTGTTAAGTTTCTTGATTCACGCAGGGCAAACGATGGAAAATTATATTTAAAATTTATTAAATAAGGATAAATCACCTCGGAAAAGCCTATATATATATATTAAGATCTATTTGTGTTGGTATTTTTAGACGCCACTACCTGTGAAGCGGATAGCTTAGGTAATGGATACAGGATACAGATACGGCGAAATAAAAAATAATTGAATCGTAAAAAGTAAGGGCTCTGTGGTGTAATGGTAGCACAATCACCCGTAAAGTGAGAGATTTATTTAATTTTGAAGCTTAAAATATAATGTTTAAAAAAATTAAATGTTTGTGTCGGTTAGTTCTTGATTAGAAGTAGTAAGAATTGCAATAGTATTAAATATTAATACAAAGTAGGAATACTCCACACTATGGTTTATTTAACAGTCTTCGCTGAGATTACATGGAAAACCTAGATCTCACTATATCTAAGTTTTTCAGTAATTTGTTTTGCTATGTCAGTGGGTGAAATGTCATTTATTTATTTTAATTTTTAAGTGTCTGAATAAATTCATTTTCTCTGTGATTTTCTCTTTGTTATCATGATTACCGATAAGAAAAATGTAAAAATGGTCACTAACGCTAAGCCAAATCTCAAGGAGTCACATGCACTGTCATCGAAATCGAGGTTGTTTGTATACAAATGAAACTGCATGCAAAGTTTCAAGCCGATATACCGTGCCTACAGACATACAGATAGCTAGACAGAAATTAAATTTTTTCAGCCCCTAGCCCTTCACTAACGCTCAGCCAATAAGTCTACCTAAAACTGAAGAAATGAATAGATGAAAAGTGTATGCATTGTATGATATTTATTTCAGCTACAAGATATAAAACCATAACTTGTAATTAAGAACAAGACAACAAGTAATGAGAGAACTGGAGAAGAAACTCCAGTATGCTGCTGTGTCGGTAACAGCGGTATCTGCTTACTTCCCACCCGAACTTGTGTATTGTTAACTGAATAACTACAATTAGGGGTTGTGTTAGTTAGCTGTAGGATCTAGTTAGTGGCTTAAACTAAAACAATAAACTGGTTCCCAGTTCTTCGGCTTGTTGCTAATAATAGTCAGTTGTTTCAGATATTCGGATTTTCTTTTACTGTAGGTCATGTTGACAGCGTCCAATGGAACGACTTGCTTGAACGTCCAAGTTAATGCACTAGGATATTGTTTCATGTCAATAAATATATATTTACTGGTTCAATCTTTAGATAAAAATATGAGTTGTGTAAGTAGGTATTCTTATTTATTGCTTGAATTTAATTTTAGGATGAGCACGTCTTTTGTATATTGACCTGAATGTACAATACATTAAATAATTATCTTAATTTTATAAAATATTGCTTGGAAACTCCTGACTCTTTTTTTTAACAAACCTCAGCTCGGAGTTCCATAATTCTTTGGTTATTAATACATATCTAGTAACAATGGTTATAATTATCGTAAGTTGTCCGTGAGAACCCAATTTTACTATACAGTGACAACTACATATAAGAGGCACTTGATTACCAGATTAATTTATCATTAAAATCTGCATGGGAAGTTTCGAACATAACTGTAAGTGCATGTTGAATTTAGCTCCAGTTCACCTTTCTCTTACCTGCAGCATCTGAAATCGAATGCTATTGCAGACTTGACTCCTGAAATCTGTAGTCATTTTCGTCTGAAGTAATCCAAATGTAACCAGTGCCGAAGAACTAAGACACTCAAAACGAACCCCCACATCGTTTCTACATCAGAGACACCCAAATCACAAAGAGTAGTGCAAGAGATGTTCTCATTGTCTCATCAGGTGCACGATTGAGCGCACTACGATGTTGACTGACACGATTCCAAAGTTTTGAGCGTCTATTCTATGGAACGTTGAAGGCGGCAAATAGTATGGATTACTTCCACCTTTTTCAAGGACTGAACATGTTAGACGATTGTAATATTTAGTCATTATTAAAATACGTACTAATGTCTGTAGTGTAGAAGATTAAAGGTATTTTTATAAGGGTTTGGTAAACAACTATTCTATATACATGTAACTTCAAGCAAACTGTTATATTACGGGGTCTAAATAAGAAGATGAAACACATCTTAGTTTAAATAAATCGTTATGGACTTTGTTTCCAAATCCTACGACCCCTCCCCCTAGTAGAACAACTCCAGCGCAGATGAGATTAAAGCTAGCGGCCTTTAGCTTGGAATTTCGGCTTCAGCCCATTGGGGATCGTTTCAATAATGAAACGCCTTCCAGCGGAGGACTAAGATACTACGCCATACATTTATTAGTACTCGTATATTTTATTTATATATCGTTTCATTTAAAAGCCGCTGGGTCGCTTGTCATATGTTAGCATGAGCGTTCCTTGGTTTTGTGCTCAAGTCGATTTTAAAGCAGTTGTTTTAGAGAGCGCTCAGGTGCGAGGACAGTCATAAAAACCACTCTTCTTGATTTATTTTTGATTCTGAGTTGCAATGATAAACGCATGCTGCTCCGTTGATCGTCGGTGCTGAATGTGCATAGAAAATTGTGTTTCTTACACTAACGTTAGTCTTAGCTATGCCTGGAATCTATTTTTGTCTTTTGATCCCTATATTTTACCTCACCACTACTGTTCTAACCAGTGTTTGGCAGTATTATTACAAACTTTCCCCCCTCTGTCAAATTCAATGTTATAAGGAAGCGTTTAAGATAAATTATTTGATGAACAGAATAATTATATAAATACCAATGAACAACTGAAATTTGATAATTTTTTTAATTTTACTAATTTAAAACTGGAAATTTAAAGTTTCGATTCGTATTATTATTCGTTTATATGGTAAGTTCGATAGTGACTAATCCTTTCGTAAAAAATAAAAACCAGCTTAACCGAATAATCATTGACTACATATATTTTTCTTATTATTACCCTACAATTGCTTGTCAATCAATAACTGTCAGAAACAGCAGACTTGCTGAGTTGATCTAGATATGAAATTACTTAGAAATTTTGGACACCAAACTTTGCACTACGACTGAATCTCGTGGTTTCTTTGAAAACCTTCCTTGATCACGGAAGCTTGGATAAACTTACATTTAAATTATCATGCAAATCGTAGAATATCGAGATGATATCATCTTTCTCTAGCCTTGTAAATTGACGTGCTGCAAGAATAGTAATAAATTATTTTTTATACATCATTTTGTCTGACGAAAATTTATTATTAGAATAAAACTAACATAAAATATCCACAATACTATTAGTACAGTTATATGGTAATGTGTACTATTTTAAGGTAATTTTTTAATAGGTCACAATATTTTCATAATTTTTTTTGGGAGAGGCAGGAAAATGCTTTTGCGCACACAGGTGGCCAGTCTGTAGTGTGGGACTCCTACTTACGTAGAATACCCACTAAAAACCTCCTCTACTCTTAGGATTCTAGCCTGGAAACTGCTTTAAACGCTTTAAAGCTTTAAACTTCGGGCTAGGCCTAATTTTGGCTTACACCCAGAGGACTTGCACCTATCTAGCCGTTCGGATCTTGGATCTGTCCCGCGTTCCGGTCCAGATCA
Source organism: Homalodisca vitripennis (assembly GCF_021130785.1). Classification (NCBI taxonomy): domain Eukaryota; kingdom Metazoa; phylum Arthropoda; class Insecta; order Hemiptera; family Cicadellidae; genus Homalodisca; species Homalodisca vitripennis. Next base: position 107,161,302 of record NC_060209.1, read on the forward strand.
TTCTTTTTGGCGCGGAGTATACCCTGCGCAAAGCTGGACCAGCAACACCAGTAGTCCTCGCCCTCCAACATCCGGTCACAGACCATATCCACCAAAATTATACCAAAAGTTTGAGTCACTTCAAGGCGGGGCCTTTCCCAACGCGGGCAGCGGAAGAAAGTGTGTTCCGCGTCGTCGGGAACGCCTGAGCAATAAATACAATTCGGCGAAACGGCCTTGCCCATTCGGTGTAGGTACGACCGAAAGTAGCCGTTGCCACTCAAAAACATTGTGAGGTAGTAATCCACCTCGCCATGCCGCCGTTCTACCCACGGTTGGATTTGTTTGATAAGTCTGGCAGACCAACTTCCGCGGGCGTCTTGTTGCCAGCTGTTTTGCCATTGCTGGTACGTACGAGAGCGCTCCTCAGTCCTTGCAGTGTCCTTGCCGATTTCGCCTTGTCGCTGATAAATTGCCTTCCTCCCCCCTGCCAAAAGCTTGATGGGGATGACTCCAGCAATAACCAGGACGGTAGGCTCAGACACTGTACGGTAGGCGGAACACACCCGGAGCGCCGCTTGACGCTGTACCCGGGCGATCCGTATCCGATAAAATTCAATATTTAGTGCGTCTGCCCACACCTCAGCCCCGTAAAGGAGCACGGACTGGACTGCAGACATTAACAGTCTTCTCCTGTTGGACTTGGGACCGCCGACGTTGGCCATGAGCCTGCTAAGATGAGTTACCATCTTAGAGGCCTTGTCCGCTGTACGGAAAATCTGGTCCCTCCAAGTCGGCTTCTTGTCCACCAAGACGCTAAGGTATTTTGTGGCTCGCATGGTCTGGACCATTACATCTCCCACTCTTAATGGGCCGACGATGTCGATTCATTTCTTAGTCAAAATCACGATCTCTGTTTTGCTCAAAACGAGCGACAGGCCGTGATTTTCCATCCATCTGTTAACGACTCGCATGGCCTGGTTCAGTTTAAGCTGGGACATTTCCACGTTGCGTGCAGCAACTAGGGCTGCGACGTCATCGGCGTAACCAACTAAAACCGTTTCCTCCGGCATCTCGGACCTAAGGAGTCTGTCGTAAGCGACGTTTCAGAGATCTAAGCAACAAAAAAACGTCACGTCCCTACACTTTCCAGGTAAAACTACGGCCGCATCCATGACTCCGCACCGGCGATTCTGCATTGTTTCGCGCCAAAAATGCAGCAGTACCGAGACTGTCGGGAAACCAAGACGGTGTGTCCCTATTACGATACTGCTCGCTAACTAAAAGCGCATCCACACCGTGTTCCTGGGCAACCCGGTCCAAAAGAGCATCAGCTGTTCTGGATCTCTGGAGGTTGCACTGAAGTAGTCGCATCTACGAGACTCTTCTTTGCCTTTTCAAGTGCAGCTTTGAAAATGCTGCACTTTCCAGAACCGGGAATATGCCCCAGAGAGTTCCCGCCGAGGCCCTTATCTTTGCAGAGGAATCAGCAGGACTTATCGCAATCCTTCCTCTAATGGTCGTTTCCGCCACATCGAAGACAGTTTTTACTCCGGTCGGGCCCCTTGCAGTTTCTGGAGGAATGACCGTACCCGAGGCTCCGGAACCACCTCGAGACGACCACCCTCCGTCTGAGCCGGCAGTTTACCCAACCGAGGCTCAGCAGCTTATTGGCGAGCTTGTCACTTAATTCGACAACCGCCATTCGCTGCTGGCTCCGGTTTGGTTTTGTCAAGCAAACCTTAAGTCCCGCTTCATTTCCTTTAACTTCGGGAACAGCGTTCACGATAGATTGGAGCACCTCCTCTTCAATGGAGAGCCCGTCGAGGTCCCGGATTTCAACCGAGGATTTTGGGTCCAACTCCCGGATCGCTCCCTTCTCTCCCAGGGCTACCTTTAGAGAGGCGGCAAAATTGGCCTTGTCTGCAGAATTTCCCAGTTTCAGTAGAACATCTCCGTTCTGAGTCCGTCTGATAGACTTTACCACGGTCGCCGTATCCTCCGGCTTGGCTTTGGTCTTTAGGGCTCCCAGGACTTCAGCAAAAGATCGCCCCCCTAAGGGCTTGATCAGAATTGCCTCTGACCTGTGTTTTCTTGGCCTGGGCCCCTTGCGCGCTGATGGAGGTTTCACCCTTTGCGACTCCCTTACCGGAGTGTGCAGAAGAGCTTTTGGAGGAGCTACTACCACTTTTTCTTTACAGGCTGCCTCCGCTCGCCTCATCTGCCGCCTCTCCTTCTGAGAGAGTCGTTTCCTCCACTCCCCGCCACCAGATGGCTTGGAATCAGGAGGCATCCTGGGGCCTGGTCAGTCCTCTTGAAGAGACCTGCGTCGCCCTCTCCATCGTGCTAATTGTTGGCCTCTGGTCGCTAGGGCTCTTTGCCTCAGGGCTTGGACAGGACGCCCTCCGAGCTCGCTTACGGCCAGGTAACTTCTTTTCAGAAGTGCCAGCTCTCTGGTTCAGCCTTCTTAGAACCAGATCCATCATCTGTTGGAGCTGGTCCTTTAATTTAGGGATGCCCTTTTTTATTCCAGAGTTTCCGTTTCTTTGGACCTTGAGGGTCTGTAACATTGACTCACCAAGGTCCGACATACCCTTCAGGAGTTCCGTCTCCACATCCTCGGGATGTGAAGGATTCTCCAGAGCTGTGAACTAGTCCTCCGGGTTGCTCCCAGTAAACTTAAAAGTTGCGGGTGGTGGAGAGATGGTTTGAGCCATCAACGACACCGTCCCCAGCTCAGCTTTCCTGCCGCTCACCTCAGATGTTTGAGGGGGCGACCTCGGAGTTCTTGAAGAGCGGTTGAAGAAGGCAAGCTCTTCCTCCACCCTGCTCTTTTCCGTTTTGGGGGTGAGGGAACCCCTTTTGGCTTCTTGCACCTTTTGTATCTTTTTTTCTTGATGACTGTCCATGTTTGTCTGGATTGGCCCCCAAGACTAGGCAAACCCCCCATATCAGAACCCAAAGGTGAAGTCACACTGGACGAAAATCTAGCGCAACTGAGTCTATATCCGACCGCCTCCAAAAACAACGGCAGTCCCCCCGAGCAGTGGCCTCATTAGAGCCCCCCCAAGACCGCAGCAGGGCCCTATCCGGTTGCCAACCGGCACTACTACGGCCAAGGAGATTATTCGCCAGCTGATAGGGCAGCCAGGTCATGCAGGCTAGGCTGACCCGGGCCCCTGTACTATCTGGCGGCCTGGGAAGTGCAAGAAAAACCCCAGTTTTTAAACGGTACCCTCTGATCGGTTTGGACGTCCAAAGAAATGGAGGCTGAAGGATACGGAGCCACGCCGATAAGCAAACCAGAGTGATAAAAGAAAATAACTAGGACTATGGCGGATGAAACGGAATGTGAAAAGTTGAATAGGGTGGACCTGATTTATAGAGGGAAAGAAGAAATGAGATACACCCAATTGGGGCAGGAAATAACGAGACAAAACAGGACAGGAAAAAGGTGTGCGAGGATCAAGCCAGAGATAAGAAGGAAACTTGACCATCTAAAAGGTGAGAGCATGAAGAAAAGGATCTCTCACCCCCTATTAGTCGGCCCTTACGACAAGCAGGGGAGGCTGCGGCACAATTCTAACCCGGAAACCGCACGGGTGAATATTTTCATAATATAGGTTCATAATATTTTACAACATTGTAACTGAGTTGGATTGTACTCGTGTTTGGGCTGAACCATCAGTGAGAATGTTTAAATTAGTGAGACAACTAGTAAAGTGATTACTGTGTGTTCCACTTTGTATTATCTATTTTGGTTTGCAATAAAAATTTTTGTGATTTTAATAGCATGGCATCTAATGAACAACTAAGGTAGGCTTTAAACACCAATTAGAGTAGGATATCCCTATGTAGGTTATAAATATATTATAATCGGCAGTTACCATATGGCTAAAATATGCTTAATCAAGTTATAAATAAAAGTCTTAATTTTGTTTTCTTGGGCAAATTTTCTACTATACTCAAAATATCTAATTATTTGGAATCATAATTTTTAATTTTTATATTTCAACGAGTTTTTAATGCAGTATTTTAAAATTAATTTAGAATATTTTTATGCAAATAAGTGTTTCAATATATACTCCACTAATATGCGTTTCAAACCATTAGGCAAGACCATTAAATGATACTATCCATAATTACCATATTATCATTAAAACTTCTATTCAATCGATTAATATACTGAGAGTTAAAACTTAAAATTATAAAAATTGTTTTTAAACAATCGCGTCATGCTGTAAAACAATCTTTATCGGGATTTAATTATAATGTATTACACCAAAAGTCATTTTCTAAAAATACACATCTACTACAACAAATTTGAGATACAACTCTGATTTATAACATACTGATAATGAAATAAAGAGTTATTAGATAAACAGGCTAGGAACTCTCTGCGGTTACTTTAACAGCGCTATGTGGACTTGTCTTATATGAATTTGTGTCGTCTACACACTATGAGCTACGGCAACTGTCATCAGTGGTTATGCACTACCAGTAGTTCGCTACTGGAAGCGAGACGAGTTAAATTAATCCAAACATTTGTAGTATAGTATCAACCACTCAGATTGACCCCACTGATCTACAACTTTCCCATGCGTTAAGAAGTTTTAAGTTCTAAGAGTTAAAGAAGTTTTTTTGTGTTGGTAAATATATTTGTCTCATTTTAAACTGCAATATATTTTAAAATACTATACTATTTGCTTTGCATTAGTTTAACTTGAAGCTAAAGTAATGAATTTATTAAAACTACCACTAACTGACCATATTATAAATTTCCATATTATATGGTAACTAAGACCACTAAAAAGTCAATTTTTTAAACAATTCTTTTATAACACGGTAAGAATACGCCACAAAACGTGTTACAAGATTTCAAATCTGTAACTCCAGATTGGATGACACTCAACGACGCTTAGCCAAATCCCATGGTTGGATAAGCAACATTATATAATTCAATCTTGTTTTCGTAGAAGTGAAGTTTACACATAATATCTAGTTTCCATATGAAATCTTTCTCGAGGTATCGGGAACCTTGATACGTTCACATTTTCGTTGATTACTTCGTGTTTGACATCAGTGTTTAAATGATTACACTCAATTTTTTGATGATTTCAAATGATTACAAACAATTTACACATGAAGCAACCATGAAATGATGTTCGATTGTTTTGAGTGTTAAAATATTATGGGTATACTAATTTTGTTTAGAAAAAACTTATTCTGTTATTTCAACGTTGTCTACATAGTTACCTGTAAGATAAATGTAAAAATATTCACTAACGCTCAACCAAACCCAGTGGACTGATATGCATTATAATCCAACTCAGTGTTCCTCACATACAATTCACACAGTCAATTAATAGTTAAGTTCGTTTTTTAAATATTGTGCGGACAGATAGACAGACAGACAGGCAGACACAGACGGAAATGGAAATTCTTCGGTCCCAACAGTGATAAGCTCTGCTAACGCTCAGCCAATAAAAGAATCATAGTGTAGGTTTGATTATCCGATACGTACAAAAAATAATCTAAAAAATGTGAAAAATGTCAAATATAATACTCAATTAAAGGTACAAAAGACCTTTCACGTTACCACTACATTATAACGTCTTAGTGTTTCTATAAGTGTAATTAAAAAGTTATGTAACTTAGCAAAACTATATATATCTATTCTACATATAAACGTTATTATAATATAATTGAAACAAGTTTTTATTGCTTAGCGAAGTAGAAACAGATCTGACTGATTGTCAAACTAAACCAGAAGACAGATGAGATCTTCAACAGTAATACTTCTTGAAGTAATCAGAATTAAATCTTGGCCGAAGCGTCTTGAGATCTCATTAATATTGTCTTCTTCAGTTCATTTAGGGCGCTCTTGAGACAGCCTAACTTTCATTAGTTCGCACTCAATTGACCTCTTCTTAAGATTTAACCTTGTGATATTCTTTACAGGCCAAATACATTGTTTTAAATTAAATGTATTTGCAGAACAATTGTTCGAGTGAGTTAGTACTTGTTATTAGTTCTATAGTAAAGTTATGGTAAAAGAATTCAGAATGTTTCAATTTATTATTGGTTTTGAAATTCAATTTATATAAAAATACAATTACTATTCATTAAGTACAAAATGTATATCAAGAAAATATTTCGTAACCATTTTAAATGCTAACGTGTAACGGATTTATGTTATCGTTAATTATATTATAGTTGCTATTTGGTAGTTCTTAAGATTTGTGTTATTTTCAATAATTCTGCAATAAACAAGAATTTCCGTAAACAATAGATAATTAGTGAATCACTAACAGAATATAAGTATTAGGAAAGATTGTAAAAATAATATTAGACTATATAATAAAAAGGCCACAAAATTTTATCCATATACAAATATAAAATCTAAATTTCCAAATTTTTGTATTATTTTTTAGAACAACACTGTTAAGAAAAGATAAAAGTTTAATTAGGATCTACAAAAACACATAGATGAAGCAAAATGTGGTTGCTCTTATGATTTTACTGTATCTAATAACACGAAGAAAGATTGCAATACAAATTTTACGAATAAAAAGAAGTATCACTATTATGGTTCATGCACTTCAAACAGAGCGATGATATTTTAATAATGGCACATTGTAAAGATGTATTAATAAATAAATCTTCTACATAGGTAGCAGTGGTATTCTAATCCTGGATGATTATTCTGCCAAATAAAATTAGTGTTTCTTTTAAGTATATAAATAATGAATTTATAAGTCACTATATAAAAATAAAAATTTATAAAACGTTTGAGAGGGTTGAAAATCCCTATCCCTAATGATTTTGTTAGACTGAGTAAAAAAATCCACAATTTTTGAATAAAAACTGAAAATGTACATTTTTATTGTTTTAATAGAAACCTATTTCTAGTCGTGTAATTGATAGCAATCTTATGTTTAGTTGCTATATTCAAGTGAAAATGAATACTGCGCATCAGAGAGTGAGGATGGGTTGAGATCGGAGGTAAACTTTGCCAATGCATTTGCACCATTTTCCCAGGATAGTGTTCTCAGACTTTAGTAACTTTTCCAGAGTTATTTATTCTACAGTATCTTTACTACCTCTTCAATTCGCTATATATCAATCGATTGGTTTTCACATTTGTTATCAATGTGAAATGAATAAGAATCTCAGTGACTTGAAAGCGTCCAATATTGATTTCCTTTTCTGTTTACTACAGGTATTCCTGTTACTTTAACTGCAATAAAAACCAATATGTGGTATAAGGGCGTTTCCAATTAAAGACAGTTTATCTAAAACGTTTGATGTCTTCAATCAAAAAATTTCATTTAAAAATAGTAATAATTTAAGAACATTGTTTTAAAATTTTTAAACTGAATAGTTATTTAATTTATACTTAGAAGAAATAAGTCATAAAATTACGGACGAACTAAGATTTGAAATTTGAAATACTGTGGATATGAAATTAATCAGTAAACTTTTGATTTTACTGATTCTTTACAATACTGTGCTTTCTTAGAGAAGATTCAGTCATTACAGTAGTTTTGTAACTAAAAATACTTTCCTTTAACTTTAATAAAATACTTAAACTGTCGTATTAAGTTTTAAATATGACCTATGTTTACGTTTTGGTTCAAAATTGGAAAACCTTTGTTCCCTAGATTAACTTTAACTTGTAAACTTGCAATACTAAAGAATAATCAGAATAAAAACATTAAACGTTTGATGCTGATTATATTTTGTTACACGCTTTATGTATATCATTAACTCGTAGTGGATAAGGCATATTTTATTAGACTGTCTCACTATTTTGGCGTAAAATATATATATAAAATATAAATATATATATATGTATGTATGTATATATATATATACTGTCATTAATATTACTCTCACAATCCTTGGATTTTAGCAGCAATACTCACAAACATTCTTCAAGTAAATGGTAAGATCAAGTGTGTTATTGGTGCAAATATATAACTAAAGAAAGTAAAACCTCAGAGTATAAACTGTTATTACTAAGATATTGTAATTATTTTTTTTAATAGATTTTTTGTTATGAAAATCCTACGAAAGTTGACGTGAGAGATCGTTTGTCGTTTCGAAGTTCCTGGGGACGAATTTAAGGACCGAAAATATTTTCTACAATATAATCCTGGACATTACAGTGAACCAAAACTTATAGAACCAATACCAAAACTGTTATAGAAGAGATAGAATTAAGTTTATTTGGAAACCATCGATCGCCGATTTTACTTAAATAATGAAATGGAAGTAAATTTCGAGATCGAGTGCCATTGATATATCTTTGTAAACTACTAATAACGTGAATTAGATAATTTCATACAAATTTGCAAAAATATTCAAAGAATTAAAATACTAACAATATTAATATTAATGCAATTAATGCGTTCCAGAGGCCGGAGGTTCCATTGATCCGGAACTCCTGGTCAAGAAGCTCCAAGGTCCAAAGTTCCACAAGTAGGTAATCTTAGAAGATTAGAGCTTTTAGAGTATATAATACCTAAGTTATAGATGCTGAAAGTTTCCAGTGGTCTGGATTTTACAAAGCCCGTAAGCTCAAAAGCCGAAAGCGTTTCCTGCTTGGTAGCTAACACATATCGTGATTTTAGACTTTGTAGAGCAGGAGTTCTCAACCTTTTTGAACCCACTATACCTTTTTATGTCTGAAATTTACCTGACCGTAAATTGCTACGGGGTGGAGAAGGACGAGGCGTTCAACACCACTAAATAAATAGGGCTCGTATCCGTTATTGCTGTGCTACCTGTTTTAGTGTGTGGTATTCCCTCTTTAAAAATTTCATAAAAACAAAAATTCTTCCACTAATAAAAGTACTACGTTAAAATGAATAGAGCGTAACGTGAAGACGGAATCAAATACAATATTTTTTTGGCGCTATTAGGACTGCGGTCGAGCGTGATCAGCCTGTGCTGCACGCTACCTGTGGGAGATTTTATGTACTAACTCAGAGTGTCGATGACATAATATTATTTCTGTCTGCTCGATCTAAACTGTAATTTACTTACCATTCTTGTGTTTATTTTTTGTTTTGAGTTAGTTCAACGTTGTTATAGACAAATTTTAAAAATAGGTTCTTCCGTGAGTAACGATGCAGACGATATATATATATATATATATATATATATATATATATATATATATATATATATATATATATATATATGTAATACGGTAAAACGATATACAAAAATAAACGGTTACATGACTTTTATTTGTGAATTACAGTTATACAGTACATTTATTATTGATAGGTCATAGTTTCAGCTTATTCTAAGATAAAACCATATTTTGGTTTAGTTTTAAAATAAATATTCAATGATTATGTATGTTAATATAATATAATGCTAATTTTCATTGAAATACTTATTTACCTTCTTAATGTTGGATTATACTGTCATGCAAATTTGGGGAGCAATAAGTTCGTAAATACATTTAGATATCAAACCTGTGTTGAAATCTGAAGGGAACACTGCTGATGTTTATAATATGAATGGTCATATTCCATATATAATGATTAATCATCGTTCTAGTAAAGTCTATTTTTGGAAATTATTTCCCATTACGTCAATGCCTTTGAACCAAAGAACTGAACTTATCTAGAAACTCAGGAAAATGGTCGTGACAGAGCAGATGATTGTTTATGAGGTAGAAAGCTCCCAAATAAAGCTAGAAGACGGATGAAAACATCAACATTAATAATTCCTGGAGCAATCAGAAACAAATCTTGGCCAAAATGTCTTGGGAACTCTTTAAATTGTCTTCAGTTTATTTAATACGCTCTCGAGACAGCTTAAACTGGCGTTATTTTTCACTCGAAGTGACCTTCGCTTAAACTTAAACACTTCTCAAACTCATTTTTAAAACAAACAATATTATTTTGATAAAAGTAATCTAAAATTACATTTATTAGGGCAATTATTTTTGAATATGTGATAATTCAATCTAGTGTTAATTTTGATATAATAATATATAATTAAAATAGTAATGTGATAGTTAATACTTTTTATATTATATTACAGTTTGTAACTGAAAGCAAAATGTTTTAATGCATTTCATAGGCTATTAGAATATTTATCTTACGTTTTCTAAATTATTGTTGATTGCCTGAATTATTACATATATACCACATTTCTGCAGTGTTTTTATAAGCAGTTAAATATTATTCCTGCAAGTTTTAAATTATTATTGCCATTTTCATGCTATAAATAAAACCTTTAATATCCATAGTTGTTATCAAGTTCTTGTTTGCAGTTAATTTCATAAATACATTTTTGTGGAAAAATTCATATAATATTGATATTGGTTATAAATAGTAGTCACCTTAACTGTAGAATTTAAAATTCTAATACGCAATATTGCCTTTACACAAGTGATTTCCTCAAACCCATCTTGCCAGCATAAAAGCCGCATTGTGAACAGATCGACATAGACGGCAATCCTTTTTACAAATCTCAATGGGGTTTAGGAAATAAATTGATTGTAATCCTATCTTGAGAAAACCCAGAATAAACTATAGAGACGTGGAGAATATTGTGGTCTATGTGTTAGTTTGAATTGTGACCTTGTAGAGCAGTACTACAATGATTATGACAATTTATTGCCATACTTTGTGGGGTTTCAGTATGGGTAGATTGATAAACAAAGCAGCTATAAAAGTACGATATAAAATTGTATCAATAGTAATTAATACGTACATTAAAATATGTAAAGATATTTCCTAAAAATATTTAGCTTAAATAATAAATCTATAATAAACCAAACAAAAAACATTAACAATATAATTTTTTTTATTTCAATTACTTAATGAGGATAGCTTAGTTACTTATGTATCTTTGGAAAATAACCAAATTAATGGTCACAAATAATAGAGGTCAAACATTCCATACCATACCATATATATGTGGTACATATATGTTAGTTTGGTTATTTAAACACATATGTGAAAGAAAAATCCTAATACTAAATAATTGAATCGTAAAAATTAAGGGCTCTGTGGTGTAATGGTAGCACATTCACCCGGCAAGTGAGAGATCCGGGTTCGAGTCCCGGCGGAGCAAGGAATTTTTGTGATTTAATGTTTATTTAAATTAAATATAATTGTATATATATATATATACATAATTAATAATAATAAAAGATATATATATATATATATCTTTATATATACATATATATATATATATATATATATATATATATATATATATATTTCTTGTGTTCGTGTATATGTGACCGAACTCCTCCTAAACGACTGGACTGATTTTGATGAAATTGTGTGTTTTCAATGCAACTCGAGAATGGTTTAGATTCACAATTTGGTCCATTGGAAAATGTTTTATTATTTAATTTTTAATTTCTAAGTAGTTTTTGATGTTATAATGTTTTATTTTCGATTCGGCATACTGCGCTGCGACACGTAATACAAAATGAACTTAACAGCTGTTAATACTTTCAGCCAAAGTTTATCAAAGAGGCAGTAATATTTTTTTTTAATTAAAAATTTAGAAAATTATTATTGTAAATTGCTTGATTATTAGTGTAATGCAGATTGCATAGACTGCAATTTAAGTTATTACCTAATATTTAATTGATATTGCACCAATGATCAATAAACTATCTAATGCAATGAAAATACTATTGAACGCTGTTATAAAAACCACCTCATTGTACAAAGCCGTGAAAGTTTGTACATAAGGTAATCGAATTTGGTTAGATCGCAGGTAAATGAAAAGAGTCGAAAGAAGACGCTTTATGATCGAAATTGGTAGACTCTACAATAATAATGGAAATATCTTAGACAGAAAATTAATTTTAACAAACCGAATTTGCTTATTTATAACCAAATTAGTTTATCGAAATTCATCTATATAAAGTAATTGTACTGAATAACTTATCACCATCTAGCAAAAACCACCAAAGACAGATTCAGTAAATATGGTTCATACCTTCATAATGCGCCCAAGAGGCTCACGAAGGAACAACTAACTATCAATTATCTCAGGAGTGTTTAAGAATGTGACAGAAAAAGAATACGTGTACAGTTTTTACGTAATTTTACCACTTAATTGTTTTAAATATTAATTAAATTACAATTTAGTTCAAAAATTTTTTAAGAATATTTTTCAATTATTACTCTTCTTAAATATAATTTTTTATTGAAGACATTAAGCTTTTTAGATAAACTGTATATATAACTGTATAAATATATTTATGAGATATTGAGGAAACCTTGTGAAATGTCTTCCTAAGTGTAAATTTCTGAGTTAAGAAAAAATAAAATAGTATATAACAGTATTTAAATATGTGTTTTTCTAAATACAGACATATTATAGGGATTGCTAAAAAAACACAATTCATTGCAATGTTTTTTTCTAATTTTGAATTAAAACTTCTTATCCTCTAGATAATAAAATATAATACTGAATTATATTCTTATTTTTCTAATACACATATAACACGAATAAACAATTTCTGAGTAATTTATTTATTTATTATATTCTAAAATTTTTTTATTTGAGAATACCCAAAAGCTCAAAGTATCGTTTCTTGCCAAGAAAGACTATCTGAAGGTATGCAGGAATATAGATGAGGATAATCATAAAGGAGGCAACAGTGCTCAGTAGTATCTCCAGCTGGTTCTGCATAATGTAACAACCCTCGATACCTTCCTCATCTCCTGCACTGATCTATCATCTGCCTTGTATTCTCCGCAGGAAAGCCTCATCTCAATCAATGATATATTAGCTCAAGTCACAACTTCATTCAGGATTACTCAATAGTCTGCTCTTGCTCCAATTCTCCCTTACTTAATATCTAAAAATAACGAATGATCTCCATATTGGGAAAGGATCAGAATTCAATTCCTGAAGCCAGTTTGACTAAGACTGATTTGCATGATTTCTTTCCAAATTTATCCAACAATATATTTATCCTTAACTTTAAAAAATATATTTGTTTTTATGATTTACACTAAATATTTATTAGTGATTTTATTTTTGTGAAGTAATCATGTTCCAATATATATTAATTCAACCGTATAAAAGTTCGTTTTTTATAGAGTACAGTCAAAGTTTGAATAAGAAGGAGAACACGGTAAAAAGGACGAAGTTTTCATTTTACAGGCATATAAAATTTTACGGAGGACATGCAAAGGATTTTATATCTCATATACTTTGGTTGGGTTGGATGTAAACTGACAACAACGTTAATAATGTTAGACAGGAATATAACACACGAAAAGGTGCGGGCTGGTTCAGGTCTGAGCAGAACAAGTACCTTTTTTTCATACGATAATATAAATAATATTGTTATTTATTTATTGTCATTTATATTTATTTGTAGTTAACTGTTAATTTATAAACTTTTATAGATATCACAAATGAAATATGTAAAACACTATTTCAATCGTTATACGTAAACCTACATAAATTATGAAGAAATTCTACGTTGAATACTTTATAGCCAAAATCAATACCTCCGTAGGATTCTTTCAGTTTAAGCAATACAAATGTTGAAGAATTGAAGTACTATTGAATCCTTTCAGTATATATTCATTAATATTAAAACTAAAACTAAAGATTTCTTTATATTTTTGAGGCAATTTCATAAACGATGGAAAAAGATTTGGAAAATAAAAATATTTAGCTCGCTCTCTGGAAGGCATTAATGTTCTTTTCATACAGTTATGGAATACAGAATTAATAGAAAAGTTTCTCAAAAAATAAATAAGTGTTGTTCGAAAATGTAATCAAATTCATAAGTACTGCTTAAAGGAACCATCTTTCTGCAGTGTACTTTCATTCAGGAATAGTATTTGCGCGTAAATATCTTACTCGATGTACTCTAAATGAACTTTATATAATTAATAACATTCATTTATAATAATATGTCACTAACAAAATCAAATTAATTTACATGGATTTTAAACCTAATGTAATTGATAGTCCATATACACCCATATATAGGAGCCATTCGTTAAACTGAGGATGCACTGTTGAATTTGGATGGAATAAAAAAGAGCCGAACACAATTACTGTAAACTGGAATGGTCACAGCACTTGCGCTCTAGCGTGAAATTGGGGCTTCACTCTGAGAGCCGGGTTTGATTCAAGTGATAACATTGTGCCCTTCCTGGCTTTGGTTTTAATTATTTCCTGGAGTTACTGGGGTTATATTCTTTATTCACGACAAGTTAACTAAAATTGTAAAACATCATGAAGTTTATGTAGAAAATAGTACACAATTTTTAATTTTTATGATCATCAAATAACGTATGAAATTAAACGCTCGCTGTATTGGGATTTGTTTACAACCATAACACCTAGATATTTTAGTATAATCATTCGAGATGCTGTAAACGTTTTTTATAAAATTGTATGATTTAATTTAGAATATTATAAAGATTGTCAGTAGCTCTGTATAATATATAGCACAGAGGTCAATTAGGGAAGTACTCGATAAATTACTGCCTCTCGTCTCTATCACCGGTCAAACCTGGGTTTCCCTAGAACACATTAACTTTCCAAGCGGAACAAATTATCCACGAGCACGATTGCCCTGTACAAGCAGTCTGAGGTAGTTAGTACTACGTGTGTGAGACGGCTGATTTGCGAGAGGTTGGTATTTTGGTTCTCGGTAATCTTTCTCTCCCTTCAAACATTATCACATTTTCATAAGTTAACTTGTATACTTATAACTCAAATATATATATATATATATATATATATATATATATATATATATATATATATATATATATATGATGTAAAAAAAATGTTTTCACATTTAATATTTATCCATTTAGATATCACACTATTCGGAAATAATCCCCGTGTCATCACACAATCACTACATACTGTCCACAAAATAGTTAAAGTAGCTAGTACAATAATAGTTTAAAATATTAAGCATTTTAAAATATTTTAATGTACTCTATTAATTTACTACTTAAATGATGGCATTTCAATATTACGAATAATATATACCTTTTTGTAAGATATGTATTTCCGGTCGATACAATCAGCCTGACCTCTAACCGTCCTTCCCATACTTTGTTAATTAATTTTAATTCAGTATTTTCGTTCCATCAACTGAGGTTTGTGTGATTGTTGTCGCTAAGTATTGCCTTTACGTTGTCGTATTGCTTAGGACAACCAAACTGTTCATTTTCAATTATGTCTTGTCAGAACTACCTAGTTTTGTCTACAAGTACATATTGTAATGTAGCTTCTATATACCTAACGTAATATTATTTTCAATGGTGTTAACAAAAATCTACCGAAAGATTGAGTGAACTCGTAGGGTAAGTTTTACTAGTTTTCTGTTTATTGCGAAAAATGATTGTTGTATTACGAAATATCTGTAGTTAAGAACAAGTATTGAGAGATGTAAAATACAGTTAAAATTCATTTCCTGACAAACAAAATTCAGATCTACCAGTTAATCCAAACGTTGCCTCATTCGTAGGGTAAGTTTTACTCGTTTTCTGTTTATTGCGAAAAATGATTGTTGTATTACGAAATATCTGTAGTTAAGAACAAGTATTGAGAGATGTAAAATACAGTTAAAATTCATTTCCTGACAAACAAAATTCAGATCTACCAGTTAATCCAAACGTTGCCTCATTCGTAGGGTAAGTTTTACTAGTTTTCTGTTTATTGCGAAAAATGATTGTTGTATTACGAAATATCTGTAGTTAAGAACAAGTATTGAGAGATGTAAAATACAGTTAAAATTCATTTCCTGACAAACAAAATTCAGATCTGCCAGTTAATCCAAACGTTGCCTTATTCGTAGGGTAAGTTTTACTCGTTTTCTGTTTATTGCGAAAAATGATTGTTGTATTACGAAATATCTGTAGTTAAGAACAAGTATTGAGAGATATAAAATACAGTTAAAATTCATTTCCTGACAAACAAAATTCAGATCTACCAGTTAATCCAAACGTTGCCTCATTCGTAGGGTAAGTTTTACTAGTTTTCTGTTTATTGCGAAAAATGATTGTTGTATTACGAAATATCTGTAGTTAAGAACAAGTATTGAGAGATGTAAAATACAGTTAAAATTCATTTCCTGACAAACAAAATTCAGATCTACCAGTTAATCCAAACGTTGCCTCATTCGTAGGGTAAGTTTTACTCGTTTTCTGTTTATTGCGAAAAATGATTGTTGTATTACGAAATATCTGTAGTTAAGAACAAGTATTGAGAGATGTAAAATACAGTTAAAGTTCATTTCCTGACAAACAAAATTCAGATCTACCAGTTAATCCAAACGTTGCCTCATTCGTAGGGTAAGTTTTACTAGTTTTCTGTTTATTGCGAAAAATGATTGTTGTATTACGAAATATCTGTAGTTAAGAACAAGTATTGAGAGATGTAAAATACAGTTAAAATTCATTTCCTGACAAACAAAATTCAGATCTACCAGTTAATCCAAACGTTGCCTAATTCGTAGGGTAAGTTTTACTAGTTTTCTGTTTATTGCGAAAAATGATTGTTGTATTACGAAATATCTGTAGTTAAGAACAAGTATTGAGAGATGTAAAATACAGTTAAAATTCATTTCCTGACAAACAAAATTCAGATCTACCAGTTAATCCAAACGTTGCCTCATTCGTAGGGTAAGTTTTACTCGTTTTCTGTTTATTGCGAAAAATGATTGTTGTATTACGAAATATCTGTAGTTAAGAACAAGTATTGAGAGATGTAAAATACAGTTAAAATTCATTTCCTGACAAACAAAATTCAGATCTACCAGTTAATTCAAACGTTGCCTCATTCGTAGGGTAAGTTTTACTAGTTTTCTGTTTATTGCGAAAAATGATTGTTGTATTACGAAATATCTGTAGTTAAGAACAAGTATTGAGAGATGTAAAATACAGTTAAAATTCATTTCCTGACAAACAAAATTCAGATCTACCAGTTAATCCAAACGTTGCCTCATTCGTAGGGTAAGTTTTACTAGTTTTCTGTTTATTGCGAAAAATGATTGTTGTATTACGAAATATCTGTAGTTAAGAACAAGTATTGAGAGATGTAAAATACAGTTAAAATTCATTTCCTGACAAACAAAATTCAGATCTACCAGTTAATCCAAACGTTGCCTCATTCGTAGGGTAAGTTTTACTAGTTTTCTGTTTATTGCGAAAAATGATTGTTGTATTACGAAATATCTGTAGTTAAGAACAAGTATTGAGAGATGTAAAATACAGTTAAAATTCATTTCCTGACAAACAAAATTCAGATCTACCAGTTAATCCAAACGTTGCCTCATTCGTAGGGTAAGTTTTACTCGTTTTCTGTTTATTGCGAAAAATGATTGTTGTATTACGAAATATCTGTAGTTAAGAACAAGTATTGAGAGATGTAAAATACAGTTAAAATTCATTTCCTGACAAACAAAATTCAGATCTACCAGTTAATCCAAACGTTGCCTCATTCGTAGGGTAAGTTTTACTAGTTTTCTGTTTATTGCGAAAAATGATTGTTGTATTACGAAATATCTGTAGTTAAGAACAAGTATTGAGAGATGTAAAATACAGTTAAAATTCATTTCCTGACAAACAAAATTCAGATCTGCCAGTTAATCCAAACGTTGCCTCATTCGTAGGGTAAGTTTTACTAGTTTTCTGTTTATTGCGAAAAATGATTGTTGTATTACGAAATATCTGTAGTTAAGAACAAGTATTGAGAGATGTAAAATACAGTTAAAATTCATTTCCTGACAAACAAAATTCAGATCTACCAGTTAATCCAAACGTTGCCTCATCTTCAGAACGAGAGAAATCATCGTGCGCAGTTTTTATGTTATGTAACAGGTTCCCTCACTCTAATGATTTTATATCAACTAATTTTTCGTCCTTTTTAGTATAGAAAATCTTTACTTAAGTACTTATTTTTGTTTTTTATGTTTAACTCGTAAAAAATAATAATTTTTCTACTGCGCCTTTATCTTATAACAATAAATGATCGCAGGATTCTTAAATGTATGTATACACTTGAAACAATGCCCCATTATATAACAAACTACGTCAGGATCACTTTAATAAAATGAGAAATCTATGAAAGAAATGTTAAGATAGTACAAATGTATAGTAAAGCTTGTTGTGTACAGTGTGACGTTATAACATCTAAATAAATTACCAAATACATTTTTGTTCTTGGGATAATAGATGTATTTAAAAATTAAGATGTATGTTATGTAGAAAAGAATATGAAATGAAAATGTGATAACATTGACTCAAATGTGACGTGTATTTTTAGATACATGTGATTACCAATTGTATAAGTAAATATAAATATTTAAATATGTGGTTATAGTTTTTTAATTAAAAAAAATATATGTTAAAATAAACAGTGCTTAAAAGTAATGATACTGTTTTTACTACTTTCTGAAAGTAAAGTTTTCTTTAGAATAATTGGTTTATTGCCTGAGAAAGCAGGAATTGAACGAACTTGGGACTATCAAAACTTTGCAAGAACGTTGAAGACATTTGCACTTCACAGAGGTTTTAACTTATTCCAAACTTTCTCCTTTGCTGATTTGGACTGTGCCAACTAACCGACGCTCCTCGGATGCCAACATAATACACTTCTTCTTCTGCTCCCCTTCTCGTTAGATAAATTACTTAGGAATTGGAAATTGGATTAAAACCTCTAAACTTGCTTTTATTAAAATAACTTCTGAACTAAAGATACATTTAAAATTGTATTAAATCCGTGAATTAGTACAAAATTAAATCATTTAATTTTATGTTTAAAGAAATATTTAAAAATCCATGATCTTGTTTGTATAAAATTTCGAGTATGTCTAAATTTTAAAAGTTATTATTAGATTATATATATATATTTAATGAATAAAAACATTGATTACTGTTTATTTATAGTTTAATATAATACATACTTATGGATATGAACAGAAAACTTTCTTATTTTGTTTATAATGAAAAGAATAACATTCGAAATACTAAAATGAAAACCGCACAAAATTCTTACTTAACAACCACAGTTTTCATATTAGCATATCCATTGTATCTCTCCCGAATTATTTAAGGTTTTTTAGAAGTTCAATGTAATATTTATATGGTACACAACATTCTAACAGTTTATTCTTGTTGGAATATAATACTCAAAAAAAAAAAAAAAAAAAACACTCAAATAATTATTGAATTTTGTTTTTGTTATTTTATTATTTTCGTTCCATAATAAAATAACAAAAACAAAATTCAATAATTATTTGAGTGTTTGTTTATTTTATTTAGCATACCAGGTATCAGGTAATCAGGTAATATTAAATTGTTTAGGAGATGTTATAACTAATCGGCGGATATTTAATTAATTAGTTGATAAGAATTACAGCCTGAGCTACATATACATGATTTAATAATCAAATGTTAAAAAATAAACATAAATACTCTCATGAGATGGACAGTGGAAGCTATAAAACCTGTAGGACAGAGGCATGTACATGATATACAGAAAGCACATGTAGAATGTAAGACCTTTCGATCGATCCCAAGTATCTATATAACAATCAAGAGATTTTTAAAATAATATAGGCGAGTGTAAATCATAAACAATAAGTAGATAATATGTTAGTTAGTGGATTATATTACCAATAGTAACTTGATCTTGATTAATGGAAGAGGCTTTCTTAATCAGCTACTTCAAACTACATATACACTGTCATAAAACTAACATTGGAATTTTAGATGCCCATCGGATATATTTAAAATAATTGTAATACTATTATCTTTACTAAATAATAAATTATTAAAACATAATAAGTGTGTTAATAACTTATAACAAATATGAATTGACCATATTCAACATACAATTACGGACAGATACTTTGCTAAATGATTTCTCTACCCCCTCAATTAATTTACTACTACAAAGAACCGATTTTATTTCGCCAAATTTTAAATAATGGTATTCCAATACTTCCATAGTATATCCATTAAAACGTCACGGCTCAAAAATGAATAAGACTTAATTCAAGATTAAATATAAATTAACATTCGTATTCCTCGATTTTTGCGCTAAACTATTTTGACTCCCTTATCACCATATAGGATACTATAGAATAAATTTCCATGAGCTAGAACTTTTTTTATATATAGGTTTGGTACATTTTACATATAATTTCACTATGTTATCAGTAGCATACTCGTCTCACCAGTATTGCACACAGATATTTTAAAGGTTAAAACGCCATTCTTCTATAATTGATCTTTCCACGTTGTGCAGTATAAGAGAACCGAGTGGATAATAACTAGCTGTGTATGAAACTTGCTATTCAGTGAACATTTTAAAGGTCAAAACGCCATTCTTCTATAATTGATCTTTCCACGTTGTGCATTATAAGAGAACCGAGTGGATAATAACTAGCTGTGTATGAAACTTGCTATTCAGTGAAAATTTTAAAGGAAAAACAATTTCATTGTTTAGTGTACCAATTCTGTTATTTTCTGTCGTAAAATACAATGGTGGTTGACATCACCCGAGGTCAATTTATCTCAACTCTGTTTAAATTGTTGATTGCCTTCGCAATTCCATATCTCGCTACAGTTGTCTAAGAAGTTTGATAGTTTGCTTTTACAGAGTTTGTAAAATTATTTGTTCGCTTATTTAGGGTGAATAATAAACTCAACTCTAGTAAAGGTTGAGATTTAAACGTCCCTTTTTACGATAAATTTTTAAAAGCGAATGAATTGTGCTTTTATGATTTAGGCCTAAGCTTATTATCTTCTGGACATGGGCTAAAATTAATAAAAAAATCATAGTCGGGAAGGAAGGGGAAATGTTTACTGTAGACTATAAGCTCAAAACTAGGTTTTCATTGTAATCGATATATGAAACTTTCCTAAGAAAGGAATCAATCGTCAACTACACTATTTTAGGCGGAGGTCGAAGTGAGAGGGTGTCAAACGGGAGTAGAAAACAGTAATTTTTTTCTAAGATTATTTCCCTAGTAAATTTATTTTTTAGAATACTAGTATTAAGTATATTTTTAATATCAAGAGTAATTTGTTTATTTAAGTTGGCTACATTTGAATACTACATCCTTTCATTTACATCACAACAATGTAATGTACAATGTGTAACTAATAAATCCTGCCTAGTTGACACAAGACATCTTTTTATAGTGTAAAGTTTGTTATTGATGACCGATTATTTGAAAATTTAATAGGACTTTCTACATTGCACCTTTTCCATCCTTTCATGTTACAATAATAAGACACTAAAGAAAGTACAGCGACAAAATTGCTACAGTATCACTAACACCATAAACAAATATGCGCAAAAAATACCAATGTAGGCCTATGCATTTGTAACACAAATGTCGAGTATTGGGGCATAGTACTGCAATGACCAGAACAGACACACATATTTCTCGAACTAAAAAAGTGAGAAACGTTCTTTATTATTTTTTCTACTTGTTTTCATGTTATGCATTATTATGATTGACTCCTCATAAAGATGATACATTTGAAACCTCTAAATATAGTAGTGTATTTGCTAACAGTGGAAAACATCCATTACCATTAATAGGCATAGTCTACAACATGATTATATTTGGTTTGATACGCTGACGATTTTCATATCAAAATGGGTTTAAATGTAATTTTCTACTCAGCGTTTCATCAGTTTAATTCATTAATCCAGCATAGCTTTAGAGAGAGGATGACATATTTGTTCTATTAACACCAAAAGACTTTTTTAATCAGAGTACACAATAAAATCTATAATCATATAAGTTGGATTTTTGATTAAGTAGAACTGGAATGTATATCTTCATTGTTGTACTAAAAGTTTTGAACAAAACTATAAACTAACTAATGATCATCGTTGGTAAACTATATCCTGTTCATGTCCTCATAAGGTACCAAGATCGTACATTAATACACATCAGTTTTAAATTGTAATTGTAGTGTTGGGGATATGAGAAGATTTTTTTATGTGTTGATAATATCCGTGGGAAAATTAATATTCTTGGTATTGAACATATATTGAGTTTAATTTTTTGAAAATTTTATAGTCTTGTTTCCAATCAGTGCCATTTACAAAAAACCAGTATGGGGATTATACATTTCTATATACAATGATATTTATTCATTAATAATAGATTGTAAATGTTTCATATAAAAGTATTTTAAGGTAGAGTTAATAGAATTTTCGTTGATGTGTAACATGCTTTACGCACTTAGAATCGTCTCCCTTTATCTCCAACATTGGAAATGTTCAACCTCAGTATGAATAATTATTGTATTATAAAAGTTTACTTTTTGAATACGATTGAACACAAGAAAGGATTATCTTAAAATTTTTCTTGATAAGTTAGCCATTTGAAAAATATAGATGTTTTAAAAGAATAACGTCAATTAAACTAATTTGACGCTTATTGTTTGAAACACATGACGAGATCCTGTGTTGTAGGAAAAAGTATGACACAATGTTGTGAGTTAACGGGTTTTATATTTTGTTACTAATGCTCAAACTTGTAATTTTCCCTTCATGTGAAATTTATGATTCAAATAAAATGATGACTATCATATTGGTATTTTGTATATTATTTATGAGACTTGTGTGTTCGAAAGGTTTCATGTAGCAAGCAATCCAGAAAATCTACAGTATACTGATTTTTTCAGCAGTGTGCACACAGTCATTTGAAGCAAAAGTCGGAAAACACCTAAAATTACTAAAGGGGTCGAAATGCATACATGCACAGTACATATGTACGTTACTTTTCCGTCAGAGCCTTTTGCTCTATAGACTTAGCTTCTTAGTAGTCCACTTTTCTTCTGCCACTAGTCCACGAACTTGAATTCGCCACACGGTATTTCCAGTCCAAAACATCCCTGCATTAAATCTCGCCTAATCTCTCTCTTGGTGTTGTAACTAGCTTTTTCTAATTTTTCACTTAGTTCTGCCTAGTTTTACATTTGACCAGTATTAATCAAATAATGTTACTGTGAATTACAAAAAATGATTAAAACTCTTTTATGACTAAAACATTGATTTAAATTAATTTAATCTTTTATATTAGGTTTGTGATAAAAATACAAATAATGATTGTACACATCAACTGAATAAAACTATAAATTAACGTATTCGATGTGGTATAATGAACTTATTCAATTGTAAAGTTGGTATGATAACCGTGAACAGCGTCTGGAATGGCTCAAATGAGAGAGAAAACACATTACAGTAATTGGTTTTCGGTAACATTTACAGCTTCATTTATTACACCATTTCGACACTCCAACTGGCGGTGTTACTGGGAATGGCTGTTCACAACAACGTTTTGTCAACATTCAGTTTTGCTTTACAATCGGTATTGTATACATAAAGATTTATTACGCTGTTGTTTTGTCTTGTAGGAAAAAATAAGCATTTGTTAAAGAACTATAATGATTTCCGTAGAAAAATACCAGTGATGTACTTCTATAATAGTTTTATTTGTTATAACGCTCATAATATAATGTTTTATAAACTTATACGTGGTTATATATAATATTTAAATCACATAATATAATATAAAAATCTAAAATAACTCTATTAACAATATATAATATGATCCTGTTTTACTATCTTCCATATATTGAATTATTTTGTTAACTGCTTTAAATATGTAAATACACATACACTTGTGATGTTTTTTTTTATTTTTGAGCTATATTTAAGTGTTGCTCATTTAAGGGTTTGTGGTGAAAATCGCAGTGTCGTAAATTTGAAAGCCATTATTCACATTAAGAAAGTATAAAAATATTTTACCTTTCCTTATTTATAAATACATACCTCAACAGAAAAATGGTAATTTCCTGTATTTTAATTTGATTTCACGTGAGAAAGTTAGACTAATATATTATTAATAGAGTCATTCACCCGTGTTGTTAAAATAAAATAAGTAGACTGTATTAGATACATATAAATTATTTTAAACAGTTCCAATTTATGGTTCAGTTAAGTATATGTATATACCATGCAGCCTACCCATAACATAATTAATCATATAAATTCATAAAATAGTTTATATGTTTTAATAAATAATAAATTAACTATGTCAACTATAATGTATTAAAACCATTCATATTTATTTAATTGACATAGATTTTAATACGTAGATAAATCTATCAGCTTAAGTTTAACATTATAGCACGATCATAACATTTATATCATGAAAAAATTCTATCAAATTATTTTAATTTCTAAAAGAAGAAAGAAAAACGAATAATACAGCAGTATATAACTTTAACGATCCAGTTTGTCTAAGAAGAAAGACAAATCCCTATGAAGAAAACCCGACCAGATAAAGTTGAGAAGAGTGTGTTAACACGGCGATTTGTAGAGCAACAGCAATAAATGTACGGTTGATCGTAGAGCTTGGGCACCAAACCACTGCTTTACTAATGTTACTGTATTAACGGTCCAGTTTATCGAAGAAGAAAGACAAATCCCTATGAAGAAATCCCGACCAGATAAAGTAGAGAAGAGTGTGTTAACACGGCGATTTGTAGAACAACCGCAAGAAACGTACGGCTGATCGTAGAGCTTGGGCACCAAACCACTGCTTTACTAATGTTACTGTATTAACGGTCCAGTTTATCTAAGAAGAAAGAAAAATCCCTGTGGACAAAACCCGACAAGATAAAGTGGAGAAGAGTGTGTTAACACGGCGATTTGTAGAACAACCGCAAGAAACGTACGACTGATCGTAGAGCTTGGGCACCAAACCACTGCTTTACTAATGTTACTGTATTAACGGTCCAGTTTATCTAAGAAGAAAGAAAAATCCCTGTGGACAAAACCCGACAAGATAAAGTGGAGAAGAGTGTGTTAACACGGCGATTTGTGGAACAACCGCAGAAAACGTACGGTTGATCGTAGAGCTCGGGCACCAAACCACTGCTTTACTAATGTTACTGTATTAACGGTCCAGTTTATCTAAGAAAAAAGACAAATCCCTGTGAAGAAAACGCGACAAGATGAAGTAGAGACGAGTGTGTTAATCCGGTGATTTGTAGCACACCTTCTGGAAATGTACGGTGAATCGTAGAGCTTGGGCTAAACTACTGCTTGACTAATGTTACTGTATTAACGATCCAGTTTATCTAAGAAGAAAGACAAATCCCTATGAAGAGAACCAGACAAGATGAAATAGATACGAGTGTGTTAATCTGGCGATTTGTAAAACAATCGCAAGAAATGTACGGTTGATCGTAGAGCTTGGGCACCAAACCACTGCTTTACTAATGTTACTGTAGTAACGATCCAGTTTATCTAAGAAGAAAGACAAATCCTTATGAAGAGAACCAGACAAGATGAAGTAGATACGAGTGTGTTAATCCGGCGATTTGTAAAACAACCGCAGGAAACGTACGGTTGATCGTAGAGCTTGGGCACCAAACCACTGCTTTACTAATGTTACTGTATTAATGGTCCAGTTTATCGAAGAAGAAAGAAAAATCCCTGTGAAGAAAACACGACAAGATGTAGTGGAGATGAGTGTTTAACTCGGAGATTTGTAAAACAACCGCAGGAGATGTACGGTTTATCGTAGAGCTTGGGCACCAAACCACTGATTTACTAATGTTACTGTATTAACGATCCGGTTTATCTGAGAAGAAAGACAAATCCCTGCAGAGAAAACCCGACAAGATGAAGTGGAGACGAGTGTGTTAACCCGGCGATTTGTAAAACAACCGCAGGAGATATACGGTTGGCTACTCGTACAACTTAGGCATGAAATCACTGCTTGCTTAGTGTTACTGACCTTTCTATAAATATCCAAAATTTACTAAAGTATAACCTATGGAAATCTTAAGTTTAACTTCTTGAAAACTACATCATAAGCTGTAAATAAAATATATATTGAAGCTTTTATATGAGTTTCTTGTGTATCAGAAATAAACAAATATTTATTTCATTTGTGATAGTGTTTGTTAGTGTTTTTGGGGTTTTTATAGAAAAATGTACTTTAGCCTTTAATACGTTATTTTATATTTTACTTGTAAGTTATGAACTAAATACAGGGTATATTTATTAAACTGAAATACTTTTTAAAGGTTTTTTGGCCAAATAAAAATAAAAGAATTTTTATATATGTTAGTAATGTTTTTTATAATTTTAAATTTATGATTTACGTATAATTTAATTTTTAATTAAATTGTTGAAACTATTTTTAACCTGTCATTTTACCTAGCATAAAAAAGCCATTAGCTTTCAGCACAGCTTTCCTTACAACCTTTAACACTACATTATCACTTGAGCTGTTAATACATAGAAAGAGATAAGGATCTCCTTTCGTAATTAACTGGCGGATTTCAAGTTCGTTGGAAATGACAGTAGGATATTCCATAGACATTAAATGCGTACTACTTCAGGGTATGCAGATAATTATATTGGTAAAAAGATAAAGTAAATCTTCAATGAGGGTATTTATTCAGCTTACTTTGAAAGTATGTGATTACGTTAAAGTTATATATTTCACGTTATGAAAACTCTGTATATGATCTAGGTTAGCGCTTTATGGATATGTTGATATAACATTAAACTTAGGCGATTCAGCTTTAAAACAGTTTTGTCTTCGACCAGAACCTACTTTTGGTGACGAAATCATATTGAACTCTTAACTCTGTAAGTGAATTAATTACAATCTGTCGGCTTAAACATATGAAAATTGTTTTTTCATTCTTGCTTTTATTTTTATTATCATAGTATCCAAAAATAACTGATGTGCATAAAAACAGAATAAGACCAGTTATAGGATTCAAACAGTATATAACATTAAGTAGGTAAATGCCAGTCCACACATCTGGATAAAATTAGATACTCGTACATCTCATGGAAGAACTAGGCCGACATCAAATTCGATCTCGTTTTTGTAGAAACGATGGTTCATGTAAAATTTCATATCTACAGCTCAAATCCACTGCTAGGTATACTGTGAACTTCGCCAACGCTCAGTTTAATCTCATGGAGGGATAAGACAAGCATCATAATCTAAATAAATGCACCTTCCACTGAAATTAAGCGCAACACTAAATGTTAAGCCTAGAAGGTATAGCTTATTTATATATTTATGTTATTTATGTATTTATGTTATTATTTACCAGTTCGTCCCCGTGTGTTAGGCTGAGGTATAACGCTCAGCTAATTAATTATTGTACTAACTAATTATGGTTCCTTCAGTATATTCCTAACGCTACTGCACAGGTGAAATGATGCGTTACAATGTTATGTGAGGAAGTTGAATTTAATGAAGGAATAATTTATAACGTTTTAAACTTATTATTTATTAATTTGTTACTCTTACTTATCTTAATATCAGTACTATGTACTTAGCGTCTGTATCTTAAAAGTGATTTTTTAAATCTTTCCAGAAATTCTTTGTGTTTTAAAATCTTAAATCTTGTTCCTGTGTCTAAATAGCCTCGTATTTTGGGAAAACCCAAAGGGTTTATTTAATTTTTCAAGGATTATAAATATAATTTAAATAGCATAACAGTCTAAACAATAAATTGCCAGAAAGGCAAGAACAATTCATCAGTTGAGATAGTTAAGAAATCGTTTTAAAATGTGTGACTAATAATATCTTGGTACTATTCGAAACTACTACAGTTTAGATGAATAAATGATTAAAAATAAAACGTTCTTCCTCTTTTAAAAAATTACCTGCTTATCAATATAGAGTTGTGACAACACAACTAATGTTTAAAAGATTTAAACGCCAAAACTAATTTACCGAAAGATATTTTTTAATGACTAAAATTCGTCTATAGCAGCTTTCTTTGAATTTGCTTGATTTATAATACCACTCTGGTATTATGAGATTGTTTCATACCAAATGGCAGAAAAAGATACAGTTAAATAATTCTACAAAGGTTAACTTACAGGACTACTAGATAATAAGTGAAATGATATCACTTATATATAGATCTTATTTTCATTCTGATTTATTCAACAGTTACACAAATATTATAATAATAAACAATGTAAACTAAAATAATCTGCATCAAGCATTTAAAGAAAAAAAAAAACAGTAGCAGTCGTGGGACTGCCGATAGAAGTGAAAACGGAACTATTAAGTTGAGAGTAATTAACAATACGTTATAGTAGCAGTACATCTGTAATTGTAAATGTGACGCGTTTTTAATTTTCCAATTTTAAAATCCACGAAAAAATATTATCAAATAACTAGAAATCTATTTTACCACGCTAGTAAGATAAATCTTATACCGTAATAATACTCATTTCATGATGAAGAGGTTAAATATTAAAAACATAATTAAAATGAATAATGCTAAATTTTA
This sequence comes from Homalodisca vitripennis, assembly GCF_021130785.1. Lineage (NCBI taxonomy): Eukaryota > Metazoa > Arthropoda > Insecta > Hemiptera > Cicadellidae > Homalodisca > Homalodisca vitripennis. The sequence goes on from NC_060209.1 coordinate 107,189,642, forward strand.
AATACAAATATTCGTACAAATATTAAAAATGTTTAAAAATATATTCGTTGTTTTCATTATTCATTTATAAGTGAGTAAACACCGAGTGAACAACAGTGAGTTGAACACCGTTGTAAATAATACAGTTATTGCTACGGATAAAGTATATAATTGCAATAACAATTAAACCCACAATATTTTTAAAACTAATAAATTAGTTAAATTAACTTGGTTCTTTCGTAAAGGTATTTTTATTGCACAATAAACTAATTTATTGAGTTAATACGGTATCAGTGAGCCAATGCGCCAACTACAGTTCCGGCAGAAACGTTCACTCATCACTTCATACGCTACTACAGGCTAAACTAAACTTCCAATAAAAAAATGATAAATTACAAAAAAAATATTCATCTATTTTCACACAACTTTCTCGCTGACAAATTTTGTCTGACCAAAAAATAAAAAAAATCCTCGCTTACTACTTTTTTCTTGTCATTGTAAACGCTATGTAAAATGTAAACAATAATCAAAATTATTTCGAAATTTTTTTAATATTTAAAAATGTAACCAATAGATTGCCAATACTAAGAGCTTTAATTTGACGCATCTTACAGAATTGTACGACATTGGCTTCACTTTTAAATCGCGAGAGGAAGCCGTAAAGGTCACTGATTTTCGCAGTCTGTTTTCATACTCCGCCGGGACAGTTTTAACACAGCGAGACTGACTTTTTTCATGCAGGTTAGTAGTCCGCGGCCAAGTCTACGGTTAAAAAACACAGCGAGACTGACTTTTTCATGCAGGTTAGTATCATTAGCATGTCGGTGACGCGAATCGAGGATTTTACCCTCTACCAAAACGCTCAACGCGCCTAAAGAAGTTTTCACTTAAAAAAAAAAAAAAAAAAAATATATATATATATAGGGAATACAATTTTAAATTGAGGTAACTGAAAAAGGAGAACATTGTTTATTACTGGTGGCACTGGTTCCTGTCACCACGTGATGTGATTTTGTTTGTCCGGCCATTTCCAGAACTTTGTTTTGTAGCATGTAGCTTTATTGTTTTCATATACAACATTACTGTAACCATTATGCTAATTATTTACATTAATGTACTAATAATATTTTTGCTAGTATGAATATTTATTATCGAATTTACTAATTAAAAAAAAAATAGTCTCCATAGTACCAGAGTCATACTATTAATAAATCAGATTTAAAAAGATGAAAACATTTTTTATACTATACAACTAAAACATATTATTTTTACAATATCAAGTACATGTACGAGATTGTAAAAAATATCGTATTATATCATTATTACATTACAGATGGTCAATGTTGAAATATTTTAGAATGTGTACTTTTATAATAAATCCGATTGACTTCCTTGGAATAGTAATTGGATTAGTGGAACAGAAAATCAGCTTTTATTATTAGATAATGTTGTTCCCAAAATCTTTATCTTTTTAGTATCTGGTCATAAACCAGTGTATCACAGCAATCAGGTACCGAACGGTTGGGGCCATATAGGTATACTAATGCTATCGTTATAAAATCTATAACACTACATTTCAGATTGAAATACACCCTTTTCGTCAGGTGAACGAACATTTAGTACATATAGATGTACTCAAAAGGTACAATGTGAGACAATGGACTGGCACCAAAAAGAAAGAAAAACTAGTGTGCAAAGAAACTAAGCACACCCGAAAACTACTTATGGCCCAGTCAGGAAAAATGAATCCAAGCGCTGTCACTTTGTAACATATAACGAAAGCAAATGCTCGAAATCATATTATCCTTTCTACCCGTCTACCATCAATTACAAACTTTAAACAACAACAGATATTTTAATAATACAAGTAGTTGTAAATATTTTACGATATGTGTTCTTACTAAAGATTCGCAAGAAGTTTCTAGCTACATGATGTCCTCCGAGACGAAGTAAGGCTCATACGTACCAAACTATATAATTAATTTTTGTACAATTTGTATACGGTATGAATATAATCTTAAATATAACGTGGATAGATGGACGTTTTTCGTCATTTTTTAATGTAAACCTTTATAACCTAGGTTTAAAATCTTGCAAACCACACTGTCCAAAATAGGCACTGTTAGAAAATATGCAAATTTAAAATTAACTTTGATGTTCTTTTGTTTGGAGGAAACATAATAACTCAAATCTAAATATTTAATGGTTTTTTAGATCTTGAAAATGAAGTGCTTATATCGTTGGAGTACTATAAAATCAACAAATTTTCCTTAAAAAATCCACTTTCTATTGATAGAATTTCTTAAGATGGAACTACTGGGAAACATTTAATAAGGCATTCATCAACGTTCCATATTTTAAGTTTGTCTGCAGTTGAAAAGGCATCCATGGTTTAAAGGTCAAAATAAACATCTTATTAAATATTTTTCGTATTGAAAGTTGGTAAACCAATAAACTGGAGCATTGAAAGACCCGAAAGAATGAAACCAAAGACATACGGATGAATTCTCATTTAAATCAGTGACTCCGTAATAAATACACTTCTTCCTTAGACCATTAGAAGTCTATATACAAATTCTACGTCTCTCGGACATTTGTATCGCCAGTTATAACACGCAAGGACGACGCAATGCTCATACATACCAAACTATATAATTAATTTTTGTACAATTTGTATACGGTATGAATATAATCTTAAATATAACGTGGATAGATGGACGTTTTTCGTCATTTTTTAATGTAAACCTTTATAACCTAGGTTTAAAATCTTGCAAACCACACTGTCCAAAATAGGCACTGTTAGAAAATATGCAAATTTAAAATTAACTTTGATGTTCTTTTGTTTGGAGGAAACATAATAACTCAAATCTAAATATTTAATGGTTTTTTAGATCTTGAAAATGAAGTGCTTATATCGTTGGAGTACTATAAAATCAACAAATTTTCCTTAAAAAATCCACTTTCTATTGATAGAATTTCTTAAGATGGAACTATTGGGAAACATTTAATAAGGCATTCATCAACGTTCCATATTTTAAGTTTGTCTGCAGTTGAAAAGGCATCCATGGTTTAAAGGTCAAAATAAACATCTTATTAAATATTTTTCGTATTGAAAGTTGGTAAACCAATAAACTGGAGCATTGAAAGACCCGAAAGAATGAAACCAAAGACATACGGATGAATTCTCATTTAAATCAGTGACTCCGTAATAAATACACTTCTTCCTTAGACCATTAGAAGTCTATATACAAATTCTACGTCTCTCGGACATTTGTATCGCCAGTTATAACACGCAAGGACGACGCAATGTTGCGGAGTCTTGTCGGGCACTTTATAATTAGCAAATCGTGTTCATACATACGTACATCCGTTAATACAGCAGCAATAACGAACTGATTATTAGAGTAGTATTACTCGAGTATTTACCAGCCTTACAGGAAATGTAATTGCTTAATTTAATAACATGTGGTTTTAATAAAAAATATGATAAAACACAATTAGTAAACAAACATGATGCTTGTTAATTCGTAGTATCAAAATAAACAAAAATATATTGTAATACTACAATTAACCGTAATAAATATAATATTTATGTTTACCATCCATTATATGGCAATTAATCCAGTTTAAATTTATATGTTTTAATTGGATTATATTACAGCTCTGCTGTTAGTCTAATGACTGCATCTGCTTTGATAAAAGTTAATTTTTTTAGGTTATGGCTGAGCAGTGTAGAAGTATTACAAATAAATCTGCTACAATAATATAGTAGAAAAGTATTGCAGAACAGTAGTGCATTGTTTTATATTAGTGTAAATAATAGGAAAGAAATATGACTGCGAGCATAAACGGATTAACATTGCGAGCAACTTATAGACTGTCAATAGAATAACTGTTTCTCCTGCTAGGCTACATACAAGGCATGAAGAAGGATAGACAACTCCAAGTAAAATTGACTGACTTTATGTTATGAAGTTCTATTACATTCCAGGGAACCTGACTTGTTTAACAGTTTCGCGCGAAGTCGCAGGATGATTCAGTATTCATTGCTGAGAGTCTACCCTTGATTATCTATAGTTACTCCCTTCAATCTACTTTAAATTAAGACAGTAAATTTTACCATACATTAAAAACCCTTAGATTTATGCAATTCCTTCTCTTTTCTTTATGTGCTATTAGACATTTGTGACGCTCTTCAGTGATTTCCTTTCAATATTCCTTACACTTGCATTTGTGCAGTCTAGTGGTTATTATTACAAGGTAATCGAGCCAAGTTACATCGAGCTTTGCTGCTGCTTGGCTGGGTGACCGCTAAGCGATCGTGTACTTAGAAGCAGCTCGCCTGTTCAGCCATTGGTGGTGATTCGAAATTACCATCGAACCATAGGTCCTCAGGTTAAGTGTCAGAGAAGCTTATTCGCCCTAACTTCACCTAGTAAAATAAGGCATCTTTACTTTAAAAAAATAGCGTTCGTACTGGTAACATTTTCTAGAATGTATTACGTGCACAGAATAGGAAATGTCACATCATTATATAAATGTATTACATTATACTTTCAAAATAAATAAATATAGCACTATTTATACCAAGGTAATCTGGCTTTGATTTATAACTGAGCATGCAGTTACCGGAGAAGCACGTTTCCAAACAACGGGGTTTGGTTTCATAAATCAAAACAGTTTGCTCAACCTCGAGGTTAATAGCCACTGATCGTTCTGGCTTGCCCCGTTATATTGCCGATAAATTAAACGTGTGCTCTTGCATCCTGAATCGTTGTTGTCCAAGTGTTTGTTTGGTCAACTCATACTTTAAGCGGAGTCAATTAGAATTAATACAAAAATTGGAAAACAAAGATGTTTACACGTGTAGAATATATTTATATACAGAAAATAAAATTATCTCTCTTAAGGTTATATTTTGAAAGAAAGAAACAAAGTAAAAAACGTATTTTAAGTATTTTAAGATGTTTGAACTTTAAAAGTTTTGAAAATAATATGTCTATATATTATTTATATTTCAGACATATAAAAGTTGTCCTTGTAAAATAGTTCAAAACAATTCTTAAATGAAGTAATCATAAAGTATCATCAATCTTATATAGCAACATGACAATAATACGTAAATTACACATCGACCTTGGTGAATGAAATAGTTTATTTGATGTTACAGTTACTGCCATGTAGTTAATAACACGTTGTGTAGACAACAGAATACTATGATTGTATGTATTACCAGACGTGAAAAACACCAGTAAAACCGGAAACCTGCCTTATAGAGAGGAGTATGATCACTTAAACGTTTTCATTTATATTCAGGCAATGGTTTTCAATAACTAAAACATAGATGCATTGAGATGCAATGCAAGCATTATCTCCTGTTATTCTGTGAACAGCTCTTCTCTTTCTGTGGCGGTTAATATAACCAACAGTGTGCTAGTACAGATATGGCGTGTACTTCTAATAGACTGTAAAATATGTTCAATAATAAAACTAGACAATGTGTTGTTTACTTGAACATTTACCAGTTAGTGTATATCATATGCTATCTCTGTTCTTAACTACTATCAGGAATGCTATTATTTGTATAGAGAGGCCGGTTTCCTCTTTCTGATTTTTCTGCCGGTCCAAAATGTTCTGAAATAAATTTAAAGAGAATACATTACACTCCTGTTGCGTATTAATATATTCATGACTTTGCTTCTTTTAGTGAAACTGGCAGTAGATGACAACCTAAGTTTCATTTCATTTCATTTCAACCTTCACTTTGTGAACACAAAATATAAATAACATACTTCATATTTCATATTTTGCAACTTAATAGTTATTGTAATCAAATTACAAATAATGGTGGTTGTACACTTAGGTTTCTTAGTTGCTTAAAAATATTAAACAATATTTATATCAATAAGAATCAAATAAAACTACTTGTATGGTAAAGAAACTAGCTATTATTAAGGTTTTTGAATGTGACTGTTTACAAACTGATAGTCTGGTAGGTTTAACATAAATTAAGAACGCATTACTATATTTTGTTATAAACTGTATAAAAGTAGAGGAAAAGCCAAAATCAATAGAAGCTTACTAAAAATATAAGATAAAAACATCTTCATTGGAAACGTAATTGCTCTGTTTTTATAATACGTATTTATAAGAAATAAAAATCAGCATTTTCATTCATAACTGTACATCTCTGAAAATACATACGAGATACCGTGAGGTACATGAAAAGGTAATTAATATGCAAGATGGGGAAAAATGTATTGTCCTGAATAGAAAACGCATGAGCAGGTTGCTGGCTAAAACAGTTCAAATCAGCCCCTAAATCTTAAAAATTGTTTAAGTAAAGAAATGGCAATGCGTACCAAGTAAACAGCCATTATGATTGTTTGACCAGGATTAGAAAGTATTTCTAGTTTTCGAACGGTCTGCCACTAATTACTACTGTCATTAGTGTGAGTAAACGAAAGTAAACAGCCATTATGATTGTTTGACCAGGATTAGAAAGTATTTCTAGTTTTCGAACGGTCTGTCACTAATTACTACTGTCATTAGTGTGAGTAAACGAAATGTTGATCGAAGCCGAAGACAAAAAAACATCCCTCGAGATCCTAAAAAATTGAACAATCCTGAGAACAAAAGATCTGTTTACCCATAACGTTACGGTACTAGAATAAAATGTTTAGTCGGAGCTTATAACGAATGTCTGAGAGAGAGAGAGAGAGAGAGAGAGAGAGAGAGAGAGAGAGAGAGAGAGAGAGAGAGAGAGAGAGAGAGAGTCATCAAATATCATAAACTTAAATGGTGCATAATTTGATATACGAGATAAATTTCTCATATTGATAAATTTTTATACAAATTTAGAGGTCCAAGACTATCTAACCAGAATGCAGCTGGTCAGTTAAATATGTAGCGTTGAGACATTTGCATTACTAGTAAAGCAACAACAAAAATTCCTAGCAATGGTTAAAATTGCTTAATAATCGACGAAATTGTTTTATACGCTTTTTAAATATCAATATACACAAAGGTTTAAGATCCGTGGGCTGCTTGCGGAATTTGACCACCAGAAAAACAAATGTATTTGTTCTACTATACAAATTCACATCATGTATGTATTTAGTTTATGTCTGTGTCATTAGACTAAGATAAATAATTGTATTTCATGCATTATCGCACATTATATTCACGTATTTGTGAAACACGTGTATATTATTTAGTCACTTTCCATTTAGGAGCTAGTTATATAATTTCTGTAAGAATTAAACATTAACTCAGCAAAGACACCAGAGGAGAAAATATCATTCCTTCCATTCAAAATGTTACATTGATCTATATACTTTTTTTGTAAAGCAGTACCTGCAAATTTCTATAAAAGAGAGTAAATATTCCATAAAATTTGTTTACAGATACCTGTATATTTTTTCATGATGATCAGTAGTTTAAAGTGAGTGTCGAATTCCCAATATTCGCCGTCGTGAATAGTAATTATGTTAAGCAGGCAGTAAAACTAACAAATAGAAATAATATGGTGACTAGCACGTAAAATAAGCAAGAGAATAGGTTAACGTTAAAAATGAATCAAAACTATCAATTAAGTTGATTAATTGATCAAAGTTGGCGTATTGAAATACACGAAATACTTATTTGAAAAATAATAATACTGTTTAAAATTGTTTGAATTCACACTTGACTAGCATCTTCGATGTCAGAAGTCACCGTGGAAAAATACTCAACAAATTTTAAAATTGGTTGAGTATTGTGTATTTTCTATAGAGTAATAAATATTGAAGTGGTTTACATTTTATGTTTCATTATTTCAACCACCTGATATATTTGACAAATTATTAAATGTTGGAGATTAAATCAAATTTTTTTAAATGAGATTAAAGAAAAGTGTGAGACAATTATATTTGTTGGAAATGCCTTTTTTAGGTTGTAATTGTTAAAATAACTGATAACTTGCACATCTAAGAAACAAAAAATGTTTAATACATTTTCTTGTAAATAGGCAAAAATATGTATGGCTGAAGAATTTCATTAATTCTAGTAAGTAGTTTTGTACCTTTACCAATTTAAATGAGGATACATTTTTAATTTTGAGAGTACATTTTTTCACCACATAAAAGCTTGTTACGTTATAAAAAATGGGTGATAAACATTAGTGTAAGACAAATAAATAATTTTATAAGAGTGAGATTCGTTCGCTCGGTAGAGTCTGGGGTTGAATCGACGTCCACTGGTAGTCAGTTGTTGAGTTCATCGGCTTGTGTAAAACGGTTCAATGTCGAGAACACACTTTAGAGCTCCATAAAGATAAAACATGAGGCACTTTGCTACTATTTACTGTGTGGATAGCCACTTTTGCGGTGGTAAGGGATGTTAGCTCAGTTTTATGCAGAAGTTTTATCTAAAGTAATATCGAGAATCTTATGAATACTTTGGTTAAGGTAGAAATTAGAAGACGTTATAACGGGCTTTACTGCCCATTACGGGACTGCAGTGTTTAAGTACTAGCTTCTTTATAACTCAAAGTGTGATTACTAGCAAAATGTTTAGTCTTAAATAGTCTACTTTAATTATCAGTACATGTCTTAATTAAGTTACGAAAATATGTTTAGGTTATTACATTTTGTATTGGTAGAGAACCACACCTCAGCAAATCATTCTTAAATTACGTCACTAAAGTTTATATTTGACGGACTATGTAATAGAATCTATTTGGTCAACTAAATTGGGATAGATTTTATTTGAATATGGAAGAGTATTATATAAAACATCAGTATTGTAACCCTTTCATTCAAAGCTGTAATAATATAGTTGCTACTGTACAAATGTTAATCATTATAAGAATTCATAAAAAATTCTATTGTGCACAATTATAGGTAGGTGGAATATTGTAACACTGCATTTAGTTAATATACGTGTAACAGAAAAAAACAATCTTCTCAGCACAAAAACGAACTACTATATTATAAACGTAACTAAGTAGACTAGATGTCTTTGAATATGAAAGACCTGATGCATTAGTTAATGTGACAATAACTAAAGTCATATACTATGTTCATTTATGTTTTGTGTATAGCCCGTTATTCTTTGACACGATACCTACATTTAACGTAAGTTTTAAAAGTAACAGTTATAGAAAGGCTGAACGTTAAACACCATTTTGTCCCTTGGTGGCAAAGAAGGGGAAGCGTTAAAAATATTCAGTGAAAACACTCTTAGGTCTCGGGAACCCTTATACAATCCGAGGCTTACAGTGTTCTAATGTTACTGTCACTGCTCTGAATTTATTTATTCCACAGACTTAAGCGTTTCTATAGCCAAGTATTTATAACAACATGTTGACCTTTTTAAGCCGTAATACTGAAAAGTTAACATAGCATGTTGTATAATTTATCTATAACGATTAAAATATATATGTGTAACAATGACAATGGGGTTTTTTAATTTGTTTAAATTATAAATTATGGTAACCTAGTTTGTGAAGGGCAACACAATAATTTCATGTTGATTAAAGTTTTATGTAGAATTAAGGTTAATCATTTATTTGATAAATATAAACAAATTACCGAAATATAAAACTATAATATAAATTCCATTTTAATATATAATAAAGAATGACAACATAAATGAACATATGTATTTGCAGTTCCAAGTATAAATGATGGAAGTCATTTGAAAATTAAGAAGTAAAACATATAACAAAATGTTCGAGTATAAACATATTTTTGATAAAACTAATTTTAAATTTTCATGCAATTGATACTTTAATAGTCGTCTACATTACCCGTAAATTTTTAAAAACTAGTAATGTTTACCTTATATTAGATCAATAACAGGATTTTACGTAAAATTCAATTGTATGTTTGTAGTTTGAGTATTATTTTCAGATATATATATATATATATATATATATATATATATATATATATATATATATATGATTAAATTTTATGACGCAAATACTATTATCTGTCATGTAAAAGACTCATGACAAGCAGTGACATACATAGCTTATTTCTTACCGAACATTGATAGTGAAAACTGAAACTAGGCCAATAATCTGTGAGATGCTTATATTTCATTAAAGTATGACAGTGGTGAAGAGTAAGTCGCATTATATGCTTGCTACCAAAATACTAATGTGTTACTAAAATGTTTAAACTCTCTGCTGTATACATGGTGTCTGGGAATGTCGTAGTCATTTTAAATTGTGTACAACATTCTGTAGAGCTTAGAGTGTTAAATGAACATTACTTCCTTAGGATTTTATATTTTCCAGTTAGATATGTTCTGTAAATTTAAAGTTAAGAAAATTGGTTGAACTAATAATTAGAACTTATACATAAATATTTAGGTAAACTGTAAGCTAACATAACCTATGATCGCCTACAAAATGCATTTATTTACTTTAAAAATTTACTACCTGAGAACATTTTGAGGTTTTCAGCAAAAGTATCATGTACATTAAAGTATAGTATCACTTTAACAGTAGTCTCAAACTGTTCAAAAGTGATGCACATTCTTATCTTGGGTTTTTAAGTGTAGTTACAAGTCAGGCTTGTATATAATCTTACATATATTAGATAAGCATCTTTCGATGTCTTGGTTTAGGTACAAACATAAGTAATATGTAAAAATTAACATTTTTCGCCAATCAGTCTGTATATATTTATCGCTGTATTATTTAATGTGACCAAAAGGTGTACAATGAGCAACCAATTTCCACCGGGTATGTGTAAAAGTATTGCGTAGCATTTTTAATGACGCTGAACTAGTGTATATTTCTCCTAGTTAATGATTTTGTTGTATAATGCTATAAGTATATTGTAAGTACACGTCATTACACAAATTAAACAACAATGGTTCTATGCACCTTGAACAGTTTGAAACTACCATCAAATAACAGTATGCTTTTATGTACTTTTTACATTATTGAAAGCTTAAAAATGGTTTCTGATAATAGTTTTTTAAATAAATAAATTTATTTACACCGTGGTTTATGCATATGGTTATTAATATACATACAATATAATCATTAGGGAAACAATACAAAGATTATATATATTTAAAAAAAATAAGAAGCAAAACTTTCGTGATTTATGATATTTCGTTAATGGAGTTTCCTGTGTAAAAAGTGGTTATAGCCTACCTAGTGTCTAAGAGTGTAATGTATAGGTGACAGTGGGTAAATTTAGGAGCCGCACTCTAAGCCTGATATATGGCGAACTGTTGGCGATTTTCAGATACGGTAGTAGCTTTCCTTTAATATTAAAATATAATAGGGGCTGAAGTTTTTATTGTAAATTTATACATTGATTTCGACGCATTTTCTATTGCATTAATATAAATACTTATTTATATTTACATAATATATTTAAATTATTTTTAGAAAAAAAATGTGTTTCATTACTTTCATGGCAATCAAGGCGATATATTTTTGATGGAAACGACTTATCGCATACTAATGTATACACCTGGACCTTTTGATTAAATATTAGAGAAGGTTGAATAAGGGTACAATTATTACGACAAATGAACCGTGAAGGAACTAATTCTAGTCAGTTTCAACTAGCCTTTCGTAAAGGGTGTATTATGTGCTTCACTGATTTCTTCGTGTCGTGTTGTGATGTTTGCTGTCAACTGCGACTTTTAAGTATATAACGCCACGTAATTGAGTGTACTTGCATGCTTAAACATATTTTCTACAATTTAAAACCTGAATGGGTAGGTCCCATTTCTCGGAACGTCACGTGTTTGTATAACACAACAATTAAATAATAAAACTCAAATTTGTTATAGTGTTTGTTAGATAAATTTTAAATGCAATAAATGACCACGCAAATTTCATGTAAATGTATCTGAGTGAATATACTCTTTGAGGAACAGTTTATAACTCTTCAAAGGTATAAAGATTCATCTTCCATATCATATAGATTATTGCAGTATTTCCATGTGTCTTCTCTATGGAGGTTGCCTAGTATGCAACTTTCAGTTAGTATGCACCAGATCACGCTTCAAGTCTTCTAGAATAAAAAATAGATTTTAAATTATACAGATTATTAAACTTAAAGTAAGCAGCGAAAATTGCAGTTCTCATGAAGATCCAAAGTTTGTATAATAAGTGTATAATTAACTAAAATTCAAATAAGATATCATTATTTATAGTCAAGGATCCGTTCTAATAACACTTTGCCTCTAATCTGTTTTAGCTGATGTTTATAAGATGATTTAGTAAAGCTGTCCGTACCTGAATCTGTTGTGATAAAATGCCATATAAATCTGTTAGAAGAAATTACCAAGCGAAGTACTTCTTAATACTGCACTCGTATCTTGGAATAGACTCGAGTACTTCAAATGTCCCATTAAATGCTTAGTGCCCATAAATAGAGAGGTTACAAGGATAAAATAGTGCCTCGTTTGTGTCTAAGCTACTTTTACGAGCATTAACTTCAGACTCATCATGCGAGTCATTTCGATTGGATAATAACTTTGATAGACGTCTATTCAATATTGGTAGAACACATTTCTCTATATATTTTTATATAAAATGTGCTAAATAATAAAAAAAATCAAAGTTGTTACTTCAACAGTATGTTTAAAGGGTTTCCTTATTAGAAGGAAACTATAGAGACAATATTGACCTCTTACTATGCCTTCTGATAGAATAAATAACAATAATTTCCTTTAATTTAGCATACTATGGTCAGGGAATGTGAAGAAATTAGAAACATTTTCATTGAACATACAAATAGGTAGGTATAAGTATATTTTTACAATTGAGTGAGCTTTAGCGAGCCTATAGTTTATCCTCTGAGTGCACATTGCTAGCAAAATATCTCTTCTGTTTGTAGAATATCTAGATAACGAATTGAAAGTTTACATTCGTTTTTATATAGATTGTCAATCATAGACTTTTGGTAATATAAACCAGTAGTTAAGTAGCACATGATTAGTCCTACTAATGAAGTTTTTAATTTATTAACTAGTGGCTTTGATTAAAGCTAATTATTTTTGTATTTTTAGGTGTAATTGTGACCAAGAATGTCACGATTGTCAACCTCTCGTGATAACCATTGAATATATTTTTAGCCAAGTTAAAAAAAGGTTTTTTTGGAAAAATATATTACACCTTAGTTATGTCTTATAGTACCAGTACATAATAAAAGATTGTTATTACACGATAGATTATTATCTGCTCTAAAGCTACGTTATTCCAATGGTGACTATATTTATTATCACTTAAAGTAGGTTATGTGTTTAAAGGCTAAGATTAATTTAGTAGTGTGCATTTCCGTACTTCAATAATTGATTAATGCGACCATAATGTACATCCGCCTATTGAATTTAAGGGAGCGTTATCGAAGCGTATGATTTATGCTCTCTAGAGCAGTCTTTCTATGGTACGTACTCTTCTGTGGAATGATTCATTATATTCTTAGAAGAATCTTTCACTTGATAAGTGGTCTGGCGAACTCTTATTTTCTTTTCACAAAACATTTTATTATGTAAGCCGTTTCTATACCCGTATGTCGCCTATTTATACGAGTGTTATGAGGTAAAGGAATTATTCTCAATCGATTTATTTCATTCTTGTAGTTACTTTGCAAGTTCCAGATCTATTTCTAAGTTATAATAGTCTATCCAGTTTATTTCACAACTTAACTTTAGTTTCATCTTCAGACTTGCATCAGATTGCTAAAAGGAAATAAAATCATTTATATCAACTACTTACAGCACCCTTTGTCATGGACAACTAATTATATCCTTTCTTTGATCAATTTATTTGATGGATTCAGGTTATTTATTTCATATTATCACCATAGTCTGAGTTTTTGGGACCTGAACTCTCATGGATTGTTGTGACTTGGTATTTCAGATCTTTGGGTGCATTATTTCGCTTTATGTCTCCAACCTTCCGTTCTTCTGAAGAATTGAATTTACTACGTGGAAAGGCACTCTCTAGTACAGTACATTGGTTGCTCTAATATTACAGGTTTGTTAGCTTTTTTAGTTCTTGTAGATACTACGTACACTACATGTTTCTTTGTTTCACAGTTTTCTGGTACTTCTAGACGAAAGATTTCTCTCTAGCGTTTAACTCGTGTTAAACGCTTTTGATCTTATTGGTTTCAGGGTCTAGCTTATTCTACCTTATTGCCCTTGTTTTATTTCCTTACTAAATGGAACAAAAATGTATCCCGCACATAACGCAGTTATGGCAGTAATAGTTGATTCAATGTGAATGTTGAGTTTAGGTCCAGTTCGCCCTCTGTTTAGTGCAACGTCTGAAGTCCGACACTGTTGAAGTTCGAACTTGAATCTTGAAATCCGGAGCTATGTGTGTCTGAAAAGATCTAATATACGTCGGCGATGAAGTTCTTGGATTTTTTGATGAGTTTTTTTACTTTTTGGAGCTTAGGTCAACATTCACACGTGGATTATGGATCCACCATGTATGGAGTTACTATATTTGTTTCTCATAATAGCCTGTATATTCTGTAAAATGTTTCATACAAGAAAAACAGCTTAAGCCAACAAAAGGTAGGAGTGGCATACAATCAGAAATATCCTAAACCAATAGATTTAACGTTGTGAATATAATCCTTTATATTCCGTAAAATGATTCTTTAAAGTTATTATTCATAATGTGATACAATATAAAATAAAGAGTTAGGGCACATTAGTTTTAAATTTTTACGTTATATAAAGTCATTTTTTGGTATATAACATTAAAAAATTTTATAGTTTGATACCTGAAAAATTTTGTTTATAAAATAAATTTTGTGTTTCATTTTGTGTTAGGGTAAAAATCATAATTAATGTGGTTAGTGTAGGTATCCTTTAAACGAGTTTCAAACTATTCATATTTTTGTTGTATTTAAATGTCTTTAGGAATAAGGAATTGAAAAATTATTTCTAAAACTGATGATAGTAATCACATATCTGAAACAAAATGTTGTCTGGTAAACCGTAACAAACTTATTGAACGCATATTAATGTAATATCTTCATACCTATATTAGGTCAAATATGTTAGGAATTATCTCAGTGATCGCATTTATTCGTTCTCATGCTGTGTTAATTCAGTGACTGTGGGGAATGCGTGTGACCTTAAGAATACATTTCACATGAGTGATCGAGAATAAGGATCGCAAGTGTGATTCTATAATGGATGAGACTGTTTGTCTAAGAAAAGACTTTTGATTGGGTACTAATAGAGTATTTTAAATTTATATTATAAGTTTAATATTATAAGTGCAAAAGTTCAATACTCAAGTGTAGTGGAGAGATTCAGATGAAATTTGGCATGTATATTGTTTGGTTATCAAACTAATACACAGATATAGTTGTATTATGAATTATTACTCATCATAAAGAACTTGTTTCAAAATTATGTAGATGAATAAGCAATATAATATATGTCAAAGTGTAATGCAAATAGTTATGACAGTAGGAGTACCTAACAGTTACTATAGATGTTAGCAGTGAGAATCCAAACGATTTAGTTTATTGTAAATAATCAAAATTAGTATCCTTTGACATTGTGGATAGTATATTTACATTAGGCGAAGGGGCAAGAAAACGGAGAAACCGGATAACATGAGTCAATGAACTACTAGTTGTATGACTACAGTTTGAGGAAGTAAAAGAGTGCAGACAAACACAAAGTGCAGTCATTAATACAGAAAACAAGGAAACAGTGGGTCCGTTTGGAACTAAAGAAACAAACTTTTTAATGTACTGTGTTACTGTGTGTTTTTGATTCTGTTTAGGTATATAAAAATTAATATAAATTCTACTCTAAACCAACAAAATTGGGTAATAGAGTGAACAGAGATTGGAAAGGAGGACTGTAATCATGTTTACAGATATTTATACACTTAAAGAACTGTTACTAATAGTTATAGAGAAGTTACATTTATTTTATATAATGTATAAAAATGTTACTCTGCGTCTTCAGAGACTCGAAGTACTGCCCTTTAATTTAAAATGCAATTATTTATTTAAAAATAAAGCAGGCGATTGGAATATCTTCCCGTGACCATCACTTAACAAGAAGTGTATGTTATACCATTTAAATAGAATATAAAAGCGATGTACAAGTTGTTCAGCAGAAAATTGAGTGTAAAACCAGAAGTAACTGCTACTGTTTCTATAAAATATAATCTCTATTTGAAGCACTAGATTTGTAATATTTTGATGTTGTGATACAGTGTATTTACTATGACAAATGTTTACCACACCCTGAAATAATAATGATGTACAATTATAAAGTAAATACAAAAAACTAGCCTAGACCTTACTATTACAATATATTAACCATGATTCCCTGTGGAGGGAAAATTATAGCCTTCATATACTGTGCTATGATGTGTCGAGGGCAAGTCGCACCGGACAAAATATCCCAGGAATACGCTTGGACTTTAATATTGAGAGTAGTCTATTGAATTAGTAGTCGCAAGTGAGTGAATGCGAACACTCGTACAAAGGCAGCAATTACCTCAGCTGTTGGAAAGTTTCCTTTTATAAAGTTACTCAAAGGGCATTTTTTCCTACGGTAACGGATTGGAGTTTTATGTTAGTTTGTTACACTAACTCCTTCACCGTCTGAAATATATGTAACTTTTATCACCTAAATTTTTGTTTTCAATGTTCAATACCTTGTTTAGTACGAGACTTGCTCGATGGATATAGACAACCACCCATTGTAATTTGAAGCGAATAGATTAAAATAAAAAAAAATGTTCATTTTAAGTAACATTATAAAGCTAAAACTAATGAAACCTTATTCAATAAATTATACAAGCTTAATGTAAGTTATCATAAAATAACTGTTGGCTTACGATGTAATTAATTTGCATACTTGTAATCGTAAGTTAAAACTTTAATTTTAATATTATTTGCTTATGCTTACTTTATAGGTAGCAATACTTCGTAGTTAATTTTTAATAATAGCAATACAAAATGTTTATGTATTGCTCCAAACGAATTGGTCTGTATAAAATTACACAAGAGCAGAAGATGAGTACTTTAGTGTCTGAACTATCTTTATATTGGTCAGAACGTCATGGAAGTAAATGCAGCAGACAGATGGTTAGAAGCAGCTTCTTGCCTATCATTATAGAGAACCCGATAGAGACATCTTGCAATCGTGCGGTTATCCATCCGATTGTACGATAATTCTTCATAGAAATATCCTATGCACTTGAAACTTGGTAAATACCCAAGAAAGAGTTCTTCTAAGTCTGGAGAGAAAGGTTAAATGGCAGAAACATGTCTAATATAAAGCTTAAAATGTTACGCGTCTAAACGAATAAAACAAAATGATTCCTAGTAGCCAGGGATGAGTTTCAATCAGTTGGTTAACACATTTTCGTTACGTTTTGTGGGATTCAGTGATACTCAGTTTCAACAAAATTAGCATTAAGATTACACAACAAATTGTAATAGAGGAAACAGCACAATTTAATTGAGTACCTTTAAATTTTATTTTATAAACAATGTATTATGGTTGTTCATTATGTTTTAAACTGTCAGATATACTCCTAATATATATGACATGTATCCCGAAATGTAAGGAAGTATTTCAATAGCTTATTGAATTTTTACCTTTGTTTTGATTGTTGGAAACTACGACTACTTCTACTATTATATTAATTGTTACCTAACTTTACACTTTTTAAAATTAACATATTATAGTATTTTGATATCATAGGAAACATTGAGGAAATGATAAATATTCCGTTAAAGTAAAGTGTCCACAGAAGTAGACTCTAAAATATGAAAAGAAGATTGCTGCCATCTAAGAAATGGAAGAGGAAAGTGTGTGGGTGGATCTCACAAATCTATTGCTGAGTAATAAATTCTTGTAATGCCTCCCTCAATCTTGCTATGGATAATACTAATATAATGGTGCAAATCTTTAATACAAAGTCCAAGTGTTACGTTTATAATGGAAAGTCAGTGTTCTATACACCAAAATTAAGATATAGTAGTACAAACAATAATAAAAACAAGGAGTCTACAAACTTTTAAGTTGGTTTTTTACTACATGACTGTACATACATTCAGATACATGCACAAAGATTTCAAACAGATAAGGGAACTGTACATTGCCTATTTTAAGTAAAAAACGCGTTTATTTAGTAAAATAAGGTAAACGAACTCTCAAACGAAGAATTTGCTTCAGAATTTGACGAAAAACAAATAGAAATTGCACTAGCCTACTATTGTTATATAAAATTAGATATTTTTAAGGAATCTTCCAATGCTTCAGTTAGTTTATCAGTCATTGTAAATAGACTGTGTAATCAGAAATTAAAAACCAAACCAAATATTAACAATATATTAAAATTTTTATTTGTCGTTCATATTGTATGGCTGCGAAATATTTACTTATTCTTTGGTTAAAAATGAAAGTTTACAGATTGGATGATGAATAATTATTTGGGATATTCATTTGCTTATTAAATAATACAACACTTTTGTCTTTCTAATTATACAGGGTGGCGCATAGAAACGGGAAATTTTGAAGTCGTTGTTGGTACACCTGGAAGTCTCGTAGGAGTGGGGGACAGAAGTCATGTCGCCAAGTAGTAACGGACATTTAGTTGAGATGGGGCAGTCGAGTAGTGCGGAGCATGCTGTTGCCGTGGGAGCGTATTACAAAAATGGCTACAGTGTAACAGCTGCACAACAAGGGTTCCGACGCCATTATTAGATTCCTACCCGCAGTCGAGTTCCTTCTTCACATGCCATATTATCACGGGTTTAGAATTTTGAAGAGATTGGTTCGGCGTTAAAGAAATAACCTCCAGGTTGTATAGTGACTGTTCGAACCTCAGAAAATGTTGATTCAGTGCGAGTCACAGTGGAAAGGAGTCCACGTCATTCTGTACGAAAAATCGCCTCATCATTGTGACTTGAGCGTCGGAGTGTGCAAAGAATATTCCACGGCCTGCAGTTGTATCCTTACAAGCTTCAGATTGTGCAAGCTCTAAAACCTAATGACGGTGAGTTACGCTTAAAATTTTGTGACAGCTACTGACTAAAATCATGTCTGATGCGGCCCACTTTCATTTAAATGGGCATGTCAATAAGCAGAACATGGGTTACTGGGCTCGCAGAAATCCCGGTGATCTTCATCAACGCCCGTTACACAGCCTTAAAGTTACTTTATGGTGTGCAGTGTCTTGTCGAGGGATAATCGGACCTTACTTCTTTGAGGATGGTAATGGTTCCACTGTAACTGTCACATCTGAACGTTACATTCATATGCTGGAGCCATTGTTTACTCCACGGCTTCATGCTTTTCCAGATATTGACATTCAGCAAATCTGGTTTCAACAGGATGGAGCCACTTCACACACTGCCTATCTGTCAACGGCAGCACTGAGGCGTTTGTTTGGGGAGCGCACAATTTAAAGGAACGCTAACGTCACTTGGTCTCCACGGTCTCCAGATCTCTCAGTATGCGACTTATTTCTATGGGGACATCTAAATAGTGTTGTGTACCAGACTAGACCAAGAAATCTTCTTGAGCTTAAGACTCAGATTGAAGAACACGTCGCCAACATCCCAGTGAACACATTGCGTCGCACAATGATAAGTTTTCTAATTCGATTGAATGAATGTGTTAGGCACATTGGACAGCACTTAACTGACGTTATTTTTAAAAAAGTGACTTTAACTTTACTGTTATTTCCAATATTTCTCATGTAATTTCCACTCCTGCCTAACACATTTCAAGCATTAAAACCTTTATTGTACAGTTCGTTGGTTTAATATGATTATTTCAAAATTTCCCGTTTCTCTGCGCCACCCTGTATATTAGTTTTTAGTACTATTCATAATATCCATTCCTCTGTGATATAATTATTGTATATTCCATTTTAAATTCCTTCATTCGGATACATACTATTATTAGTAGTTCTATGAAACAATTCATACTAAACCTTACACTAAATTTAACTGTTCATGATATTTATATATTATAAATTTTCAATGAAGATCCTGGAGTAAACGACTTTTGATTAAATCAACCGTTCTTCCTACAGCCAACGTTATTTTATCAACATATATATTGTATAATATTTGCAATATATAGTTAGAGTAGGGTTTAGTTTTTAATATTCAATGGAAGACTCCTTTCTATTCTTTGAAATAGTTCCGAGTAAAGTCAATACTGGTGAGCTTATCTTGTCACCATTAGACCCATCGTCCGATTTAACGGCCGCCTCTCATTGGTGGACACATCACGTGGTCCTGTCTGTTTACCCCATATCCAGGAGCGTTACTTGAATACCTGAAGAGTCAGTGTATCGTTGGTATATTCGGAGGTAATATGGTCTGGTCGTGGTCACTCACAAACTCTTGGTCTTTGTTCAACATATAATTCAATGATGTTCAGAGATAACAATGATTTTTTCTAATTGTTTATTTTGGAAATTTTAAGATAACCTCCCTTTGAATTTGCTTTAATAAAAAATATATGTTAATTAATTGACAGGAAGAATTATATACAAATTAAATACTTAAATACCTGAAGTATTCGGGACTACTTCGCGAAATGATATTGGAAAAAGCTTTGATCCTTCAGTACGAAGGGAATCTGCACACAACTCAAAGCTTCTTACACTGGATTACATTTAGACTTGCAGACGACATGATTCTTTATTCCTGCAGCTACAACTGGGATCACTGTGAATATTTGATTTTCACCTTAAGGGTCAGAATCGTTTGATGTAAACACCAATCGTGTTATCCTGTTATTCTAATTAGCAACACTAACAATCTAGGTTACCTTTTTAAGATCAGCTAAGTATAAATAATGACACTTGTGCTGTTCATTATTTATGCTTAAATATGTTTAAGATTTTGTAAACAGTTAGTAAAGCATTTTTATTCTAGTTCGGTATAATAGGTGCTGCTCGATTACGGATTTAAGTTATCCATTACTGAATGGTAGCAGAAATATTTTATTTTGTTTAAATAAAATTATCAATATAAAACAATGAAAGATCGTGATATATTGCCTAGAACATAACATTGTCCCTACTTCCAGTCTGTTCTCTTTTACTACATTCTGCCTTGGTTTTAGAGACATACATAGACACATTGAGACTGATAGACATAGAGACTGATGACACATTGCTCTAAGAAATGAAGTTATAACAGTTCCTCTTTCTTTATGTATATAGTCTTATTTATTGTTTTAATAATTCTGACCTACTGCCGACAGCAACTCTTAAGTTCATTAATATTATCAAACACAGTGTGTATGTTTTTAAGCAAATTAAATTTTAATTTTAAAAATGCTCCAACCTAAAAATAAATAATTATTAATTTGTTATAATATAAATTGAGTAATATTGTTTGAAGGAAAGGTGAATTTTTAATTGAACCAAAATCATTGTTCAATATTATGTCTTCATGTGTAAAATTAAATATATATATAAATATATTGTTTCGTAAGTGACAAGATCTTCTTGTTTCAAATCTGATGTTAATAATTTGAAGTTATTAGATATGTGATGTTTGATTTAATATCTTAATGCATGTTTGGCTACAACTAATTTTTGAGTTTGTCCACATTAAAAATATCTTTCATGTTCTTTAAATATGTTTTAATAGTACTATATTTATAACAAATGCAAGTTTTGTCACAGTTTTTTTAGTACATTTTTTAAATGCGAGTTTTATGTTAATCAAAAATTTGTTATGCGAATTTCCAAGTAAATAAACTATCTCATTCATTGTGGAAACGGCTATGTTCTTACCAGTATTTTTTTAATGCACTTATTATTTTATTACAAAATGGCCACAATAATTAAAAAAAGTAAAAAGTAAAGAATGTCTTATTTTACCAGGCGAAGTTAGGGCTAAGAAGCCCCAGAATTCAAGGTGTGATAAGTAGCTCCTTTATGGTGGGGGGAAGGATGGTTCAAATCGTATGTATATCGTATAAGCTATTACAAGTGAGGTTTCTGTAAATGTAACCCACGAAAATTCCCTTTTACTAATATATAGCAAATTTTAAGGATGATTTTGTTTCAATGTTGAAAGTAATATTATTTGTTGGGTGAATTTCATTTAATTGGTTAAGAACATTTTGAAGGACTTGATTTTGATTAACTATGGCAATAATATCTTCAAAATCACGCACTCACACTCCCGTGAAATCCGTCTGAATTTGTTTTCACTCAATTTTAAATTTACTGAGAAAATGTTTTTAATAAAAACCTAATGAAGGGTTACCTGTTACTGCTCGTTTAGTTTACTGATTACAATAAGTAAAATCCCACTAATATTATAAATGCGAAACTTTGAACGTTTGAATGTTTGGAGGCTTGTCCTCAAATCACGCTGAAACTGCTATACGGATTGTGCTGAAATTTGGAACAGGTATAGCTTTTGGTCTGAATTAACATTTAGAGTGCTTTTTACCAACCATAACACATTCATTTCACCAAATAAAGTCGAATTCAAATTGAAAAATTAGTTTGTTTACATTCGAATGTTATGATAAGAACGAAACGTATTTTGACAGCTGTTGACAGCTATAGTTCGACAAACTTTCTGAAACATCTGTTTACATTTGAATTTTATTAATAATAAGTAAACAGTGCTTGATCGGTAGTGTAATGCAGATAGTAAATAAAACATTAAAATATATACATTTTACTCCAGATTGCACCAATGACGAATTAAAATCATCTAATGCTTTAAATACTGTTATAAAACTAACCTTAATGAACAAAGTTATGAATGTTTTCACATAAGTTACTTTAAACTGGTGGGCTTCCTTGACATTATGATATTACATTTTAACAATGGATACGGAAAAACAGAGAAATGAATACTAACATACCTTAACGATTCATTCTTTCCCTGGCTACAGTCAAACACAAGTGTAACGCAAAACTTTAATAACGATTATTTTGGAATGTTGCATAACCTTAAGAAGGATTTCCCCCTTATACTTGAAGTACATAAGAAGTAGGTAGGACTTCCCCCTAGGTCATAATAGGCTTTTCAGTCCTAATAAACTCAACTATGTCAACACGATTTTGACCAAAGTAGATTTCCGAGAACGAGATAATCGAACGTATATAAAATTTGATCGAGGCAATATGGCAAGCTAAACTGTGACATAGTAGGTAAGTGAATTTAAATGGTCTAAGTAGGCACTATTTGACCGAAGTAGGCATCTCGGTCCTACGTAAGTATATGTTTATTTCTTCTTCATCAGAACAAGGCAAACTCTAATATAGTACTGGAATATCTTAGAGCTGAAATATATGACAAGGACTGGAAATATACGCTTTTTGACCGAAGTAAGTTTCCGAGACCTGTGTGATCTGAGATTTGTGTTTTCTTGATCGGGATGACAAGGCATATTCAGCTGTGACGTTATGTATATAATTAATTAGAACCAGAAATTCTCATACACATGCCAAACATGATATAATAATTACGTAAAACTCTGATACTATTTACAATGAACTTAAATAATATCTACCTGATGTATGCCTACTTACGTTTTAAAATTTGTATAGGACTCCCATTATATTACATCATAATTGCTTTTACTAAGTAATATAAGGACTTTGGTTCTAAGATTGCGTGCGAAGTGGCGGGTAACAGCTAGTAAATAAATAAAAGTACGTTTGATTTTTTTTTATACAGCTGATTTTTTATTATCGTCTACGCTTTTAGGTTCACATGACGTCAAAGGATTCATGACACAATAAATACCATCATATATTCCGACCTTACTGTCGAGAGTCATCTTCATTCAACAAAGGTATAAAACAGAACTTTTGTTTTAAATATTGCTGATCAATATAGCTAATACATATATACGATTTTAATAAGTGTGTTAGTATTATTTTAACATGGCGTGGCAAGAAAAAGTAAATAATGGTACGGTTTTTGTTAAAACTATGTTTTTATAACTGGTAAAAACTAAAAACTGCGTATCACATTGTATTTTTACACTAAAAATCAATTGAAATCAATGGAGTAGTAAATAGTATAAGGCAGGTTGGCTCAGGAGGTAACAATAAACGTTATACAAACAAGCTCTCACAACGTTTCTAATCCTCTTACACAGGTTTATCTTTAAGCTTGCTGACTCCATTTCCTTATGAGATTTGTTACAAAGAAAACTAGAGCATGTACACTCACTTAATGTGTTTTAGTCTATTAGTTAATCTCTCTATACTAAAGATTTATAAACGTAGCTTGCGGGTATTGGTATTACACTTGTAATTACACAGTTAGTCTGTTTATGTAATACGTCATATAAAAGTAAATTACCATAATATCCTTTTACCTCAACTAAGATTTATAAGTAATGAAATTATAAAATTAATTTTAAAATAGGTACTAAACAAGTTTTATCAGATATACCAAAGTAAGCAACTAAAAGGTAAAACATAACTGATACTGTAAAAACAGTTATTCAAATCCAACGCCATATAATTTTAAAGTAAATTTTAATAACAAAATACACATGGTACTAAGGAAGGTAAGGTAGTCGCGGTACTGAATACCTGAAATTACTCCTTCTTATAACGGGATGTGAATATATATCTTGAAAAAGTACATTTGCTAACTATTAAATAATTTTTTTCTATATTTTAAAATAATATTAGTCACGAAATTCCTTAAAATAAAAAAGTTCTCTCTCTCCATCTCCCACTCTCTCTATCTCTAAATATCTGTGATCTTCTCTTCCCGCTGTTCTGTGATAAATCCCACACTGTCTCCCATGAATGCTTCATTCAAAACCTTACTACAATATTTCTTAGAATCTCTGAGATAAGTCGTAATCGTATAAATGTATTAGCTATATCGATCAGCAGTAGTTAAAACAAAAGTTCTGTTTTATACCTGGAAGTAATTAAAAGGAAAGTAATACCTTTTTCATCTTCACCCCAATATATTCACTTTGTCAAATTATATTCTACATTAAACCCATACGACCGTCATATGGAGTACTGACGATAGCTAGGAAACTTTTCACAGTTTTTCTTAGGTAAATGTGGTTATTTAAAAAATTACCATTAATTAGGATGTTGCACTGTATCCTGTGTCACTGTTAGAGGAAGTATTTCATAATGCCTCCAAGAGTAGCGTTATCCTAAAACCTAAACCAGATGTGAAATGTTTCATAGCATTGCAGAGGTAAGTTTTGGAAGTAAAAAGGCCCATCTCTGCAATCTAATATGTCTCCCTTTATACAATATTCTAATTGCAGCTACCAAAATGATTTACAGGTCATATCCTGATATAAACCCTTTCCTTATAGAATAGGTTGGTATTTCTGAAATAGCAAGTTAATACATATTAAGACATAAAACAAGTAGAATTGTGTAATATATTCTTTTTTGTACTTGGCAAGTTTATATCGTCCTAATAATATCATAATACATAATACTTAATGAAAAATACATTAGTCGTATTACAGTTTTTTAACATGTGACATTAGATTATATTAAATGACCTAAGGTCTCAAAACGTATTAACGGACACTGATTTGAAAATGAGTTGTTGATGTAGTGCAGTATGTGCAAAGCTGGTATCCCACAGGGCTATTCAATTACGCCCTTTGTTGATGCAGGCTTACTGTTCGGCAGTTCGGCCAGGCATGTGCGTATGAAAATTACCTTGTGAATGAAACATTCCTGAAAACTTTACAGATCTCTGTCTGAATTTATTGAATAATATAAAACTAATGCTAACAATAACATTGTAAACTCAAGTTCATACCTGTAGTATGAAATCTTAGAGTTGTGAAACAAACATAGAGATTGATAGTTGACATAATGTTAAATAACATTACTTGTTTTTCTTTTCTGCTGATTAATCTTTTTAAACGACTATTACTAAAAATGTTTTAAATATAGTCTTGTAACTCTCAATTGAACACAGGCATCATATGCTTTGTGATTGTTTGTAAATAGATAAAATAAGGCTAAGTAATTATCTCTCTTGCTCTACATCTCAGGGCAGTTAAATAAAACATAATTTAAAACATGAGTAAATTATTATAACTTCATAAAGAAATTATTATGCACAGAAATTGAACACATGATCGCAAATTATAAATTGATCTCAAGAGAAAGCTTACGTGAATATTATAGGTTCATATTTCGTAAAATTATTAGATTTTAATATGAAAACGAATGCGGTTTATTAAAAATATATGATGCCAGTCTTGTTACAGTATAGAAAACACAATTCATGTTATCCCACACAGTCCATTAAAAAGAATTTTCTTGTATCAAATATTAAATGTAAAATATCCCTATTATTTTGTGTATAGTTATTTTCATCTAAAGTACAAAATATTCATTTCGTAAAATGAATTTAAATCTGACAAAAGTGCATTGCTTGGTAATCCAAGTATTATTTTAACTGAAACAAAAGTAAACTACTTACGATTTATTAATTTTTTTTCTCATTATTGCAGTTATCTGTATTAGTTAAATACTAAATTGCATTAAAACTTAAACAAAACTAGTTTTACTTAGAAAATGATGAAGATATTCTAAAAAATACCCAAAAACATATCTAGAGCTGATTTTTTTCAAATTAAATGGAATGAAAATTTAAAATAAGATAAATGTAATTGTAGAGACCAATGTAAATAAACTGACTTATTAAACATTATACAATTAGCAAATAAATTCAATGATAAAATGTGAAACACTGATAAAAGTGAACATGATTCATTTGAAACAATTAAGTAACAATGTTTTAAGTCTCTTATAAATATATATTAGGTGTAGTAATAACAGGTCACCAGGCACATCTTAATACATTATAATCGAAAGGCCACCAAGAACTTTATAAAAAATATATGTACACTGATTAAAGTAACCATTTAATTGTCACCAATTAGCGATACAAAAAAAAACCATTATTTATGACATATGACGTAGACATAGGTGTTCGTCTAGCAATCGTTAAATCCTCTTAGCCTTCCAGTTCTGGCGGACGATGGCCAGAGCGTTGACGAAGCTGCGGTAGTCGACCTCAGACCTGAGGCCGCGTGGCACGGCGAAACACTTCTCCAGGGCGTCCAGCTGCGGCGTGGTGACGGCAGTGTGCAGGCAGAGGACTGTCAGGGCTCGCAGGAACTCGTTGCGGTTAATACTCCCGCAGTTGTGTCTGTCTATCGCCTAGAAGTATAAACAGTCAATATACGTAATAAAACTTCCTATTTCTGTAGGGTAATAAAAACAATTATTATGCATCGATTTAGTACTCATTTTATAGTAGTTTTGATATCAATTTCAGAAGTGTTACCCGAATGTGTAGCAAATTAACAACTACATATTCTATGTTTCATACAACTCTTTATCCTGTGACTGATGTCCCGTCTGAGATAGTCGAAGTGTTACAGATTTTATTTTTTACATAAAACAGATTTTTTGTAAAAGATAACATACTCAAATTAAAAAAAATTAGTAAAATCTAATAAAAAAAGAAATACTTTATATATTGGTTTTTATCACCAGTAGCACTTGTGCGTGTTTTCATTGTGCAATTTTGTTTGAAAAAGGAGGCCTTTTCTCCGTGAGGTTGACAACGATGTTCCTCATATTTGAAACAAAATTAACACTTCCACTTTTTATAGCATTTTATCAGTGTAATTTTGAACGAAAAAGTACAAAAACAATTTTGTTAGCGATTATATTGCACAAAACTGTGATGAATTAAAACCTTCGAATAGATGATTTACAGTTTTTATTCATGTCGATAATTTGATTCTCTCACGATATTCTCGCAATATTTTTCAGAGGTTATAATATCTCAGTCAGTCTATCAGTTCACAATCCCCCTTATTAAAACAATAAAGTTAAAAATGTTGTGGCAAATAAAAATGTTTAGAACTGAAATTGACAAATTTTGTTTTTGAAACGCTTACTGGAAATTTAAATGACACCACTTCCTTAGGAGTTTGAATCGATAAGTAACTTGCTGCCAAATATTGATATATATTTTGCTGTCAATAAAAAAGATATGTCATCTGCAAAAACACTAAGTTTTCCGTTAAAGTTAATGTCTAACAAATGGTTAGTAAAAATCAGGAAGATTATAGCTGAGATGACAATTCCTGCTATTACCGAATTAGGTGAACTCAGTGAGTGGGAAGCCGAACATTTTTACCTTCTACCAGATAGTAAACTACGAAAGAGTTAAAATCCACTTCTCTTACTTCTGCCGTATCTAGAATTCTATCCAAAATTCTCAGCATGGTAAAACATATCAAATGTCTTCATAAAGTTAAAAAATAAACCTAGAAAAATATTTTTTTGTCGTTGGAACGTGATGCTGCTGAAACAACACTGCCCTAGGTAAATTGATTTTCATACTCCTCGAATTTCCAATCTATTGAGGAACGAATAATTTTAAAGCACTTATAGTACAACATCCCTTCAACAATTCCTGAGCATTTGAAAACAACGTTACTTTATATGAAAAACGTAAAACATTTATATTTATCAAAATTAAAACTGAGAAACAGTAACGCGTGTTGCGAGCAAGACTGTGGGGAACTTGCACGGGAGATGAGCTAGAGCAGTGCAAGGTAGCTCTTATTAGCTCGACTGAAAGAGCTAAATAGATAACTTATCCAATGCTATACAACCACACAATGAAAAATTGAGCACTCGGACTGCCGTCTGTGAAGTTGAAGACTCAAATAGCTCAGAACATAAATATTTGAATGGTAGTGTTAAAATTTACTTGGCTCAGTCATAATGTCAGACCTTAGAACTAAATGAAATAATCCCTCTAACCCCGGTACATTTTGTCCATATAATTGAATTATATTCCCTATTAATAAAACTGTCTAAGGTAGTAATGTCAAGTTTAGATGTAAAAACAGTTGTTACTTGCGTTTAATTTTACTTAAACTATAACAAACTCTGAAGTTAGTGTACTGTAAAAATTGTGTAACAGCTCATTATTAAGCTTTCTGTTATAAGATAAAGAAAAGCAATCACTTTATTGACCAACTTAAGTATAAGAACCCCTATTATTTATGCAGTATTGTAAAACTACTGTCAGTATTATAATCAATGGCAATAGCTGAATTCGTGTTAGGACTTTTCAATATTTTACTGTATCTGATAATATAGCCAATATTCCTGAAATATATTGGTTCCTATGAAATAATGATACTATAGTTCATAAAAAGTAGCTCGTTATGTAATTATATTGAGTACAGTACATTTTCCAATTCTCAAGATGCTGTAAAAATTTTTTATACAGTTCCAAAAAATTCTGAGCATAAATTGAAGAAAAAAAAAAACCACCTTACCTTGAAAATATCCATGAGCGCCTCTGTTGGTCGCGCAGCCAGATTTTCTAACGCCAGCGTCACCTGCTGCCGCTCTTCAAAGTTCAGGAAGTTATGCTCCCCATCGTGGCAAGCCACGTGCTGGAGTGGCTGGAGCAATGGCGCCTTCTCTAAGTTCTGCTGGAAGAAAACCTCGTCCACGGTATTGCAGAAGCGCTGGTATTCCACACAGTGAGGTCTTGTGGGCGACGCGAATCTGTGACGAGAGAAATCAGATGCTTTGAATGAGAATTTTAGAACTTTCTTAACTTATTTTAAAACTGACACGATGAAAAAAATTAAGTTAAAACATATATATAGAGGATCTCGAAATAAATTATAGTAAATTTTGAATTTGTATCTTAGCTTTATACTTGTACATTTTGGAGATAGTACGGTCAATACAGCTTACTGGCTGAAAACCTTGAAACTTAAGGTAACCGTGGTCCAAGGAAGAACCTTATTGATTATAAAGTTTAATAGTCAAAGTACAGCCCGTCTGCCTTTACTTTTGTCTGACCGCCTAATCGATAACTCTTGATAGAAATGTTCTAGAGACAAACGTATGTCAATTTGTATGTATGTATTCATGTATGTATGTATTATGTATGTATGTATGTATGTATTATTGCATATATGTATTCTCCCTCTTGGTCAAGGGAGAACCCTATTGATTTTGTAGTGTAAAGGTCAATCAAAAGTTTGCCCACATATATGCCAGTCTGTCCACCCATCTAATCGATGATACAAGAAAGACCTAATTGATTTAGGGTCAACAAGTAAGATGGCATAGTACTCACACTTCCATGATTGTTTCCTTTTCGGTGGGGGTTAGTTGGAGTTTCTCGTCGACGCCTCTGACGAAGTTGTCGCGGGAAATGACAAGTTGTCGGTGTGGGTCATACTGAGAAAGGAACTGTGACAGTCGGATTCGGTAGCATATTATCTGGAATGTTAAAAATAACAAGTTGAAGTATAGAAAAACTCATCTACAGATATATGATCAATACATAAGAGAGACGAATGCTATACTCATAATATCAGAAGAAGATAAATTTGATTTTATAGGACAACTTAATTATATTCATTGAACTCAAATTAATATTAATCAATGTAACGCAGTTTAAAAACAAGCAGACAATGTTGGCAATGCATTGAAATTAAAATTGACCATAAAAAATATCCCATGGGATTACTGTATTGTTTTTATGTAGATATATTAATTAATTACTACTTTTATACGTTTATAGAGAAATATTGATGGTATGCCCAACTACTATATAAGGCCGTTATCCATCAATTTTAAAAATATGAAGATTAATTATTTAGCATAAACTATCGTGTACACAGTACATAAACAATAAGACTTAAATTTATATCTCCATAATGAGTTCTAAAACATGAGTATTAAAAATCACAGTATCATATAAAGTACGGCTAGTTTATATAATATATTTGTAAATTTTCAATATCTGGCCTTAAATTTAATTCAATAATTGTTCTACTGGTCACGGTATCTAGTTGTATTGTTATAGATACACGCAAGGTTATGTTAATACTAAACTGTAAATAATCCCTACTTTAAAATATGGGAGTGTGCACGTTTAAAGCTCTACTACTACATATTTTGTAAATTTACTTGCGACCTTATTTTATACTGGTCTTACAATCTGAAATATTCGCTTAATAGTTCTTTGCAACATAAAATATTAAACCGGTATATAATTATTGTAGAAAACTTAAAAACGTGACCGCATACTCTGAAATAGCAAAATTAGAACCGGTTGTTCGTAGTGTATGGAATCAACATAATGTGTCAATATTCACTTAATACAAGCAGTATAATACTTCACGAGTTTTGTGATTATTTGTCTTATGTAAACTTAAAATGTAGCTACGGACCTGTTTCTTTATCTTCGCCAAGATAGCAACAATGTCTCTTTCACATGGCTGAATAGGCATTTTAAACTCTTTTGCGTTAAGCTTTATTCGCCCTTCAAGCATTTCTTCGTACTGGAACATAAAATAAACGGTTACAGGTATTAAAATATTATTAAAATTGTTTAATAACTAGATTTAATAAATATATAATAGTTGACAATACAAGTATGATGCTATTTCTATTAGCTAGTATGCATACTTATACAATACATACATTACGCAATGCACAATGCTTATGCATACAGAAATCAATGTGTACATGGTGTTATTGTAAACTATTACGAGATGTTGAATAGTGCAATTTTAATAAAAAATAGAAGGCAGAAATTTGTTATGAATGAAATTTAACTATTGAAAATTTAACATATGTCTCAGTAAGATGTTCTGTGGTAATTTTTGAAACAAAAACAATGGGACATGTAAATACTCGTAACAAATTGTTATTAATATTTTGTTCTAGTGTACCTAATTTTGATAGGAAAATAGTACTTAAAGTGAAGAAAATCTTTTGCAAACATATCGTAAAGACACAATAAATGGTAAAGTAACGTAAGTTTAAAGAACATAGCATTAATTTGATTGCATATATCTAAGCAGCAAAATAAAAAGATTATGAGACAACGTATTAAAAAATGTTATTACTGTGAATTTAACAACAACAAAAAAATATCGAATATCACAATCCTGTAGAATTTGGTTGTAGTAATATTCACAACATAATTATTAGTTTATAGCACAATTTATTATTTGAATTAGTATTTATTTTATAGCAAATATATGAAAAATATTCATAAGCAGTATTAAAGCATTAAAAGATATGTTATGTTATTCTGAGATTGAAGAATATTCAGACATGGTAATTCCTGTAAAGCATATTCTCATCGTACCAGTTATCAAACTTAAAGATCAAAGAGTGAGTAACTTATTGTTTGGCTCCCGAGTTCAATATCGGTGAGGTCTTTTGTGGTGATTTAGGCTCAATATTCTGAAGGTCAAAGTTAATTATCTTCTGGCGAGAAAAGCGGCGACCCCAACTAGAAATTGAATCGTATTCACACAAACAGTGTGCTGTCCAAGTATTGAATGCCACAATCTTTTGACCGATTCACAGAGAAGTGCTGAATGAAGATGCGAGCTTTTGTGTAGCCTGTAGAAATTTGCATCCTTCCATAAAACTGACCCAATAAAGAAATAATTGCCGTTATAAACGTGTTACATTTATGAAAACAAATTTTTTCACCTTTTTTATATAATTACATGTGTTATATGCGATTTGTGTTGATGAATGGAAAACAACGTACATGCTGGAGCTTTAAGCAACTCCAAATGAACCTACAGCTTTTTATTATTTAAAAACCTTTTTTGTACACGTATGTAATATATTTATTTAAATAATATATTTAAACAAAAAGTAAACTAGAAAACAGTAAGACGACATATTTGTTATAGAATATGCTACAACGAACGAGGTGATAAGTATTCTAGAAACGGTACGAACCAGAGGTTGCGGTTCAGGGATAGGATCCGCTTCTTTCATGAAATGAAAATAGTTGAATCCCATCTCGTCTAAGTAGCGCTGTTCCAGAGCATATATTTGCTCGTCCGTCAGAAGTATGCAGTTGAGCTTCAGTACTTGGCGGAACTGACTCCTGGTTACGTGACCGTTCCTGGCCCTGTGGGTATGAACGGTTCTTTTAACAAAGCTTCAGAACTACCTGTACTTCAGTTTGAATTAACATTTTAACTATGTATATACGAGATATACCGGTTAGAAAGGTTAGAAATCATGTATTAGGAAATGTTATAGATGATAGTACTAAATCGCAAAAATAAGTTTGATCTCCTATTTATAATACAACATTTTACGTTTAGAACTAGTAGCTATTTTAACTTTATATTATTATTTGTTTCAAATGATAATAAATTATAGAGGTACTACGAGATGGAGTAATTAAAGAGTTAAGATACGTATATTCAAGCAGTTGTTCCGGATGTAACAATTATTAAAACAGTAAAAACCCAACCAAGTGTATAAGCAAACGAATTGAGAAAATATTATTAAATTGAATTAGCTACACAGTAAATATACTTGTCATAATCATTGAAGTCCGGCAACAGATTCATGCCAGAACGGGCGATCTTGTTCTTTACTACCCGCAGAACGTCTTCACAGGACACCACACGGTCTTCGGGCAGGTTGCTGAACATGTTTCCCCTCCTGGGAAGTTCTATGATTGCGCTAGGCGGACAGTCCACCTTGTAGTCGGGTAACCGTTCCAGACCCTTCTTTGTGAACACTTTGTGACAAAAAGTTAAATTTTTATTCGTGTTACATTTTGAAATTTTTTTATGAAAAATATTATTCTTAACATGATTGACATGTCGACCGACGCACTTTGTTAAATTAATAATGCAATTTATAGCGTAACTAGTTCTTAGCGTAACTATACATAGATATCTATGCAAAGTTTAAGTACCTGTGGATGTTTAGAATCTATAGCCTATACATGAAAGAAAACCATAATATAATGTACAAAAATAAAACATAATCTTTATAGAATTCGCAGTTATGTGAAATAACGGAAATGAAATGATCATATAGTCATTCCGGTACAACAACAAAAACGTAATAATAAAAAAAAACTACATTATACAAAGTAACTTTATAAAAAGTACCCTTCTCGTGTAATGTCTGATAATTTTTAAAGGCCTGCTTAATTTTTATAGAAGATAGAAATTAACTATTAATAACGTCCATTTGCAAGGTATACTGTTCTATGCTCTAATGTTTCTTAATAAATGGGTTGAGAGTGCATAGACAACTATCTGTATCTTCAAAATCGAATTAATCGTGATCATGATGCACGGTTCTTCTGCTTCACTACTGAATAGTGGTAGTAGAGATCAATAGCCATCAATAAAGTAACGGTATGGTAATTTGATTTGTTATTTAGAACTCAAACATTAGTGAAAACCTGGATTATATCGGAAGAAGCAAATAATTAAAAGATTAAAATTATTCGTGAAAAGTGAAAAACATTTTTGGTTCATATTTTTCGCTCTATATTTAGTCAAGCGAAAAATAATATTTTGCTTATTTCAATTATACTCTGCACTCAATATTCCGACGAGGAAATACGGGTACAGGATATTTAGATCTCATGTTAAAGATCTAAGTATTGTATTCTTGGAATGGCATTACGACATTTTTCATATAAATAAAGGTACGTCCTGAAAAGCCTTAGTTTTAAGCTGTGGGTGTTTTACAGAAATATAAATACCCCAATGATACATGTGGTAACCGTCATTTCCCTAAGCAGTCCACAGTGCCGAGGCTTTAACTTCACACTCAATTATTTTCTCTCGGTGGTTTTGGCATGTCAATAAAATATGTATATAAGAATATAACTACTTTTAAGTTCTTTATACTAGATTTTATATATAGATTTAATATTTTGGTATGAAATACTCTGACATAAAACAGAAACTACCTATTCACTCTGGTATTGTGTCACAGATTTATTGTACCATTATTGTTACTACTCGGATTTAGCCGAGAACATCAATTCATCTTTCCATGTGATATTTTATTGCTTGTAGAAATTGGAATTTTTAGAGTAGTTTTTACGTGAATAGGTTCTAATGGGGTATATCCGTGTTAATTTTTATAAACATGAATAACTTTGTGACTTAGAAAAAGAGATAGAATATTTAGCAGTTATGTGTGAACATAGCATATATCGTTATACTCTTATATTTCAAGGTTTCTATACCCACCAGCCTCAATATCATCCTCAAACATTCTCCAGAGACAGCGAGAGGGGTCTATGGGGTCACGATAGGCGTCCACTAAGTCGTCCATCTCCTCCGACGTTAGATTG
Organism: Homalodisca vitripennis; assembly: GCF_021130785.1. Lineage (NCBI taxonomy): Eukaryota > Metazoa > Arthropoda > Insecta > Hemiptera > Cicadellidae > Homalodisca > Homalodisca vitripennis. The sequence goes on from NC_060209.1 coordinate 107,224,804, forward strand.
TACCGACGTGTGCCCGCCTCCCCCACACCCATCATATCCAGACACCTGCGAAACGAGGCTTCTGCCAGCCTCCCACAGTTGGTCAGGTCAAAATCCTGAAAATAATATTCTGATAATGATATTATGACCTCTAGTACCATCGGATCAACTCTATTATTTTATTAATCTTTATAATTTTTTTCGTAATCAAATGCCGCCTACATTTATCAAATAGTTGCTTAAGTAATTTTGCACAGCTAAAGCTAATATTTGTACATGAACTGTTGCTTGTCGGCTAGTTTTATTTACTTGTTTTGATTCAGGAGTTGCTGATTGATAATAATAATTGTATTTAGTTTTTATTCATGAAATCTTTATTTATTCAATAAGTAAAAACATTGAAAATAAAGAGTGGAAAATATATGTTGCTGGTAAGTAAAAAATCGTAATATCCTTTACGTTACCGCAAGTATGTAATCTCGGTTCCACATGCAACAAATATATTCTAAGGGAGGACTTAGATCATTCATTCGTAAAGGGTGAGACAAGAATCTGAGACAAGAATACCGGTATCTAACAGATCTTGAACATAAAACTAAATACTTTCCTGAATTGGCTAGTACCCTCAAGATTTTATCTTATTTTAACCACAATCAGTAAAAATTTCAAACAACTCACCCAGAAATTTACTAGAGTTTACAATTGATTTTTGCTTTTTCTGTTTCACATTTATTATGGTTGGGAATTTTATTTTATAAACAAAACTGGTACCTGTAACTTCAGTGATTAACGTTACTAAAAGTGTGTAATTATATAAATTTACTTAACTACTAATACACGGAATTAATACCTTTTTGAAACAATGGAATGGATTAAGGGTAGTAATGTATAAACCACCCGAGAGCAAAGGATTGGAATAACTCTAAAACTGGGTATAGCGTAAACCCTTAAACAACCCTTCAGCAAATTGAGCTTACGTTTCAACGTTAAAATAATTAATTGGAATCCGAGATTCATTTAAATTTTAATAAAACTTATTAAACTAACAGGATGAAATCATTACATAATTGATTGTAACCAAATTTAACATTTTTGTTTTTCATTTCTATTGTAAAAGAGTGCTAAGTTTATTTAATATTCATGTACTATAAGGAATAAAAGAAATTAGTGCCAATATAAAAACTTTTTAAATAATTATCTTAGATCTCCAGCTATGATCCATAAGACTAAATATATTAAGTTATAGAGAAGTTACTCATGGATATAGGAGGTTTTTTTTATTACAGTAGATAAAAGACAAGTTAAGAATTCGTGTTAGAGCTGTTCTACTGTACTAAAAACTACTTTAGTTCCTCAAGAACACTAATACAAATGTTTTAACTTGATGAAGTACTGACGGATATAAAGGTCAGCATTTTACTACTCTTGTAATATCTTTATCTTCAGTATCTGTGACTGTAGCTTTATCGGTAGACAACACGTCTGTTCCATTACCTTAGGTCTCCAATTTTTAAATGTTGGATATCAGAATGAATGCCAGTTATTACCTGGTACAACGCCACACATTATTTCCCTTACATTTGATATTTATTATCAAATGTAATTATTGTTATTTTTCGATATCAAGATACAAAAGAATGTCACAAATTCTGTAAAGCTTCTTCTTTAGAAATTCGGTTGGATTTTATCTCATACGTTTTTCCTTCTTTGATCTTGTAAAGTACGTTACTTTATCCTTACTGAGAGAAACCTAACTGAAAACCTTACTGAAACCTCACTAACAACATCCTGGGCTGATGGCATTTTCTATGGTTCATTCTGGCATAAATTCATCTTGTCAGACATCACCATCCATTTAAGTATGAAAGTTAATAATCAATTGAAAATTTTCACTGCAATTTTATGTGTCTGTATATACAGTACCTTAAAAAAGTTTAAATAAGATTTTCAAGAGCCTTAAAAACGAATAAAATTAATATACATTTCTTTTAATTAGACTATAATGCCAAAGTGATAAAACATACAATAGTCAATTTATAATAAAGCGATAGGTCTAAGCCCTTCAAAAAAAAAAAAAAAAAAAAAAAAAAAAAAAAAAAAAAAAAAAAAAAAAACGGACCAAGCACTATAGGTTTTGCGTTGTTATATTTAATTTACAGAAACTACAAAAGAAGAAACTTGTTAATTTTGTAAATATAATTAACAGAATACTTTATTGGACATGCAAAATAAAATATTTGTCTCCATCTACGAGAATAGAATGCTCTGAAGATTGCAATATGAATATAATTCTATCAGATATCAATGAGGCCATTATATAGCCATTGCGAGCCTTACTTTGTCGCATGATCGTTTTGGCCTCATATCCTCTACCCTCTATCTGCTCATAACTTTCAGTACCCACAGTCATTGTATGAATTAAATGTCTATAAGTAGCCAATCGTGCTATCGTGAAGTTCTGTGTTTATATAAACTTTTGCAATATCTTGAAAACTTTAACCTTCTAGACTCCTAAAGGATTTCATATCAGCAATTCAGACTCTTGAACAAGTTGATGATTTCAGATGTGACCCCACTACCACTATTTTAGACTTGGCCAGGATTAAAATGAAACTTGCGGTTATTAAATGAACTACCTTGGGACTACAAAATTCTTTACTACCCTAGAGAAGGGTTAGTGTATGTAAATGAAGAATTATTACACACGATATGGTTAAATGAGTCTGTGTGACAGCCACTTAGTTGTAAAATACATTAAATATTAAAATGGTGTAGGGCGCCCTTACCTTGAAGAATTGACCTATTCGGACGCCCTCTGTGTAAGCGTACTTCTGAATTCTCTCGATGACCTTCTGTAGTCTCTCGGGATCCCGCGGTTTGTTCAACACGGGGTGAAATATTTTCTGGACCCCGAAAACTGCGTCGGTCGGAACAGTTCCAACCTCGGGCCGTGGTAACTTTGGGAGCGAGGCGTTCATGGCGCGTCCACGGAAATTCGGAAGGACTTCCTGAAAATCAAATCGTAAGAGGGAACTGTAAACTAATTAAATGTATAGTATATATATATTATATATATATATATATATATATATATATATATATATATATACCATCATGGTTTACACACTATTCTAGCTATTTTTCTGCTCAGATCAGAATTTAAAATAATTTGCCTGGTTAACACTATATTATTTTATTACTTGCAAACAATTTTTCTATTTGAAACCAATCTATACCTATACCTGTACTTGTATACACGCACAGTAATAATTTATGTAAGGTATAGAAGGTATAGACGCGTGCATTGCAATACCTGTTTTGTCTTGCAGACATAAAAAATATGCATTGATATTATCATGCTCTTGGAGTCAAACATGGTTTATATGAAGTCTTCGACTGCTTTACAAATAAATAATATATGCAATAGACAATCAAATTAGAATCAGAAAATAATTTAGATCAAATCTAAATTATTCATGAATCATGAGTGTGTTATTAAGCACTATAGAATCGAATAACACCCAATGTTAAACAGAGTAGCCAAATAGCTAATGTATTTTATACCAGATAAAGGTTTAGGCGTTACGATTGATAAGTATTGATAGAGTACAATTGTAAAACTGGAAGAAAGTGAATATACATGAAGAATTCTGATACATATGTCTTCTTTGTAACAATTAACGAGGATATGGACGTATTAGTACTGTGGAATGAACCAAGTTTGTTTATGTATAAGTGGAACATGAATAAGGCTCGTAAATATTGTTGTGGTTGTCTTTTAAAGTGGTACTGATTGGATTGATGTTTTAAAACTTTGGAGTTGAACATCAGTCATTGAAGTTAACTTAACGTATCCGTAAATGTAAAAACTTTGTAAAGGATATTTTTAATCAGGCCCAAGGAACAATTGATAGGCATTCGATATGAACGATTGATTGGCTTATGGTATTTAGGTAATTTACAGTACCTAATGTACATTACAGTAGAAATTACTTTAGCTAACTCGATAACTGCGGCAGACTAACATGTTCATTCTGGACATTCAAAATACTTATTATCACTTACTATAGAGCCACAGCGAAGGCATCAATGAATTCTGTTCTAACCTATTATTACCTTATTAAACTATATATTTGACAACTAAATCATATAATTATCTTTAATATGTATAATATATTCTTCCTTGTATTCTAATTATTCCTTGAGGATTAGAAAAGCAGTGTACTATTATAAAGCGGGAAAAGGCATTTTTTAAATATGTGACCAAACATTTAGATATCTGTACTTCAAGAAATCACATCCATTACAATTCTAACTACAAATAAATAGGACGTGTTCACCTTATTACGAATCAGGAATGCAATCAGATTATGGTCTTTCCACTTCTGGACATTTTTTATTTTTTCCACTCAATCTACGATGAAATAATTATATAATGACATAAAAAATCTCATATGAAATTCGTATTAAAGGTTAGATCGTTTCAATTTGTCTATTAGTTTCGCCAAAATATCATTGAATCTTGGGGTATGAGTTTTCCACCAACAGTAATCAAAGTAATTTAGGGCAGAAACAAGCTCAAAGAACTGAACAAACAAAATATACACAATCAGATCAGTCACAGCGTACCATATTGTGATACACGTATTGATTCTATGGAAATTATAAGTGTAACTAACTTCAAAACGTAATATACTGACCCCACCAAGATCGGTGATGCCACAGCGTTCCATGTACTGATACACGTACTCTAGGGCGGACACGAAGGCCATGTAGTTCACCGTGTAGCCGTCTTTCAAGAACTTTCTCACCAGGAGACGAAATTCCTCGGGGGCTACGAAGATCTTGAGGAAATGTAGCACTCGTGCGAAGTGGGATATCGTGATGGTGCCGTCGTTTTTTGCTATCTGTTAACAATTACATAGTCGATAATCAAGAAGTGATAATTTATTTTCATGTCATAGAGTCAAGGTCTACTTTTGTTTCTCTGTCCTCACATATGTCACATTTTAACAGCTAAATTTTACGTTGAGTTTAAGCTATTGAGAATTTACATGAATGTTTCTTCCTATACTAGTAAATCAGAAATTAGTTTTAATTAATTTCAGTTGAAGAAAATATAATTTCGTCGAAAAAGTTTATAATAAAAAGTGAATAGTATGCTAAAAAAATCTACGCTTCAGTTCTTTAGACAGATGAAAGGTATACATTCCACTTCAAATTTTAGTAAAAACACCTGTAAGCTTCAAAAATTCGTGCCCATTTTATGTATTACGACGTTTTATTTAATTAAATATGTTTTTACTTTCTCTGAGTACCAATTTGGATGCGATCTTATAATTCAGCGATTGAACTTTTATTATTTTATTTTTTAACTATTATGAATCGTTGTGATCATCGGTTTAGAGTGAAACGTCATGAGTTTTACAAAACAGTGTTTAAAGTTTACAAACAGTCTTCAAAAGTCACAAATAATCAAATAAACTTTTATGTTAATTTTTTTGATAATTATCCTTTTATTAATACCAGAACACCACACAACACCAAATTAGTCCGTCAAAGGTCTCATGATCGTTTGAAATAATAAAATTAGGCATAAAGACCCCATAAAATATCGAAATGGGCTCTTCCTGATTTCTCGTAATTTGATTTTTAAATTTTATACACAGTTTAAGGTCTGAAAAATCTCAAGGCCTAAAATTACTATTTTTATCTATTATTAATTATTGAGTGACAACTTCTTTTGGCGGGGTATGAATGTGTGTTTTGTACGGGGAAAAACATTTCGTTTCGCGACACCTAACGTCGTGTCACGCATGCTCGCTCTTTAGTTTCAAGTAACAGGCCATTTTGATATCTGTGTGTTTCAGTTCTTACTTGAGAATCAAAAATAAAAACTGAAATAAAGTTATTTTGCATGTTGTGTTAAAAAAATTAATTATATTATTAAATTTATGAAACTTGATTGATTTCAGTAGGTCAGAAAATTAAATGTTTTTAATATGTTGAAAATTATAGGACGAGAGGAATTTTTACACAAAACTCACTATTTTAAACACAAATTGCTTTTTAGTGAATTTGGAGAAAATACATGTTTATTGTGTTCCATTGTTACTGAATACTCTATTCATCGGATAACCTCAAATATTCTAAATCGCGTACTAATCAAAAGTGTATGGTGGTATATCTGAATAACTATAGTTTATAGTAATAAAATTTTATGTCATAAATGTTTTTAAATCGGTTTTTAAGCAATTTGTTATGATAAAATTTAAAATTTTCATGGATTTCTCTAGATAAAACTCCTCAGTTATGTAAAATGGACTTTTTTAGAGATAAATTTAATTTAACAATGTCAAGCGTATAAGTACAACAAATATAAGTAAAGAGATGAAGACCAGATAAGAACAACAATAGTGGCGGTGTTTACAAGATATTTAGCAAGATTTTATTCCAGAATTTGTATTTCTTATTTCAGTTACCATAAACCCATAATTTCATTATTAAAATATAATAACATCGAAAATGAAGTAATTATTTACAAAAATTTTAGTAGTAAAAATACTGACCAATTTATAGAAGCTACGACATTACCAATTTGTAAACGACAATACTGAAAATTTGTAAATAGTAATTACTTTAATATTTAGAAGTCAGTGATGATTGTGTATACAATAATCACTGTATGAGATACAAAACTATATTACAAACATATGCATAAAATAATGGAAAATGTGAAAAATCTTAAATTAAATAATCTAGTCATATTATTTTTAAATATAATAAATAACCATTCTATAATTACCAAACTTACGTTTTCTAGTTACATATTCACAGTTGCCTACAAGATATAGTCACTTCTGTCGGTCAGTCCCGCGACAACCTTTTTAATTCTTTTTAGTTACTTTTTATTTTATTTATAATAGAACACCACTCAACACCAAATTCGTCCGTTATAAAATACCCAACTTAGCTCCTCCTGATAAGACTTTGTATTTTAGTAAGAACACAGCTACTGTAGAAATGTAGTAAATTAATGTACTATTCTAAAGTAAACTATGAAATGTATAGAGATAGTTGCAGTAATTACACTAAAGCTTTTCAAAGTTACTTTTACAGTAACTTTTTCGCTTTTAAAGGGCAAGTTTACTACAAAAAAGTGCTTTTTACAACTATCGAAGTCATTTGGGGTGTCCTTGTTAGAACAAAAAGTACTGCAAAACTTTAAATGACTGTGATATTATCAAGTGGATCTGAGAAAAAATCAGCCCTACTGATATAAAAACTTAAAATATAAATTTTCAGTATATGCAATGGATAAAGTATAAACTTATGTCCCATTTATCTATTGCCAGATATGTCACAGTTGAGCGTTATCAGTTGTTTTTTGCCCCTGTCTTGTGCAAGCGTATCTTTAAAGTGGTCGTGCTCTCTTATGCGTCGACGGATTCTGGTCTTAACACTGTTGGAATTGTTATAAACATTTAAAAATAATTGCTATCTTGTAAAACTTTTTTAACTTATGTAAAACAACTGATCTATATGAAAAGACAAGATGTTTGTTGCTCCCGGCCTGTGCAAGCATCATTTTAAAGTGGTCGTGTTCGCTTATGAACTGACGGATATCGTTGAAACAAGTACATTTGGAATTTTAATAAAATTGGTAAGATAGTTGATGTAGTAAATTTGTTATAACCATCTGTTTTCTTTTGTTATTTGACTTTAAATATTTTCAACAGACTCCATTTAGTTAATATTAAAGGGAATAACACGTGTTTTTATTTTCCTCTTATATTTTTAAACCTATGTACCAAATTTGGTTTCCTTAGCTTAAATAGTTCTAGAGATATTAATTTTTTATATATAATAAGGAATAGCGGCTAGCAGCTAAAAAAATAAGGTAAAATTATTTCTCAATCTATATTTATACAAAATCTTTCGTTTGAAATGATGAATAATATCACCCACTGAAGTTTGTGACACCCTTTTGTGAATACTCTGTATATATAATTGTATTTTTATCCAACATCAATATAAAAGTTACCAAAAAATATCTGCTGGCACACCATATTGTGCATAGTTATATTTATTACTGTTTAAATAATTTTTCTTAGTACGTGTAATAAGTCTACGGCCTGATGGGTTTTGTCATTGTAGCCATGTTTGATGGGTGACAAATTATCCTTCAGCTATTAACGAAACTCTAATCTATCCTCCAACGTCCACAATGTTATCATTCTTAGTCATTTGTCAATCTTAATAGATGTTGTCAATCTGTATACAATAATATGCATCAATTCTGGACGGACAGAATACATGAGAGCTGAGATATTATAAGCTCACAGTATTTTGGTGTTATTAAAATTTTCAGATCATAATAGGTACATAAAGATAAAAATTAACTTCTTACAAATGCGATAGTTTTTATTTGTCAATTTGACCTGGATACTAGACAGGTTTTATATAACCCGCGTTGATAAAGAGTATTAGTGGGTACCATAATCGCACGCAATTATTACAGTGTGAGTTGTTCAACAGTAAACTAGAATCTATATAGTTAAATATTATTTGCAAATAAAAAGTTGCAATCGCTACTATATCCAACTCATAGCTTGTAAAGATTTATGTTAAAAATTAGTATCAAACTATTTAATAACATTAAAGTATGTTTACTATCTCGTAGTCTTGGAAGTGTGGAAGAAGGACGAGATCTCGGGCCTTGACCAGGGTAGCGATCTTGGTTAGCAAAAGCATGATGCGCCGCTCCTCTGGCACCGACAGCGAGTTCACGTGGTACGGGTCCTCCCACTCAAGTCCCGACACCAGGTTAGAGTACTTGGTCATGTCAGGCACTGTGTACAGTGGACAGTATGTGTCACACATACATATTATACACTGAACTATAGAATACAGAGTAGCCAATATAGGTGGGAGTAAAGGAGGAGGGGAAGTTTTCGGGATAGAGATTGACCTGTTTTCTTTCAAGAATAAGTTATCGATAAGTTATGATGAGAAAACAACTAAACACAAGTAAAATATAAAAATACATTAGTTGTACATACTAATATTAGTTGCACATTTACTTTGTAATAAGAAATAATCTTCTTATATTAACATTTAAATAGAACATTTATTTTCGCACTTTAATAAAATGAGTTGGTATTTCGTAGATTCCATTTTTTACAAAACAGCATAAAATTTCAACCTAGACTGCCGAATTTCATAGAGACGTTATACATAATAAACATGCAATATCCTGTGTTCAAAGACTTAGAACTTAATAAACTTACGTTTATTAAATATGCACGCTTCACATCCTTTTTTATCCTTTTCTGTTCTCATCACATCTGTCCATGATAAACAGTTAATAAAACTCTTGCTAAAAGTAAGTAGCAACTACTTATACAGTATTTATCTAGAATATAAAGTGCTTTACGCTACCTTACTTACTGTGTTAGTGTAGTCTGAAGCATAAGTTTAGCTTTAAATAAGAATGATCAGTGCATAGTAGTCAACCATGATTAAATAAATGTTAAATCTCATCAACGAAGGGATTGAGCTGTAGAGTGTTAGGCTTAAATGCCACTAAAATTATCAGATATAGTCTATAGTCTTCAATACTCACTTTCAATAAATATTAGTAATAAAAAAAAGTAAAGAATGTCTTATTTTACCAGGCGAAGTTAGGGCTAAGAAGCCCTCTCTAACACTTAACCTGGGGACCAACGGCTTAAAGGTGACTTCCGAACCACCACCAATGGCCGGGCAGGCGGCATACATTAGTAATATGTATTCCTAATTATGTTATATATAGTGATATATGACATAATTAGGAAATATAATTTTCCATTGCAAACTGACCATTATCGTGAATTACTTGGCAAAACTGGCGGTAGAGAATTCTGCCATCGGGAGCCTTGAAATAGTCAGCAAGTTCGAGAATTTCTTGCTCCGAAAGTCCAATAGTATCCTTTAAGGGACCTCCCAATACTGACACAAACTTGCTCTCTGAAACAACAACAAAAGAAAAATATAAAGTAATGTGTCTGCATTTAAACTTTATACACTCGTAACTCAGTACAATATGAACACTGAACTTCAGATTATTTAATTGGTCTGTATTCACTACATCAACTTTTATAACATAACTACATTAACTTTTTTACTGTATGACAAAGTTCTTATAAAGAGGGATTTATATTTTAATAGAGTTAGAACCAAATTAATAAAGTAATAATATAATGGGTGGTCCGATCATCTTCCGAATGGAGGTTACGAATTTAGTTGTAGGAAACTATAATATATTATGGATAAATAATACACATTAAGAATTATTAATTTGTAATAATAAATTAGTTTTTATTTCGAAAGTTTTATATTAGTGAAACACAGTTTTACCATGTTGAATACAATCACAAGAAGTTATTGTTTACTAGGCCTAATTGTGATAGGAACTGTTTTGCATGATTTGGGTAATGCATTATATCCAATGTGGTAAATCTTGTTCTATGAAGGAATAGGTTATAATCCATGACTGTTGTAATCGTTGCATCATGTCGAGTTAAACACGATACTTAACACATACCTGATATCAAGCTGTAGCCCTCAGGGTCCAAGGGCAAGTAGTAGTTCCAGAGGTCAAGGCCAGACCGGAAAATAGCTGCCCTTATCTTGTTGCAAGTTCGCCATATGTCCAATAGGAGGACCGGTTTGCACTGGAAAACAGTTATCATACTATTCACAAGACGCACTGCTGAGTTTTAAAGTAGTTTAAAATTTCTCTACAACTTCCTTACAAACCTTACAAATTTTATCTTAATATTTAAAAAATAACAAAATATTCAGTTGACTGGAATGTAGGTTCTAGCGTGTTAGTCAGATTTTTAAAGTCCCTTAAAAATCACAATAAATTCAATGAAAGGGTTTTAACTGTTTTGCGTGATTAAAGTTAAAAACTAATTTCTTTATTAAAATCTAAATTTGAAATAAATTATTTTTAATACCTGAAAAAGTCATAATAAAACATTATTGTATTCCTTAACCTAAGATTGCAATAGGTTAAGGGAGAGTAAAAATTACCAAAATATTATTTGAATTGAACTAAATATTAACTAACATAAACGTGGGATATCCTTACCTCACCAGCCATTGTATAAAAATTTGCAACAAAATTTCAATAACTAAATAATTTTGTACGATCTAACACCAATGAAAAGGAAAAAAATACTTTGGGCAAGAGTGTAAATAAAGAAATGTTAACAGCTGATCATAACAACTTGAACGGCTAACTAGAACGGCTATATGAAGTACTAACAGATGTCTTATTAAAAATAGTTAAAATACATATATTTATAGTTACATATGTATACAATTGAAGCTCTCATAGAAATGTTATTGAATTATAATGCCAAACCTTAGGTCAAATTTGGGAATTTCATAAAAGTCATATAATACATTTCAAAACACTGTCACTACTTTTACCGTGATTATATTATTTTAATTTTACGGAAATATAGAATATCTTTAATATTTTTAGATTCATTTTTGAAAACGAATCAGGGATATAGTGCAGCCATTGAAGCGAAAAATACGGTCTTACCTCCGAATTCTTTTACTGTGAACCGATTTGCATGAAATTTTGGAATTAGGCTCATCTTACCCTTAACTTCAAAAGTGAAAATGATCTGAACTCCGCCTATTATTTTTAAGGGTGTAAACAACCCCTTAATGGAAAAATCGACATTGAGCCCATTTTATCGCTACAAAACATGTTTAATAGTAAGTGGTGAAATTTTAAAAGTGTTTTCCTAACACAATTAAATAAATCATATTAAAATCATTTTCAAACCCCTTGAAATCTTACAAAACCCTTGCAAAACAACCCCTAAATTGAAAAAATTTCCCAAAAAAATGTTTGTTATGACATAAAAATATGTAAGTATAGAGTAAGTAATATTTTATATCTCTATAATAATTATCAAATTTTTTAACCCCCCTTTCAACCCTTGAAATCTACCTCTTGATAAAAAAAATTGTTAAACAATTGTTTTGATAAAATGAAAAGGATTTAAATATTATCCACACTCTCGAAAATGTATTACATATTCTTAAGCTTTTCTACCCTTAACACTACCCCTAAATTAAAACAGTAAATAATTATTACATTTTTTTAAATGAAAGACTAACCAAGTTTATTTATAAGTTGTTAAATGTAAATTTTGTTTAGTTTTAAGATTTGTTCTCAGTTATTTCTAATTTCATAGGTTAATTTTAAGTTTAATTGAGATTTTCATGTTACATAATATAGGCCTAAGACCACTATTAGTTAAGACACAACATAATAATATCATCATTTAATGCAAACACATTCCAAAACAATATTAATTATAAGAAAACATGTACCTAAATAAGAAGATTCAAAAATAATTATAATATTAACTAGTCTATCCAATTTCAACATGGCCTAACCATAATTGAATTTTAAACCCTAGACCTGACACAATGACAAATAGATTAGATTTATTTAGTTTCTTATAACATTATGTAATATAGCTCTGAACATCACCAAAATAATGTTAAAAAATCACTTATTAGATATTAAATACCATTATCCTGTAGTTAATTATAAACAAACAATAATTTAGAGCCTAGTTTAACAATATTTGTCAATACCAAAATAATAGTACATTTAATAGCGAAAAGGAACCAGTATATAGATAACTACCACCCAAGATCATAAAAATCATCTACGAAAGGATTTTTGAATATAATTTCTTTCAATGCTCGGGATAACCTAAAAGGGAGCAATCGACAGTGGAGGTTTGGTGCAATAATAGCAGCCATCTCGGACAGTGACCACTGACCTATCTCAAGTAACATCCTACCGACAAAATCGATGTTCTTTCAAATCAAACACTTGCCCATGCATTAAAATAAGACTTCTTATATAATATATTTTAATAATCTCTAGATTTAAGAACAAAACAAATTATAGTTTTCTATAGTAGATTTTTGTAAGAAAATACGAATTTAATAATGCCCACACCCACAATATAATAGTTTAGAACCTTAAAATAAGTATATTTAAGCACTTTGTACAACAGGAGAAGCCATTAACTATTACCAAACAATGCTTATATATTTTAAAAAAAAAAAAAAAAAAAACTTGTCCGAATACCTAAAGATTGTTTCTTTTAATATAATCCGATATATTTCTAAATCATTATTTTTAATTATAAGAGCAATAAAGGAACATTTAAATCAAATTCTCAAACCCAAAACCCTTCTTCCTCACTCTGACCAATAAGAAAAATTCCTCAGTTCGCCATTGTTAACTGACCACTCTGATTGGCCAGCAGTGATCTAAACAGCTTCACACAGACCCAAGCCATCTTGTTAGCATCTTTAACCAGTCTCCTCGAGGTCTTGAGACAAGACAGATCTCCGTTTACTGACTACTACATTTTTTTAAAATTTATCATAAAAAACCTTCAATTTAACCAGTAAAATATCAAATTACACAGTACACTTACCTGATCTTCGAGAATATTCCTTTTATATTTGACAAAGGGAATTAGTTGAGTGAGAACATTGAACTTATCATAATTGACACAACCAAGCAGTGTATTATACTTGGTATTTTTTTCACTCTCATATTCGTCGCTTCATCTGCCAGAACTGACATCCAGCATCAAGAGAAGTATTTCAAATAGAACTTCAAGAACTTCAGCACATAGAACATCCAGATCTTCACTCTCGTCATTTCATCAAACTACCCAACCAGGATGGAGCCCGTCTTCTAGACATTCGTCAAGGATACCCTTCATCACAACCCAGCTATCCAATCGCTCAATAAAGGAGAAAACTGGTCAGAGATTTAATTTATATTCCAATATAAACCTTTCTTTCAAAGATCATTGTCCAAACCCAATTAAAGGAACTTAAAATTGTACTAAATTTCCTTTAAAGCTCATAAAATACTTTTAATATCAATTTTCTGTCATAATATTTTTTTTTTTACTTACAATTAATATCAATTTCTTTATTTCAATATTTTAATCTTCCAAACAATAACTGTCATGATAAATAATTTAATATATGGCTGTCTTTTTCTTTTAAATTGTCTTTGTCAGGTGAAAGAACCTACCCCTAGATAAGAGCAGAACAAATGTATTTAATAGAGCATTCATTATATTTTTTAAAAGAACCCTGAGAATTGTTAATAAAAGAATTGTAAAAGAAATTAATAATTATAGTTCATTAAAAAGTTTGTAATACAGATTGTAAACAAGAATTTATTTATTTTCTCAACCACCTTTTCTCTTTATTTTATCTTAAGATATAATAATAAATTGACACCCACAACGTGAGAGAGTATTTTTAATAATATATATGATTACATATTTCAAAATAATTTAATTTAGAGTAAAAAATTGCCATTTATTGAATAATATATTTACAAAATTTTATAAAATTCACTCAAATGTGTTATATATACATATAAGAAACGTTGGTATGTATTCATGCCTACGTTTCCAAAATATATGAGCCATATTATGTAATATATACACATTACAATAGTTTTGGATCTCTATTATACTGCGTACTTTCACATTGCTCCAAATATTCACAGTCCGAAATTTTCAGTTACTAAGCAGAAAATAATATGAATAAGTTTTTGACCATAACTCCTTCAATTTTCATGCTATCACAATTAAAAAAACCAATTTTAAAAGGTAATTAAAAGAGCTACAACATCCTTCATTGCAATATATAGTAAAAAACCCTTTTTCTCAAACGGTGAAGGGTTAAAAGGGCTTAAGAGAGGCTGTGATTGCTGCTGCTACGCGCTCTTTAAACAATCATATTTCCGTCAATTTTTGTTTGACAGAAAAATCTAAAAATCCAAATTGTTTTGTCAGAAATATACTTACATTTTTCATCCCTACACTTTTATACGTATATGTCGTCATTTTTTTAGATATTATGAAAAAAGGTGTTTTTTAAAAAATTTTAATCTTTTTTTAATCGTGACTTTTTTGAAAAATATGTGTCCTGAAGCAGCCAAACTGATAAAATCTATCAAAATCTTCATAATAAAGTAGATTCTAGCGGAATACGATTAATTTTAATTTTGGTGGAAAATGGTACTTATGAAACCCATTGATTTAAAAGAAAAAAACATTAGATGCTCCTCTTATTTGCAATACAGCTCACTTATTTTACGTGCAAAAGACTTTTAATAGTGCTCATTTTTAAAGCTTATTTCAAGCACTATAAAAACTCTTTTTTATTAGAATGCCTAAAATGCATCTGCTCGCCGCTAGATGGCATTGACCACATCGATTAAATTTCAGACACAATAAAAAACGGCTTTGATTTTTTACTATCTAGCTTAATATTGCACTTAGAGTACTTTATAAAAATCCAAATGGTTCATTGTTGTACCTGCTACAATTGTGTTCTTTATACAATTTTCGATAAAACGTATATTTTTGGAGATATTTGCAAAAAACCGATGAAAAACGTAAAAAAAATTGCGAATTTTCAATTGCCAATAACTTGAAAAGTATTAGATTTTTTCGAAAAACGTTATAGATGATTTTTTTGCTTAAAATTAGGCCTTCTATCGATATCCGAGGTTATTTGAAAAAAAAATAAATTCACTTCACTCGAGAAGGGGTGGCAACCACCCCCAGGGTGGTTGCGGAGTTCAAATCATTTTCACTTTTGTAAGTTAAGGGTAAGATGAATCTAATTCCAAAATTGTATGCAAATTCGGTTCATAGTAAAAAAATTCGGAGCAATAATGCTTCAATGACTGCACTAATAGTGGTATTATATATCCTATGTGTAGAAAAAAAACGTATTGTGCGTTTGGTGCATGATTATTTACTAATAATAAATTATTTATCAATATACTATTAATAAAGAAATAATTACTATTAACTGACTCACACTGGCTTGGATCTTTATATCAACCACAACCATTATAACCTTACTGAGACCAGTTATATTTTGGGAGTTTACAGAATTTCAGTACACAGGCGTGGATGGGCATTGAAAAAAAATGACTATATTCTCTAGCTGCACTGTCTAGCTCATCTTTTTCAGAGAAGTGTAGGATATCTGGTAGAGGTGCCATCAGGAATAACTGCGTACATTGATCCATAACGTTTTGTTATGAATTCCTGAAATCATTGTATTAATCCTAAATACATATATCAGTATCTTTATACTGGGCTAATAGGAACTCATTCCCTAACCGCCATCCAATAGTACCTGAGCTCTGGCGTTTCCGAGCACAGCTGTGATTGCATTGATACTTAGCACTCAATCCTCATCATATTGAGAGAACTGTAATTACAAGTTCATGTCAATAATAGAGTATTTCTTTAGCTATACCAATAATATAGTAATTTTATTTATATATATAACACTTATTTAAAGTTGTAAAAAACAACTTCAAAACATAATTATCCTAAACTCTTCAGTTACTTAAAAAATGATGATTCCTATTGTTTTTAAATAGCATAATAGTAACTTTGTTGTTTTTGATATGGGTAGCGTTTTACAATAACAATATGTTGCTATTTATAATGCTTATTTGGAGTATTAAATCTTAAGGAAAAAAACATGTAATTCAAATTACAATAGTCTAATTAAAAATATTCATACTGATAAAATAAAATAATATATTTTGTCTTATATTATGATTATTATGTAATAAATTGTAGTGAGACGTGTTTTATTTCTTTAATTTCCTTTCCCACTGAAGTCGCCCTGACGAATGACGTGTTCTAAGACTAATGAAGGACCTTGTGCGGCATTTGTCCTCGACTAAAGAATTATCGCTGACTTCAGCACCAGCACAGGGACAAATTTGTCAGCCTTTTCCCTCTACATCTTTTTCTTCGTATTTATCACTGTTATTTGTTGCCCCACTAACAAATGAGCTAAATACATTTCTTTACTCGAAAAAAGTTATTAAAACAGATATATCTATAATATACAATTTCGTTAAGCAATAATAATTAACAAGAGTAATATAATTTCTCAAATTGTATTCAAATTATATGATGCAATGTTTCGCTGGAATATCCTGAAAAATGTATACTTAAATTATGCAGGTTAACTTTGATTACCGATAATAAACCTTTTTGTCTCAATAAATTGTTATTAATAATAGAAAATACAGTCGAAATGTATAAAATCATGATTGCTAATAACCTATGAGTAATAGGATTTTGCAAGTGATATGGAAATATTTTATAAAACATAAAGTAACTTATTAAGTTTACGTAATGATAATTTTTAAAATTAGTTGCGGAGAATCAATACAAACAATGCCAACAAGTTATTAATTGAATACTTTATTATAAACAAGTGTATTAAAAAAAATATGATATACAATAATTCATTGTGATCTATCAAAAAAGAAACGCAAACAAAAGTAAAACGACAGCTGGCAAAGTGACACAGGAATGCGTTACCTATCGGGTCATTCGAAAAAGCTGGCGCCACCAAAAATTGCTGTGAAATATTTAATTACATTTTTTTAAACAAGATTACAATGTAAAACGTATAAATATACTCAGAATAACATTTGGAAAATAAAGGTTAATATTACATTTTTACAATTATTTGACACCCATAAAGCGGATGAGAATACGTAATAATTTATGGTCAGAATAGAAATATAATCGAATGAATATTCTAGGTAAAATAATGATAAACTTATAAACTAAAGACCTTTTAATATAATTTTATAGAACAATTTAAATATAGAATGGGTATGCAAAAACTGAGACTCAAACTTAAGTTTCATGGAAACCAGTTTTGTAAATTGGATTTTACGGTGTGTACAAGAACTATTTTACCTGAGTATTTTTACCCAAAAGTTTATAGTTTTGTGTTACAAATATGTTGTTTTAATATTGTTTAGATTCTCAATTATTAAAACAAATAGTTATTCATAAGTGTTTCTTAATAAATTTAAATTATTTGAATACGTTCCTCATTTTTTTGTAGTAAATTTGAACTTTATTATATAAAGTTGCATTAAGGATACATTTGCTGTTTATCAACATACTACATGATTTTATAGTGTTTATAAAAAATATTGTTTTAAGGCGTTCAGTAGCAAATCCAGAAAATAAGGAGATGTTGGAATAAAGTTCGTTTAAATATGTCTATGGAAGAAAGAGCTGATAAAAGAACAAATCCTACAACATTTACAACTCGAAAGTCAAGAAGCCATTTATATTGTCAGTAGTCCTCTAGAGAATGGACAATACGAGGGATGAGAAGCCACCAACACCAATCAGACCACGATTTAGCCAAGAGTATTGAGCGGGGCTGTTCATCTCTCGGGGGCGTGTTACAAATGATGGGGTTACTAGTGTCGATTCCACTTCGTCTTGTTGATCAATCTTAATCATTATGGTCTAAAATCTAATACTCACTTGGTGAGGCATGATCATTTTAATTTAGTTAGACTTCGTACTAAAAGTTTGTTATATGTGCTTGAGAAATAATACAAGTAACCAGTTTAAACTTAGCTGCTATTGATTACTAACAACATGTGTGTGTGTGTAGGTACTGAACTCTAAATAATCAGGAGAAGATTTCATTTCAAACGGGAATTGTCTTTAGCTAAGTCACGGTTGTGGAGGATGGAAAATTAAAGGCTGAGTTAGGGTAAAGAAATCTAGGTTGCTTTTACCAATCTCACGATTAGGAATTTTAGAATGAGAGCTCCATTTAAGCACAAAGCCAAATTTTTAAAGTTATAGGTTGTTAACAGTTAAAAGACGCTTGACTTTCATCGGCTGACAATATTGGAATGATGCCATAGGCACTCTATACTATTAAACGAATTCATTCATTTTTGTATGGCAGTGCTAAGTACCTAAGATTATTATTTTAATATACATATTTGGTATCAATCAAAAGCTCTTACTTTCTAGATGCGCCTTTTTTGTATTTGAAATATGACCAACTAAAGGACTCAAAAGATCCGATGTTTATCTTTTGAGAGTATTTTTGTTTAGTATACAACAGTTAATTAGTAAAACACATGTGTTGCTCATATTGCTATTACCAGTCCATTAACCAATTTAATAACAGCTAGGGTTAAAACTATTCGATAAACAATTAGACAAGATACCTTTCGACTAATAAAATAATGTAATCACATGAATCCCTGAGTTAAGTGGATTAGTGGTCACTGTAATATACCCTATCTAAGGGTCGATTTCCAAAAGGTTAACCCTTTGACGCCGGCGCTATTTGACGGTGTGCCTGAGTGGCGGTGCGCGCGACACCTGCCTGCCCGCGGGATTTCACTCAAATCTCACGTCCCGCGCATCGTTCTAGTTATTTGCCTGTAACTTTCTTATTTTTGACGTGACAACGTCTTAAATTAGGTTGCGGCTCGGAGTCACTCATGAAAAAGTGTAACGCCCGGTAACGTTACGATGCCCGTCCAGTGGGTCCGCCGCACGGGATCCGCACGGGATAAAGCTGATAACTGTGGGTCCGCCGCACGGGATAAAGCAGATAACTATGTTTATTCGTGAAAATGTGGAGTGCTTAGATTCGTCATTTACAACAACTACAACAATAAAGGTAAATAATTGTACACTGATATTTCATTATCGTAAACTATGATTGATTGATTAATTGTTAGATTGACACAAAAGTTGAGAAACTGAGTTTATAGGTTATGTCATACTATTGACAAATGTTGATAGTGTTAAGTAAATTATTAGTTTAAATCACTCTGCAATCAATCGTAATTCAGTCGATTGAGAAGAAACAGCGCGTATTGCTAGTCAAACATTTAAAATAACAAATTATAACCTCTAACCTGTCATAACAGTGCGACCAAACAAACGAACTAAACCGACCAATCACCACGCGCGGAGTTAGAATTTAACTGTGTTTAGCAAGAATTTCAAATTCCAATTTTAGTAAATGTTTTATTCAACTTTACCATTTACAATAACAAATTTTAATTAATTTCAAATTATGTACAATGTTTTAGTAAACAAAATATATTTCTATAGTTAAAATTTGTGCAATTCTTATTTTCATTCAATTCCTTGTTCCTATTGTGCAATTTAATAATATTCATATCAATAAATATTCTACCGAGAAAAAGACGTTGTCACGTAAAATCTTCGCCCGTAAAACCGACTTTACAGGCAACCATAATTTTTTATTCAATTGGTTAAAAGTAAAGTTTTTATTTTGTAAAACTAAATTACCTTTATTTTGATTTAATCTAACGAATTTCCCGACAGTTAATATATGTGTTTTACATTAATTTAGTTTGAAAAACGTGTATTTCATTAGATTTTAAGCGTGGTTTGTGGTAAAACAAAACCTAGAATGAAGCTGTTTTTAATTTCGAACTTATACAGACATTGTTCAGGGGGTCGTGTATGTTAGTTAGCATAAGCTCGTAGCGCTTGTCAAAATAAAGCGCACAAACAAGGCCATCTGAAGTCTGTCTTACTTCTAGTTGGCTTTTTTCCATGTTTAGGGCCTTCCTATTTTTTTCTGAAATTCCTATGGCATATATAGTCTGTTAGACCTTGCAGTACCGCAGTAAACTATTTTCTTGTCTTTTAGTTCTCTAAATAGCTGTGGAGAACAAAAAAAGTTGTCCATGTAGAGCTTTTGGCTAGACCCTTCAATTGTTGCACACAACTGGGAAACTGTAACTTGAGTTACGGAGAGGTTTGCGCCTTACGTAGACAATAGCGCTACAGCTGTAGTACTTTCAACGAAAGATGAGAAAACACATATTTGCTTATTCTTCGCATAGTCATGTTCACAAAGGGAGTAAATAAGATTTAAAACAAAGCCGTTTTAACTACGGTTTCTGAAACGAAATGTGTTAAGAACTGGAGATGAATAACACTACACAATAACTATACAAATTACTCTCTTTGCAAATAAACGTTTCAAAAAAAGTCAACAATTTCGATTAGTTGTTTGTGAAGAATACAACCTTTTAAGAAATAAACAAAACATATTTGGCATGAAAAGATTAATTCGTTTAGGAGATACAAAATAAAGAACAAAGCACTACAGCGCGGGACAGCAGATGTCCCGCTCGCTACTCAGCCACCCAAGCATGCTGGGTCAGACGCTGTCCCGCGCGCTACTCGGCCACTCATCACGAGGGTTAAATGTCTGATTTAACCAGGGGACGAAGTCTGAGGTTGAATGTAAAACCATTTCCTACTGCACACCTGTACTGCATAGCAAGGAATGCAAAATCGAAACCACACCTCTCTCTCATACAACTAATGGAAGCTGCAGTATGAGTCCCTTGACGGGGTTCAAATTCAGAAATGTATTTCTGGCAATTTGAGGAATAAATAAAGCGTTGCTGGCAAAAAAGATAACAATATTAGTTTTTAAAAACACCAGGAAATTACTTTAACAACATTTTAGGAAATGGGCAGTATAAGTTTTTAATCCCCAAAAAATTGTACATCCCATTTCGGAAACAGTTTTCACAGTTAATCAGTACAAAACGTAAAGGAAATAAACCTCACAACTAATTTAAATTTAAAAAAAACTAGACAACTAACACTAAACTAATTAAATTTTAAACAGCAGTAAAAGGTTATAGGTGAGAATCTTACAAACTTTTGGTTGAAAGGGACAGAAAATATTGTAATCAAAATATAAAACAGATTTTTTAGTATTTATGTAGTAAATTATAGCAAAATAAAACCATATTATCAATTTCAAGAAGTGAAGTACATTTTTATAATTCCAAAAGTTAGCGGAGGGCATTGTCACATAAGGCCCAAATCAAAGCTCCTGAGGCAAATATTTGCCTCATTAATAAGTCTAACTAAGGTACAAGTGAAATGTATCAATGTAAAAGGTTCTTTTTCCTGTACACAAAAACATTAGGGTAAGGATAGTGCACAGTTATTCTCGGACCACTCCTGGCCGCTTCATTATATAATAAATTAAAAAGTTTTTGGTCCAGACCTCCTCACTTACACACTAACACATATTAAACAGTAAAAAATACTATATAAATACACCGGTTTACCCTGTTACTACATTTATATTATTTTAAAATATTATATTATTATTTAAATAATTTTTAACCTTTTGAGATCACGTTTAATAACAAAAACTCTTTTAAGCTCCAGTAGTAAAAAGCAATATTACAAATTGTATATCCAACAACATAAATATAATGATAAAATCATCGAAAAAACCAAATAAGAAAATCAGTCAAATAAAACTTCTATTTCTTGTGAACAGGTATAACAGTGTAGTGTACTAGAAAAAAGTAACAAAAATGACAACTTCAAGTCATCACTATACAAAAAATTGTATTCATATTTCTAAATCAATTATAATAAAATTATTGTTTAATCCATAATTAAAGTGGCCACATGAAGCCGAGATCAAGTTAAAGTAATAGTTGTGTTTGAGTGTGGAGTAACTGCAACAAATAATAAGCTAACATTAAACACTACGAACAACAAATAAATCTCTAGCCAAGTACGGAATAAAACACAATTTACTACACATAAGCCTTTAAAAAAGTAAGTTAGCTCGTTACCACGTTGTCAAAAATCTTGTCGAGAAGAACTCAAAGAAGGACAACTATTACATAACACACAAGCACGACCAACAATTAAACTACATGCCTAGAACGAGATACTAAACACAAGGTAACTATAATTAATCAATTACATAGAAATGAACATAAATACATATGGACACATTTAAAATTAAGCGAACATGGCTCTAAAACCGTGATAAAGTAATGACAGATTAACTGCTAGCAAAGCTGTTTCATCTCATCAATTGAACTTATACTGTATAGCATAAATAGTGCAGAATATTAAGATATTTTAGTATTTTTATGACATTTCAGGTTATTAAAAAAAAATACAAGGACTGTAAACCAGAAATCAGAGAACACAACCATTATTGGGTGATTACCCTGAAGTAAAAGTTTTTACAAATATCCATGGTGTTTGGTTATGTATGATATATTAGCATTTTTAATGAGACATAAAAACTGTGAATGGTACTTCAGTTTAGGTTTGAAATAGGTTAGGTTAGGAATCAGCAATTTCCATTTTCTTACGAATCCAAAAAGTTAATCAGAGAGATCATAACAGCAGAAGCGATATATGCTATTCATTAAGAACTCAGCTGAAACACTATTAAAAGGTAATACGCAAACATAGTTAACGCCACCATGATGATCGGACCGTCTAGATTGGCTGTTTCTATTATTGAAATGAGAAAGCTATCGTAAGATAACGAAGAATGTGGTTATTACAAATCTTCTTTTGCACAATTTATTTCCTTACATCTTGAGATACAAACATACATGAAACCTTTTCCAGTGCCTTCGCTGACGCTCAGTCAATAATAATAAGAGAAAGGGAAAAGAAATAAATAGGCTTTATTTACAAAAAATATGCCGATAATATATTACTAGAAATGACTTCACTTCTACAGGAGAATAAGCTCTGATACTATTAGTTATATATAAAATATCAGTAGTTGTAGCAAAGTATAGCGGTCAGTACTTTACTTTGGCATACTGTTAAGTTTGAATCTAAAAAAGTTATTATTGATTTTCATTATTCAACTTTTTGTCAGAAAACTGACAGTGAATACAACCACTGTTAAACCAGACGACCAGTTAAAAGATTTAATGTAGAAGTTTGAAATAGCAGGATCAATATTTGGATATATGAATGTCATATAACTGCCAATGCTGGCTCCAGGGATATCTTACAATTCTAACTTACTAGTGATTAGAGACCGTTGTTTCTTTCAAGACTAAGTGTCGTGTAGCAGGCCTCTCTAAGGTTACATAACAAATTTCAAGTTTATAGCTTTATTAATTATTGAGTTAACATTTTGACAGACAAGAGACAAAAAGATTACTATACAGATAATGAGTTTGTACATCCCTCCAGTAGAACAAATTATGTCAGCCTACTGAGTGACAGGTTATGATGCTAAAACAATTTCAATGGCTTAACATGCACCGTCATAGAACACATTCAATGGCTTAACATGCACCGTCATAGAACACATTCAATGGCTTAACATGCACCGTCATAGAACACATTCAATGGCTTAACATGCACCGTCATAGAACACATTCAATGGCTTAACATGCACCGTCATAGAACACATTCTTGCTAATGTAAAAATGCAGGTTCAGGCAAAATTTAAAATTTCTAGATAAAATATTTCTAACGTTATCTTGATACGTGATACATTGACATTTTCGTTCACCAGGGTTGATTTCTTAGAAGTGTTGTCATATATCAAATATCAAACTATTCAATTAATATTTTTACAAATATATTTATGGTACTATTTTAAATCACAAATTATATACCCATAAGGCCAATGCAAATATATTCGCTAAAGCCAAACCCACAGAGTGACATGCAACGTCATAAAACTCAGTGTTTTCGTTTAATAAAACAGCTTAATGAAAATTATATAGTCTATAGGTCAGACAAACAGACAAATATGATTTTTTCCATACCTAGCGTGATACGCTTCATTTATTTATTTATTTAAATACGGTATACACCATTTCACATTTGTTATAGGTATTGTGAAAATACAAGAGGCTTGATATAAACAACTTACATAAATAGTTTACATGCATACATGCTAAAGCAAACAGAAGCAAAAAAATAAGCAAAACAAGTGCCAAATACCATCAACATCGTGAATAAAAAGAAAAATTACAACAGCAATATAGTTCATAAACAAGTGCAACATGAAGGTGGAACCGTAAAAAAGACTTAATTAAAGTACCGGTAGCGTATAAAATATTGAGTTACTTATATACTACTGAGACATACATATGCATATGAACAAATACAATACGAAAGAAAAAATAAAGATTAGCGTAGCCTATGTTCATTGATATATATAAAAAAAAATCACAAGAAACCATTTCCATTTAGCAAAATATAAAACATGCTACAATACATGCAAATTTTGATGCTATTATAATAATATATGAACAAAAGTGTTAAGAAAATAGCAAGCAATATATAACATTCACAAGAAACCATCTCTATTTAGTGAAATATACAATATGCGACAATACATGCAGGGTTTGATGCCATTAAATATAAACAAAAGTGTTAACAAAAAAAACAAAAACAAAAAAAACAGAAAGCAAAATATAACGTTCAGTGTCAGAGTTTCACGTGTGGCCAGACAGATATTTAGTGACCTCCCTCTTGAATGATGTGTCGGACATGTTGAACAAATCAATATGCGCAGGAAGACCATTTCCCAACCTGTGAATTCTCGGTATTGTACTGTTGTACGCATAGTTCGTAGCGAGGAATTCCCTCTCGAAAAGCTGCACAGATCTTGAAGATGGTCGAGGGCAACGAAGATTGATCCTCTCTAAAAGTCTCGGGGAATCACAAGACGACGACAAAATCTTCTTCAAGAACATCAGGTCAGCAATTTGACGTCTGGTGCTCAAGGGTAGGAGCCCAAAGTGGCATTGCAGATCTTCAACAACAGGAACCCCGTCGTAGGCAAATCCAAGTCTTAACCCAATCAGCCTGATGAATCTTATCTGAATTCTTTCAACGAGTTCCACCTGACCCAACAGGTAGGGAGACCATACAGGCGAACAGTATTCCAATATTGGTCGAACCAACTGGACGTACAGGGCCCGAAGTGTCCATGGTGAAAACCCATCTCGAGAAGTCCTAAATATAACGTTCAACCAAAGCTCATATTCATAATAATGCTTCAATGATGCCAAGGAAGTTTTAAAGCATTTATCAAGTTATTACCATGATAGTTTTTGCTTACAAAACTCATGGTGGCTTAACTTATACAACTTATGTGGCTCAAATATTTTTAAGAGAATGCGAGTGAAATTACGTAATGGGTGGGAAGACTTAATAGCATTTTCAGTTAAGTGGTGTCATTTAATATATTATAATTATCATTAACAATTATATAATTAATGTGAAAATCAGATTGAATGTGTTACTCTCTGCAAGACTGCTGGTGGAATGTTCAATAGTAAATTTGAGTAGTATATTAAATACCTTACTCCACCTTGAGAATTGATGGCCTTGAACCGGAATGATCAGGCAGAGCAGTTAGATGAAGTGAAGTCAACACTCGTTAACCCGGCCATTTATTACACATCCCCGGGAGATGTACGGGGAGGCGCGGTGCTCAATACTCGGTCTGATTGGTGTTAGTGGTTTCTAAATCGTGCTCTTCCCTCCTCGTGTTGTTTATTCTCTAAAGGTCTTTGGACAGTATTGATGGTTTAATTGCGCATTGGCTGTTGATGTATATATTTAATGATAATTGTATTAATCATTTATCCACCTCACATTAATATTAAACATAATCCAAAATATAAAAATTGTTTCCATTTCTATAGAAGAACTTTCGGTACCAAATGTTTATAAGTCTTAGGTTATGCAAGAATGTTGTACACAAATTTAAATTATGCAATATAGTTACATTAAATGTATTAAATTATCTATTACTAATAAATAAAAACCTAATAGTGTCAGTTGATTCATGAGCATATTAATCAATTACGTAAAACATATTGGACCGATTGTACTGAACCTTTACATGGACATACGTTGGGTCCATTCTTAACATCAGGCCTATTCTTATTTATAAACTCGCTCAGGTCTACGCCTAAAACAGCGAAAACTTGGGCACTAAAGTTTCATAATAGCAAACAAATATTATTAATTGAAATTAAATTCCTCTGTGCAAAAATGTTTTAAGGCAGCACAATGATATGTTCCTATTATTTAACTACTATTTTCAAATACTTTAAATTTATAGTCCTGAAAGAATAGAGTAAGCTTGATATTTTAATTCTTATTTCAACCTTTTCTGCAACCGCTGTTGAGCACAAAGTATCAAAATATCTAGATAAGAAGATCACTACTACTATACAATTTAGAAAATATTAAATATGCATTGCTTAGACTCTGCTGTAATCCAGGTTTTATGAACTATCTTAATAGCAAATTATTAACATAGGAATAATGCATACACAATAGATTTGATTTTGGAATTTTATGTATCAACAAAAACAAATGTTCTGGTAAATACAATGAAAAAGCTGTAATTTTTTAATGTTTTTTGATTTGTAAAATCGACGGTAAACAATAAGAAATTATATGACCAAGTCAACTATTTGTATTCTCAGGACATGCTAATGGGCTTCGGTCAGACAAAACAAAACCTAATAAATGCTATGTTAATCTTAATTATTGATATTTGTTGGCTCTTGTAATAACTTTTTTTATGATTTTGTTTCCTCAGTTCCCAAAATAACTGGTGAGTAAATGTTTTATCTGCCTTACAATAACTTTAAATATATCTTAAACTGTGGGGGTTTTATAAAATAAGTGTAACTTTAATTGGCCACCAAATTTTATAGAGGAACATCATGGATTTCTAGTTTGGGCCATTCTTCTTCGTTTTATAATAGCTTTATAATGAGGTGTCACTTGCTAAGGCTTCCTATTTAAAACTTTTTAATTACCCCCAAAATAAACCATTTGGGGATGTGGGGCGAGAAGAAATAATTTTCATACGTAGAAACTCCTCAGTTGGTCATATCAACATCCCTCAACGTAAATCGCTCCATTTACTATTAAGATATCCGATATTTTATTTGGCTTATACTCAATATGTAAGTTCAAAAAATATGCACTCTCCTATGTACATCATTAAATAAAACAAACTATTTCAAACTGTTTGTAAAATGAATATTGAAGCTATTTTTGGGATGCTTGGTGATAATATTCTAGTTAGTTATACAGGTATAGTCGGTTAGAATTAGCAACCATAAAGCAAGTTTTCGTGATGTGCTTGGAGTGATAAGACAGATTTGCAAATGGCACCTTTTTCAGACACTCCAAGGGTTTGATTTAGTTCATTTGACAATTGCTCCTGTTCGCCACCAAAGCATACTTGCTTGATATGACCATCTTTGTAAATATCTTAGTAATGAACACTGACTGTAGATTCACAATTTTGGCCAGAGCGCACGAAAATGTTATATCTTTGGAAGCCTACTAAATCAACTTTTTATAAGTAGTGCCCGCAAATTTAAGGTGAATTATTGGTAGTCCATCCCTACTAAAGTTTGAACATATAAACAACATTATTAGACTGGAAGTAGACTGTTGGCTATAAAAAGCCTGAATATAAACTTTGCATTTCAAATACGACTGTGTTATTGGAGAACTATAAGTCTAAGAGTGAGGGGGAGTGAGAGTCAATTTATCAATAGTATAACGAGCCAAGCTCGGCGATCAACCTCAGGGTTGGCAAACTGTTTTGATTTACAGAGCAACCCTTAGTGCAGACCGTCGCCGCTGTTTACTGGAGTCGTCGAGAATCATATTAGGTCGATTCGCACTGAAGTTACAATACGCCAAATACATAATGCTGAAATATAAAATATACATAAAACAAACTCGGGTTAGTTACACCATTTATAATTCAAGAATGACAGTGTCCTGTATAATTATCTCTGATTTTTTGGATTCACCTCCGCCCCGAATAGCAGAATAACCATTATATATAATGAGTATATCACAAAAGTCCACGATAAAAATCAGGTAAATAGAAATAAAAAGATTTTTATATGATAGCATTGACTGAAAGAGCCTGTTAAATTTAACCAACTGATATGTGTAAACATTGTTTTATAACAGCACTACTATGTGTTTCATTACCTTAACCACTGTTTTTATTTATTTAACTTATTGTCTTAAAGCATAGATTAAGTTTTATAGTAAGAACACTTTTTATTTAAACTTTTTCTGCAACCACTTTTGAGTACAGATTAAAAAATCATCCAGTTAAAAATATACTTTTAACTGTACATGGTTTCAAATATTAAGTATGCAGTGCTTGGTCACTACAGTGATACAGATATCAAAGACAAATATATAAAACCCCTCTTATTTGTCTTTTGAAATAGGTAGGTTTCTCAGACCTGTGTATATGTATGTATATATATATATATACAGGTGTATATATATATATATATACAGGTATATATATATATATATACCGGGTGAGTTTTTTAAAGTGATTCAATAGCTAAATTTATAATTACACAACTTAGCACCACACTTCACATTTGCAACTTGCTCAATTTTAAGTTTCACTCAGGAATACACTTTCAAATTATTGAAGATGGCCGCCATTTTCCAATATGGAGGCCAACTTTAAAATCTTGTATGGAACACTCTGGATTTTACGTTTTTAGATTCTACTCTAAAAAATAAATTATTTTTGCAATTGAGAATTTTTCAATATCTCAAATGGTTCAGAAGCTACGTGGATTAATTATTAAGTAATATTTTAACAAATATGACTCAAGAGTATTTTTAGTTCCATAATGTATTTGGGTTGGCAACATTGTTTACAAATCTAATTGTTGTATTTTGTCACTATCCAGCTGTCAATTTCTAATCAAATTCAAACCTGATTCTTGAAAGTTATGGCGTTTGATGAAAAGGAGGATATGTTGTTAATATTTGGTGAGTGTTACAAGAAAAAAAACGCGATGCTGTTACAAGAAATTTGTATGGTGCAAGGTATCCTGATAGACCATATTCATCATGTAGTGTGTTTGCTCGTCTTGAAAAACAAACCCGATCTACAGGATCTTTGGCTCCTCGAAAGCGTCAACGTGCAAAGCGAGTTACAAAAGAAGAAGCTGAAATTGATGTTTTAGCATCAGTGTATGACTGTCCACATATTTCAACTCGTGAAATAAGTAACGGAATAGGAGTAAGTCAAACTTCCATTGTAATCATATTAAAATGGCACAAATTTCATCCTTTTAAAATGAGTTTACATCAAGAGTTATTAGATGCAGACTTTCTCCGTAGGCTGCAATTGTGCAATTGCTTGCTACTGGAAGTTGAAAATAATCCCATGTTTTTAGGAATGGTTCTCTTCTCAGATGAGGTGACATTTTTGAGTACTGGTGAGGTAAACAGGCACAACATGCACTATTGGTCTGCTATTAATCCTCACTGGAAGCACACCGCAGATCATCAGAGGCGATGGTCACTTAACGTGTGGTGTGGCATTCTAGGCAGTAAGATTATTGGTCCCCACTTTTTTGATGGAAACCTCAACGGTCCGCAGTATGCTGAATTCATCAGAGAAACTCTCCCTGTTCTATTGGATGATGTTCCTATTCAAACCCTGAACACCATGTGGTATCAGGAAGAGCGCGCCCCTCCGCATTACGCTCAAGCTGCCCGAAATGCGGTGAGAGAGATTTCAAGAACGATGGATAGGTAGAGGTGGGCCGGTAGCGTGGCCTCCTCGATCACCTGACCTTTCTCGTTTGGATATTTTCGTTTGGATAATGAGCCATAAAGGATAAGGTTTTCGGCACGCCCCCTACAACTCCCGAAGACATGCGTGACAGGATACGCTACGAGTGCAGCTCAATTTACGAAGACAGTTTTAAACGCAAAAAGTGCATGTGTAACAACTTAGAAAGTGTATTGATGCAGAAGGGCGGCATTTCAAACATTTGATTTGAACTTGTAAAGTTACTAAGCTATTAGAACTGGTCCTTTGTTTTGGTATTGCTATTACAATAATAATGTTTAAGATAATGTTTAAATGTGTTCAATAAAATATGTGTTCTTTAAATGTGTTTGTCTTACTGCGATCTATCTAAGTCGCTGCTTCGGAAATATTTTTTTATCTCAAATCTTTTTTTACCAAATATTAAGTCGAAAAGTTAAATAAATATCAAAGCAAAATGATAATTGCTCAGTGTAAAATATGTCTGATATCAAAACACGTACAAACTATACACATAACAAAACACTAACAACACATAAAACTATGCAACTGATGATGAAAACTTCCAGTCCACGTAGCTTCGGAACCATTAGAGATATTGAAAACTCTCAATTGCAAAAATAATTTATTTTTAGAGTAGAATCGAAAAACAACATAAAATACAGAGTGTTCCATAAAAGATTTTACATTTAGCTACCATATTGGAAAATGGCGGCCATCTTAAAAACATTTGAAAGTGTATTCCTGAGTGAAACTTGAATTGAGCAAGTTCCAAATTTAAAGTGTGGTGCTAAGTTGTGTAATTAAAAAGTTAGCTATTGGATCGCTTTAAAAAAACTCACCCGGTATATTCTTCATCGGGAAAAAATGGCATAATCAACTATGGCACAAAAATACTAAGACCGGAATAAATAAATTACAATTGCTACATACACATATACTAATATACATTTTGTAGCATATTTCTTTTATCGGGTAAAGAAGGAAAACTCAAAATTGACGTCGGAAATATATTTCATTTGAACCAGAATTGCCCATACACGTAAAAGCCTAAGAAATTGCGTGCTTA